>NC_133618.1:140316626-141011626 GCF_048593235.1 Sminthopsis crassicaudata | reverse complement strand
ATTCCATTTTGCTCTTATCTTGGTACACAGTGTTAAGCATGGATCAGTGCCTCGTTTCTGCCATACTAGTTTCCAATTTTCCCAGCATTGTCCAAAAGCTAGGGTCTTTGGGTTTATCAAATACTAGATTGCTATAGTCACTATTTTGTTTTGTGAACCTACTGATCAACTGCTCTATTTCTTAGCCAGTACCAAATGGTTTTAATGACCTCTGCTTTATAATATAGTTTTAGATTTGGTATAGCTAGGCTACATTCACTTGCTTTTTTTTTTTCATTAATTCCCTTGAAATTCTTGACCTTTTGTTCTTCCAGATGAATTTTGTTGTTATTATTTCTAGGTCAGTAAAATAGTTTCTTGGGAGTTTGACTGGTATAGCACTAAATAAGTAGATTAGTTTAGATAGTAATGTCATCTTTATTATATTCTCTGGACCTATAGAAGAGCTCTTGATATATTTCTAATTGTTTAGATCTGACGTTATTTGTATGGAAAGTTGCAGTTTTGTTCATATACTTCCTGACTTTCCGTTGGCATATAGATTCCCAAATATTTTATACTATTGATGGTTATTTTAAATGGAATTTCCATTAGTGATGTATAAAAATGCTGATGATTTATTTGGATTTATTTTGTATCTTGGATTATTTCTAATAGTTTTTTAGTTGATTCTCTAGGATTCTCTAAGTATACCATCATATCATCTTCAAAGAGTGATAATTTGGTTTCCTCATTATCTCTTCTCTTTTAATCTCTTTCTTTTCTTAGTGCCAAAGCTAGCATTTCTAATACGTCATTGAATAGTAATGATGATAGTGGGCAACCTTGTTGCACCCCTGATCTTATTGGGAATGGTTCCAGTTTATCCCCATTACAGATGATGCTTGCTGATGTTTTTTAATAGATGCTACTGACTATTTTAAGGAAAAGTATTGACTCATTGTTAACTAGTCTCAGAAACAAGATTCAGAGTCAGAATTTCCTGACCTCATATCTAGGACCCTAACCACTGCTTCTAAAACACTTTAAACAAATTCATTAACTTTGTGAAATTAAGTTTTTTGCATTCCATAGTTTTCCCCAGTGTCCCCTGTTTTCCCTCTCTCAAAAAACCCATATGACAACTATATTACACATTTATGCCAAGGGTATTTGTATTTTAATTCCTGTGACAAACACAAACTAGTTCAAGTAGATGGGAAATTACACTGTGCCTTCAGCCTAGATGATCTGGAGATTTTATCAGGTTCCCTAAGAAAATCCCCTATTTTGTTTCTGTCTTACTTTGGTACATTTCTCTCAGACCTACAACGAAATTTTGTAGTGTAGAAATCTGAAGATTAAAAACTGCATCAAGATTTTGTGCTCCAATCTGGAATTATGCCCAAAAAGTTATCAAACTGTACATACCCTTTGACCCAGCAGCGCTACTCCTGGGCTTATATCCCAAAGAAATACTAAAGAGCGGAAAGAGACATATATGTGCCAAAATGTTTGTGGCAGCTCTTTTTGTAGTAGCTAGAAACTGGAAGATGAATGGATGTCCATCAGTTGGAGAATGGTTGGGTAAATTATGCTATATGAAGGTTATGGAATATTATTGCTCTGTAAGAAATGACCAGCAGGAGGAATACAGAGAGGCCTGGAGAGACTTAAATCAACTGATGCTGAGTGAAATGAGCAGAACCAGAAGATCACTGTACACTTCAACAACAATACTGTATGAGGATGTATTCTGATGGAAGGGGAAATCTTCAACATAAAGAAAAACCAACTCACTTCCAGTTGATCAATGATAGACAGAGGTAGCTACACCCAGAGAACACTGGGAAGTGAATGTAAATTGTTAGCACTAATATCTGTCTGCCCAGGTTGCATGTACCTTCGGAATCTAAAGTTTATTGTGCAACAAGAAAATGATATTCACACACATGTATTGTATCTAGACTATATTGTAACACATGTAAAATGTATGGGATTGCCTGTCATCGAGGGGAGGGAATAGAGGGAGGGGGGGATAATTTGGAAAAATTAATACAAGGGATAATATTATAAAAAATATATATAATAAAAAAAAAGATTTTGTGCTCCAGTACCCCACCCTTGCCTAGAGAAGAGTGATTGCCCCCATGTTGTATTTGCAAATTCTTTTAGGGATAGGGTTGAATCTTGGTCACCTGTGTATCCCCTGCAGTACCTGGTATAAGGCCTTTCAGATGCCAGTTGCTGGATATCTTCTTCCTTAAAATCAAATTGAATGACACCCTTATATCAATAAGCTGATTGCATAGGTAGGTTCTTCCACTAAAAAAACATACTTCAAGAAAGAGACAAAATCTAAAGGGGGGCAGGGCAAGGGTAAGGGGAGAGAGCCCTGTCAAAGGCTGATCAATTATTCATCTCCTGTTCTGCCTAGCACACACTGTCAGGTAATGATCTGCAATTATTAATAAATAATTTAAGCTTTAATAGCTTTGAAATGAAATGCTTAATTGCATCACAACATAATTAATGGAATTAGCAGCAATGTATAAAATGAGACTTTAAAAAAAAAAAAAAACAACAAGCTATTCTTTCTTTTTTACATCTTCTTTGTTCCTAACACTGACTCACCTATGTGGTAAAATAGGTTATTGTGGATGTTCTAAGCCATTGAAATTTTAAGATATTTTAGAAGGGGAAGAAGTATCTTTCACCTAGGTATTTCTGACATTAATGTCAATTCCAGCAGGATTTCAATCACCAAACACCATAACATGAATTTGTCTTCCCACAGAATTTCACTTTTTCCTCCTCAGCCTTCCCTCTATGTATCCCTTTATCAGTTAATCAGTCAATGGAATAGTTTGAGGAATTTAATTAAATTCAGTAAACATTTATTGTGCACCTACAGGCCAGCTAAGTAGGTAACAGAATGGATATGTAAGCCTGTTGTGAGAAAGACCTAAATTCAAATTTGCAAACATTTAATTGCTACTACTTATATAGCCTTTACTAAGTGCTATGCACTATAGTCACTGAATACTTTTACAAATATTATCTCACTTGATTTTCAAAATAACCCTTTGCGATAGATGCTATAATTATTCCCATTTCACAGATGAGGAAACTGAGGCAAACAGAGTAACCTCTACTACTCAATAACTTGTGCAGGGTCACACAGAAAAGTCAGTCTGAGGCCAGATTTGAATTGATTATCAAATATCTAAACAGCAGAGAACTGTGAAGGAACAGGAGTTAGAAGACAAGAAAATTACAATTGTAATTCAGCAGAAAAGACAGAACACATGTGAAAACAAGTAATGAATGAACCTCACAGGAAAATATATTGGCAGGTGTAAATTAACATGCAAAAACTGAATACTCAAGTGATGGATGGAGGTAAAGTCTGGTGAGGTTAATTACATCATTAATAATTTGAGTTATTAATGTTATTAATAATAATGTTCTAACAATAATAATTCACATTCACATAGCACCTTAAGATTCACAAAGTTCTTTCCTCACAACAGTCTTGTGAAACAGAAAATGCAAGTAACTCCATTTTAGAGATGAGGTCATTAAGTCTCAGTAAGTTTAAATTATTTCTTTAGGCTTACATTGTCAAAGTAAAGCAGCATTGGATATTGGGAAAAGTACATTATTTAAAACCAGAAGAATTTCATTTCTTATCCCTATTCTGACACTGATTATGTGGCCTTAAGCATATGGTCTTATATCCTATATTTCTCTGAACTTCAGTTCCCTCATTTTTTAATAAGGGAAATTAGTCTAGATGGCCTTTAAGGTCCTTTCCAGTTCTCAATTGTGTTATTTTAATATCACAAATCTGGACTTAAATGCTTGGGCAAATCATTTAACCTCTGTTTCCCTCAATTTCTTTACCTGTAAAACGCACTAAATAAGGGAATGGCAAACCACTCCAGGATCTGCCAAGAAAACCCTAAAGGAGGTCATGAAAAGTCAGACATGATTGAATTAACAATCTGGGAACTCTACAGTCAAGATTCTTTCCACTTAACCAGACTGTAAAGTGGGGATAAGAATAGCAGCTGCCTCCCAAAATTGTGAGGACCAAATACAATAGTATCTGTAAAGCACTTAGCACAGTATATAACATGGTAGGTCCATACAAATGTTTGTTATTCCCTATTCTCTTTTATCCCTTACAAGGCAGGATTTGAACCCAGGTATTATTTTAAGTATACCAACCTGGAGATGGGAATTTGGAGGGAAGATGAAGGAAGAGATCCATCGATATGGTTTGGAAGAAGAGAAAAGTCAAATCAACAAGAAAATCCCAAGGAAATCATAAAGGATAGAAGGAAAAGCACCCACATGTGCAAAAATGTCTGTAGCACCCCTTTTTGTGGTAGCAAAGAATTGGAAAATAAGTGAATACTCATTGATTGGAGAATGGCTGAGTAAGTTGTGATATGTGAAAGTAATGTAATATTATTGTTCTGTAAAAAGGGATGAACAGGTTGATTTTAGAAAGGCCTGGAAAGATATATGAACTGATGCTGAGCAAAACAAGCAGAACCAGGAATACATTGTACCCAATAACAGCAAGATTATGTGATGATCAACTATGAAATACTTGGTTTTTTCAGTGGTTCAGTGATCCAAAGCAATCCTGTTAAACTCTGGATAGAAAACACCATCTTTATTCAGAAAAAGAACTATCAAGATTGAATGTAAATCACATGTGCTATGCTCACTTCTTTTTTTTTCTGTTTTTTTTTCCTCTCCCATTGTTTTTACTTTTTGCTCTGATTTTTCTCTTCCACCATGATTTATAAAGCAATGTATATTAAAAATAAATAAAGAGAAAATAAAAATAAAATAATCAACAAGCAATTATTAAACACTAACTATGTACTAGATGCTGTGCTAAGTGAGAGGGTTCAAAGAAGAGGAAAAAGGGGCCTTATTTTTAAGAAACTAATGGAGGCAGAGATAAAGAATGACAGAATTCCAAGCTTTGTCTAGGCTGGAGGTGGCAGTCAGTGAGGTTGGCTGGCATTTTCTCCATTAACAGTTAGTTGCATCTCATGATAGTGATTGTGAAGGCTGAACTAGAAGTGGATTTTGGAGGTTTGGGAGGTGTTCCATTCCCAAGCTCTTGTGTCTTATCTTAAGAGATTTAACTGAAATTACAAAGCTAGTAATCTCTAAGGTTCTCCAGAGTTCAAATCTGGCCTCAGACACATCCTAGCTTTGTGATCCTGGGCAAGTCACTTCACCTTGTTTGCCACAGTTTCTTCATCTGTAAAATGGGCTGGAGAAAGAAATGGCAAATCACTAGTATCTGCCAAGAAAACCCCAAATGGAGTCATGAAGAGCCAGGCATGATTGAAATGACTTAACAATCTGGGAACTCTAGAGCTAGGACCAGGCTTCAAAATTCTTCTTAACAGAAAAAAATGGGCAAATTCTATAGGTATGGACAGGCACCAGCAGAGTGAAATCTGTGATTTGGGAAAAGGTTTTGAAGTGATGAGTCTGATGGTCACTGAACCTGAGTCAGAGACTATGTGCTTTCTGCTCTGTTTTTGGGCTATCCACTTTGGGTAGACACAGGTGTTGACTATAGCTAAGGGAAGGTCAGGAAGGCTTTCCTGGAACCCTGACCTTGATGGAGGCAGGAACAGAGTTTCTGGGATTATGACACACACACACACACACACACACACACACACACACACACACAGGCACAAATCTATTTGGAGGAATCACTGAGCTGCTTCCTCCCAATCCCACTTCATTTTGTTAAACCTCTCAGTGAAAACATAGGTTGCTATGTGTTACCACGGGAGCAATAAGTAAGCACTGGCTACTTCTGTTTCTCAAGTCACCTGCCTGTCCTGTTTAAAACATACACCAATCTGCCTCTGAATGCCCCATTGTTATCGAGGCTTTCTCACATTTCCATAGACCCTTTATATTTATATTTACTGTTTGGTGTTCAATCACTTTAATTCAGGCTTTTCACAGCTAAAAGGCAAAATAGGTTATTGGATTTCTCTCCCTCTGTGCCAGTCAAAAGCACATTTTCCCTATCCCTACTTTCAAGCCATATCTAAAATTTTTCTTTTTAAAAATAGAAAAATATACTCTAGATCTGAACTTATACCCAATTTAAGGCTTATTATTACCCTATTATGTATGTATGCATGCATGCTTGTGTCCATGCAAATGAATAGCTCTACATTCCTCATAGTCTTAGTAAATTATATACACCTATGTGTCCATGAAATATACACATGTATGTATATACACATATATACACACATACATACCTGCTTCTCTCTTTTCATACCCAAAGTATGGGAGGAGCTGGGTAAAGATTAGACCTCAGTTCTATTTCTGTAAAGAGGTACTTGTTCATTCATGTTTGACTCTTCATGACCCATTTGGGGTTTCCTTGACAAAGACACCAGAGCAGTTTGACATTTTTTTCATTTTACAGATGAAGAACTGAGGCAAACAGGGTTAAGTATCCTGCTTAGGATCACAAAGTTAGTAAATGTCTGAAGTTGGATTTGCACCCAGGAAAATGAGTCTTCCTAAGTCTAGTCCTGGTTATTCCTTGTGTGTACCATCTACACATATACATAGCCCTTTTAGTGTTGGCAAAGACATGGAAGTTAAAGATGTGTTCATCAGTAGTACAATAACTGAACAAATTATGATATATGACTGTAATGGAATACTATTATGCCTTAAGGAATGAGGAAAGGAATTCATTTAGATAAACTTGGCAATACTTTTATAAGCGAGTACAGAGGGAAGTAATCTGAACAAGAAGAACAAATTATAATATAATAGCATTGTAAGGACAAAAAACTTTAACAGATTTGAAATCTGTAATCAATGTACTGAGCAATCACAATTCCAGATTAAATATAGTATTTTACCTCCTGGTACAGAAATGATGGATTCAAGATCCTGAATGAATACATTTTTGGACATGGATAATGTAGAAATTCATTTTGCTTCACTATGCATATTTATTACAAGTGTTTTGGTTTTCCTTTTTTTTTTCTTTGAATTTGGGGGCAGATAGGAGAGAGAATTTCTGCTTCTCAATTGAAAAATAATATAAAATGAAAAAATAATACATAAAACTACCCAAAGGATTGTTTTAGGTGGCACAGTGGCTAGACTACTCCCAAACTTGGAAGTAGGGACACTCATCTTTCTGAGTTCAAATCTAGATTCAGATTCTTATAGCTATGTGACTCTGGGCAAGTCCCTTAACCTTGTTTGCTTCAGTTTTTCAATCTGTGAAATGAGATGGAGAAGAAAATGGTAAACCACTCTGGAGTCTTTGTCAAAGAAATCCTAGATTTGACTAAAAGTCAGTCAAGATTGAAAAAACTGAACATTATATCTTGCTGATCCCAAACTTTAAACTGCCAATATATAGGTGACACTCCCCTACCTACTTGTGCTGTGAGCAAAATAATCTTAACCACTAGTACCATTGCCTCTGGAAAGAGCATGCCAGTGGTTTCTTTGTATTAACTCACTATCCCTGTAACTCTCTTTCCTAAACAAAGGAGTCAATGAAAGGAAAATGCATATTATTCTGAATATGGCCCAACCACTGTACTAAATGTTGGGTATGCAAACAGAAAAATGAAGACAATTCCTACTTTCAAGGGGCTCACAGGCTAATTGGAAGAGCCAACATGTAAAAGAATTTTCACCTTCTAGGTGAATGGAAAAGTCAAGAAATCATGTTATGGTACTGGGATGGTAGCACTATCCAGGGGTTTATGGAATAGATAGCAGTGCCAAAGTATTGGAAGGTATAGAAGCAGGAGAGATGGTAAGACCTGGTGATCCCCCATCTTACTGGATGGAATAGAGTTGCTGCTCTTACTTCCATCAAGTTATGTGAGCACTCAAGATGCCCAGATTGGTTCTGGGTGACTCTGGTCCAGGAAAAGGGAGAGAAGGAAAGGAGTGAAGGCACTCCTAATAATGATGGGTCTTCCCACTGGACTCTAGAAGTCCTTGATCAGGAGAAGGGGATGAATGTTCAAGAGAATCAGGTAACAGGTAATAATAGTAGCTGTTCTCTGGTCCCTATTCTCCTATATGTAGTCACATCCTGTTATAATATAAGCTTCTCAAGGGCAGTAACTGTCTTAGTTTAGGATTTCTAACCTAAAGATTTAGATTATTACCTGACATGTTAAGTTCTTGATGAATTATTTTTCATTCACTCATTTGTTCATTCATTCTTTCATGTTTGCATCCACTGTGGGGGTAATATGGAAATATCAGTTCCTGTCCTTTTGTTGAGGGCAATTATTTTAAAAGCTCAACTTATTCATCTTACAATGACTTTCTCCACCTTTCCTGGACTAAATGCAGATGACAAAATCACTGAAGCTTTGTGAAATTACCCCTGAAGTTAGGATCTATCACTTCTGTAATATGAAAAAAGTTTGTCTGTGTATGTGTGTGCATTCATGCTTGTACTTGAGAATAAGTGGACAATATTGGATGCTTTTCCAAAACTCATTGCTTTTGCTGAGAGGAGCATCTAGCTGAGGCATTAATTGATGTACCTGGTTGACCACTTGCAGGCTGCATGGAAGATAAGGTTGAGTGAAATCTGCCCCTTTCTAACCAAGGAATAATGCTTATATCTTACACCATAGTCCTCTTCATCCTGAATCAAACACAAAACCTAGAGGAAAAAGCCATAGTTTTGAGGAACCCAAATAACTTCATCCCTTCTTTCAAAGATTCTTTGAAGAGAGTTGATCTGTAACCTCTATACAATTCCCTAAGTATCGGAGTCTGTCACACACCACTGTTCTAACTACAGTTCTTTCCAAAGATTTTATCCAGTCCTTTTTCAAGGCTTAGAAATTTCAGTGGTCCTGGGGGATGGCTACAGAACGGATTGCCATTCAAGCAGGTGTGAATACAGCACAGCTGCTTCCATTGTCCGGGGCTTTTATGGTGTTGCTATTATTAACAATAATAATAATAATAAACATTTATTAAGCACAAAACAGGGCATGTGATGCCATGCACAGCACAGAAACAAGCAAAGCTCCTGCCCAATGAGTTTACAAGCCCATAATATTTTGCTTCTGTGAGCTGTTTTTCACCATCTTTGAGAGGCAGTATAATAGAGTGGAAAGAACGCTGATTTTGGAATCTAAGCCAGGGTTCTTATACTGTCCAACTCCAACTAGCTGCATGACTAGGATGCAACACTTAACCTCTCTGGCCTTTTTTCCTCACCCTGTAAAATAAAGAGACTGAATGATCTCTGGAATCATTATCATTGTTTTAGCACCTTGTTGACCTATCCATGTCAAGATCAGGCAAGAAAAATAAATTTAAGTCCCATCAAAAATGGTGGTGACAAGACAGGGGTCCAGCATCTGAGGAGATGGCTAAGTAGCTTCTCATGTCTTGACCTAAAAAGGAAGAGTGGCTTAGAAAGAGGTAAGGGAAGGGGATCTTTAAAAGAGTAGCTTGCAGAGCACGAGTTGGAATATCTGAGTTCTAGTCCAGGCTCCCTCTCTAACTCACTAACTTGCTTCTCTTCCCTGGGCCTCAGCTATCTTATTTACAAAATAAGAAGTTTGAATTAAATTCTCTGGGTTTCTTTCTGATTTGTGATATATTCCATTCAGTGGATTCAGAAAAATCTGATATTGAATCCTGCTTTTAACATGTGTGATCCTGGGTAAGTCCCTTAAAATACATGCCTCAGTTTCACCAGATATAAAATTAGAGAAATAATAAAAATGCTTCTGAAGATTGTGAAGATCAAATGAGATAACATATAAGAAGTACTTTGTAAGCCTTAAAAAACACTATAAATGTTAGATATTTTTGTTATTATGGCTACTAGGTGGCGCCATAATGGATAAACTGCCGGACTTGAAGTCAGGAAGATTCTTCTTCCTGAGTTCAAATATGACCTATATATTTATTAGCTATATGACCCTTTGCAAATCACTTAACCTGTGTGCCTCAGTTTCTTTATCTGTAAAAATGAGCTGGAGAAAGAATTGACAAGCCACTCCATTCATTGCTCTGTCAAGAATACCAAAATGGGATTATGAAGAGTCAGATATACCAAAAAAGGATTCAACAATAACAAATTTTGTTATTTAATGGGCTTAGAATTGAGAAGGGGATACTTAACTTTATACGTCACAGGATCATAGACCAAAACAGGGAAGATGCAGAAAATGAAGCCTGGAAGACTGATAGTTCCCAAACACATGAATAGTAAATAGAAAAATGGGTCCAGATATGCTGACTCCAGTTTACTTTTCACCATGCCATCCTACCTTTGATCATTTCTAATTCTCTATTCAGTTCTGAAGAAAAGAAAAAGCTTCAGGGGAGATCAACTTACAACCTCACACTCCTTATCCTGGTGCTCTTTTCTCTATATGATGTGGTAACTGACTGCATCTCCAAAAACTAGGAGTACAAAAGCCCATCATTCCAGTTATGCTCTAGCCCTAGGTCTGACAATTTTGGATTTCTATATGTCTTCCTGCCTGCTCTCCCTCTTCCTGTACAATCATCCCTACCAAATATCATATTCCTGAATTTTACACTTTATTATACATAGCCTATCCCTTTCTTCCTTTCCTCCTCCAATGTCTGTCTCCCCAATTTTCTGACATCTTATGGCTATTTCCTCTTAGGCCACATGATCCCAATTGAAGTCAGAATTCAGATTTTTCTATCTTAAATAATGTCCTATTAAAATATGAATATGTCTGAGAAGGATCCAACCTAAGCCTTTCTCTTGGCTATGAGATATAGGAGAGGTGATTGGAAGGGTAGCGGGGAAGTATTACAGAAAACTTACTTGCCGATTCTGATGGAAGGGGGTAACTGGTATATCTTGAGATGAGGAGGTAAAAATTGGCTCTTGATTGGGTCCAGTTAACTCTAGTGAACTACTATCCCTCTCCCTTATATACATATTGTCTGCCATTCCTATCTTGAATTTCATGAATAGCTGGAGGCTCTCTTAAAACTGTCATATATCTTATAATGTCTCTTTTTTTCACAACTTATTTCCTGGTGAAGATGCTTTGTTACTGAATATATGCTCAGTAAAAAACATTGATTTTTACTTTCTGGCCATTGTCCATTTCAGAAACAGAAAGGAGTTGTCAGCCTCATTTATTCCAGCTGGGCTTCATGTTCATTGACTCTACAACACTGATACCATCCCTGTTCCTTATGCATCCATTTAAATATCTCTATTGCAACAGCCCCATGATATATTCCTGCCTACTGATTTTCAGTCAGGACAAAGTGTTGGAATTAGAACTGAGAAATATTTAGATTTAAATCCAACCTCTGACATTTATTAGGTATGTAACCTAGTAAAGGTGAAATGAAAAGTCCCTTAATCTCTCTAAACAACAATTTCTTCTTTTGAAAAATGAGAGTGACAATGATACCTGTGGCACATGCCTTCCAAGGTTAATATGAGGGCTTAAACAAGATCATGTATATTAAATGCTATAAAAATGTCAGCTATTATCCATTCATTTTGGATTCCCAAATTGGCAGCATGTGGATTTCTATAGTGCTTATATGCTGATCAAGGAGGGATAGCCCAATGTGTACTTCAAATAAAATATAGCTTCCAAAAAGCTGATTTCTCCAACTGAGAACATGCAAAGGATAATATCAAAATTCATTTTTTGTTCTTCCAAAGCATTTTGATTTAATGTTGATTGATAACCTGGTTATACTTTTTAACAAAACACTTGAACGCTTTTAGCACCACATAGATTTATATATATTTCACATGAGGATCCTATTGAAAGATCCAAATTTGTCCTGGAGAAGCCTGCCAAAAATTTTATCAATTGAGATTTGTTATTTCAATTTTTTTTTGAGGCTGGGCTTAAGTGACTTGCCCAGGCTCACACAGCTAGGAAGTGTTAAGTGTCTGAGACCAGATTTGAACTCGTGTCCTCCTGAATTCAAGGCTGGTGCTCTATCCACTGCACCATCTAGGTGCCCCTGTTATTTCAATTTCAGTATCATTCCTCCAGAAGTTCCTAATTAAAATGCAAATATTCCTGGATGAAGAAATATATAGACATATTAATGAGCTCAAAACTTTAGCATAGATTAGTGTGGTTTATTGGAAAGAAGGGAATAAGAATTTAAGTGCCTACTATGTGTCAGATACTATGCTAAGTACTTTACAAATATATTTTTGATGAATATTATGGAATATTATTGTTCTATAAGAAATGACCAGCAGGATGATTTCAGAGAGGCCTGGAGAGACTTACATGAACTGATGCTGAGTGAAATGAGCAGGACCAGGAGATCATATACATGACAACATCAATATTATATGATGATCAATTCTGATGGATGTGACTCTCTTCAACAAGGAGATGATTCAAACCAATTCCAATTGTTCACTGATGAAAAGAGTCATCTACACCCAGAGAGAGGACTGTGGGAACTGAATGTAGTTCACAACATAGGATTTTCACTCTTTTCGTTGTTGTTTACTTGTATTTTATTCTTTTTTTTTTTTACTGGTTTGATTTGATTTTTCTTGTATAGCATAGTAATTGTATATATATATATATATATATATATATATATATATATATATATATATATGTATATATATATGTATATGTATATATATATGTGTATATATACATATACATATATATACACATATATATGCATATATTAAATTTAACATATACTTCTACCATGTTTAATATATATATTGGACTTCTTGCCATCTAGGGAAGGGTGTTGGGGAAGGAAGGAAAAATTGGAACACAAGGTTTTGCAAGAGCTAATGTTAAAGAACTGTCCATGCATATGTATTCAAAAATAAAAAGTTTTAATAATTAAAATATATCTTATTTGATCATTAAAAGAACTATGGCAGGCAGGTGCTATCATGATCCCCATTTTATACTTGAGGAAACTGAGGCAGATATTAATTAAGTAACTTCCCTATGGCCATACAGCTAGTAAGTATCTGAACTTGAATTTGAAATCAGATCTTCCTGACTCCAAGTCAATGCTCTATCCACAGAACCATCTCACTTCCTTCATTAATCAGATCATTTGATTTTTGACAAGATAATATTTGTTGAACAAAACCAATATAGACAAAATTTGAAGGAAAGCAGAAATCTGGGAAACAGTAGAGCCAATGTTTCTGACAAAGACCTCATTTCTCAAATATATAGAAAACTGAGTTAAATTTATAATATAATTTATTCCCCCAATTGATAAATAAATGGTCAAAGGATTTCAATAGGTAATTTTCAGATGAAGAAATTAAAGCCATCTATAGTCATCTGAAAAAATACTATAAATCACTATTGATTAAAGAAATGCAAGTTAAAACAATTTTGAGGTACCACCTCACACCTGTCAGATTGGTTAAAATAACAGGAAAAGAGAAAGATAAATGTCGGAGGGGAGATGTGGGAAAATGAGAACATTAATGCCTTAATTGTTGTGAACAATCCAACCATTCTGGAAATCTATTTGGAATTATGCCCAAAGGGCTATAAAATTGTGAATACCCTTTGATCCAGCAGTACCACTTCTGTATTCCAAAGAAAGCATAAAAGAAGGGAAAGGACTCATATGTGCAAATTTTTTGTAGCAGCCCTTTTTGTGGTGGCAAAGAGTTGGAAATTGGGAGGATGTCCAAAAATTAGGGCAGGGGTTCTCAAACTATGGTGGCCGGCTGAGGACGTTTATGAGGCTGGCTGGGTTATGGCAAATGGGCTGAGGGGCGGGGACAGTGTGAGTTTTTGTTTTTACTATAGTCCAGCCCTCCAACAGTCTTAGGGACAGTGAACTGACCCCTATTTAAAAAGTTTGAGGACCACTGAATTAGGGAATGGCTTAATAAATTACGTATATGAATGTAATGGAATACTTATTGTTCTAGAAGAAATTATCTCCAAGCTGATTTCATAAAAGCCTGGAGAGACTAATAAGAACTTTGCTGAGTGAAGTGAGCAGAACCAGGAAAACATTATATACAGTAACAGGGAGATTGTGTGATAATCAACTATAATAAACAGTACAATGATCCAAGACAATTTCAGTAGACTTGGGATAGAAAATGTCATCTGTATCCCACAAAATAACTATGCATACCCAATGCAGATTGAAGCATACTATTTTTATCTAAACTGTTGTTTTGTTGTTGTTGGGTTTTGATGCAGTTTTTCTTTTTTGTTCTGATTTTTTTTCCGAATATGACTCATGTGGAAATACATTAAAAATTGATTATACATGTAAAACCTGTATCAGTTTGCTTGCTGTCTTGGTGAGGGGGGAGGTAAGAGAGGGAGGAGAAAAAAATTAGAACTCAAAATCTTACAAAAATGAATGTATTACCCTTTGATCCAGCAGTGTTTCTACTGGGCTTATATCCCAAAGAGATTATAAAGGAGGGAAAGGGATCCACATGTGCAAAAATGTTTGTGGCAGCCTTCTTGGTAGTGGCTAGAAACTGGAAACTGAGTGGATGCTCATCGATTGGAGATTGGCTGAATAAATTGTGGTATAGGAATATTATGGAATATTATTGTTGTATAAGAAATGACCAGCAGGATGATTTCAGAGAGGCCTGGAGAGACTTACATGAACTGATGCTAAGTGAAATGAGCAGAACCAGGAACTACAGGACAACATACACAACAAGTACATTATAAGATCATCAATTCTAATGTACATCTCTCTCTCTTCAACTATGAGATGATTCAAACCAGTTCCAATTGTTTAATGATAAAGAGAGGCATCTACACCCAAAGAGAGGACAGTGGGAACTGAGTGTGGTTCACAACATAGCATTTTCACTCTTTTTGTTGTTGTTTGCTTACATTTTATTTTGCTTTTCTTTTTTTCTGGTTTGATTTGATTTTTCTTTTGTGGCAAGATAATTGTGTAAATATCTATGCAGAGATTGGCTTTAACATATATTTCTACCATGTTTAACATATATTGGACTACTTGACATTTAGGGGAGGGGATGGGGGAGGCGGGGAAAATTTTAATACAAGATTTTGCAAGGACTAATGTTGAAAAATTGTCCACACATATGTTTTTTTTTGAATGTTAAAAAAAATATATATTTTATTTTATTTTATTTTATTTTTTTTAATTCATTTTTCCAAATTGTCCCCTCCCTCCCTCCACTCCCTCCCCCCGATGGCAGGTAATCCCATATATTTTACATGTGTTACAATATAAACTAGATACAATATATGTGTGTAAATACCATTTTCTTGTTGCACATTAATTATTAGCTTCCGAAGGTATAAGTAACCTGGGTACATAGAAAGTAGTGCTAACAATTTACATTCGCCTCCCAGTGTTACTTCTCTGGGTATAGTTATTTCTGTCCATCATTGATCAACTGGAAGTGAGTTGCATCTTCTTTATGTTGAAGATTTCCACTTCCATCAGAATACATCCTCATACAGTATTGTTGTTGAAGTGTATAGTGATCTACTGGTTCTGCTCATTTCACTCAGCAACAGTTGATTTAAGTCTCTCCAAGCCTCTCTCTATTCCTCCTGCTGGTCATTTCTTACAGAGCAATAATATTCCATAACCTTCATATACCACAATTTACCCAACCATTCTCCAATTGATGGACATCCATTCAACTTCCAGTTTCTAGCTACAACAAAAAGAGCTTCCACAAACATTTTGGCACATACAGGTCCCTTTCCGCTCTTTAGTATTTCTTTGGGATATAATCCCAATAACAACGATGCTGGGTCAAAGGGTATGCACAGTTTGATAACTTTTTGGGCATAGTTCCAAATTGCTCTCCAGAATGGCTGGATTCTTTCACAACTCCACCAACAATGTATCAGTGTCCCAGTTTTCCCACATCCCCTCCAACATTCATCATTATTTGTTCCTGTCATTTTAGCCAATCTGACAGGTGTGTAGTGGTATCTCAGAGTTGTCTTAATTTACATTTCTCTGATCAGTAGTGATTTGGAACACTCTTTCATATGAGTGGAAATAGTTTCAATTTCATCATCTGAGAATTGTCTGTTCATATCCCTTGACCATTTATCAATAGGAGAATGGTTTGGTTTCCTATAAATCAGGGTCAGTTCTCTATATATTTTGGAAATGAGACCTTTATCAGAAACTTTACTTTTAAAAATATTTTCCCAATTTGTTACTTCCCTTCTAATCTTGTTTGCATTAGTATTGTTTGTACAGAAACTTTTTAGTTTGATGTAATAAAAATCTTCTATATTGTGATCAATAATGATCTCTAGTTCTCCTCTGGTCATAAATTCCTTCCTCCTCCACAGGTCTGAGAGGTAGACTATTCTCTGTTCCTCTAATCTATTTATGATCTCATTCTTTATGCCTAAATCATGGACCCATTTTGATCTTATCTTGGTATATGGTGTTAAGTGTGGGTCCATAGCTAATTTCTGCCATACTAATTTCCAGTTTTCCCAACAGTTTCTTCCGAATAATGAATTTTTGTCCCTAATGTTGGTATTTTTGGGTTTGTCAAAGATTAGATTGCTATACATGTACCCTTTTTTATCCTTTGTATCTAATCTGTTCCACTGATCTACCGGTCTATTTCTTAGCCAATACCAAATGGTTTTGGTGACTGCTGCTATATAATATAGCTTTAGTTCAGGTACACTTAGACCACCTTCCTCTGACTTTTTTTTCATTAGTTCCCTTGCAATTCTCGACCTTTTATTCTTCCATATGAATTTTGTTGTTATTTTTTCTAGGTCATTAAAATAGTTTCTTGGGAGTCTGATTGGTATAGCACTAAATAAAGAGATTAGTTTGGGGAGTATTGTCATCTTTATTATATTTGCTCGGCCTATCCAAGAGCACTGAATATCTTTCCAATTATTTAAATCTGACTTTATTTTTGTGGCAAGTGTTTTGTAATTTTTCTCATATAATTCCTGACTATTCTTTGGTAGATGGATTCCCAAATACTTTATACTCTCAACATTTGTTTGGAATGGAATTTCTCTTTGTATCTCTTGCTGTTGCATTTTGTTGGTGAAATATAAGAATGCTGAGGATTTATGTGGATTTATTTTGTATCCTGCCACTTTGCTAAAATTCTGAATTATTTCTAATAGCTTTTTAGCAGAGTCTTTGGGGTTCTCTAAGTATACCATCATGTCATCTGCAAAGAGTGATAGTTTGATTTCCTCATTTCCTACTCTAATTCCTTGAATCTCTTTCTCGGCTCTTATTGCCGAGGCTAGCTTTTCTAGTACTATATTGAATAGTAATGGTGATAGTGGGCAACCTTGTTTCACTCCTGATCTTACTGGGAAAGGTTGCAGTTTATTTCTATTGCATATTATGCTTACTGAAGGTCTTAAATATATGCTCCTGATTATTCTAAGGAATAATCCATTTATTTCTATACTCTCAAGAGTTTTTAGTAGGAATGGATGTTGGATTTTGTCAAATGCTTTTTCTTCATCTATTGAGATGATCATATGGTTTTTATTAATTTGATTATTAATATGGTCAATTATACTAATAGTTTTCCTAATATTAAACCAGCCCTGCATTCCTGGTAAGAATCCTACTTGATCATAGTGTATTATCCTGGGGATGATTTTCTAAAGTCTTTTTGCTAATATCTTATTTAAGATTTTAGCATCAATATTCATTAAGGAAATTGGTCTATAATTTTCTTTCTCAGTTTTCGATCGACCTGGTTTAGGTATCAGTACCATGTCTGTGTCATAAAAGGAGTTTGGTAGGACTCCTTCATTCCCTGTTTTTTCAAATAGTTTATATAGCATTGGGGCTAATTGTTCTTTAAATGTTTGGTAGAATTTACATGTAAATCCATCTGGTCCAGGGGATTTTTTCCTGGGGAGTTGATTAATAGCTTATTCTATTTCTTTTTCTGAAATGGGACTATTTAAGCAATTTATTTCCTCCTCTGTTAATCTAGGAAGCCTATATTTTGGAGGAAGTCATCCATTTCACTTAAGTTATCAAATTTATTGGCATAAAGTTGGGCAAAGTAACTCCTTATTATTTCTCTAATTTCCTCTTCATTAGTGGAAAGATCCCCCTTTTCATTTGTAAGACTAACAATTTGATTTTCCTCTTTCTTTTTTCTGATCAGATTTACCAAAGGTTTATCTATTTTATTGGCTTTTTCATAAAACCAACTCTTGGTTTTATTTATTAATTCAATAGTTTTTTTTTACTTTCAATATTATTGATTTCTCCTTTTAATTTTTGTATTTCAAGTTTAATTTTTGGTTGGGGGTTTTTAATTTGGTCTTTTTCTAGCCTTTTAAGTTGAAAGCCCAATTCGTTAATCTTCTCTTTCTCTATTTTCTTCAAATAAGCCTCTAAAGATATAAAATTTCCCCTTATTACTGCTTTAGCTGCATCCCACAGATTTTGGTATGATGTCTCATCATTGTCATTATCTTGGGTGAAATTATTAATTGTTTCTATAATTTGATCTTTCACCCAGTCATTCTTTAAGATGAGATTATTCAGTTTCCAATTACTTTTTGGTCTATTTATCCCTAACTTTTTACTGAATGTAGCTTTTATTGCATTGTGGTCTGAGAAGAAGGCATTTATTATTTCTGCCTTCCTACATTTAATTTTGAGATCTTTATGTCCTAATATATGGTCAATTTTTGTATAGGAGCCATGAACTGCTGAGAAGAAAGTATATTCCTTTCTATTGCCATTCAGTTTTCTCCAAAGGTCTATCATACCTAGTTTTTCTAATGTTCTATTTACTTTTTTAATTTCTTTCTTGTTTGTTTTGTGGTTTGATTTGTCTAAATCTGAGAGTGCAAGGTTGAGATCTCCCACTATTATAGTTTTACTGTCTATTTCTTCTTGCAACTCTCTTAACTTTTCCTTTAGAAAGTTAGATGCTATACCACTTGGTGCATATATGTTTAGTATCCATATGGCTTCATTATTTATGCTACCTTTCAGCAGGATATAATTTCCTTCCTTATCTCTTTTAATTAGATCAACTTCTGCTTTTGCTTGATCTGAGATAAGGATAGCTACCCCTGCTTTTTTGGCTTTACCTGAAGCATAATAGATTCTGCTCCAACCTTTTACCTTTACTCTATATGTATCTCCCTGCTTTAAGTGTGTTTCCTGTAAACAACATATTATAGGGTTCTGATTTTTGATCCAATCTGCTATCCGTCTCCATTTGATGGGAGCATTCATCCCATTCACATTTACAGTTAAAATTACTAATTCTGTATTTCCTGCCATCATATTATCCCCAGATTATGCTTTTTCCCTTGACCCCCCTGAACCCCTTCCCCAATATTTAATTTATAGACCCCCATTGTGATGCACAGCCCTCTCTTTTTTTTTAATATCCCCCCCTCCCTCCACATCCCTTCCCTTATTCTCCTTTTCCCTTTCCCTTTTCTTCTCCCCCCTTTTAATGAGGTGAGAGAGAATTCTCTGAAAAACAAATATGACAATTATTTACTCTTTGAGCCTCTTCTGATGAGAGTAAGATTTACACAATGATTCTCCCCCTCTCTAAATTCCCTCAGATATGGTGTATTTTCTATGCCTCTTCCTGGGATGTAGTTTCCCTCTTTTTATCACACCCTCCCCTTTTTCTGATACTACCCCCTTCCCTTTACTACACCCCCTCCTTTTTTTTTCTTTTATATCAGTAAAATCCAATTATCCATGCGTACTTTCTATATACCCACAACAGAGTTACAGTTCTCAAGGGTTCTGTGTACCTTTTTCTGTTTCTCTTCAGTCTTGTGGATATAGATCAAATTTTTTGTTTAAGTCTGGTTTTTTTCTTAGAAACATATGGAATTCCTCTATTTCATTGAATGACCATCTTCTTCCATGGAAAAAGATGCTAAACTTAGCTGGGTAATTTATTCTTGGTTGCAATCCTTGATCTTTTGCCTTTCGGAATATCAGGTTCCAGGCCCTTCTATCTTTTAATGTGGAGGCAGCCAGATCTTGTGTGACCCTTATTGTGGCACCTTGGTATTTAAATTGTTTTTTTCTAGCTGCTTGCAGGATTTTCTCCTTTGTGTGGTAATTCTGCAGCTTAGCCACAATATTCCGTGGTGTTCTTTTTTTAGGGTCTATTTCAGAAGGAGTTCGATGAATTCTTTCAACATCTGCTTTCCCCTCTGTTTCTATTATCTCTGGACAGTTCTCTTTGATAATTTCCTGTAAAATAGAATCTAGGCTCTTTTTTTGATCATAGTTTTCAGGAAGTCCAATGATCCGCAGATTATCTCTCCTAGATCTATTTTCCAGGTCTATAGATTTTCCCAGTAAGTATTTGACGTTGTTCTCCAACTTGTCATTTTTTTTGTTTTGTTTGACTGATTCTTGGGTTCTCTGTGAATCATTCATTTCTATTTGTTCCATCCTGACTTTTAAGGAGTTATTTTCTTCTTTCACAGTTTTTAGTTCTTTTTGTAAATGCCCAATTTCGTTTTTAAATGAATTATTTTGCTCTATTGAATTTTTTCCATTTCCCTAATTTTTTTTTTTGAGAATTATTTTCTTTTTCCAATTCAGAAATCTTATTTTCTTGGGACTTTTTTATCTTCTCCAATTCAGAAATCCTATTTTCCTGTGATTTTTTTACCTTTTCTAATTCACTAATTTTGTTTCCCTGCATCTCCTGTGAATTCTTTATTTTTTCCAACTCCAATTTCAGGACGTTGTTATTCTCTATCATAGCTTCCCTTTCCTTTCCCCATTTTTCTTCAAACTCTCTTAACTTTTTAATAGTCTCTTCTAGGAGAGAGTTATGTGATGGGGGGCAGGAATCGTTCCCCTTTAGGTTGTTATCTGCTGACTCTCTGCTGTTAACTTCCTCGGGGTTGGATACCCGCTCTTTCTCTGTGTAGAAGGAATCTATGGGTTTTTTGGGCTTTTTGCTCATACTTAAAAAATCTTTTGGGGTCTGTCCCTGGGGTAGGAAATTATTTATTTCTTTCTTTACCAGTTTCCTCCCAGACCAGATGGATGCAGTGGCTCCTGCGCCTGAGCTAAGAGAGAGCTCTGGGAGAGAGTTCCCCACCCCCTCCCTGGAAGTGCCTCAGAGGTGACCAGCACTGCTGTGCCCTGAGGGCGCTGGGGGTTTAATGGCTTCCCTGAGTTTGAGACTGAACAGTAAAGGCGACTCAAAGCCTGGCCTATGTGTCCCGGTGGGGTGTGGGTGTCTGCAGAAGGTGACGTGAAAAGCCCCTGCGCTCAAACTGGAAGTGTCTGCCAGAAACCGTGGTCCCTAGTTCAAAGATTCTGCTTCTCTGGGACTTCTGTTCCACAGCCTCCAGCCAGCCGAGCCAGGCACTATGAGTTACCGCCCCGCCCACTCTTCAATCTCTTAAATACCCCGAGGCAAAAGCCTGGGTTGCCTATGTTGGCCACACCCCTGGTGCTGATATCTGCTGAGTCACCCCTGGGATCCGGGAAGATCCAATCTACTTTTAAATTTTAGAGTGGCTTATATTTCTCCTCTGAACTGCTGTTTTATAAGCAGAGAAGAGCTAACAGCCTGTGCCAGATTCTTTTATGTCAGTTGATTCTCTGATCCCAGAGCCCTCCCCAGAGCGACCGGCGCAGTGTGCCATTACCCCACCGTCTGCGCTGGCCTCTCTTCTTCCTCCCCTGGAAGCTGACCTTTCCTGCTGAAACTCCAGATTCTCTTCAGCTGGTAAGTCGTGCTTCCAGTCCTTGTGGATTCTATCAGTCCAGCGCTATTTCTGAGGCTGATTAAATCTAGTTGGTTGTGAGGGAAGAAAGGAGCTTACACAGTCGCGTGTATCTTCTCCGCCATCTTCCACACATATGTTTTGAGAAAAAAAGCTTTAATAAAAAAATGAATGTTGAAACCAACTTTACTTATAATTGAAAAAATATACCATTAAAATTAAAAATTTTTAAAAAGATAATATTTATGTGCCTTAATTTTATCATTTGTGAAATGAACTAAAAATCTCTAGAATCCCCTTCACCTCCCAAAATGTTCTAATGAGTAAATATCCAATAAGAAAATCTAGATAGACAACTAGTTTCATAGATAGATTTAATATTGGGCCAGATTCTTTGCTAAACCCTGGGAGTACAAATACAAATAAAAAAACTAATCCTTGTCCTCAAATGGATTACATTCTCATTGTTGAGCACAACTAAGAATGAAACTGGAAAAAAAAAGGAAAGTGGAAAAAGTCCAGAGAGGGGTAGAATTGAGATATAAATGTGCATGGATGGTTTGAATTCTTCAGGAAATGATAGTGCTAGTCATGCAAAGCAGGCCTTACAGCAGGATCATAGCGGCAGTGAGAAAGATCTTACCTAATCTCTTTTAAGAAAATGGTTTTTGAAGTATATGTCACAACACACTACAATGCCACAAAACTGTACAGAAATTGCAATCAGTTGTATGTGTGAATCTCCTTAACTCTCCAGTGGTGTATTGGAATTTCTCATAGCAAAGAATAGGATAGTAATCATGAGGGAAAATATATACAAACATGTGTATATATGTTTTTATATTAAATTGCACCTATTGTCAACTTTTAAAATTATATGTACACACACTGACACACACACATCCCTTCCTTCTCAGAATATGAACAAAAAAATGATTAGATGTTTATCTCTTTTCTCTACTGCTGGTAAAGTAATAATCTAGGTAGATTATCACATGGAGACTTTGAAAACACAGTGTTTCACTTTGGTGACACTAACCTGAGGTCAAGGACTATGTTTGCCTTTCTTTGCAACCCTGGTGCTTACTTGTTACCAGGTTCTGCTCTGCTAAGTACTGATCACATACAGAACTTATTCATAGGATTGACTATCACAATGACAAGTCACTTCACTTGTTTATAAAAGGAGAGATCAGAGAGACTCTAGGTTTGAATTCAGTGCCAGTTTGAAGTTAACCACTAGTGTGATTTTGTACTTCTATTGCCTAGCATAAAAGAAGGCAGGTACTGTTTTATTAGCAGAAGTCTCTTGTCTCTTTGGGTCATCATTGCTTATCTATGAAATAAGTGAGAAGGAAGGAAGGAAAAAAGAAGGAAGTAGGAAGGTAGGCAGGAAGGAAGGAAAGAAGGAATGAGGGAAGGAGGGAAAGAAGGAGGAAGGGAAGGAAAGAGAGAGAGAGGAAGGGAGTGAAGGAAGGAAGGAAGAGACTAGAATAACAGGGAAATAAGGTAGGAGAGAATGGCAGGGAATGGTGTCAGTGAACAATAGAACATGTCCAACTTTCATCACTAGACTAAATCCACTTTCTTCATTAAAAGCATTCACATTGTGGATTCACTCTGGTATTAACAATGAATGAAAATCAAATAAAAGGAAATGTAGAGGGAGGATGGGGCAAATTCAATTATTTCTTTTATGTCCAATAAGAAACCTGTCTCCCCTCCCGAAGTGCCATGAAAAACCCGAGGTTTTTGTTCCTGGCTTTATAACCCAGCCCAGCAGCCCAGATCCCGGGAGAGCCAGCACGGGAGAGGCAGAGTGCAGCAGCGGCAGCAGCCGAGGGTTTTATCACCCGGCCTTCCTGCGCAGCTCCTGCCCTCCTCTCTTTATTGCTGGAATATAGCAGGGGGTGAAGGCTTGCAGTTGAGTCTGTCTGCCTGGCCTCTGGGCATTGCCCTAGACTGCCTGGACGTCCCCTCCTGCCCTAGACTCCCTTAGACCCTGGAGCTTGACTGCCCTGCCTCCCCCCTATCCGCCTCCCCTGTCCACGTCAATCTGCCCCCAGGCTTCTGCCCACTGCCCCGAGGCTACCCTTCCAGGGAAGGATGCTGCAGCCAGAGCGTGCCAACTAACAGGTGTTCTTAAAAGCTGGGCCCCTCCACCCACTGCTGCCTGTGCTTGCCGCCTGCCTGTGTAGAGCATTTTATTAGGCAATCATATATTTTCATTAGTGATGGTGATGAAGCACTTAGGTTTTATGGGGTGTTTTAATGTTTCATTTTGCCGGGTTCTTTATCAGAGCGCTTGCCTGTTTCCGGCTGGGACAGCGGCCTCCCAGGAGGCAGACTATCCAGACGCTTTCTTTGCCCAGGCTCAGGCTTCTTTTCCATCTGTTGGTGGCAGGAACCACACTGTTAGAGGCCATGAAGTCAGTGGTGAATCTTACTTGTAATTTTAATGTCCTTGTTATAACCTGGACCCCCCTGGATCGTTACTGCAGGTTAATGGCTTAAGTGAAGCAGGGACAGATTAAACTACCTGCTGGTGAGGGCCTGGGCTTTGAGCTCTGAAAATGAGGCAGTTGGAGCTGGGTCAGGAGGAAAGCAGGTCTCTAGCCAAAGGATTCTACCTTTAGAGCTGGTAGTGATTTGTGAGGCCATCTAATCCAAAACTGGAGAAAACTGAGGTTTAGGAAGGTTGTCCTGACTCCAAATTCAGGGCTCTTTCTCATGCACAAACATATTGTTTTGTACACCCTGGGCTCTATAAAGGTAGTGCAGAAAAAGGTAATTATCCAGATTTGAAGGCTGTCCATTAATTGGAATTAGAGGCAGGTACCAGATATGAAAATGGGAGTGGAAGGAAGCAAGCCATAGATGCCAATGTTTCCAAAGGAAGATTTTAAGGAAAGGGCAGGAGCAGAGCTAGAGGAGGAATAAAGGAAGCAAATGTCTTTGGGAGAGCAGACTTGTTGGACTTTCTCTCTCTGTTCTGCTGGTACAGGGTATTGATCATGCTTCTCCCCATTCCACACTTTTTTTTCTTGCTTAAAGTGGAGCATTAATAAATCAAAATATGTATAGAGCAATTATATATAAACATATATATACACATGCACATATGTATATACCTCTATGTTTTATGTTAGCCATATATGGAGGGGGTAAAAAAGAAATATACATGATAATTTTTGTATATTTGACAATAGATCATTTTTAATTGTATTATGCTATGGAAATGCTTGCTTTATTCTATCAATTAAAAATAAAATTAAAAATGGATATAAAAAGCAAGGATTCCAATAAGCGAGACAGAGACTAAGAGAAGGGAAAGAGAAAGACAGAGACAGAAACAGAGACAAAGAGAGGGGAGGGAGACAGAATCAGAAAGAGATATAGAAATGAAACAGGAATAAATAAAATGCAATTTAGTTATATGATATATGTGTATCTATGCATATGTGCATGTCCATTAACAGAAATCGTTTATTATACTATGAAATCATATGAAATTGTTACTGTATTATGGAAATTTCTAAGCAAGGTCAATGCCACTGGAGGTACTCAACAAAGACTTTAATATGCATTAATAGTCCTCAGTCCTGTTACAATAACTCACTGAGGAGAGATGTCACTGAGATTTCACTCACAATACACATTTCTTTGCTGGTCAGAATTTGTGTCTCTCCGTTCCAAAGTCACCTCAGCACTGTAGTCTAGTTAAAAAGACTCCAGGGATTTGCACAATTCTTTTTTCATTCATACCTGAGGGGAGAAGTGAAATCAAACCAAGAATTCTCAGTTACAAGTCAATGAAATTAATGACCCAAAGAATTTGTTTTCAAAATGTCTCCAACTAATAGCACATGTTGAATTCAAGACTTCTAAGAAAACATGACATATGGGCTTCTCTGCCAACTTCCAGCTCTCTGCATCCTTTACCTTTGGCTTAGGAACTATGGCTACTTAGTTGGTTAATCAGACTTTCAGCTTATTCCCACTTGCATTTGCTCTTACTATTCCTCCACTGTCTTTCCAACCTCCACTGAAAGTTTCTTTCCCTACTACCATTCTGGATTGGAAGTATACTGGGTTCTCAAATGCTATGCCTTTTAAAACAGATCTGGTGTTGGATTATATCTGTCTTCCAAGGACCAAAGAGGTAAGTTACCATAAAGTTGGCCATGAGGTGATAAAAATTTTGGACAGAGCAATTCATGAAAATTTTGACTAAGGCAAGGAGATGTTGTTATATATAACAATGCCTCCATTGTTATATATAAAATGTCTTGAGGTCTCAAGTTATAGGAGAAAGGAAATATATGACTCCTCTTCCTAAAAAGGAGAAGAACAATACTTTTCTATGCTTTAGCACTTTTTCTTGAATCTTTGATTCAGATAATATTCAATTTGAATACACATAGTGAAAATATAGATATTTTGAAATACTGAAACCTTAGGTGGATGTATGAAATATAAACTCATAGGCCAACATGGGATGCTCTTAGATTGTAAATTTCTTGAAGCCAGAATAAAAACACACCCATATACATACTTACACATAAGTGTACTGTATATGTATATTATGTAACACATATACTATAACTATGCATTTGATATATATATTGTACACATATTATATATATATATATGTATGTATATACATTAAAATTGAAGTATATAGGCTTATACACATATACGTATGTATGTATATGTATATATGTATATCTACTCATACATGTATAAATAGTATTGTAGTGCAAACATGTTTGTACACATGCATACACATGCACCACATATATACACATACATGTATGCATATGTACAAGTATGTGTACATAATTCATCTTTATTTCCTCATCACTAAGCAACTAAGTCCAGGGCCTTGAACTGAATCAAATTAGACTTATATATAATGCTTACTGAATTTATTGAATGGAGTCTTGGACTACATGTGTGTCCTCTCAAGAAAAAGTACTAAAGCACAAAACATTATTGTTCTTCTCCCTCTTTGGAAGAGGACTCATATATGTCCTTTCCCCTATAACTTGAGACTTCAAGACACATACAGACCTAGAATATTAGAGCTTATTAAATAAATAACTAGAATCTTCCTACACTTAACTGGTATCCCAGTGTGCCTAACTCCTGATCTAGAGAGCCACAACATCCTTTTCAGAGGATACAACAGAAGAATTTCGAATTTAAAAGTGGAGACTAAGTCCTCTGGCTGGTTGATGATTTATCCATTCAGTAATTCTCTCTTTTGCCCCCAAAATGCAAAGGAGGAGTGCTGCTCACCCTGGACTACATTGAAGGGATTTATATGTTGATCCTATCCCTAACAGCACCCTATTGAGAGATAATGCTATCAAGTATAAATAGCACAGGACTTGAAATTCATACTCTTGGGAGAGAATCTCAGTTATACCCTGTATTATGTGATGTTTGTTAAGTTACTTAACTTAGCTGTGCCCATTTCCTAATCTGAAATAAATAATGAGAGTAATAATAAGTGTATTAGCTATTTCATAGTCTTAGAAAACACTGCAGCAGTTCATGGAACCTATACAAAAATTGACTATATGTTAGGACATAAAGACCTTAAAATCAAATGCAGAAAGGCAGAAATAGTAAATGCATTCAGATCATGATGCAATAAAAACTACATTCAATAAAAAGTCAGGGGAAAATAAACCAAAAAGTAATTAAAAACTAAATCTCATCCTAAAGAATGAATGGGTAAAACAGCAAATCATAGGCGCAATCAATAATTTCGTCCAAGAGAAAAACAATGAGACAACATAACAAAACTTGTGGGATACAGCCAAAGCGGTAATAAGGGGAAATTTTGTATCTCTAGAGGCTTACTTGCATAAAATAGAGAAAGAGAAGATCAGTGAATTGGGCTTGCAACTAAAAAAGCTAGAAAAAGAGCAAATTAAAAACCTTCAAATACTAAACTTGAAATTCTAAAAATAAAAGGGGAGTTTAATAAAATTGAAAGTAAAAAAAAACATTGAATTAATAAATAAAACTAAGAGTTGGTTTTATGAAAGAACCAACAAAATAGAAAATAAAACCTTTGGTAAATTTGATTAGAAAAAGGAAAGAGGAAAATCAAATTGTTAGTCTTAAAAATAAAAAAGGGAGAACTTTACACTAATGAAGAGGAAATTAGAGCAATAATTAGGAGTTACTTTGCCCAACTTAATGCCAATAAATTTGATAACCTAAGTGAAATGGATGAATACCTACAAAAATATAGGTTGCCCAGATTAACAGAAGAAGTAAATTGCTTAAACAGTCCCATTTTAGAAAAAGAAATAGAACAAGCTATTAATAAACTCCCTAAGAAAAAATCCCCAGGACCAGATGGATTCACATGTGAATTCTACCAAACATTTAAAGAACAATTAACCCCAATACTAGATAAACTATTTGAAAAAATAGAGAATGAAGGAGTCCTACCAAATTATTTTTTATGACACAGACATGGTACTAATACCTAAACCAGGTAGGACAAAAACAGAGAAAAAAATTATAGACCAATCTCCTTAATGAATATTGATGCAAAAGTCTTAAATAAAATATTAGCAAAGACATTATAAAAATCATCCCCAGGATAATACACCATATACACCATAAGCAAGTAGGATTTATATCAGGAATGCAGGACTGGTTCAATATTAGAAAAACTATTAGCATAATTGACTATATTAATAACCAAGTTAACAAGAACTATATATGATCATCTCAATAGATGCAGAAAAATCATTTGATAAAATCTAACACCCATTTTTTAATAAGTATACATTTTTTGGCAGTATATATGCATGAGTAATTTTTTTATAACATTATCCCTTGTATTCATTTTTCCAAATTATCCCCTCCCTCCCTCTACTCCCTCCCCTAGATGACAGGGAATCCCATACATTTTACATGTGTTACAATATAACCTAGATACAATATATGTGTGTAAATACCCTTTTCTTGTTGCACATTAAGTATTCCGAAGGTGTAAGTAACCTGGATAGATAGACAGTAGTGCTAACAATTTACATTCACTTCCCAGTGTTCCTTCTCTGGGTATAGTTGTTTCTGTCCATCATTGATCAACTGGAAGTGAGTTGGATCTTCTTTATGTTGAAGTTTTCCACTTCCATCAGAATACATCTTCATACAACATTGAAATGTACAGCGATCTTCTGGTTCTATTCATTTCACACAGCATCAGTTGATGTAAGTCTCTCTAAGCCTCTCTGTATTCCTCCTGCTGGTCATTTCTTACAGAGCAATAATATTCCATAACTTTCATATACCATAATTTACCCAACCATTCTCCAATTGATGGACATCCATTCATCTTCCAGTTTCTAGCCACTACAAAAAGAGCTGCCCCAAACATTTTGGCACATACAGGTCCCTTTCCCCTCCTCAGTACTTCTTTGGGATATAAGCCCAATAGCAGCAATGCTGGATCAAAGGGTATTCACAATTTGATAACTTTTTGGGCATAGTTCCAAATTGCTCTCCAGAATGGCTGGATTCTTTCACAACTCCACCAACAATGCATCAGGTTCAGAGTTCTGGCCCATAACATCACACAAATATAATAAAGATGACAATACTACCTAACCTAATCTATTTATTTAGTGATATACCAATCAAACTCCCAAGAAACTATTTTATTGACCTAGAAAAAATAACAGCAAAATTCATCTGGAAGAATAAAAGGGCAAGAATTTAATGAAAAAACAAAAACGAAAACAAAAACAAATGAAAGTGGCCTAGTTGTACCAGATCTAAAACTATATTATAAAGCAGCAGTCATCAAAACCATTTGGTATTGGCTAAAAAATAGACTAGTTGATGTTAGGTTCACAGGACAAAATAACTATAACAACCTACTCAAAGACTACAGTTGCTGGGAAAATTGGAAACTAATATGGTAGAAACTAAGCATTGACCCACACCTAACACTGTATATACCAAGATAAGGTTGAAATGGGCTCATGATCTAGAAATAAAGAATGAGATTATAAATAAATTAGAAGAACACAGGATAGTTTACCTTTCAGACCTGTGGAGGAGAATGGAATGTGTGACCAAAGAAGAACTAGAGATCATTATTGATCACAAAATAGAAAATTTTGATTGTATTAAGTTAAAAAGTGTCCATACAAACAAAACTAATGCAGACAAGATTAGAAGGGAAGCAACGAATTGGGAAAACATGTTTACATTCAAAGGTTCTAATAAAGGTCTGATTTCCAAAATATATAGAAAATTGACTCAAATTTATAAGAAATCAAACCATTCTCCAATTGATAAGTAACAAAGGATATGAAGAGACATTTTTCAAATGAAGAAATTGAAACTATTTGCAGTCATATGAAAAGGTGCTCCAAATCACTATTGATCAGAGAAATGCAAATTAAAACAACTCTGAGCTACTACTACAAACTTCTCAGATTGGCTAAGATGACAGGAAAAGATAATGACGAATACTGGAGGGGATGTGGGAAAACTGAAACACTGATATATTGTTGGTGGAATTGTGAACTGATCTATGCATTCTGGAGAGCAATTTGGAACTATGCTCAAAAAGTTATCAAACTGTGCATACCCTTTGATCCAGCATTGTTACTATTAGGCTTTTATCCCAAAGAGATCTTTTTTTTTTTTGTTTATCCCAAAGAGATCTTAAAGAAGAGAAAGGGACCCAAATATGCAAAAATGTTTGTAGCAGCCCTTTTTGTAGTCCCTAGAAACTGGAAATTGAATGGATGCCCATCAATTGGAGAATGGTTGAATGAATTGTGCTATATTAATGCTATCAAATATTATTATACTGTAAGAAATGACCAGCAGAATGATTTTTAGAAAAATTTACATGAATTGGTGCTAAGTGAAATGAGAAACAGGAGATCATGATACACAGCAACAACAAGATTATATGATGATCAATTCTGATGGATATAGCTCTCTTCAACAATGAGATGATTCAAACCAGTTCCATAATGAAGAGAATCAGCTACACCTGGACAGTGAACTTTGGGAAATAAGTGTGGACCACAACATAACATTTCCACTCTTTCTGTTATTATTTGCTTGCATTTTTGTTTTCCTTCTCAGGTTTTTTTTTCTTTCTTTCCAGATCTGATTTTTTTTGTGTGAAGCAAGATAACTGTATAAATATGTATACATATATTGGATCTAACATATACTTTAACATATTTAGCATGTATTGAATTACCTGCCATCTAGGGGAGGGTGTGGGGGGAAGAAGGAGAAAAGTTGGAAACCAAGATTTGGCAAGGGTCAATGTTGAAAAATGACCTATGCAATATGTTTTGTAAATATAAAGCTATAATAATAAAAAGGGGGGGGGGAAGAAAATGCTGCAAACAGAACACAGATATTCTAATATTTTATTAGATATTTTTCTTATAGCTTGCATTTATTCTCTCCTACTATTTTCCCCCTTTTGTGTGATGATTTTTTCTTTTTTTTCTTTTTTTACTGTGCAAACTTAGTAATTCATTTAACAGAAATCATTGCATTAGATTTCTATCATTGAGATGAAATTCTTCTCTCTCTGGAACGTTTGCTTATAACAGTGATATTTCTCACCATTGGGAAGAGAGAAGGTGGAGTTATGTTTAGAAGTAAAAAGGAGAAAATCTTGGGAATTAAATACCAAGACAATTTACGAAGCTACAGGTAGGAATTTTTTTCTTTCGTTGCTTCTTTATTAATTTATTTTTTGTTTCTTTCATTCCTTCCTTCCATTTTCTCTTCATTTCCTTTTATTCTTCCTTTTTGCCTGGTAATATATAATATCCATTCAAAACAACTTTGCAATTTATTATGTAAAAATAATGCAAAAAATTAATTAAAACAAATTGGATAGAGTAGAAAAAAAGAATTAATTATTTTAATGGCTCGCTGCTAGGCTGAAGTAGCACATATGTTCAAATTTGCCATCTCTTAGTCCTTTGTGGGACTTTGTCATAGTCCAAGTTGCCCTTTCCCAATTTCAACTCTGATATCACTACTAGAGTTATATGGTAGAATATGCAATATTTAACAGTCGATCATACATACTCGAGTCACCAACATTTAAATTTATAAATTATAAATTATAAATAAATTTTAATTATAATTATATAATATATATATATAATTTTAATAAATTATAAATAAATTTGTAAATTATAAATTATAAATAAATTTGAATGAAAATGAGAGTAAATGCTGATCATAGCTTAAGGAATCAAAAGTTTAAACCACTCTCCATTAGTCTTTATGCATCTTTAAGAAAAACACAATGCAGAATGGCACACATGTTTATACTTCTACATTTCCTCTTTGTATCCAGATTAACTTCCTGCTCAGATATAAATTACAACCTTGAATTAGTTCAATTATGAATTGTTGATATTCAAGATTCTTGTATGGTGTTTACTTTAAGACCATGGATTAAAAGTGGCTGTGTGAAAAGAAGACTTATAAATTTTCAGTGACAATCATATTTTTAAAATGTTCCAAAGCACTAATAATAATAGAAATGCAAATCAAAGCAATTGAAACTTCATCCTATCCCCATCAAAGTGGCAAAAATTGTTCTCCACTCTCAAAGAAGATAATGACATCAGAAAGGTGATACCATGATTTACAAGTGAATTAGATTTAAGTGAAAAAAAGCTGTACAAAGTTGCACCTTCCTGATGTCATGGTCTTCTTTGATAATGAAGGATAAATAAAGACTTATGGAAAGTAGGACCTGACCCACTGGGGACTCAGCTGGCCAGTTCCAGTTAGACACTGCAGCTCCTCCACCCCTCTCTCCCTCCCTCCCTCCCTCCTTCTTTCCCTCCCTCCCTCCTTCTTTCCCTCCCTCCCTTCTTTCCTTCCTTCCTTCCTTCCTTTCTCCCTCCTTCTTTCCTTCCTTCCTTCTTTCCTCCCTCCCTCCTTCTTTCCTTCCTCCCTCCCTCCCTCCTTCCTTGCTTCTTTCCTTCATCCCTCCCTCCCTCCCTCTTTCCTTCTTTCCTTCATCCCTCCCTCCATCCCTCCTCCCTTCTTTCCTTCATCCCTCCCTCCCTCCTTCTGTCCTTCCTTCCTTCCTTCCTTCCTTCGTTCCTTCCTTCCTTCCTTCCTTCCTTCCTTCCTCCCTCCCTCCCTCCCTTCCTTCCTTCCCTCCCTCCCTCCTTCTTTCCTTCCTTCCTTCCCTCCCTCCCTCCTTCCTTCCTTCCTTCTCTCCTTCCCTCTTTCCTTCCTTCCTTCCTTCTCTCCCTCCCTCCTTCTTTCCTTCCTTCCTTCCCTCCCTCCCTCCTTCCTTCCTTCCTTCTCTCCTTCCCTCTTTCCTTCCTTCCTTCCTTCCCTCCCTCCCTCCTTCTTTCCTTCCTTCCTTCCCTCCCTCCCTCCTTCCTTCCTTCCTTCCTTCTCTCCCTCCCTCTTTCCTTCCTTCCTTCTTTCCCTCCCTCCCTCCCTCCTTCCTTCCCTCCCTCCCTCCCTCCTTCTTTCCTTCCCTCCCTCCTTCCTTTCTTCCCTTCTTCCCTTCCTCCTCCCTCCCTTCCTTCCTTCCTTCCTTCCTTCCTTCCTTCCTTCCTTCCTTCCTTCCTTCCTTCCTTCCTTCCTCCCTCCCTCCCTTCCTTCCTTCCTTCCTTCCTTCCTTCCTTCCTTCCTTCCTTCCTTCCTTCCTTCCTTCCTTCCTTCCTTCCTTCCTTCCTTCCTTCCTTCCTTCCTTCCTTCCTTCCTGTTGGAATACATGGGAGCCACCTGACAGTGGCTGCTGGAGATCCAACCAGAATGGATCTCCTCTTGTGAGAAGATGATACAAAAAGGCTGAGAAGCAATTGCTGTTCTTTGACCTCTCGGACTGAGAGGCTGTTGCTTTGTCTGACCCCTCTCCACTTCCTTCTGCCTCCAATTTATTTCATTCCCAGTCTGCAACACCTGTATCAGCAAAGGCTGCCCTATAACTCCTTCAGATGCTATGGTCCACAGCTGTGGAGGCTCTTGGAGAATTGACCTGTCCCTTAACACCTTTTTTCCATCCTCTCTTATTCTCTCCCTCCCTTTCTCCCTGTCTCCCTCCTCCCTCCCCTTCTTTCCTTCCTTCCTTCCTTCCTTCTTTTAATTTCTCTCTTTTTTCCTTCTTTCCTTTTTTATTATTTCCCTCCCTCTCTCCCTTCCTTCTTTCATTCCTTCTCTCCTCCTTCTTTATTCTTTTTCTCCTTTTTCTTCTTTTCTCCTTCCTTTCCCTTTGCCCAAATATGGCATCTGTTCTACTTGTGGGTGCTCTATCCAAAGGAATATCACCTCAACCTCATAAGCTATCTTAGAATTTAAGGACTACTTTTTTTTGCTGAGACAATTGAGTTAAGTGGCTTTCCTAGGATCACATAACTAGAAGTGTTAAGTGCCTAAGACAGATTTTAATTCAGGTCCTCCTGAATTCAGAGCTGGTTCTCTATCCACTTGACGACCTAGCTGCCCCAACTATATTTCTTTCTTATGGCTCATGCCTTAAATCCAATCCACTCTAGTTCTCATTGATTGTCAATAATAGGTCCTAGCCCAAGTCCCACTTGATTACTCTTTAGTCCCTAATGGCTCAGAATGAATGTAAATAGCAATTATTTCTATTTTGCCCCAAAATCCTGAGGGTCTTACCCTCCAGATTTATTTTTTTGATTAGGTAAAAGAGATCATTCATTGCCTCATTTCTAACCTACCTTTAATTACTGAATGGGCATTGTCTCATTCTCATTCTCAAATTGAGACCAGGAAAGACCTTAACTTTAAAAGGTCAAGGTTTCCCACTGGGTCAGGAGCCATCCCCAGTCTGCAAAAATAAGAAAATATTGGAAAAAAAAGTATTGGAAGGGCTATGATAGTGGGGAGTGAGGTAAAATGGGAGAGAAAAGTATTTATTAAATACCTACTATGTGCTAAGTACTGTGCTTAGTACTTTACAAATAGTAAGTATATGGGTGTTCTGTGGAGGACCAACTCCTCTTGTATGAGCTCTTTTCATGGCTGCTCATTAACCTTTGGTGTCCACCTTTCACCCAATTCTCACCTGTAACTCCAAGAAGCTATAACATGTACAGCAGCCACATACTAGTAAAAAACATCTTGGCAGACAGGCTAACCCAAATGGAGGGTTACTAATGTATACCAAACCCATTATTGAGTTAGGGTAAAGCTTCTTAAACTGGAATTATGATCCCATATGGGAGTCTGAATGCGGGGCTTGAAAAAATTTGGTAATCGTAAAAGTATCAATATTCCACGAAAATTTAATCTTTATGTAAGTAATTACATCCATCTCATAGTATGCAAATTTGCTTTCATCTTTAATAAATGGTAAAAATATATGTATACCAAAGAATTATTTTAAAATAAATTTCTTTATGATTTGTTATCAGTAAAAATCTGGTTTTTATACTTATGTACCTATATATTCAGGATCAAGTGAAAGTTTCTAGAGCAAAAAGGAGTAATGACTGGAAAAAAAATTAAGAAGCTCTGAATAAGGAGGATGTCTATTTTAAGCATATGAAGACTTCATCCAGTGGAAAGGGTGAATGAAAACAATTTAATACAACAATCATGAAGGTGATTGAAGCAGATGCTATGGAATGCTTAGAGCTTGATCAAATATCAAAGACCCCAAAATTATCCACTTCATCCTGGACAATCATCAGGCATTCTGAATTTTATCTTGCCAATGAACATAGGTGAACAAAAGAGTAAGGCAGACAACCTTGTGCAATTCTATCTCACTTAAATCCAAGAAATCACCTGTGATGTTATTGGTCCTCTTCAAAATATAGTTCAGGGGCAGCTAGGTGTACAGTAGATAGAGCACCAGTCCTGAAGTCAGGAGGACCTGAGTTCAAATCTGACCTCAGACACTTAACATTCCCTAGCTATGTGACCCTGGGCAAGTCACTTAACCCCAATTGCCTCAGCAATATAAATATATATATATATATATGTGTGTGTGTGTGTGTGTGTGTGTGTGTGTATACGTACACATATATATGTATATATGTATATACATACATACACATATATATGTATACATATTGCATTGTTCCATTCTGGGGAAAAATAATTGAAATTATGTGAAAAAAGTTCTCTAAATTATTCATACTCTTAGATTCATTTATCTTCTTACATAGACAGGTTATAAAGTGCTTTGAATGCCAAATAGAGTATTTTAAATTTGATTCTGGAGATGACAGAGGCTTTTGTGAGTCAGGAGTAGTATAGTAAAATGGTCACTTTGGTAGATGAGTAGAGGAAAACACGGGAAGTGTGAGAGACCAACCAGCAAGCTATTGGAATACTCCTTGTGTAAAGTGATAAGAACTTGCAACAATTGGGTGGGAGTCTTGGAGAAGTGCAGATGTTTCAAAGGTAAAATTGATAGAGATGTGAAACTAGAGGTTAAAACTGGATAAACTGGGCATCATCTACATAAAGATGATATTTGAACCCATGTAAGCTAATGAGATCACAAGGAGATATATTAAAGAGGGAGAAAAGAAAAGGGCATAGGACAAATTTGTCTCTTTGAGATTTCCACAGTTAGAAAGTATGACATGGATGAAGAGCTAGCAAAATAAAGTGAAAAGGATTGCTCAGTTAAGTAGGAGGACAACCTACCAGAAGAGAACAATATAATGAAAACCTAAAGACAAAAGATTATCAAGGAAAAGAGGGTGCTCAACAATATCAAAGGTTGCAGAGAGGTCAGGAAGAATGAGGATTTAAAAAATAACATTACATTTGGCAATTAAGAAGTTATTAATAGGTCTGGAGAGAGAAGATTTAGTTGAATGATGAATTAGGAAGGCCAGATAGAGAGTGAGAAGAAAGTGAGAGAAAAGTAAGTGGAGGCTTCCATTGTAGATGTCTTCCCAAGAACTTGAGCCACAAAACAGGAGGAGAGATATGGGACAGTAGCTCATAGGAATGATGGATCAAGTGAAGTTTTTAAGAAATGTTTGTAGGGAAGCAGCCTAGTAGACAGAGAGAGATTGAAAATAAGTGAGAGAGTGGGGATGATAGAGAGAACAATCTGTTAGAGAAGAAAAGATGAAATAGAATAACTTTTTAATGAAGAGGCATTTTGCCTTGGGGTCATCTCATTATGTAAGAAAAAGGGTCATTATATAAGAGAAGGGTCATCTCATTATGTAAGATCAGGATAAAAGCAAAGGTAATGGCAGAAGACCTCTAGAAAATGTGATTTGAAAAGGAGGAGAAAAGAAGAAATTGATTTTCTTTTAGTGAATATGAGGTAAGATTATCATTTGAGAAGATGGGGGAAAGAAAGGGTAGTTATAAGAGGTCATAGAAAGAATGAAAAAGTTTTGGAAAGTTGTAGTGAATGGGATAGTGAGTCAATTATAGAGGTTTTAAAATGATGACCTTGCTGCAGTGAGGGTCCAGTTAGATTGTAACCTATAACATTAATTTGTATTGCACCCAATCTGCATATTACAATATTTCTCCAGATTAATTCAGCAGATCATAAATTTAGGTGAAGACATCTGGTAATGTCAGTAATCTATTGGCAAGGCAAGAACCTCAATAAATAAAGAGGAAAGGAATTCAATAAAAAATGTTAGAATAGAATTGAAATGGTTTATCTAGGGATCAAATTGGGGAAGGGAAGAGAGTATAGCTGGTGCAGAGGTGATGGCATTGGAAAAAACTGAAAGGTGGAGGGATTAGATGCCTGATTAAGCTGAAAATCATTTGGGGAATGGTGAGAAAGGATGAGGCAGAATAACAACATATAATAAGATAAGAGAATTTCAGAGTTCATAAAAATAGACATGGTCTATTTTCAAATAATATTGAGATCAAGAATGTAATCATCACATTGAAATGATTGAGGCCAGTTTCAATGATCTCATGATAAAGAGAGCCATCTACACCCAGAGAGAGAACTGCAGGAACTGAGTGTGGATCATAACATAACATTCATTTTGTTGTTGTTCATTTGCATTTTGCTTTCTTGTTCGTTTTCTTTCCTTTTTGATCTGATATTTCTTTGCAGTGATATAATTGAACAAATGTGTTCATATATATTGGATTTAACATATATAATATATATTGGATTAGTTACTATCTAGGGGAGGGGATGGGAGAGAAGAGGGGAAAATTTGGAATGCAAAACTATGCAATGACCAATGTTGAAAAATTATCCGTGCATATGTTTTGAAAATAAAAAGCTTTAATAATAAAAAAAAATTAAAAGAATGTAATCACTCAAGGAAATCATAAAGGAGGGAAAAGGACCCACAAGTGCAAAAATGTTTGTAGCAACTCTTTTTGTGATGGCAAAGAATTGGAAAATGAGTGGATGCCCATAAATTGGGGAATAACTGAATAAGCTAGAGTATGTAAAGGTAATGGAATATTATTGTCCAAAAAATGATGAACAAACTGATTTTTAAAAAAGCACTGATGCTGAGTGAAACAATCAGAACCAGGAAAACATTGTACACAGCAACAGCAAGATTGTGCAATAATCAGCTATAAAAGAATTGGTTCTTCTCAGTGGTTCGATGATCTAAAGCAATCCCAGTAGACTAGAGAGAAAATGCCATCTGCATCCAGAAAAAGACTAAGGAGACTAAATACAAATCAACACATGCTATGTTCACTTCACCTCTTTTTTCTGTTTTCTTATCTCTCTCATGTTTTTCCCTTTTATTCTGATTTTTCTCTCCCAACATGATTCCTAAATTAATATATTAAAAATAAAATTTAAAAAGAATGTGACCATCTTAGTTGTGTAGCTTAGGTAGAGTAAAAATGTATATTATAGGAAATTAGTAAATTAAGGAATAGGGAGGTTAAGGTAATTAAGGGAGTATCAACATATATTTTGAAGCCCTCTAATATGAGTGTAAAAGTTGGTGAGGAAAAGAAGACTGTGATCCAGGCACCAAACCCTGAGGAAAAAAGAACACTTCCAATGTCCTGCAGATCTAAAGACCACAGGTACCAGATTTTTAATAGATTGAATGACCTTCAAAAAAAAAAGAAAGATTACTGACTGATAATGGTAGAGAGAGAGAACCTAGAAAAGCATAATTAAACACAGATGATATGGGTGCAAAAAAAACACAGAAAGCAAGCGGTAAAAAGTAGGATGGAGGCTGTTATCAGACACAGTCTCTGTTGCATTTGGTTTTACTTAACTTTTTTGTTTGTTTGTTTGTTTTCAAGAGAGGGGAAGGGAAGGGAACATTTATATAGAACCAACTATAATATATCAGGCACTAAATGTTTTTACAAATATTATTTCATTTAACCCTCATAACAGCCCTATAAAGTAGCTGTTATGATTACTCCCAGTTTACAATTCAGGAAACTGAGGCAAATAAGTGACTTGCCCAGGATCACACAGCTAGAATGTGTTTGCGGCTGGATTTGGACTCAGATTTCCTGAATCCTGCCTAAGTGGTCAATCCATTGAACCACTTTAGCTACCTTCTCGAAAGGATTCAGTGATAGTGGTGGTATGAGTTGCATATCAAGAATTATTATATTAAAACAAAATATATTATCAGTGAAGTATTGACTTTGGTTGATGGACTGATTAGTTTTACTCAATGGCTTCTCCCTCTTTTCTTCCCCTTTCCCTCCTCCTTTACCTCTTTCTTCTCTCATCCCTTTTCTCTCTCTCTCTCTCCCCTTCCCTTTTCTTCCCTCCCTTCTCTTTTTTCCCTTTCTCCTTCTCTTTCCCTTGCCTTCCCTCTACCTTTTCTTCCCTCTCCATCTCTGCCATTGGCATTTCACATTATCTCTTCTTCTCTCCTTTTACTTTCTCCCTTCCTCTTTTAGGGATATATTGGAAAATAAAGAATCAGGAAATGAAGATGCTTCTTCTCTAAGATTATCTTGTATCCACTTTGTATGACTGGGACTGTTTTTGCTTTATCTTTGTATCTTCATAAATTTCTGCTTTCTTTTGTTTTTAGAACATAGGTGGTTATGACCTCCCTAACTTCCCAAGGATGTGAGAATCCCAAAAAAGAAAGTGATCATACCTTCCCTGACTGCTCAAAAAAGGAGTGAAAACATTAAAGGAAATGGGAAATCAAATTAGCGGGTTTCTGAAAGAGCTCTTTTGAAACAGGTATATATAAGTGCATCAATATGGGAGGTATTATACATAATTACATAAATTACCTAAGCATATAGCAATATAACACAGGCTAGTAGTGATGTAACAAATAACATGAATCATCATGAAGATTTATACATATCCATAAGTCCTAGAAATAGTCCAAAAGGAATCTATTATCCATTAGTTCATGTGCCAGGAATCCAATAATTCCTGCAAGTTTTGAAGTCCTTCAATAGTCTCATCAACAATTTTTCATCTCAAGGAATCCAATGATTCCTCCTGGTTTTCAAGTCCTGCAACAGTCTTTATCAACAATTTTTCATCTCAGGGAATCCAAGATTCCTGCTGGTTTTAGAGTTCTTTAACAGTCTCATTATCAGCCATGTTCCTTGTGTGTCAGATGTTTTTTAGGTCTTCTCCTTTGTTTTGAGGTTTTTGTCTTTTCCTGTCTCTCTCCAGATGCTTATTGGCATCCATCTGATTTCTTCTGTATCTGTAAAGATACAAGCAAACCCTCTCTCCCAAGCAGTTAATCTATCTGGTCCTTTCTAGTTACCACTTTCTAAATCTCTTCTCATCACCTGGCAATTACATTGGAACTGTTTGCACTGGACACTGCCCTTCTGTTGCATTAAAAACCTGTATTCTCCCCAATTATAATCTCTTTCTGCTATCTGATTGCTTTTCTGCTGGTTGATCATGTTATCCCTTTCTGCCATGTGATTGCTTTTCCATTGATTGATCACATCAGATTATTGAGCTCGGCTGCCATCATGCTCCACCTGTAATTTGGTTGAATCTTGGATCTGGGCCCCACATCTCATTTCCCTTGGTCAATCTACATTCAGAGGCCCAGTGAAAGCCCTTGTATCATTTTGGACATGGGGTTTTTGGTCTTCTCTCACCCTGTCTTCTCACTTTATCTCTTTGATAAAGCTCTCAGAGTCCAACTTTTCCACACTGAAAACATCAACGATTTTCTCTAGAAGTCCCTTGCCAAGAGGGACCCTATCTTTCCATGTCATCATAGCCTGGGAATAATAAGCATTTGTGCCCATTGTAGCACAGTGTCTTGTGATCTCCTCTAAAGTAGCCTCTTTGTGTAGTCCCCATATAATTCTTCTGCAAACCTCATTAGCATTTTTGGCCCCCACATTGGGAGCCAAAATGTAATACTCTTCTCTAAAATGTAATGATGTCTGGGAGCAGATTTCTTGGGAGGCTTCTGGAGGCAGCCTTCATTTCAGTTCAGTTCAAACACCCCATATGCAGTCAGGTGTTAACGTCCAAATCCTTTATTGTCTCCTTCAAATTCTTGTCTCTTTTCTTGGGGCCCAGTTAACTTTCTTAGAGACCTATCTCTCTCCTTGGTTCCAAGAGCTCCTGCTGCTAGTCCTTTGCCTCTGCCAGCTTCTACCTTTAGCTTCTTCCAAATGTCTCCAAATCCAAAGGTTTGTACTTCAGCTTCCAGCCACAACAAAGGTAGGTGATGGAATGAATCTGTCTCACCTTCAGAAAGCTTCTAGTGCACTTATCCTCTCTGGCTCTGACAGCTCCTCCTCATCTGTTCCACACTGAGGATACACCAATCATTATATCACTAGGAAACTATTATTTGTTGTAGGATTAAATCAATACTAAACTAGATTTAACCACTGTCTCCTCAATTCCACTTACTTAGTACCTTGTAAGAATCCTAACAATAAATTATAAAAAAAACCTGGCACATAGCAAGCATTTGAATAGTTCTTTATTGAAGATGCTTAGATAATTTATTGGTGGAAAGAAAATTTTTGGTCATTGTTAAGGGGAGGAATCAATAAAATCCTAATGTAAGAGAAGCCATTTAAGCTGGACCATAAAGGATGAGTAGGATTCCAACAAGTAGAGATGTGGGAGTTTGGGGGAGTTAGGGAAGGAGGAAGGTAATTCAGGCATAGGTAAAGAAAACAAAAAAAAAAGATTCAGAGGCAAAAGAACATAGGCTATTTATGGAGAAAAACAGTAGTATAATTTTTTTATGGAGTTTACTCCATAGTGTGCAATATGAAATGGGGGGGGGGGAGAAGGTGGAGGGGCAAGCTGAGACCAAACTCTAAAAAGCCTTAAAGCTAGATGAAGGAATACATAAAGAACTATTTTTAGTAGAGAATAGGGAACTACTGAAATTTTCTGGTAGAAAAGTCCATTTTAATCCACTTTTGTAAAAGCTCTAGCGATAGTCACATTTCCTATACTTTTCCTGGAAGAGTTCAGGATTCTCAGTTCTGTTACTGCCTGCACTGTGGCATTTAAAGGTTAGCCTTCCCCTGGGGTTTCAGATCTCAAGGGAAGAAGCCTAAGTTCAAGTTTTGACCCTTCTACCTACAGCAAACAGAGAGATGTGAGAATAAATGTGAACATGCAGCCAGAGAATGAAGGATTAGGTAGAGGTGGTAGATTTTTTAGCCTGGGGATACAACTACCTATATAGGCTAAGATCATGAATAATCAACCAACCTACCATTACTGTGTTACCTTGAACTTGAATTTATCCCTTCAATAGCTCATCTCACTTGTCTTGTTTTTCTCCTACCTCTCCCTAGGCCACCCATCACTTATTTATAGAAGTTTCCCTGACTGTTATGCTTCATCACAGCAGGATGAGAGTACCCTACCTCACTCACACCTATGGCACTGGTCAATTAAATATAATGTGTCCAGACAGATCAGAATTAGTACCATCATGAGAGCTAGAAAAGGATCTTAAAAAACCATTTAGGCTAACACATTTACAGAGGAGAAAACTGAGACCAGAGAAGGAGGATTTGTTGGAAAGAAATAGTTTGTGGACAGAGTGAATACTGAGGTGCATACTCCCTGATTTCCAATGGTCTTTTAGTCCAGTATGTTTTTCACCATCTCACATTGTCCCTCTCAACCCACTGAATTCTTGGCTTATATAGATTAATATAAATTTTATTATATTACAAAAGCTAATAAAACATGTATATATCCAAGTTTGTAAATATTCATTACACACAGACACAAGTATGTATATGTTCTCATGTAGATAAATCTTTTTCTGATAGAGAAGGATTCATAATACAAACTTGAAGAAAGAAAGAAAAAAAAAACCCAGACCATTATTACCAAGTGGCTATAAACAGGCTCAAACTTTATTTGATCATTTATTTTAGCACTCTCTCATATCCATCAGTACAAATTTCATTAAAGTTGGACCAATTTACCAATTATAAACCAGTACTGAACAAAATTGGAAACTAACATATATTTTCTATTCCCCAACCTAGCTTCAGAAGAACTAGTACAACCCATTACTGTGACCTCAACTATGTTCTTCTGGCCCCCAGACTCATTTATTAAGCACTTACTATATACCCAAACCTGCAGAAGGCACTCTGGAGGATACAGAGGAAGACCATATTGGAATTGGAGAGACAGAAAATATATGCATACATATATATGATAAGTTAAATAATAATACAACCATTCAAGAAGTGTCACAGGGCAGTGACTGTGGTTTTGTCGATGTATTAAAAAATACAAATAAACACACATATCTTATATAAAGAGGGAGAGTTAAACAATGGCTATTTTTTGCATATTGAGTGTTTCTGTTTTATTAGTGAGCAAACTCTTTCATCCCTAGGAATACTGCAGAATACAGAATATAGGTATGGGTATGTTTTTTGAGCATGTTCCTAAGCTGCCTCTGGAAAGGGCAGCCCTGTGATTGAGGAGGGAGTAGAAAGCATTCAATCTTGACTCCCTCCCCTTTGTCTGATAATTTCTATGGACCAAGCCAGCCAATGGCAGAGGAATCCAAAGATGTGAGAAAAGGTTTTGAGCAGAAGCTTATCATATCGAGGCCAAATGCATGCTGAACCTTTAAGATAGGACAGATGTCAGGTCTGTTCATTTGGAAATGGGGAGCCCCATGTTTTCTATATATTTATCATCCTTATTTCTTGCCTTTGCTGCTGTTTTCTAATTTTTCAAGCAGACAAATTACATATGTTCCCTGGTCTTAGGACTTTGAACTCATAAAAGGTCCAAAGTATACTGGGTCCATTAAAATGTACATAATTTACCCTCAAATGGATTTTCATTTTATAAATCATTAATTGATTACTGGCAGTATCTAGGATTCTTGTAGTTAAAGGAATCCTCAATTAAGTCTTGTCTGAGTATTTTCACTGTCCCTAATCAGATCCTGGCTTTATTTCCTCAAATTGCATTCCTACCCAGGTGTTGCATCCTAACAGGGAAGATCCACCACTCTAATTCAGTCCTTGGTGGGCTCCAATTGATCACATTTGGCAAAAAGAGAATCCCCTGTTATTCTAAAGTATAGATGCTAGCAAGAAGTAAACCAGTTTGTGTTCCCTGGGGTAGTACCATAAGCATAGTAGATGACATCCCAAAGGGAGTAAAGGTTAAAGAGAAAAGCAGTGGGAGAACAGCTGTGGGAATGAGAATGCTGAAAGCCTGTCTTCATCCAACATTAGAGGAAGTTAGCCTGAAGTTATATAGACCAGTGTCAGGCATTACCACATGGTAGATGCTTAATAAATACTTGTTGATGAATTTATTGAACTGTGTTAAGTAGGCTTTTCTCTGGTAGTATCTTTTTGAGCTTGTCTTTTAAAGGAGGTTATGAAAGAAGGGGAAAAAAGGCATCCTTTATCACCTCATACCCATACTACTTCAATATTCTCCCCAAATGTTTGTACCCCCAATGTTCTTATCTATAAAATGAGCATAATAAAAGCAGCTACCTCATTGCGTAGTAGAGGGGCAGTGATATAACAGATTGTAAACTCCTTGAAAACGGAGACTATCTTTTACTTCTCTTTTATCCCCAATACTATTACTACTACTACTACTACTACTGCTGCTGCTGCTGCTGCTGCTACTACTTGATGCTTGTTCTAGTCCATTCTGAAAGAAGTAATACTATAGAGTAAAATAGTATGGAATACTCTTCCTTAAATATCCCTTTCATCATAAGACTTCTTTCCTTTTTGGAATTTTTCAATGACTTCTATGCATCTTGACCTAAAATAGATAAATTTGGTAGAAGCAGCCCCACTCCGTAAGGGCACCTCAGCAGACAGATTGAGGGAAACCAATAGGTCTCAAACCATCAGTCAAGGTGGAAATGTTGGCCCCAGGTATGTGAAGACTATCCTGATGGAATGGGTAGATGAGAATTTTTTTTGCATCATCCATGAAGGCAGTTGAAGCCAGTGCTAGGGAGCACTTAGAGTTGATCAGATATTGGAGACTTCAAGGTCATCCACTGCATCCTGGGGCATCATCAGTATTCTTGACTTTTATCTTGCCCCGGACTTTGGTGAATGAGAGAGTGAGGCTGACAGTTTTGTGCAACTTTGCCTCACTTAAATAAATTCATAAACAAGACATCACCTATGATACCACTGCTCTTCTTTGAAATGAAAGATGAACAGTATTTTTATATATACACATTTTGTACATATATACACAAATGTATGCACACATATATTTGCATGTATCTTTTATGTAAACTATACTCGTGATATCTCTCCCTTTAGTATGTGAGTTTCTTGAGGACTGAGATTTTCTTCCTTTTTGTTCTTAGTACTGTGAGTGTCATAGAGTAAGAAATTAAATGCTTGCTAAGCAAAATGAAATTCTAGCAGATGGGATTTGGTAGATCTGGGATTACTTCTGTGCAATATGCTGCCAGCACAGACTTCGGGGCTTAGGATCAGAGATTTAGAACTGGTAGGGACCTCAGGTGCCATCGAATCAATTCTCATTTTTCAGAGGAAGAATTGAAGTGACTCAGCATCTCATTGGTAATAAGCACCAGCAATGGGATTTAAACCCAGGTCCTCTAATTTCTCAGTTAGTGTCCCTTCTGTCATACCACACTACCTTGCCCACTGAGCCCTATGAGCATGCAGCTTTTTCAGATGACCAATCCATCCTTAGCCTGGCACTCAATCAGAATGGGAGCTCCCACAGACAGACTCTCCTCATTACTCTGCTTACATCCCTAGTCCTCTGCTCAGTACTTTGCATAAAGGATAATGGTTAACTCCAACTTGGTTTTCAAGAATTCATTGTTTTTAACCAGACTGACCCGTGAACTCTCCTTGAAATGAACCCTATGGAATTCCATGGATCCACTATTAAGCTGCTGATTCTATCATTTCTTTACCACTTACATAAGCATTCCCATCTTGGTGGTCCAGCTCATATCCCTAAGGGCAGACCAACCTCCTTGGTAGAGGAATCCCAATACAATCGTTCTTTCCTTTGAGCCACCTATCACTTGTCATATATATATATATATATATATATATATATATATATATATATATATATATATATATATATATATATATATATATATATATGTATATATATATATATATATATATATATATGTATATTAATGTGTGTGTATGTGTGTGTGTGTGTGTGTGTGTGTGTGTGTGTGTGGTATCTTTTCATAGATATAAATCCTGTTTCTCTAAACTGATTGTAAGCTCCTTGAGGACAAGGATGTGACCCTCCATCTCTCTCTCTCACACACACACACTATGTATATATATGTATATATGTATAGATAGATAGATAGATAGATAGATAGATAGACAGATAGATAGATAGATACTCTGGTGCTCAATCTGTCATTTGATTAATTACATTCACAAGAAACACGAAAACAGTGACATTATTTCTGTGGGGGCATAAGATTTCATTGTTTTTTAATCCCCTTCCTTCCCTAAAATTAAAACAAAACAACAACAAAAAAATCTTCCACAATATTGGTAGTCAGTGCAACAGGCACTCAACCATCTTATATAACTGGCACATTACGGCAGAGAATTGTTGCAATTTGGGAGATGCTCTGTTTACTTTTCACATTTAATTCAGCTAGCGGCATGAAGTTAGATGGGTAGTTTTCTTGCCTTTTCTCCCCCCACCCCCACTTTCTCCGTTAGTCTGCATTTGAATTCTAAACCAATTTCAAGGGCATACACGATATACTGGCATGTAGCATTGGTATGATATGGCAGTAAATATGCAAACTACCACCGAGCATCGGAATGAGACAATTTACAATTCTATAATGTCCTTCATGCCTGGCGCTCACCACAGGCTTTTCCCAGGGGAGTTAATCATGAGTTAAAGAGCAAAGGGAGCTGTGTAGGACTGATTGCATGGAATATTGTAACTCAGCATCTCAAAGGAAAGGGTGGGACAAAATCACAATAGGCAACAGTGAAAAAGAGATATTTGCTGGAGACTGGGCTAGACTGAAATGAATGGGTCAGATACCATCATAATAATCATAAAATAATATATCATATATCATAATAAATATCACAACAATAGTTTTGCAACCGATTTTCTCTTGAGAATCTCACATGGATCCTATCAGAATAGGTATGATTATTATTTCTACTTTACACATGGGAAAAGCAAGGCTCAAAGATAGTTAAAATCTTGTCCAAGTTTATAGAATCACAGAATTTGAAAGTTGAAAGGAACCTCAGTGGCCATGTTGTGCAACTCATGCACCAAAGGAATTTCCCACTGTAGCCTAATTAGTATTTCAGGCAGAATTTGAATTAAAATCTTCCAGATTCTGAGTCTAGGGCTCGATCCATTATATCACACTGCCTCTTGAATGAGATCAAACCCTGTCAATAAAATAATTGAATGAAATGAATTGGAGGAAAGAGAGGGAGGAGGGGGAAAGAGATATGGAAATAAAACTGACAACTGAAAGTGAAGCTTATGTTGCAAGTGGAAATTTGTTAGGTTTTTAGGGTTAATTAGGCAAAAATTAGAGCTAAAAGTGATAATCAAATCCAACCTTGTCATTGGATAGATGGGCAATTGTTATTTAATCATTTTCAGTCATGTCTAATTCTCTATAACCCCATTTGGAGTATTCTTGGCAAAGCTACTAAAGTAGTTTGTCCTTTACTTCTCTAGCTCATTGGACAGATGGGGAAACTGAGGCTAGATTTGAACTCAGGGTGAAGACTCTTCTGTTAGGATTACTAGGGTATACTAGGTGAGAACTCAGGTTGTCTGGACAGTGACAAGGTGAGAATTCAGGTATATATATATATATATATATAGTCCTCATCATAGTTTATAAATTGTAAAGTTCTGATTGTCTCTCAGTTGTGATCCTTCTTTGGGAGGAGGTTTCTTTTCTGTATAATCTTTTCCTCTATGAGCAGGTTTCTTGGGAGGCTTCTGGAGCCTCCAGCCAGCCTCTTCTTCTTCCTGAATACTGACTCTGGATCTCCTCCAGCTCTTGTCCTTCCCCAGTCCAGACTGCTTGTCCAGGCCCAATCTTGCCTCTTTTATCCTCCCAGAGAATGGGTGTGGGATAATGCAAGGGCTTCTGGGAAGAAGTACTCCAATCAATGAGCTTGCTCCTCTTAAGAATCTGAGCCAGAGAACTATCAAGTCAACCTGAGTTCTCACCTTGTAATTGTCCAGACAACCTGAATTCTCACCTTGTCATTGTCCAAACAACCTGAGTTCTCACCTAGTAATCCTAACACTCTTCCTTGACTTTAATCCTGGCACTTTATCCATTACATCATCTATCTGCCCTATAGTTGGGCAAAGATAAATATGAAGAGATATCTTTTTCTAGAGAGAGCCAAATGATGATAGATAGAGCATCAGATTTGGAGTAAAGGAAGACCTGAGTTCCAATTTGACCTCAGACACTGACTTAGCTGCGTGCCCCCTAGCCAATCAATTCACCTCTGTCTGCCTAGATTTCCTCAACTATAAAATGGGGATAATAATAATAATAATAATAATAATAATAATAATAATAGTAATAATAATACCCATCTTCCAGGGTTGTAAAGAATCAAATAGTGTGATATTTGTAAAAAGTGCTGAGCACACAATAGGTTCTTAGTTCATGTTTGTTTCCTTCCTTCCTCCCACAGTCCTTACACAAGGGCATATTGCTGGAATAGCTACATTAACCTCCAATAATAACTTACACACGATGAGCATGTATGTGCTGGTAAACCATACAAGAGTTAGGGTTTAGTGGATATTTTCTTGGAATAATTTTGTCAGGTGGCATGAAACACTTAGTCTCCATTGTGGAGGCTGAATTAGTTTATGGGAGACATTCAGAAGTTTGCCGGAGACAATTTGAACCAGCCCTCAACAAATTTTAATGACCAATGCTGCAAATCAGCACTTGATTTATTGTTTTCTTTGTTGTCTAGACTTAAGAAAATGATGGAGAAAATATGTATAGTTCAGATTAACTTCAAATGTATACCATCACCAATTACAGTCTTTGACATCATTTCCCCAAAGCCTTGTGGCTTGTCTTATTCCTCATCCTACACTTTGACCTCCATGTAATCATAAGCACATGGCATATAAAGCACAAATCGTACTTAGTAAGAATGAACTAGGGTCTTGACTTTTGAATTTGTTGCATCCTGATCATAGGTAATCAAATACCTGTCTCAAGATGAAAGTATCTAGTCTTGTACAGAAGCACCCAGCAACTACTCTAAGGACAACAACTGAAAATAGAACAGACACAAGCTTGGCTATTTTACCAGCAGTAATTTACTAGGAGTTATTTGGACAGTAAAGAGTCAAAATAGAATGGAAAATGTCTCATTAGCAGTCATACAAACAACTTTATGTTCTGATAAAGTTTAAGTATCAGCTTCTCAGCAGATTAAAATAGCCCTTTAAAAGGAATACTGTTTAAATGATCCCATTAATGTGTGCTTCAAGTCTTTATGTTTCTTTCAAGTTTAGCATTTCTTTGGTGTGTAGGAATAAATTACCTGTCCAATACTTGATTAATATTGTGCATTTAATACCTTTTTGCAGCTCTTTGATGGGGAAACTCTAGATGTTAACTATAACCTAAGCTATAAATAAATTTATCCGTGGTTAGATCGGGTAGGGCTTTTAAAATCTCACCAAAGAGTGTGAAGAAAAGGAATTTAACCCTTCTGCCCCTACGACTATATACAGGAAGGCAAGTACATTTCTTTGGTTTATGTCAGCAATGGGATCCTCAATTTAGATGAATATACCATTTTATATATAAAAGGACTATTATTTTACAGATAAAGATTATATATTGAATCAGAGGCAAAATTGAGGAAACTTTTGTGGCTTACATTGGAGGGATTATAGAGGTAGTGATAGAAGAAGTAAAAGAGAAGCTTGATGGGGAATAGGTAGTTGCTAAGTTCAGCCAGTGGTGCGGGGAGTCCCTGGACCTATTATTGTGAGGAAATACCCTGCTTTAAAATTCCTGCCAATTGCTATTTAAAAAGCAAAGATCTATTTCCCTGATCAAGAACCTCTGCTGGTTCCTTGTTTTCTCTAGGATAAAATATTAATACTTCTAATTCTCCCTCAAAGCTCTTCACAGTCCACCTCCAGTTCACCTTCCCCTTTGTACATTCTCTATTCTAATCAAATCATCCACTTTGCCATTCTTTATACATAACAGTCCACCTCTCATTTCTGTGCCTTGGTACAATCTGTTCTACCCTCATTTCTGGAAGGATTTTCCTTCTCTTTCAAGGCTTAGCTCAAGTTCTTTATATAAGAGCCACCTACAGTTGCTCATATCTTACCACCAAACTACTTTGGTTTTTTTTGTACACATTTTATGTCTTATTATCTATATATGTGGTATTGCCCCCAGTGCCCAAGAGAATGTGTGCTATAAAAGGGTAATTAGCATTATTTTTTTTAATCTTGGTGCCTAGCATATAATGGAGACTTGGTAAATACTAACTAAATAAATATAAGAATGTATTTTTTTTCATTTAATAGTATTTTGTTTGTTTAAATTATTTATAAAGATAGTTTTCAACATTCAATTTTGTAAGATTTTGATTTCCAAAAATTTTTCTCCCTCTCTCCTTTCTCTCTCACTTGCAAGACATGTATAACTATAGGTTATATATGTACAATCACTTTAAACATATTTCTATATTAGTTATGTTGTGAAAGAAAAATCAGAACAAAAGAGAAAAACTATGAGAAATGAGAAAGAAAAAATGAAACTAAATAAAGAAAATATTATGTTTTGATCCACATTCATTCTCCATAGTTCTCTCTCTGGATGCAGATGGCATTTTCCATTCTAACTCTACTGGAATTATCTTGGATCACTATATTGCTTTGAAGAACTAAACCTAACATTGTTGATCATCACAAAGTGTTGCTGTTAATGTGGCTCCGGGTTCTGCTCACTTTACTCAGCATCAATTCATGTAAGTCTTTCCAGGTTTTTATGAAATCAGCCTGCTCCATTTCTTATAGAAAAATAATATTCCATTAAATTTTTATATATATATATATATACATATATATATATGTATATATATATATATATATGTGTGTGTGTGTGTGTGTGTGTGTGTAGAGAGAGAGAGAGAGAGAGAGAGAGAGAGAGAGAGAGAGAGAGAGAGAGAGAGAGAGAGAGAATTATCCCCACTTTAGGGAATAATAGCAATGGTCTTCAAGGATTTAAAGATATTTCATCTAGAAAAGGAATTTGATGTGCTCTGGATCCCAGAAGGAAAAAAATGAGAGCAACAATTTAGAAATTAATATGACTTGATATAAAAAAAGAATCCTTGCCACTAATGATCACCCCAATATCTCTTACATTTTTATTTGACAGAAAGAGATCTAGAAAAATAAAACAATTTAAACCAACATTACATAGCAAATCAGTGACAGACTTGAGAGTGGAACCCATGGAACCCAATGGAAAGAAATGTTTGAAGACAGCAAGTTCTTCCCCTTAGACAGGAGTTCTCATAGGAGATTTCCACTTGTTGTGGATGTCAAAGGTGGAATTCTTCCTCAGCTATGAGGTAAGATATCTATTGTGCTTCTGAGATTCTAGTATTCTCTTCTTTTTCATCATAGCTCAAGTGGCCACCTGTGAATGGTAGAGAGTAAGAGATTCCCATAATATATTAGGTACAGTCCTTCTACTAGCAAGCCACCATATTAGTGTCACGGGCACTGTAACTAATATAACATAAGGGAAATGCTAGGGTTCCTTTTCTCTGGTTTATTTCTCCTACTCCAATGCATCTCTGCAGGGATGGCCTGAAAATAAATGAAGCTAGAGAAAGTCACATAAAGTAATCAAATATGTTGTCTCCTGGTGCCTTGTCCTGCTCATTAACTTATTGTTGAGATTCATTAATCCAGTGTAAAACTGTAATTAAAAATAATCTCCTTTTCTTGAATGAGCAGTGTATATTCATGGAGGTGGGGGTGTGAGTAGAATGGAGGGGAAAAACAGAAACAGAAAATGAATGGGCTAATCACTATAGTTAGAATATGGTGAATACTACTGACCTGCTTGGTTCTCTCTCTATTTATCTTTAGAGAAGAAGCCATGAGTTTTAGCTTGTAGCAATAATAACAATCTCTCACTTTTGTAGAGACCTTTACACTCCTCAAAACACTTTTCACAGCTATCATCTCACTTGGTCATTCCAACATCTTTTACATTCTTATTTGATAGAAAGGGATACTGAGATCTAGAAAAGTAAAACAATTTAAACCAAGGTTACATAACAAGTCAAGGATGGAGTTGAGATTGGAACTCCCAATTCAGCCTCCTTTTTGCTATACCAGGTGCCCACATATTCAAGGCTAAACTGTATTGATTGATCTGGTACTAAGGAGATCCACAAGTTTCCTAAGGTGATGTGGCACTAGGTATGCTTGGAGTCATTCTGCACTTCATTATGCTGTATCTAAAGCAGCCAGCTGGGATATCCATTCTCATAGATGGAATTAAGCAAATTCGTTACTAAGTTTGCAAAAAAAAAATTCTATTCTTAATCCTGCAAGGTAAGAAATGTAGATATTATTATCCCAAATTATAAATGAACAACTTAACATTCAGAAAAGGCAAGTGATTTCCCTAAGGTTACTTAGAAAGTGTTGAATTTGGAATTCAAACACAAGGCTATGATCTTTTTGTTATGCAATGCTATTCCTTTTTGGTTTCCTCTTCAGTATTCATATTAACTAGGAAAAGCAACTCATCCCTTTTGCCCTTCCACTCCTGGTTCACCTTTTACATTTTTTCTAACTTATGGAATAAAACAAACATTTTCATAACTCCAAATCTATTTATGTACAACTTGCTTTTCCTTTTTAAAAATATAAAACAATTATCAGCTAATTTTTTCTTTTTTCTTCTCTTTCCTATCCTAGAAATGGTTACCATTAGACACAAGTATATGTGTGTGTGTATGTGTGTGTAAAATGTGTGTGTGTGTGTGTGTGTGTGTGTGTGTGTGTGTGTGTGTATATATATATATATATATATATATATATATATATATATATATATCTAATATATATATTACTATTATCAATACATATAGTATGTTTGGGACAAAAAGGCCTACCCCAAATTGACTGCTGTAGAGATCACTCATAGAAAACAGAATTATTTGTTAGAATATTGAGAAGCGGACCCCATCCTGGTCTCTGAGCCAAATTTCACAGCAGGATAGGGCAGAGCCTTGAAAATACTTATAGCTTTTATACATTTCAGACAAAGAACCTCCAAAATCGTGCCTTCTGTATGTTGTGATTGGTCACATAAGTCTACTGTTCCCCTAGTTGGTCAGTGGAATGTGGTAGACAAGGTGATATACAGCTTCTTCAGCCATGTAATCCCTTCTTTGGACAATGAAATGTAGTTCAGGCCTATCTAAAATCATTTGACTCTGGTGAAGCCAAAACTGAGGCCTATAGTCTTGATCTACTTTAGCTAACAGTCTCTGATCAATATGTGCTTAATCTGTAAATTCTTCACCTTTTCCCACATATATATATATATATACATATATATATATATATATATATATGTATATATATATATATATATATATATATATATATACATATATATATATATATATATATGCTTCTGTTTTACCTTTTGTAATTCCTTATTACTATGTAATCCCACCTTACCTTTATCCTTTCTTTTTCCATTCATTCATTGGCCTTTTTCAGTTTGATGCTTGCTGAAGTAGCAGCCATTGATGAAGTCCACCATGTTGTTACTGCTCTTTAGTTCATGAAAACTCTGCTGGGCTTTAGATTGAATTCAGCCTTAGAAGGTTAGTGAGGAGGTTTGGACTGATACATGAAACAGAAAACCCCAGGGAGATAAAGACACAAGGGAGAACTCCCTATGTTTAATTAGCATTCTCCCTCTTGAGAGACTCATAGCATCTCAAAGCTGGAAGGAAATTTTAAAACATCTCACCTCATTTGTATGTGAACAGTCTCATTTACAATTATACTAATAGAAGTCATTTGTCTTTACTTGAAAAATTCTAATAAGGGGAAACACACTTCCTAAGACAGTTCATTCCACTTTGACATAGTCCTAATGAATAGAAAGTTTTTCCTTATATCTAGTCTGACTTTCCCCCCCACATCTGGCACATATTATGTATTTCTGATCTTAATCATTTTTAAAGTTTTATTTTATTTTCTGTTTGAAATTTTCTTCTTTCCCTTATCCCCTCATTCATTCATTGAAAAAGAAAAAGAAAAAAATGCAAAACCTATTACAATATAAACTCATGAAAAACAAATTTTCTAGACTGAGTTTGAAACTTCTAGGCATTACTCTTTGTGGGACCCTCTGGATCTAAGTGTAGCCAATCTAATCCTCTTCCATGTGAAAGACTATCAAATATTTTAATCAAGTCCCTTCTAAGTCTTCTCTTGTCTAGGCCAGACATTTCCAGTTACTTCAATTGTGTATTAGAGATTGGTAGGTTAGAATGCTGAGCTTGAAGTCAGGAAGACCTGAGTTCGATTGTGCCCTCAGTTACTAGATACATGACTGAGCAAGTTACTTGTAATTTATTTCAGAGTGAGGAGAAAGCTTGCAAGCTAAAGCTCTTCCTCCTGAAAAGAACTTCTGGCTTCTGGCAGAGGAAAGGTTTATTTACATTCAATACCACAAAGGGGCTATCTATACAGAATCATTCTTAGCTCTTGAGTAACAGTTGCCAAAGCAGACTCATGTGTTGACAATGCAGTCATTCTTAGGTCCTGTGGAAAAGTTTCTAAGTTGATTGTCTCAAATCTGAAAGGGTTACTGAGTTTCATAATCATTCAGCGGAGTACAGAATGAGAGTTAGCGTGGTGGGAAAAGAGTACAGTATCTGGTTCAGTTACACAAACACAATACTTCAGGAATTCTTTACATGTCAGGAGATTTTGATGGAAGCTTTAAACTGCTCCTGGCTCTCAAGGTTCCTGGAAAATAGGGGGAATTTCAATAAGTCTAAATCGTAATTGGCTAATATGAAAATCATAAATCCTTCAATGAACACCTGGTTCTCATCAAAATAATACATTTTGCCCAAGGGTGAGATCATCAAGAGTTCAGAAGATCGTTATTATGCCAAGCTCAGGGTACAGTCCGCTTGCTGGGCCTTGGCTCTGGGCAACTGGGTGTCTCCAAATATGTCTCCAAACACACGTGACCTTAGTTTGCTTCAGTTTATCAATCTGTAAAATAGAGGTAATGACAGGATCTTCCTCACAAACTTGTTGTGTGGATCAAATGAGGTAATATTTATAATGTGCTTAGCACAGTGCCTGTTACATTATCATATGTTTGTTTCCTTCCTTTAGCCATTGATCATAAATTGAGGATTGAGTTCTACCCCATCTCATTCAATGTTATTAGCAAACTCTTAAATGTAACAGGGATCTTATATCATGAAATTTTCAATTTGGAAACAGGGTTAAGTCCTGTGATTCTTCCAGAAAGTGTAAATATCTTTGATTGAATCAGGGAAGTACTATCATGATTTGGAGATCAAACAAGATAGCTTGTATTTTTAAGCAAAAGAATTTCAGCAATTACTCAGGTCAGCAGCAGACCAGTCAAGTAATGGAGCGTCTTGAGAAGGCAGACTCTTTCACACGTACTAGAATGTGCCATTTACGGAGGGAGTGTTGAATTCCTCTCATCCCCATTGACTATGGCATCGGAGAGTATGGAATAGTAAGAGACAATGCATTCAGCCAGAAACATAAAATGATACACCAATGATTTAATGAGGACAAACACAAATGCAGAGACATAGATACATACCAAAGAAAGACAACAGTTTCAAAGAGCATGACCTCTTATACTAAAGAAGAATATTTTCTATGCAGTCAAGAAAGGGCTTCCACTAGCTCCAAGTTTTGTCACACATATATGTTTCTCATCACCATTCTTTTGAAACTCCATTCTTCTCAGGGATCTGTGTTTAGTCACAGAATAAGATGGCTCAAACATTGGTGAGTTTGCAGGGAGAGGAGAATAAAAATTCATCATGCTCTAGCAAATAATCTTTCTAAAAGATAATTTTGTCTCACTGATAATCAATGTAGAATACACTTGTGGGGGCTCATAATATTAGTACTAGAAATCCCTGCTTCTTAGGATTACTCACAGAGCCCTGAAGAGAGAAATAATCACCTGCTCTCTAGAACCTCAGCCCAATAATTCCAGTGGCAGTTGAAGAAGCACTTAATCAATAAGTATTTATTATTTATTTATATTTGCCAAATCCTGTGTTAGATGCTGAAAATACAAATACAAAGAACAAAAATTTGCTCTATTTACCGTAACCTTACAAAGTAGTCCTGGAGAGAGAGAGCACACTACAGATTGTATGATCAAGGCCTTTACCTGATTTCACCAGATCCTTTTTGAATTTCGATTCATTTATTCAATTTAACTATCTTTCCCACTTGACTTAAATAGGTTCAGCTTTGATATAGCCAAAATTAATTTCCTAGCCCTGAAAACATAGCTTTAATTGTTTATCCCTTGAGCCAATTTCAACCATTTTGTTCCTGACTATAGAAAATTCATTATGGAGGACTCAGGGAGTCTTTTAAGAGTCCCATTTCTCTGTTCCAGATTTTCTCGGAAATTTTGGATTTTCTTCTGGCAGGAAAACACTGGTACTCCCCAACTAATTCCCTATGTTCCTTTCCTCCTTCCCTCACCTCATACTCCAATCAGAACTGAAGAGGAAACTGAAAGTTCTGTAATCAAAGCATTATAGAAAGAAATTTGGAAGAATAGGGACTTCTATTTATGGTAGGATTATTCTTTTTCCTTTCTTTCTGTTTCTCCTATTCATAGCTCTCTTGATATTTTCCTTTTGTCCTCTTTCAATAGCCATAGTAATCTAGCATTCAAGGGAAATTAGAGTAGGTCAAATATATGACATTACTGGTCCTGGACAGGATTACCATACCTTCAAATGTCTCTCTTTCCTGCTTATTGAGCCTTAACATTTCCTTGGGGATTGGGAGAAGCTTTTCACTACACAATGATAGAGGAAACTTAAAATGTAAATATTCTCTGGAGAGATCCATTGATATGACCTTGGCATACAATGTTGTACAGGGAAGGTAAGCTTGGCTTGCAGTGAGCAAGACTCTCTTTTTAAAAAGAGAATCTAAGTATAAAATTCGTCTCTTCTTTTTACTATATGTAATCTTAGACAAATTATTTATTTTCTTTGGATCTCAGTTTCCTCACCTGTAAAATGAAATTTTAGGATAAGAGGCCTGCCCAAATCTCTTCAAAACTGAAATTTATAAAATTAAATTTTTTGAAATATGAAGACGCCGATGACATGACTTCAATTGCATAAGTTCTCCCTTCACCAGTGAAGATTGCAGTTTTCTATTTTCTCCTAAGGGAGGCAGTATTCATGAGTTGATTTCATGATAGATCACTCTTTGATAATCAGCCTCTAAACATAAATAGATTGTTCTTTTTTTTAATAAATTTTTGATAGTATGTATGCATGAGTAATTTTTTAAATAACATTATCCCTTATATTCCTTTTTCCAGATTATCCCCTCCCTTCCTCTACTCCCTCCCCTTGATGACAGGCAATCACATACATTTTACATATGTTCCAATATAACCTAGATACAATATATGTGTGTAAATACCCTTTTCTTGTTGCATATTAAGTATTAGATTCCCTGGGTAGATAGACAGTAGTGCTAACAATTTACATTCACTTCCCAGTGTTCCTTCTCTGGGTGTAGTTTTTTCTGTCCATCATTGATCAACTGGAAGTGAGTTGGATCTTCTTTATGTTGAAGATTTCCACTTCCATTCAGAATACATCCTCATACAGTATTGTTGTTGAAGTGTATAGTGATCTTCTGGTTCTGTTCATTTCACTCAGCATCAGTTGATGTAAGTCTCTCCAAGCCTCTCTGTATTCCTCCTGCTGGTCATTTCTTACAGAGCAATAATATTCCATAACTTTCATATAGCATAATTTACCCAACCATTCTCCAATTGATGGACATCCATTCAACTTCCAGTTTCTAGCTACAACAAAAAGAGCTGCCACAAACATTTTGGCACATACAGGTCCCTTTCCCCTCCTCAGTATTTCTTTGGGATATAAGCCCAATAGAAGCAGTTCTGGGTCAAAGGGTATGCACAATTTGATAACTTTTTGGGCATAGTTCCAAATTGCTCTCCAGAATGGTCGGATTATTTCACAACGCCACCAACAATGTATCAGTGTTCCAGTTTTCCCACATCCCCTCCAACATTCATCATTATTTGTTCCTGTCATCTTAGCCAATCTGACAGGTGTGTAGTGGTATCTCAGAGTTGTCTTAATTTGCATTTCTCTGATCAGTAGTGATTTGGAACACTCTTTCATATGAGTGGATATAATTTAAATTTCATCATCTGAGAATTGTCTGTTCATATCCTTTGACCATTTATCAATTGGAGAATGGTTTGATTTCTTATAAATTAGGGTCACTTCCCTATATATTTTGGAAATGAGACCTTTATCAGAACTTTTAACTTTAAAAATGTTTTCCCAATTTGTTACTTCCCTTCTAATCTTGTTTGCATTAGTTTTGTTTGACCAGAAACATTTTAATTTGGTGTAATCAAAAATCTTCTATTTTGTGATCAATAATGATCTCTAGTTCTCCTCTGGTCATAAATTCCTTCCTCCTCCACAGGTCTGAGAGGTAGACTCTTTTCTGTACCTCTAATATATTTATTATCTCATTCTTTATGCCTAAATCATGGACCCATTTTGATCTTCTCTTGGTACATGGTGTTAAGTGTAGATCCATATCTAATTTCTGCCATACTAATTTCCAGTTTTCCCAACAGTTTTTTCCGAATAATGAATTTTTATCCCTAATGTTGGTATCTTTGGGTTTGTCAAAGACTAGATTGCTATAGATGTACCCTTTTTTGTCCTTTGTATCTAATCTGTTCCACTGATCTACAGATCTATTTCTTAGCCAATACCAAATGGTTTTGGTGACTGCTGCTATATAATATAGCTTTAGATCAGGTACACCTAAACCACCTTCATCTGACTTTTTTTTCATAAGTTCCCTTGCAATTCTCGACCTCTTATTCTTCCATATGAATTTTGTTGTTATTTTTTCTAGGTCATTAAAATAGTTTCTTGGGAGTCTGATTGGTATAGCACTAAATAAATTGATTAGTTTGGGGAGTATTGTCATCTTTATTATATTCGCTGGGCCTATCCAAGAGCACTGAATGTCTTTCCAATTATTTAAATCTGACTTTATTTTTGTGGCAAGTGTTTTGTAATTTTTCTCATATAATTCCTGACTATTCTTTAGTAGATGGATTCCCAAAAACTTTATACTCTCAACATTTGTTTGGAATGGAATTTCTCTTTGTATGTCTTGCTGTTTCATTTTGTTGGTGAAATATAAGAATGCTGAGGATTTATGTGGATTTATTTTGTATCCTTCCACTTTGCTAAAATTCTGAATTATTTCTAATAGCTTTTTAGCAGAGTCTTTGGGGTTCTCTAAGTATACCATCATGTCATCTGCAAAGAGTGATAGTTTGATTTCCTCATTTCCTACTCTAATTCCTTGAATCTCTTTCTCGGCTCTTATTGCCGAGGCTAGCGTTTCTAGTACTATATTGAATAGTAATGGTGATAGTGGGCAACCTTGTTTCACTCCTGATCTTACTGGTAAGGTTCCAGTTTATTTCTATTGCATATTATGCTTATTGACTGTCATAAATATATGCTCCTGATTATTCTAAGGAATAGTCCACTTATTCCTATACTCTCAAGCATTTTTAGTAGGAATGGATGTTGGATTTTGTCAAATGCTTTTTCTTCATCTATTGAGATGATCATATGGTTTTTATTAATTTGATTATTAATATGGTCAATTATACTAATAGTTTTCCTAATATTAAATCAGCCCTGCATTCCTGGTATGAATCCTACTTGATCATAGTGTATTATCCTCGGGATGATTTTCTAAAGTCTTTTTGCTAATATCTTATTTAAGATTTTAGCATCAATATTCATTAAGGAAATTGGTCTATAGTTTTCTTTCTCAGTTTTCGATCTACCTGGTTTAGGTATCAGTAACATGTCTGTGTCATAAAAGGAGTTTGGTAGGACTCCTTCATCCCCTATTTTTTCAAATAGTTTACATAGCATTGGGACTAATTGTTCTTTAAATATTTGGTAGAATTCACATGTAAATCCATCTGGTCCTGGGGATTTTTTCCTGGGGAGTTGATTAATAGCTTGTTCTTTTTCTTTTTCTGAAATGGGACTATTTAAGCAATTTATCTCCTCCTCTGTTAATCTAGGAAGCCTATATTTTTGGAGGAAGTCATCCATTTCACTTAAGTTATCAAATTTATTGGCATAAAGTTGGGCAAAGTAACTCCTTATTATTTCTCTAATGTCCTCTTCATTGGTAGAAAGATCCCCCTTTTCATTTGTAAGACTACCAATTTGATTTTCCTCTTTCCTTTTTCTGATCAGATTTACCAAAGGTTTATCTATTTTATTGGCTTTTTCATAAAACCAACTCTTAGTTTTATTTATTAATTCAATAGGTTTTTTTTACTTTCAATATTATTGATTTCTCCTTTTAATTTTAGAATTTCAAGATTAGTTTTTGGTTGGGGGTTTTTTAATTTGGTCTTTTTCTAGCTTTTTAAGTTGCAGGCCCAATTCATTAACCTTCTCTTTCTTTATTTTATTCAAGTAAGCCTCTAAAGATATAAAATTTCCCCTTATTATCGCTTTAGCTGCATCCCACAGATTTTGGTATGATGTCTCATCATTGTCATTATCTTGGGTGAAATTATTAATTGTTTCTATAATTTGCTGTTTCACACAGTCATTCTTTAAGATGAGATTATTCATTTTTCAATTACTTTTTGGTCTATTTACCCCTAACTTCTTACTGAATGTAGCTTTTATTGCATTGTGATCTGAGAAGAAGGCATTTATTATTTCTGCCTTCCTACATTTAATTTTGAGATCTTTATGTCCTAATATATGGTCAATTTTTGTATAGGATCCATGAACTGCTGACAAGAAAGTATATTCCTTTCTATCACCATTCAGTTTTCTCCAAAGGTCTATCATACCTAGTTTTTCTAATGTTCTATTTACTTTTTTAATTTCTTTCTTATTTGTTTTGTGGTTTGATTTGTCTAAATCTGAGAGTGCAAGGTTGAGATCTCCCACTATTATAGTTTTACTGTCTATTTCTTCTTGCAACTCTCTTAACTTTTCCTTTAGAAAGTTAGATGCTATACCACTTGGTGCATATATGTTTAGTAGTTTTATGGCTTCATTGTTTATGCTACCTTTTATCAGAATATAGTTTCCTTCCTTTTCTCTTTTAATTAGATCAATTTCTGCTTTTGCTTGATCTGAAATAAGGATGGCAACCCCTGCTTTTTTTGGCTTTACCTGAAGCATTATAGATTCTGCTCCAACCTTTTACCTTTACTCTATATGTATCTCCCTGCTTTAAGTGAGTTTCCTGTAAACAACATATTGTAGGGTTCTGACTTTTGATCCAGTCTGCTATCCGTCTCCATGTGATGGGAGAGTTCATCCCATTCACATTTACAGTTAAAATTACTAATTCTGTATTTCTTGCCATCATATTATCCCCAGATTATGCTTTTTCCCTTGACCCCCCTGAACCCCTTCCCCAATATTTAATTTATAGACCCACTTGTGACGTGCAGCCCTCCCTTTTTTAGTATCCCTCCCCCCTCCTTCCAAGTCCCTAGCTTATTCCCTTTTTCCTTTTCCCTTTTCCTCTCCCCGCTTTTAATGAGGTGAGAGAGAATTCTCTGAAAAACAAATATGTCCATTATTTACTCTTTGAGCCTCTTCTGATGAGAGTAAGATTCACACAATGTTTCTCCCCCTCTCTAAATTCCCTCAGATATTGTATATTTTCTATGCCTCTTCCTGGGATGTAGTTTCCCTCTTTTTATCACTCCTTCCCCTTTTTCTGATACTACCCCCTTCCCTTTACCCCTTCCTTTTTTTTAATATCAATAAAATCAAATTATCCATGAGGACTTTCTATATATCCACAACAGAGATACAGTTCTTAAGAGTTCTGTTTACCTTTTTCTGTTTCTCTTCAGTCTTGTGGATGTAGATCAAATTTTTTGTTTAAGTCTGATTTTTTTCTTAGAAACAAATGGAATTCCTCTGTTTCATTGAATGACCATCTTCTTCCATGGAAGAAAATGCTAAACTTAGCTGGGTAGTTTATTCTTGATTGCAATCCTTGATCTTTTGCCTTTCGGAATATAGGTTCCAGGCCCTTCAATCTTTTAATGTGGAGACAGCCAGATCTTGAGTGACCCTTATTGTGGCCCTTTGATATTTGAATTGATTTTTTCTAGCTGCTTGAAATATTCTTTCCTTTGTGTAATAATTCTGCAGCTTAGCCACAATATTCCGTGGAGTTCTTTTTTTAGGGTCTTTTTCAGAAGGTGTTTGATAAATTCTTTCGACGCCTATTTTCCCTTCTGTTTCTATTATCTCTGGACAGTTCTCTTTGATGATTTCCTATAAAATAGAATCTAGATTCTTTTTTTGGTCATAGTTTTCAGGAAGTCCAGTGATCCTCAGATTATCTCTCCTAGATCTATTTTCCAGTTCTATAGATTTTCCCAGTAAGTATTTGACGTTATTCTCCAGCTTTTCTTTCTTTCTTTCTTTCTTTTTTTTTTTTTTTTTTGTTTTGTTTTGTTTTGTTTTGTTTTGTTTGACTGATTCTTGGGTTCTCAATGAATCATTCATTTCTATTTGTTCCATCCTGATTTTTAATGAGTTATTTTCTTCATTCACATTTTTTAGTTCTGTTTGTATATGCCCAATTGAGTTTTTAAATGAATTATTTTGCTCTATTGAATTTTTTCCATTTCCCTAATTTTTTTAGAGAATTATTTTCTTTTTCCAATTCAGAAATCCTACTTTCTTGAGACATTTTTCTTTTCCAATTCAGAAATCCTACTTTCTTGAGAATTTTTTTATCTTTTCCAATTCAGAAATCCTACTTTCCTGTGATTTTTTAACCTTTTCTAATTCACAAATTTTGTTTCCCTGAATCTCCTGTGAATTCTTTATTTTTTCCAACTAAAATTTCAGAACATTGTTATTCTCTATCATAGCTTCTCTTTCCTTTCCCCATTTTCCTTCAAACTCTCTTAATTTTTTAATAGTCTCTTATAGGAGAGAGTTATGTGATGGGGGGCAGGTATCGTTCCCCTTTAGGCTGTTATCTGCAGACTCTCTGCTATTAACTTCCTCAGGGTTGGATACCCGCTCTTTCTTTGTGTAGATGGAATCAATGGTTCTCTTTAGCATTTTACTTATGGTTAAAAAATCTTTTGGGGTCAGTTCTTGGGGTAAGAATTTATTTATTTATTTCTTTTCCAGCTTCCTCCCAGACCAGATGGATGCAGTGGCTCCTGCACCTGAGCTAAGAGAGAGCTCTGGGAGAGAGTTCCCCTTCCCCTCCCTGGAAGTGCCTCAGGGGTGATTAGTATGGCTGCAGCTGCGCTATGAGGGTTGCCCAGTGGAGGACCCCGCTGTGTGTCCTAGAGACCTCCCTGAGGTTTAAGACTGAACAGTAAAAGCGACACAAAGCCCAGCTAATGTGTCCTGTGGGGTGTGGATGTCAGCAACTGACTTGAAAAGCCCCTGCACTCAAATTGGAAATGTCTGCCCAGAAACCGGTGTCCCTATTTCAAAGGTTCCGCTTCTCTGGGACTTCTGTGGCTGGGTTCCACAGCCTCCAGGCAAGCCAGGCACTATGTGAATTAGATGTTGGCTTGGGCTGTGTCCTCACTTTTCAAGATCTTAACTACCCCAAGGTGAAGCCCCGGACAGCAGAAGGTGGCTTCACCTCCTTGCCGAGATCTGTTTGGTTACTTCCAGATTGGGGTGGTTCTACTATCTGGCTTTATATTTTAAAGTGGCTTGATTTCTCTTCTGGACTGCTGTTTTATAAGCAGAGAAGAGCTAACAGCCTGTGCCAGATTCTTCTATCTCAGTGGCTTCTCTGATCCCAGAGTTCTCTCAAGCTCGATTGACGCAGTGTGCTAGCACCTCACCCTGTCTGTGCTGGCCTTTTTTCTTCCTCCCCTGGGAACCGACCTTTTCCGTTGAACCTCTAGATTCTCTTCAGCTGGTAAGTTGTGCTTCCAGTCCTTGTGGTTTCTATCAGTCCAACATTATTTTTGAGGCTGATTTAACTAATTGGTATTGAGGGAAGAAGGGAGCTCACAAAATCACGTGTATCTTCTCCACCATCTTGGCTCTGCCCCCAATAGATTGTTCTTTTGACCAGAGATTCATAATTTGTTTCTGGTCCATACCTGAAGTCTTTCTGCCTTATTAGAACTTGCCAGAATTTGAATTCCAATAGCATGATCTTTGAAAACCCAGGGTTGCCTGTGCCAAGAAAAGACGGTAAATAAGGGCTTTGGAGCAGGGAGTAAATTCATACTTACATGTATTTTAAATGATTTTGAATCCTTTTCTAAGAACAGTTTTTGGTGGTAGGGAGGAAGGAGGAAGGAAGTCAGCAAGCATAAGGACACTGAATATCTGAAAAGGAAAAGAAGTAAACATCATAAGAATGATAGAAAGAAAAAGAAGCCAGGGATAAATTTTATTTATATTTCTGTGCTTCTAATCTCCACTCCTTAATGTTTCATCTAAGAGATGATCTTGACAAATCATCTTATGTGCCATCAATGCTCTTTTTCCCCTCAAATTAACTAGTATTTATTTATTTGTACATAGTTTATATTGCCCCTTCCTTTTAAGTAGACACTCCACAAGGGGACTCTTTGCCTTTTAGTTGTATCCTTTAGCATCCAGCAGAAAGATTTATCCCTTTCAAGTATTAAAAAGATCTAAGTTTAATTGATATATGTAACAATATTGTCTAGCTTCATTTTTTGGCCAGAAAGATTTCACCCTCTTCAAAATCTCTCACATTTCCTGTAAATTCTACTGACCTCAACAATTACTGAATTACTCTTAGTTATATATAAAAGTTTGAGAGATGCATTATTTATATGGAATACCAAAAGATGATTTTGATCATAAGAACTCATAATATAGTCTACTAGTGAGATTGATCTCTATATTGACAGTGGATATAATGTTACATCAGCAATCTCATATATCTTTAATGTAGCAAAGTATCATATGTCAACAGATAGCTTGGAAATAGTGCTGATTGGAGTCAGAGTTCCTAGGTCTCAGTTTCACCATGATGCTTGCTATATGTGTGACCTTGGTCAGTATATCTTATTTCCCCAGGCCTATTTCCTTCTGTGTAAAGTGAGAAAGTTTGATTAGATGCTTTTTGAGATATTTTCTAGCTTTGGACTATAACGTACCATGTTCTACACCCCAGACTCTCAAAGTATAGTCTGAGATTACCTCTGAGAGTCTCCAAGACCCTTTCAGGACATTTGTAAAGTCAAAGCTATTATATAATAATACTAATATGTTTTATAGCTAGTGTTTTATAGATGTTTTCATGTAGAATATAGTTATATGTGTATGAGGAGGAAATATATGTATAATTTCCCCCCCATGAACAATACTTCTTTGTGAGGGGAACACTCAATAATTTTTAAGAATGTCAAAGATTGGAATCATCCATCACTTCTGAGGATGGAGCAAAGATGGCAGAGAAGACACACCTTTCTTTCTGACCTTTTTCTACAATCTTCAGATCAATTAGCAAATCCAGCCTCTGAATTAGCTCTAGAATCCTTCAATATTGGGAGTACAACAAATTATCAGAAGAAGATAATTTGAAGATTGCCAGAAAAGATCAGGAATCTGATCTTTTAATGGAGAGGTGATCAGAAATGGAGAAAGGTAGGCTAAGCACAAGCAGCTTAGCAGAGGCCCCAGTGAAGACAGCTCAGAGTCCTGGGGTGGTGTGAACTCCATGGACAGATGCAACCTGGTGGAGAATCTGTTGGAAGGAATCTATAGCAACAGTGTTGATTACTCTGCCCTGATTGCAAACCAGTAGATCAACAGAGAAGTTATAAAACAGCCAACACAAGCATAAAAGGTAAATAATGAAACCCAAAATAGGACCTGGCCACACCCACCTAGCATCAGGAATGAGTCAGCAAAACAACTCATTTAAAAAACTTAATTGGACAAAAAAAAAGTAATGAAGAAAATAATTAACTAAAATTCAGAACTGAACAAATGGAAATGAATGACCCAATGAGACAATAAGAATCAGTCAAGCAAAACCAAAAAAAAGGTAAAATACCACAATGGGAAAACAACTGATCTGCAAAATAGATCTAGGAGAAACAATCTAAGGATTATTGGATTCCCTGAAAACTATGATGAAAAAAAGAGCCTAGACACGACTTTTTATAAAATCATCAAAGAGAACTTCCTGGATATCAGAAGGTACAATAACTATTGAAAGAATTCACCATAAACTTCCTAAAAGAGACTCCAAAATTAAAACCCCAAGAGATAACATAGCTAAATTTCTGAACTATTGGACCAAGAAAAAATATTAAAAGCAGCCAGAATGGAACAATTCAAATCCTGAGGAGCCATAATAAGTATTAACCAGGACCTAGCAGCTTCTGCTTTAAAGGATCAAAGATCCTGGAATCTGATATTCCAAAGGGCAAAGTATCTTGGACTGCATCCAAGAATAAATTACCCTGCTAAGCTGAGCATTTTCTTTCAAGGAAGAAGATGGACATTCAGTGAAACAGGTTAATTCCATTTATTTCTGATGAAAAGACCAGAGCTAAAAAAAAATTGACCTCAAATACAGAACTCAAGAGAAGCATAAAAAGGTAAAAATAAAAGAACTTTTGAGAATTGGATTTCTGTTATGGATATACATAGAGAGTGCATGTATATACTGATTTTACTGTTATAATATAAAAAAGAAACTAGAGATAGGGGAATATACTGGAAAAAGGGAGAAAATGGAGCTAAAATGAGGGAAATTACATCTCAGGAAAAGGCAAAGAAAACCTATTCTAACTGAGGGAAAGAAGGGAGGGTGATGAACATTGTGTAAATCTTACTCTCATCAGATTTGGCTCAAAGAAAGAATATTAAACATATTCGGTTTCACCAAGAAACTTCTCTCACATTATAGAAAAGCAGGAGGGGAAAGGGGAAAAGGGTAACAGTAGGCTAAATACAAGGGAAAATAGAAATAGTAGGGGAAAGGTATAAAAAAGGAGAAGGGTCTCTAAAGGTGGAGGACTGCTTGAGGCATGTAGTAGACCCCAAGTGGGGTCACAAAAAGTTAGACATGATTGTACAATAACAATAAAAAATATATAGAGGTGATAATAAAATCTACATAAGCTGATGAGATCAACAAATGAAGTAGTATAGAAGAAAATAGAAGAGGGTCCAGGAAAGAACCCTGTGAGACACCTATAGTCAAGGCAGTGATTCAGATGTGAATCCAGTAAATGAATCTAAAGTGTGGTCTGCTAGAAAGGAAGAAATCAAGAGAGTAATATCTTGGAAACCTAGAAAGAAGAGAGTTATCAGGGAGAAAGGGGTAATCAAGTTACAAAAGCTACAGGGATATTGGGGAGAATGAGGATAGAAAAAAAGTCCACTGAACTTGGTAACTTTGCAGAGATCAGTTTCAATGGAACGATGACATCAGAAGCTGGATTGTAAGGGTTAAGAAAAGAGTGAGATGAGAGAAAAGGGAGGTATTTAGTATAGATAACCTTTTCTAGTTTAGCCACAAAAGGCAGAAGAGATATTGGATGATAATTATAGGGATGCAAGGATCAAGTGAGAATTTTATGAAGGAGACATAAGCATGTTTGTGGCCAATAGGGAAAAGCCGGGTGTGACCAGGTGTTAGAATTATTGTCACTGAATGGAGGGTTCCACTCAAAGGAGGCTGGAGCTAAGTAGAGTACAAGATATATGGCAGATGGTCATGGGGTGATGCCATTTCACTTCCCCTTTTCTCTTTGAAGACTGGAATTAAGGCAGATAACTATACCACAAAAGATGGAACTCCTACTCCTCAATGACTTTCCTCTTCCTCCTCCCTCTTTACAGCAGATGAAAAGCCTAATTTGCTCAGGAGCCTTTTCACATAGAATTGGGAGATCAGCCTGACAGAGAGCACAAATGAATCTTTCCCAAGACCCCTAGTAGCTTTCCTTCATGGGATAGGAACACCAGGAGATAAAAGATGTGCAATAAGAAATGTTGATCCGGCTTCTCTTTCCACCCTTGTTGGTGTGACCCTGAGAAAAACTTCTTAAATATTTTTAGCACTTTAGACAACTCTGTATGTCTCCATATAGGAATTCCTTGGGTTAATATACTATCCTTACATTTTTCTTTGTGAAATACATAGTATGTTATGAAACTTCTATTTTATATTATTAATTTTTTATTATTAAGCTTCTATTTTTCTAACACCAAGACTCAGAAAGTTGACATCACTTCCCTGGGTGTCACACAGCTAGTAATCAACCAATTGGAATTTTCAGGACAAGGATTTGAACCCAAGTCTTCTCCACAAGACCAGGAATCTTCCTGGTATCCTACTCTTAGTCCCTTCTCAGGGGATTCACATTTGAAGTGTAAGGTACTTTGGCCCCTGTTGCCCAAAGACCAGGCATGTTACATTTCCTACCTTTGCCCTAGGGTTCTCCAATACTCTGAAAGGGGATTATGAGGAGGGAGGGAGTCTAGGCTTTCTGTAAATGGCTCAATGATATTTCCTCAAGTATATGGGGGGATTCCTCTATATCCCAGTTCAAGGTTACCACTAGCAGTTAAATTAACTTTTAAAAAGGAATATTTAATTCAAAAAAGTATAATAAAATTTACAATAGCTTAACTCAATTCTAATAGAGCATAATCACTGTCCCAAATTCAAAACTTAGCACCTTCTAAATTTCTCTACTGGGCTGACTGGCTACAACATACCACAGATATTCCTGACTTTAAAGTAGCTATGGCTCAAACTCCTGGGTTTCATGCAGGATTGCTGGAGGGGGTTGCCATGGGTACTTGAAACCAAGAAGAATAAATGAAATGGAATAGAAATAAACACCTAGACGATTTTTGGGGGGAATGAAGTTCAGTACAAGGCATTCTTAATGTGCATGTGATCTTTATCTACTAGGAGCAGCAAGAAAGAGCATGGAAGAATGAAAATAAGACTGTCTTAATCTGGCACTTTTAGAGCTAGTCTGAGGCAGCTAGATGGTGTAGTAGATAGAGCACTGGCCCTGAATTCAGGAGGACCTGAAGTCAAATTCTGCCTCAGACATTTAACATAGCCTAGTTGTATGAGCCTGAGCAAGTCACCTTAACCCCAATTGTCTCTGAATGAAAGAGTTTGCTCCTACCCATATGGTAGGATGCAGAGTGCCTCCATGTTAGGAGATCTGGGCTTGCCCAGAGCACGCCCCCCTACATAAGTAAAAATCAAGATTTTAGTGCAAAATTGTGATAGAGGTGACAATAATAGGCACTAGTCATGAGGGAGTTCAAGAGAAATGTGGGCAGGGAGAGATAGGAGGAAGTTAGACTCAAACCCTGAAAAATATGTAGAATTGTGATTGGTGGGAGGAGTTCTCTAACTTCTCAGGGCAAACCCCTCTTGTAGGAAGCTAGTTAGCTGAAAAATACCAAAGGAATTCCCACCCATAGGGCAGAGCCCATTTGGAAAGCCAATTAAAGCAAACAACTTAATTGAGTCAAGTCTTTCTTGCCTATGCCCTCTATAAATCATAGCAGCAGGTGGTATTAATTGCAATTGTTTGAATAGCCTCTGTTTATTTGCTAGGCATTTGGGAGGAGCAGAAACTATTTGGAAGATCACTGAGGGTCATGTATTTTGCTTAAGATAGGGGACCCCCCTTCCTTGTCCCCCAGGATAAGGGTCTGACCAGGCACTGCCTTCCCCATCATTTCAGGAGCACTGCCAGATCAGCATTTTTATTTTATGCCTTCTGATTTATCTGTTCTGTGAAGCTTTCATTTCAACTTGGAGAATGCTCAAAGTAAAGCTCACCCTGTTACAGACTTAATTGGACCATATTTCAGTCCCAGTGCATCTGTTCAGTGTGGCTTCCTTATCTTGGGTCCATAAACTTTTATTAAGTTATATATCAGAGAATATACATATATATTCCACTAACATGTTTCTCTTTTTTTCTTTTTTTCCTTCCCTTATTCTTTCCTTTCACCTTCCCTTCTCCCCTCCCTTCCCCCTCCCTCCCTCTCTCTCTTTTTTCTTTCCTCCCTCTTTCCTTCCTCTCTTCCTCCCTTCCTCTCTCCCTCCCTTCCTTCCCTCCCTCCTTCCTTCCTTCTCTCCTTCCCTCCCTCCTTCCTTCCTTCCCTCCCTTCTTCCTTCCTTCTCTCTTTCCTTCCTTCCTTCCTTCCCTCCTTTCCTTCCTTCCCTCCTTTCCTTCCTTCCTTCCCTTCCTTCCTTCCCTTCCTTCCCTCCCTCCTTCCTTCCTTCCCTCCTTCCTTCCTTCCCTTCCTTCCCTCCCTCCTTCCTTCCTTCCCTCCTTCCTTCCTTCCCTCCCTCCCTCCTTCCTTCCTTCCCTCCTTCCTTCCTTCCCTCCTTCCTTCCTTCTCTCCTTCCTTCCTTCCCTCCTTCCTTCCTTCCCTCCTTCCTTCCTTCCCTCCTTCCTTCCTTCCCTCCCTTCTTCCTTCCTTCTCTCCTTCCCTCCCTCCTTCCTTCCTTCTTTCCCTCCCTCCTTTCCTCCCTCCCTTTCTCCCTTCCTCCCTCTCTTCCTTCCTTCTTCTTTTTTGGTTTGCTTTCTCACAAACAAGAGCCCATGGCACTTCAAATAATAGCTTCTCTATTCCCCCATTCTTTGTTTAAGCAAGAAAGGACTTATGGGGTGACATTAACCTCAATTTAGTGCAATCATCAGAGCAATAAAACCTAGATTCTACTAATTTCCATTCTGGTTATTGGGTGTGTTTGATATGCTAATTCTAAACACTACTTCCCAACCCCTTTCATCAAATTTATTTTTCAATAGCACAGTTCAGTTGGGGAGGGAAGACAAGTGAGAGGAGCAAGGGAATTTTGAAAAAAAAAATAATAGAGGTAAACCCATATGGGGAAAACTCTTTCCTTTGTCCTGTTTAGTAATTTATAATATCATTTTTTTTAAAAAAGGAAAGGGGCAGCTAGGTGGTGCAGTGGATAGAGCACCAGCTCTGAAGTCAGAAGGACTTGAGTTCAAATTTGATCTCAGTCACTTAACACTTCCTAGCTGTGAGACCTGGGCAAGTCACCCCAATTACCTCAGAAAAAAAAAAGGAAAATTACTAATATTGCCCAGAAGAAACTCTTCTCTCAGGGTTATGATAACCCAGGCTGTACTTTCTCATTCTAGTATCTTAGTCACCAATGACTGGGACTAAGGATTTTGATTAGCTGAACCAACTCTAATATCATAATCACTCTACCCAAAATAAACTGAAACTCTTTCCCTTGAAAGCCAACCAATCCTCACCGAATCACCTCCACTTACCTTCTTTCTTTCTTGGACAGAGAGTAGCAAAATAACAATATTTTCTCCTAAGAGTATTCAAGAAGCAGGAAATATCAAAAAGAAAAGAGTTCAGGTCACAATGCCCTATCATTTATTATTTCACTGGGAAAGTTTTGTTTCTGCATTTCTGCTTTTAACTATGTTCAGCAAAGTTTGCTTAGTTTAAACCTGAATGTAAAATTTCTACCTTGGTGTCCACTGCATATAAAATACTTATCAAAATTCCCAAGGCCCAGTACAAAATTTTTCTGCATTGCTTGAACCTGCATATATCCATACATCAGTCAGTTAATTGGACCGACAGCTTAATTTCAATTCCTTTGATACAATTTTCCTAACAGAACTTTGGATTCTCATGTGTCTTTACCTACAACATTTTTGCCTTCCCATCCCCCCTTAATTCATCTATAGTTTCACATTTACTTTCTCTGTTGATATGATCTCTTTGTTTCTATTCTGCTAAGGGCCTATGATTTTTTTATGCTATCCAGAAACTATTGTCCACTAAAATAGGATAAGACAATGTTGCTATGCATCTTTCCCTATGGTCATTTCATTGGTTAAATCTCTTTCTCTACAGTCATTTCATTGGTAAAATCTGTATGAGATCATCCATCACAAAAACATGGCATATGCTATCTCTTACTTTTGATTATCAGTTATCTTTCCTATCACCATAATCATTGTGGGCATTAAAATTGCCTCACCTGCAATAAAATAGACTGAGGCAGACTGAAGCCAATGGTCTCTTCTAATAAAGTAAACCTCAGATCTTCCTCATGATCTGAGATGCCTCTTTCTTCCAGAACCTTGTATTTATAAAATGTGAAACCCAAATATTCAAAAGAGGCATATTGAAATACAGAATCTCATTGGTTGATAGACCTTGCTCTTGTGAGTCAAAATTGATACATCAGCCAGGGGACATAGACTGGATGAAGCATGGGCTTTTTCTTAGTTTAGGAAGAAGGAGATGGTACAAGCTATACAAATGTTCCAAGAATATATGGAGAGTGATGGGGAAGAATTTTCCACACATATCATCACCTATGCTTACTTTGGTCATGGAATTTCAGCAAAACAGGATGAAGATATCTCAGCATTCTTGTGGTTTCACAGACATGCTCCATAGGAGGTAACAAGAAATGAATGTTGCATTAAAATTTGAGGCCTATTATAAGATTGTTTATTAGAATGTATATTTCTGTGTGACTTATACAAATTAAGGATTAATATATTGCTTATTCTTATACCTATAATTAGGTGATTGACTAGATATGTATTATTAGATGAATATATTGAAACTATTACTAACAATCAGTACTCCTTATAAAATCATTAATGAATTGACTAATATTGATTAGAATTTGAGTAGGGATCCTTAATGTATCATTCCCTGGTGAAAGTGATGAGAAGTATTCTGTCACTATGTAGTGGAATACTAACTGATGCAATCCCTTGAAATAAGCAAAAGCAAGAATTCTTATCTTTGTGGGTGCCATGGAATTAGTCTTGTAAATTTTATGGACATCTTCTCAGAAAAAATTTAAATGGATAAAATAAAATTCATAGAATTGTAATAATAAATCAATTATATCCAAATATTATTGCCTTAAAAAAAATAAAGTTCAAAGGCCTCAGTTAAAGAAGCCTCAGGTCACGAAGTCTGTTGGTAACAAGATGTAGATTTCATCCCTGATGACAATGGGAACCAGTTCATTCATTTTCTTCTTCCTTAAAATAAATATTTACTAAATATCTACTTGCACTGGAAAGTGTTTTGTTGTTGAGTTTTTTGAATTGTGTCTAAATCTTCATAAGCCTCATTTGGGGTTTTCTTGGCAAGAAGCAGTTTGCCATCTCACCAACTAATTTTACATATGAGGATTTAAACTGAAAACAGGATTAATTGACTTATTGAGGGATCACAAAGTTAATAAATATCTGAGACCAGATTTGAACTCAGGAAGATGAATACTCCTTATTCCAAGCCCAGTGCCCTATTCACTGTGCCACCTAGCTGTTCTGCTGGCAGAGACATAAATATAAACAAGATACAGATTTGAACTCAATAGAAAATGACATGAAAACAAAAATATGAACCAAAATAGAATATTAAAATATTTCATAAGAAGGGCATGCATAAGTGCTACAGTATGAGAGTTCACAGAGAAAAGACATCTAGGAGTCTTGGGCTGAGTCAGACTTGAAATCATCATGGCTGGTGTGGATTTTTCCTCAAATGTATAAACCACCAGTCAAAGGAGAATATTAAAAATGACTGCTTAGGTAAAGTTCCAGAAAGAGAATGAGTCATAGGATGAAACAGATTTGTAGATTTCAACTTTTTTTTTAAATTCTAAAAGTAAAGAGGGAATATCCCACGGTAGAAGTTATTGGAAGTATTAAAATTGCCAGCTAGTTTGTGCTCTGGAGAACAACATTACATTAGATTACTGAGAATATGAACAAGGAGTAGATAGTTAACTAGACTTATGGTTAGAGATTGTAGAGGACTGTTGATGTTAGGCAAAAGAAAATAAAGATCCAATGCAGATTTTTGAACAGAGGAATGCTATGACAAAATCTTCATAGAGGAAAGATTTGTATGGTAGCAGTTTGAAGGATAAATTGTAATGAAAAGAGGGTGAAGACAATAAAGTGAGTTAGGAAGTAATGGGAATAATCTATATGCTTAGGAATGAGGACTGATATTAGAGTAGCATTGGGGAGGATGGGATGGAAGCAAAGGATATTGCAGAGTTGGTCAAAATTGATACCTTATTGAACAGGATCAGTAAGTATGAAAGAAATGCAAATTATATCAACATTGAAGTTATGAACATGGAACAGAGGATGTATGTTAGTGCCACTCAAAGAAACAATGAAGTTAGATAGAGGGAAAGATAATTAGAAGGAAATTAAAGGGGAAAATAATGAGCTTAACTTCCAGTATGTTCAATGTGAGGTATTGATAGGAGATTTAGATGGAGATGTTCAGGTTATAGATAATTACAGGTTTGGAGGCAGTAGTTGAAATTGAGAAGGAATGAGATTTCCAGGAGACAAGGACGAAACTTCAGGTTAAACTTAACCTTAAAGGGATATGCAGAAAGCAAGGATACAGTGGGTTGGGAAATGAATGGTAAGATATATAAGGAGATGGTATGGTGTTCTGCTGACCAAAATATGTGCCAAAGGCTGTTTTGTTATTTTTCGTGTTTGGTGTTTTTGTTGCCAACATATCTATGTACTAGCATCAAGAATATGATTCAACACAGGTAGAGGGCAATGATTTGGCCTCTTTTGATTAGTTTTGTCTCTGAATCAAAAGTCATATTTTGCCTTATTTGGTTGTATCTCATTATATGTAAGCTGTATTTGGTTGACTTATTTTGCTGTCTCCACAGAAATTGTTGCTCTAAGCAGGCTTGCTTCCTTCTTATTCTTTGTACCCCTATTGTACCGCTATACCACAAAAGATCTTTTCATTCTATGGCTTCTCTGATCCCAACATCTCCAAGAAATTTTCAAACTACAAATAAATAGACTCTATGAAAGATTGTACTCTGCCACACTTCAGCAGGGAATGCTAAAAAAGAGTCTTGGGAATGAAATGGATTTTATTCTTCCTTTAAGCTTCCTCTGGCTCACCTTGGACTGGATCTTGGGGAATAAATTTCTAGACTTAAAAAACTCTGGCATGGTCACTTCCAAAAGAACTTGTCAGTGCAAGAAAAATTAAGAACAATGCTGCATATCAGCATGATTTATTATTAACATAGAAGACTCAATAATTTGGAGTTTTCTGTAGTAAATAAAATAAGAAACATCAAAATCAACTTACTGAAGACAAGGTAGAGCTAGAATATAACAACATTACTTCTTCCTTTCATTCACAAAGATTACAACCAAAATATAATAAACAACTTGGGATGTTGTGTAAGGAATTTCATGACACCTTGGAAAACTTGGCTAAGGTACAGGTGAAAAAGGAAAAGTTAACATCAACTACTAAAGGAAATTGTAACCTAGGAAATTGCAACATGGAACTGCAAATTATCAAGTGACCCTTTTTGAAATATGGCTCACAATCTATGAAATTCCCATAAGTTTTCAAAAATGTAAAAGAAGGAAATATTCCTCAAACAGATAATTGTTTAAATAGAATTTTCCTTAAAATGACAAGTAACATCTATCTAAAACTATCAACAAGCATCATATGTAATGGGGATGAACTAGAAGCATTCCCAATAAAATCAGGGATGAAACAAGTCTGTCCACTATCACCATTACTATTCATTATTGAATTAGAAATATTAACTTTTGTAATAAGAGAAGAAAAGAAATGAAAGGAATTTGAGTAGGAATAAGGAAACAAAATCATCATTCTTTACAGATGTGGATGTAGGCCATACAGATAACATGATGGTATACTTAAAGAATCAACTAAAAAACTACTAAAAACAACAACTTTATCAAAGTTGCAGGATACAAAATAAATCCACATAAATCACCCACATTTCTATTTGTTACTAACAAAGTTCAACAGCAAGAAATACAAAGAGAAAATCCATTTAAAATAACTGTGTAAAATATAAAATATTTGGGAGTCTACATGCCAAGGCAAATCAGGAACTATATAAGCACAATTAAAAAACACTTTTCACACAAATAAAGTAAGCTCTAAACAACTGGAAAAATACCAAGTGCTTATGGGTAACCTAATATAATAAAAATAACAATTCTACCTAAATTAATCTACTCATCCAGTACCATACCACTGGATGCCATACCAATCAAACTCCCAAGAAATTACTTTACAGAGCAAGAAAAAATAATCACAAAATTCATCTGGAAGAAGGAAAGGTCCAGAATTTCAAGAGAATTCATGAAAAATTGCAAGTGAAGGTGGCCTAGCTGTGCCAGACCTAAAGCTATATTATAAAGCAGCCATTTAGTACTGGCTAAGAAATAAGAGTAATAGATCAATGGAATAGGATAGGTTCACAAGACACAATAGTCAATGATTATAGATAGAACTCTTTGATAAAGCCAAAGACACCAGCTTCTGGAATAAGAACTCATTACTTGACAAAAATTTCTGGGAAAAATGGAAAATAATATGTCAGAAACTAGGAAGTGACTAATACCTAACATTCTATACCAAGATAAATTTGAAATGGGTTCATGATTTACACACACACACATATATATATATATATATATGTATATATATATATATATATATATATACATATATAAATGGTGATACTATAAGCAAATCAGGAGAAAAAGGGATAGTCTATCTCTCAGATCAGATTTATGGACAAAAAAGGACTAGAGGACATTATGAAATGCAAAAATGGATAATTTTTATTATATTAAAATTAAAAAGATTTTGTACAAACAAAACCAATGAAGAAAAGGTTAGAAGGGAAACAGTAAACTAGAAAAAAAATTACATTCAAGGGTTCTAAAAAAGGTCTCATTTGCAAAATATATAATCGATTTAAATTTATAAGAATACAAGTCATTCTTCAATTGATAAATGCTCAAAGAACAAGAACAATTTACATCTTCTGTATTCTGCAGTATAGAGACAATGGCCTCCTTTTGCTTCCTTGCACTGGACACTTTATCTCCTAACTCCCCATTTTTATTAACTGTCCTAAAGACCTGGAATTCTCACTTCTCATTTCTGTTTCCTTGGCTTTTTTGAAGTCTTATTATGTAAAATTTAACTTTCCATAGAAAGCTTTTTCCAATTCCACTTCATACTACTGCCTTCCCGAGGATGATTTTAAGCCTATTGTTAGAAAACTAAATGGAAATGGAAATAGAAAGACATGCATGCACAATTACACAATACATTATTTATATATGTATATATATATATATGTATATGTATATACATATATAAACATGCTCTTTTTAATAATAGCTTTTTATTTCAAAATATGTGCAAAGATAATTTTCAACATTTACCCTTAGAAAATCTTGTGTTCCAAATTTTTCTACTTCCTTTCCTCTCTCCTTCTCCCTTAGATAGCAAGTAATCCAATTTAGGTTAAATGTGCAATTATTCTAAATATATTTCCATATTAACCATGTTGCACAAGAAAAATCAGATCAAAAAGGAAAAAAAAAAAAGAGAAAGAAAAAAACCCCAAGAAAACAACAACAAAAGGTGGAAATACTATGTTGTATTCAGTGCCCAAAGTTCTCTCTCTGGATGAGAGGAAATTGATATGAGGAAATTGAGGTAAAGAGGATTAAGTGACTTGCCCAGGGTCTCACAGCAAGAAAGTATTTGACTGGATTTGAACTCAGGAAGATGAGTATTCCTGACACCAAGATGGGCTCTCTACTATGTTAAACTTAGTTGCTTTTGTTTGAAAATAGATAGATTTTTTTTATAGTTGTTTGTATTTTGTTTTCCTATTGGACTATGGGCATTTTGTAAGCAAATACTTTTTTCTTTCTTTTATATATCCAGTGTTAAGGATGTGCCTAACACAGAAAACATTTTTAATAAATGCTTACTGACTTGATGTTGCCATGACTGACTTTTTGATGATGCAACAATCTTTCATTCCTTCAATGAAGTGTGTTGTTTTATCTAGCTTTTCATTGTAACTTTTTGATGATTTAATGACTATGAGATTAAATTCATAAATTTTTATTTTTATTTTTTTATTTATTTAGAATTTTTTCCACAATATATATGCATGAGCATTTTTTATAACATTATCCCTTGTATTCATTTTTTCCAAATTATTCCCCCCTCCCTCTATTCCCTCCCCCCAATGACAGGCAATCCCATACATTTTACATGTGTTACAATATAACCTAGATACAATATATGTGTATAAATACCATTTTCTTGTTGTACATTAAGTATTAGATTCCTAAGATATAAGTAACCTGGGTAGATAGACAGTAGTGCTAACAGTTTACATTCACTTCCCAGTGTTCCTTCTCTGGGTGTAGTTGTTTCTGTCCATCATTGATCAACTGGAAGTGAGTTGGATCTTCTTTATGTTGAAGATATCCACTTCCATCAGAATACCTCTTCATACAGCATTGAAGTATACAGCGATCTTCTGGTTCTATTCATTTCACTCAGCATCAGTTGATGTAAGTCTCTCCAAGCCTCTCTGTATTCCTCCTGCTGGTCATTTCTTACAGAGCAATAATATTCCATAACCTTCATATACCATAATTTACCCAACCATTCTCCAATTGATGGACATCCATTCATCTTCCAGTTTCTAGCTACAACAAAAAGAGCTGCCACAAACATTTTGGCACATACAGGTCCCTTTCCCCTCTTTAGTATTTCTTTTGGATATAAGCCCAGTAGTAGCACTGCTGGATCAAAGGGTATGCACAGTTTGATAACTTTTTGGGCATAGTTCCAGATTGCTCTCCAGAATGGCTGGATTCTTTCGCAACTCCACCAGCAATGTATTAGTGTCCCAGTTTCCCCACATCCCCTCCAACATTCATCATTATTTGTTCCTGTCATCTTAGCCAATCTGACAGGTGTGTAGTGGTATCTCAGAGTTGTCTTAATTTGCATTTCTCTGATCAGTAGTGATTTGGAGCACTCTTTCATATGAGTGGATATAATTTAAATTTCATCATCTGAGAATTGTCTGTTCATATCCTTTGACCATTTATCAATTGGAGAATGGTTTGGTTTCCTATAAATCAGGGTCAGTTCTCTATATATTTTGGAAATGAGACCTTTGTCAGAACCTTTACTTTTAAAAATATTTTCCCAATTTGTTACTTCCCTTCTAATCTTGTTTGCATTAGTATTGTTTGTACAGAAACTTTTTAGTTTGATGTAATCAAAATCTTCTATTTTGTGATCAATAATGATCTCTAGTTCTCCTCTGGTCATAAATTCCTTCCTCCTCCACAGGTCTGAGAGGTAGACTATTTTCTGTTTCTCTAATCTATTTATTATCTCATTCTTTATGCCTAAATAATGGACCCATTTTGATCTTCTCTTGGTACATGGTGTTAAGTGTGGATCCATATCTAATTTCTGCCATACTAATTTCCAGTTTTCCCAACAGTTTTTTTTTCCGAATAATGAATTTTTATCCCTAATGTTGGTATCTTTGGGTTTGTCAAAGACTAGATTGCTATAGATGTACCCTTTTTTGTCCTTTGTATCTAATCTGTTCCACTGATCCACTAGTCTATTTCTTAGCCAATACCAAATGGTTTTGGTGACTGTTGCTATATAATATAGCTTTAGATCAGGTATACTTAGACCACCTTCCTCTGACTTTTTTTTCATTAGTTCCCTTGCAATTCTCGACCTTTTATTCTTCCATATGAATTTTGTTGTTATTTTTTCTAGGACATTAAAATAGTTTCTTGGGAGTCTGATTGGTATAGCACTAAATAAATAGATTAGTTTGGGGAGTATTGTCATCTTTATTATATTCACCCAGCCTATCCAAGAGCACTGAATGTCTTTCCAATTATTTAAATCTGACTTTATTTTTGTGGCAAGTGTTTTGTAATTTTTCTCATATAATTCCTGACTATTCTTTGGTAGATGGATTCCCAAAAACTTTATACTCTCAACATTTGTTTGGAATGGAATTTCTCTTTGTAGGTCTTGCTGTTGCATTTTGTTGGTGATATATAAAAATGCTGAGGATTTATGTGGATTTATTTTGTATCCTGCCACTTTGCTAAAATTCTGAATTATTTCTAATAGCTTTTTAGCAGAGTCTTTGGGGTTCTCTAAGTATACCATCATGTCATCTGCAAAGAGTGATAGTTTGATTTCCTCATTTCCTATTCTAATTCCTGGAATCTCTTTCTCGGCTCTTATTGCTGAGGCTAGCGTTTCTAGTACTATATTGAATAGTAATGGTGATAGTGGGCAACCTTGTTTCACTCCTGATCTTACTGGGAAAGGTTGCAGTTTATTTCTATTGCATATTATGCTTATTGACTGTCATAAATATATGCTCCTGATTATTCTAAGGAATAGTTCATTTATTCCTATACTCTCAAGCATTTTTAGTAGGAATGGATGTTGGATTTTGTCAAATGCTTTTTCTGCATCTATTGAGATGATCATATGGTTTTTATTAATTTGATTGTTAATATGGTCAATTATACTAATAGTTTTCCTAATATTAAACCAGCCCTGCATTCCTGGTATAAATCCTACTTGATCATAGTGTATTATCCTGGGGATGATTTTCTGAAGTCTTTTTGCTAATATCTTATTTAAAATTTTAGCATCAATATTCATTAAGGAGATTGGTCTATAATTTTCTTTCTCAGTTTTCGATCTACCTGGTTTAGGTATCAGTAACATGTCTGTGTCATAAAAGGAGTTTGGTAGGACTCCTTCATCCCCTATTTTTTCAAATAATTTATATAACATTGGGGCTAATTGTTCTTTAAATGTTTGGTAGAATTCACATGTAAATCCATCTGGTCCTGGGGATTTTTTCCTGGGGAGTTGATTAATAGCTTGTTCAATTTCTTTTTTTGAAATGGGACTATTTAAGCAATTTATTTCCTCCTCTGTTAATCTAGGAAGCCTATATTTTTGGAGGAAGTCATCCATTTCACTTAAGTTATCAAATTTATTGGCATAAAGTTGGGCAAAGTAACTCCTTATTATTTCTCTAATTTCCTCTTCATTGGTGGAAAGATCCCCCTTTTCATTTGTAAGACTAACAATTTGATTTTTCTCTTTCTTTTTTCTGATCAGATTTACCAAATGTTTATCTATTTTATTGGCTTTTTCATAAAACCAACTCTTGGTTTTATTTATTAATTCAATAGTTTTTTTTTTTTTACTTTCAATATTATTGATTTCTCCAAATTCGTAAATTTTTATTAAAGGAAACACTCTAGTTAGTAGTAAAGATACTTCCTTAGAGATGGAACATCCAAAGCCTTCTCTTATATTTGTGGACCTAATTATTGTGGAATAATTAATGAATAAATGATGCTTTAAAATATTTGTTAAGTATATAAAATAAATATATGATAATGGGAGAAGATAGACAGGAATAAAATAGCACCTGAGTCTTTTCCTTGTGCTCTCGTTAAGAGGCTACAAGAAATCTTGGAGATTTTTCTAGGTTTTTTTTGTCCCTTTGACATTGACTTAAAATTTACTGAACAAAGAACATTTATTATAAAGCATTTCCTCAACTTGGCTTTTTTTTCTATCAGCTTCTTCAGTCTCAGAGATTTCCATATGGCAGAATCTTCCCCTCAGACTCGTCCTATCAACAAGCATAACTCTGAGTCACTCTGTATTCTTAGTGTTTGTCTGGGGTTATGGCAGTGAGGAATGGTACTCACAGACACCTGTGACAGCCAGAGAAGAACCAGCAGTCAGGTGATGTGTAATTCAGCATAGAGAAAAACCAGAGTGAGTTACTTGGTATCAACAAAAATAAAACTATCAACCAGCTTGCTTAAATGTATTGAGGGACTTCTGCAAAGTAAATGGGAAGAAGAGAGGAGACATGGAATTAATCTGTTGTCAGCTCTTATTCCGTCTTGATATTTGCATTGCCTTTGAACCACAAGATAGGCAGAAATAGGGAACAACTGTTTCCAGGGTTCAGGAGCTCTCTGTGCCTACAGAAAAAATTCTATCAGTCAGAAAACAGCAGGATCCTGGGCCAAGAAAGTAGCAATTATGGCCTAGTGGAAAAAGTGTAATGAATTGAAAGGGGAAAAATATTGGGTTTGAATCTGGGCTCTATTATCTCCTTGCTCTGTGGTTTATGAGGACGTCACTGGATCTTTCTATGTATTTATTCCAAATCTAATAAATGGAGATGATGATACTTGTAGCAGTGTATTGTACCCAATAGGCTCAGAACTTTAGAATAAAAAAGGATTTTAAAGGACATCTGTTCTAAACCTTTAAAATATGTGTTAAATATATAAAATAAACATATGATAATGGGAGAAGATAGAGGAAGGAGTAAAAAATCATTTGTATCTTTTTTCTTGTGCTCTTCTTAAGAGGCTATAAGAAATCATGGAGATTTTTCTAATTTTTTGTGCCTTTGACATTGGCTTAAAAGTTCACTGAGGAAAGAACATTTATTATGAAGCAATTCCTTCAACTGCCTGGCTTTTGCTATCAGCTTCTTCAGTCTCAGAGGTTTCCAAACAGCAGAATCCTCCCCTCAGACCCATCCTACCAGCTGATGAGGAGTCTGGAGCTCAAAGTGATAAAGGTCTTCCTCACAGTCACAGAGCTAGTAAGTGTTCGAAGTGGAATTCAAACGCACATATCACTCATTCCAGTGGGGCAGAATGACCTAGGCTCCAGCCTATTTGGAGACATCCTGGTTTTATGAACCAAACTTTCCAGTGCCCAAGATGATTTTCTAAGAATACAAGCTGGAATAGTAGAGAAAATTTCCTAAAGTTTCTAACTCCTTTGCCACCACCATGTTATTCAACAACAGAAAGAGGTATGCTTTCATTAATGGAATAGACAGAAAATATGATGCATCATCATCAGCCTTGCCACTGCAAGGATCATTTGACTCTCCATCTTTCTCACAGCTAACACCTCTTAAAAGTGTTTTCCTTCTTCATTCTACTGTGAACATTCTACTGTGAGTTGGAAAGGTCTTAATTTTCTATTTGTATCCATAGTCCTTAGCTCACTACTCTGCAGTGCTCTTGCTTTTATTCCTTTATTCCATATACTGCTGCTTTCCATTGACTCTTTTTATCCTCGTTAGCCATTGCACCCAGAGTCTAGAAGCCAACTCTGAAAATTATCTATGGTTCTGCCAAAAGTTTGGTAGGAGAAAGGAATGAAATTGTTGAACTTCTTTGAATTGAATTACCCTTTGTTATTGGTTGGTTATTCTCCATTACCATTATTCTGGATTATGAGGAAATGAGGAAGCTAAATACAGAAGACTGATAAACCTCAGCACCTAACAATGACTTCCCTGAATGAATATATGTTGAATTTTATTGAACTTTAAAAACCATTTAGTCTTTCCACTTTGCCTAGTTCCGCCTGGCAGTATTATGGTACTCTGCCCTCAAGTCCTGTGGAATCCCCACAATTTACCTCCACTTGGAGTTTGGAAGGAATGAGTCAGTCAAAGAGTGGACCCCAGCACAAATCAGAGAATGGGGAAGAGGAATGAAAAGAAAGAACATTATCAGTTAATGGATAATTTACCATTCTGAGACTAAAGATCATAATGACAATGTCCTCTGTACTCATAAATATCTCATCATAAGGAGATATAGTTAAAGGAATTATATAGGTCAAGATGAGTATGTGTGTGTGTGTGTGTGTGTGTGTGTGTGTGTGTGTGTATGTCTGGGTGTAGGAAAGGACCAGCCATTGGTACAATAATGAAGATCTTCTCTCTATTCCCAGAGATGGGTTATAAGGTGATGGTTTGTATTTATGGAAGGAAAGGATTGAACTGCTTAATATGGCTTTGTAGTTTGAGGAACTATATTTGTTTCTTGTCTCTGCAGATTTTTGCCTCCTTTCTAGTGGTGTGATTTTGTGGAAGTCATTTAACTATGTGTTTCAATTTCCTCATATGTGAAATAGAGGAGTTGACTATAGATCACCTCTTAAAATCTCTTTCTGCTTTAAGTCTGTGCTCTTATGATATCATAGACTATGGATGTGTTAAATATCCTAAGAGTACAAAAGATGACTCAATCTTAAATAGTGCCATTGACACTGAATTTTTTAAGGTTTATACAACTAACAAAGATATGAGTAAAGAGAAAAGGAGTAGGAAAATCCTGAAGAATAAAGTTTTTTGAGGAGACTTCTTGTGGGATTATTCTATTCATATTTTTATTTGTCAGTTCTTTCTCTAAATATACATAACATCTTTCTTCATATGTCTTAGTTAATTTGGGTGAATATCTTGTATTCTAAACCAGCTTCTAGAAATGGAAATGAAAAATCTAAACTAGATTTAGCTCCTGATACCTAAACTCTGTTCTATCTTGTAATAAGAAATCCTATGTCTATAGAATGAAAGCTTTTTAGGTCTTCATTTTCTGAAAAAAAAACTGTCCTCAGATTTTTCTTTCATTCATACATTTATGGGAAAAATTATTTTATTTCTTACTTTATACATTGTATACTGCTAAATGTTTTGATGGTCTTGTTAAGTTGCTTATATTCTAGCTATAATCCCATGTGTACAAATAGCTATAATATATGTAAACAAAATGCCATTAAGGTCTTAAATGGAAGACTCCCAAGTTTCACTGAAATCAGAAAAAAATCTTAAAAGACATAGCTATAAAAGAATAAGGATGTGCAGCAACTGTTTTGATTTCATTTAATTCTTTATCAGGATGATGGCTTTACAATAAGATATTAATGAACAAGAATTCACATTTTGATTAATTTTATTTTCAAGTTCACTAGGGAATGAAAATGGGTATGATTAATCATAAGTCATTTTGTATTTCAACCATTGTAAGTAAATATTATTATTAAATGCATGAGTTGGTTTTCCTGCCTTAATAAACAGGGCATACTGAACATAATTGAAGCTTTTGTTAGTGATTGAGAATCTGTTGGTAATCATTAGGAGTATCATTTGAATGCTTGTAATTATAGAAGGTATTGGGCAAGAATCATATGTAATCTCTGAGAGGGAAAGGACCTTAGAGATCATCTATTTCAGAAATTCCTAAACTTTTTTGTGTCATAGATCTCTTTGGCATTCTTGTGAAGTCTATTAATAAAATAAAATATATAAAATTACAAAGGAAAGAAATTATGTTGGAATAAAGTTATCAAATTATTTTTTTGCAAAAGTTCTGAGACTTTAGGTTAAGAACTTCTGGTTTGCTATGGATAAAGAGTTTATGATTAAACAAAAGATAGAGATCATGAGAGAGAAAATGAATAATTTTACTAAATTAAAAAATTTTTACATAGTAAAACCAATGAAACCATAAGTAAAAGGAAAACAGAAAAATGGTAAAAATAGAACAAATTTCTCTGATAACGATTTCATTTCTCAAATTTATAGAAATGAGTTCTTTCCAAATTGATAAATGATAGGCCGCTTTGTTTCAGAAGAAAACAAAAACTATCAATAATCAAAATGCTCTAAATCACCATTGATTAGAGAAATGAAAATTAAAACAACTCTGAGACACTATCTTATACCTGTTTGACTGGCTAACATGACAACAAAGGTGAAATTGCGAACTGGGCTAACCATTCTGAAAAACAATTTGCAAATATACTACAGGACTATGAAATTGTGTATACCTTTAGATCTAGCAATACTTCTACTAGGTCTGTATCTCAGAGATCCAAGAAAAAGACTTGGTTCTTCTTAACTCCAGGCCTGGCTTTCTCTCCACTGCGCCACCTAGCTACCATTACTCCTTCCATTATACCAGGTTATCCTTTACTAAGGACACGTGGACCTCCCAGAGGAGAGCCTCCTTGGTGGCAACAATGCTGGGCTAAATGTCCTGCTTCTATCCATGGCTACTTCCCAGTTACAGCAGAGAGCACCTTAAAAGAGCTCCAGAAATCATCTAATCCAACTTCGTGACTAGATAAATCAAGTGATGCTCACAGAGAAGGGCTGATTTGCCTGTGGTCACATCAGGAGCAGACCCCAAGTCTAATTCCAGCCCTTCGCAGATGCCCACGTTGCAGTCCACATGGTGGCCTCTGCCCCACTCTCTCCTCATCCCCTGGAGAGTCTGTACAGGGTGGTTGGGAAGAAGGGTTTCTGGGTCAGCTGTGACCAGGAGGATCAGTACTACCCTGAGAGATGGGTAGAGAGGGCTGGATTTAGGAATTCAGAAAAATCGGGGTTCAAGTCCAGTCCCTGAAACCTGCAAGGACAAGTCATGTAAGCTCTTTTAGCCTCAGCAGTAAAATTAGGATGATAATCCAAAAAAAAAAAAAAAAAGTTTAGTTAGTACTTCTTGTGAAGACCAAATAAAATCATACGTATAAAATGTTCCACAAACTTTAAAGTGCTATGAAATATCCACTATCATTGTCTCCAAAAGAGCTGGTAAATCCTGGTCCTTGTATAACCCCCAGGTGGAAGAGGCTGACTCCTCGGAGAAGTAGCCTGAAGCACACACGGGTGGGAAACAAGTTGGTAAAGCAGAGAGCTTAGACAGCCACTTCCCCCGGCTCCGTTCCTCTGAAAAATGCTGGGCTGTGCGCTGCTAGAGAAGAAAGTGAAAGGCTCATTACAATCCAGGGTTGGCAGGGCAGAGCTGGTGGGAACCAAGCCTGGCTGAGACTGGGCTTTGTGTTCGAAGAGAAAGTGAAAAGAGAGAGAGAGAGAGAGAGAGAGAGAGAGAGAGAGAGAGAGAGAGAGAGAGAGAGAGAGAGAGAGAGAGAGATAAAGTGAAAGGCAAACCTGACCAGTGGAGGCCCAGCCATACTGAGCCAGGCCAAGCCAGGCCCATCCAGGCTGATCCAGGCAGGGCCAGGCCAAGCTGAGTCCAGCCGAGCTGGATCTCCGATCACTTCACTATTTCTTGGGCATTACTGTCCTTTCCTCCAACCCCTCCCATGCCTCTTGCCCTAGAGCTATGATCAGAGGAAAACAGATTTAGGGCTGAAAGGGATCAAAGAGGCTGGTTACTCTCCTGTTACAGATGAGGAAACAGGCTCAGGTAGGTTAAATAGCTTGCCAAGAATTGCAAAGATAGCAAGCATCAGATGGCAGAAGGTTTGCACTTATGGCACAGACCCTGACTCTTGACTCCTTCCAGGGAATGATCATTTTCCTTTCCTGTGGAAGGGAGCAGGGAAGAGGATACTTTTCCTTTCCTTTCCTTTAGTCCCTCTCCCTTTCCCTTGTGAACACATAAATCTCAGCCCTTTTTAGAATGAAAGCAACTTTTGCCTTCCTGCCCCTCTACCCTCCAGTCCAGGATCAGCTTAGGGAAGAGGAGTAGCAGTTATAGGATGGCTGAGAGGAGCAAAATCTTTAGCCTGGGAGGTCATCAAATCAAAGCATTCACAGAGACTTTAGGATTTATCTATTCTGATCCTCTCCAGAATTTTACAGAGTCAGAAACCAACTTAGAGACCTGAAGAAGTGACTTGTCCAAGGTCATGGGTTTAATGAGCAGCAGAGCTGGGAAATGGACCTCAATCACCTGCCCCAAGTCCAGGCCTCTTTCAGTTAGGGAATGTCTGTTTGCATTTGGGTTCTGTTGCTAACTAGCTGAGGAGCCTATTCCTAATCAATTGGCATTTCACCTTTTCTTTTACCTGACCTCACTCTTCATCTATCCAGGGCCAGATGCGTCGCTGAGGACGTTTATGCGCCCTGCAGAGTTATGGCAAATGGGCTGAGGGGCGGAGACAGAGTCCGAGCTTTTGTTTTTACTATAGTCCTGCCCTCCCACAGTCTGAGGGACAGTGAACTGGCCCCTATTTTAAAAGTTTGAGGACCACTGATACACTATGGAGGAAGAGCAGGGTAATGTATGTACAATTTCAACAGGACACTTGCTGCTGCTAGGCAATCTTCCTATGCCTCCCTATGTCCTTTTATGCCCTTGACCCCTCAATTCTCTCCCAGGCCACCTCCCTTGCACTAGCCACTCCCTTCTCTTCTCCCCATCTTGACCCCTTGATGAACAATTCAATCCTACATTGTCTTCCTTTATTGAATCCTTCACCTCCTTATCATATTGCCATTTTGCCCAACTAATCCTCATCCTTGATCACTCCCACAATTCATCACCTTCATTCCTGTTCATGTGTTACTGAAGAAAGTAGAGAAAAATCATACAACTGTCCCAACTCAGTCCACTACTATTTTTTGTTATACAATCTCAACAGGGCACTTAGTGCTGCTAGGCAGTTGATCTCTTATTAACTTACTATTCCACTTTCCATAGCAGTTCTTCCAAACCTTTTCATCCCTCTTCAAAACCCCCAACCTCCCCTATCCTCCCCACTCTTTGGAACTTTGCCTCATGTTCATTTGCCTCTTCCCTCTTATTCCCCATCTCCTATCACTCAGATGCCTTCTGAGACCCTCTTCTCCTTCACTTGTCTCACATGAGGATATGGCTTTTTTCCTTACCAAAAATGACTCCTCTATTTGTTCAGGTGATCCATCCCAGCCCTTCTCCTTCAACAGATTGCCTCCTTTGTCACCTCCACTCCTTCACTTATTTTCAATCTCTCTCTCTCTCTCTCTCTCTCTCTCTCTCTCTCTCTCTCTCTCTCTCTCTCTCTCTCTCTCCCTCCCTCTCTCTCTTTCTCTCTCTCTTCTGATTATCTTCCTGCTGTCTACAAACTTGCCCATATCTCCCACCCTGAAAATAATCCCTTAACTGATGCTTCCATCCTTGCTATCATCCTAATCTCTTCAGCCCTTTGTAGCTAAAGTCTTTGAAAAAGGAGTTTACTATAGGTGCCTCTCCTTTCTCTCCTCTCTTTGTCTTCTTAACCATTTATAATATGGCTTTTGACATTATCTATTCCCTGTAATGTCCACATTAGCTCTCTGGTGGGCCTTAGGATCAGCCCCAGGCTTTGGGCTTAATGGGAGAGTGAAATGAAGGAGACAGGAGATCAGCCATATCAAAGATGGAGTCTTGACTCTGAGTCTGGAGCCTGAAGTCTTCTCTGTGGCTGAGAAAATGTTTTTTTCCAAAGTTTCCAATATCTCAATCACCAAATCCGATGGCCTTTCTCAATCCTCACTCTCCTTATCTCTGCAGTCTTTGATGCTGCTGATCTTCTCTTTCCTTATTTTCTCTTCCTTCTAGCTTTCCTGGACACCATTCTCTCTTGGTTCTTTTCCTACCTATCTGATCTCTCCTTCTCAGACATTGTTGATTCCCCTTCAAGTTCATGCCCTCTGGTGTCCTCCAGGGATCCATTCTGGACCCTCTTTTTTTTTCTTTCCATACTAGTTCATTCAGAGATCTCTTTTGCTTGTGTGGATTTAATTGCCATCTCCATGCTGATAACTCTCAAATCTACTTATCCTATCCCAAACTCTCTACTAATCTCCAATTTTCAATTTCCAACAGCCTTTCTCAAAATGGATGTCCCATACATATTTTACATTCTTTATATCCAAAAAATAATTCATATTTTCTCTTAAATATTCTTACCCACTCTGTTTAGAGCAACATGGATCTTCCAAGTCTGTCAAGCCTACAAGCCTAGGAGTCATCCCGGATTCTTTACTCATATCCAATCTATTGCCAAGGCTTGCTGATTTTTCCCCTTTGCAACATCTCTGGGCCCTGGCCTCCCCTCCCTCCTTGGACACTGCCATCACTCTAGAGCAGGTGCTCACACCTGGTTTGCTGCAATAGTAGGCTGGTGAGCTGGTCTACCCCCAAGTCTTTCCTGGCTCCAATCCACCCTCCCCTCTGTCACTAAAATGATTTTCAAGCATCTAGGCCCCATTCTGTTACTCCCTCTACCCAATAAACTTCAGTGGCTTACTGTTGCCTCAGGATCAAATTAAAAGTGTTCTGTTTGGCAGTCAAAGCCCTTTGTAACCTAACCTTCCTTTTCAGTCTTCTTACATCTTACTCCCAACATGTATTACTGGATCCAGTGACCCTGGCCTCCTGGTTATTCCACAAAAAGACCCCCATATCTCTGCAGGCTCTGGGATTGTCTCTGGCTGCAATGCTCTTCCTTATCTGTTCTCACTAGACTGGGGGCTAATCTGGTTCTTTATGGGCTGGGGCTATGATAAAGATAGAACCCAAGGGCTCTACCCCAAAGACAGCTGGCTAAAGCAATGTCAGAGATAGACTGGCCTAGCAGAAGATAAATGTATTTACTTACAAAAAAAATGCAGCTGTGATGTAGTCCAGATGTATCAAACATGTAGCCCACAACTTTACTGATTATGGTCCAAATGGGTCGTTTAGTTATTCTTCAGTCCTGTCTGACTCTTTGTAGTCCCATCTGGGTTTTTCTTAGCAAAGATACTAATGATTTGCTATTTTCTTTTCTAGCTCATTTTAAAGATGAAGAACTGAGGTTTTCAGCATGAAGTCACTTGCCCGGGGTCACAGAACTAGTAAGTTTCTGAGGCCGTATCTGAACTCAAAAAGATGAGATTTCCTGAATCCAGGGCTGGCACTCTATCTTCTATGTCTTCTGGCTGCCCTAGCCCAAATCAGATTAAAATGTAATATTAAAATAAATGATTATCCAAACAAAAATATAATAAAACACAAATTATATTAATATGTAGTTTTCTGAGTCAACATGTGACTCGAAGGTATCCTTATCTAGGCTTTAGTGGCTTTCATGTCTATTTGAATAGGTGAAAGAATCCAGAACATGGAAAAGTAGTGTAGGGTTCCAGCTTCTGCTCTGTACTTTCTGAGTATGTGATCTATACCCTGGATGATCTTGAACAATCATTTTGCCCCTCTGAGTCTGTTTCCTCATATGTAAAAGGAGGGAGTAAAACAAGAGAGCATGAAGTTCCTTCCAGTACTCATGCTCTGAAAATAATTTGGAGGGCACTAAATTGAGGGATGCTTTCTCCTGGGCTAATTCTATGTATCAGGAAAGAAGTCTGTAGCTTGAAGCCTTTGATAAGTTAATTTCTCAACAGTAAATGGCTTAATTAATCTGAGATGCAGGAAAAAAAAAAAAGGATGATCAGAAATGAGACTATAGCACTTCCTATATTGTCCAAAAGGGGACCCTGCAGTAAGGATCCAGTAGCATATTAGGGTTTGAGGTCATGGGAGTTGGGGACATCTTGGAATATTTTAGGAGAATCAGGGAAATTGGCAAACTGAATCGGTACTCCCAGGGATCCCAGGATGCCTAGCCCTTCACATAGATCAGGAAAGGTCATTTAGAGTCAGAGGAAACTTTGAGATTGTATTAGAAGGTTAGGGAAGAAGATTAAGTTATGAAGAGCTTCATGAGCACATGCAAGATGGAGACATGGATTTAAGATCATTGGCACTGTCACTGGTCTCAGGAAGACTGAATCTGAGGATGGTTTATCTTTCAACAGGTAACAAAAGGCTAGGAAGTAATAAAACAGAAAGCCATTTCTAGTCATGTGAAAAAATGCTCTAAATCATTATTGATCAGAGAAATGCAATGAAAATTAAGATAACCCTGAGGTTTCACTACACACCTCTCAGATTGGCTAAAATGGCAGGAAAAGATAATGACAAATGTTATTGAGAAAATTGGGACATTAATGCATTGTTGATGGAGTTGTGGATAGATCCAGACATTCTGGAGAGCAAGATGGAACTATGCCCAAAGGGCTACCAAACTGCATACTCTTTGATCCAACAAAGTCTTTACTGGGCCTGTATTTCAAAGAGATCATAACAAAAGGGAAAAGTGACCCACATGTGCAAAAAGTTTTGCAGCAGCTCTTTTTATAATAGCAAGGAACTGGAAACATCATTTGGGAAATAGCTGAATAAGTTATGATTTGTGAATGTTATGGAACATTATTGTTCTGTAAGAAACAATCAGCAAGATTATTTCAGAGAGGCCTGGAGAAATTTACATGAACTGACGCCAAGTGAAGTGAGTAGAACCAAGAGAGCATTGTACACAGCAACAAAAAACCTTAGGGGACTATCAATTCTGATGTATATGGCTCTTTTCAATAATGAGGTGATTCAAGCCAATTCCAATAGACTTGTGATGGAGACAGCCATCTGCATCCAGAAAGATGATTATGGGGACTGAATGTGGATCGTAATATAGTATTTTTATTGTTTATGGTTTATTGTTATTGCTTGCTTGCCTTTTTTTCCTTTCTCATTTTTTTTCCTTTTTGATCTGATTTTTCTTATGCAGAATGATAAATACATTTAGAAGAATCACTTATGTTTAAACTATATTGGATTATTTGCTGTCTAAGAGATGGGGAAGGGAGGGAGAAAATTTTAGAACACAAGGTTTTGCAAGGGTAAAAGTTGAAAACTATCTTTGCATGTATTTTGAAAGCAAAAAAAAAAAAAAGACCCAAAACATTATTTAAAGAAACAGACAAACAAGAAAACCAGATCATTGTTGAAGAGCTCACCCATGCTACAAACCAAGATCTTGTTTTAAGCTAATTATTCGTGTGGTTATATCAGCCCTTTGTTTAGAATAGTTGGGTTGATTTGGAAAAAATGCTACTTGAAACTGGACATTGAACATAATTTTTCCAAAGTCATTTCATTTTAAAGTCCAAACTCCCAATACCAAAACAAAGCTTTCTTTCCGATGCTATAATATGGGCCTATTATTGAATCATACATTTTTCAGGGTCACAGTTCTAATTTTTTTTCACTTGTATAATGAGTTGCTTGATTCTACCTTAGGAATCTCTGAACTCCACTCTGGTAATAACTTTTAAAGTTGATTTTAGTCATGCATCAAGTATCTACAGTAAAAATCATGACCCTCCTTATTTGACTATTACTAGGAAAACTGATCACATATTTGGCAGAAAATGTTTAGATCAGCACTATATTTCCACAATAAGTTTCAAATAGATTCTCAGCCTATTGTTATAAAAATAACACCCACATAATGGGGTGAGATTAGGAGAATGAAAAGAGATACCTTTCACAATAATAAGTAGGAGAATTCTAAACCAAAGGATAGAGATATTCATTAAAAATAGATTTTGAATTACAGAAAATTAAAACACATTTGCACAAACAAAACCAAGAGAAATTATGTTGGGAAATAAAATGGTTTACTCAAATAACTGAAAACAAAATCTGCTATAGGAAATAGATACAAAAATATGAGACCAAAAACCATTTTCTGACTGTGTTTAAAAAATATGAACAAATGACCTCCAGAATTAAAAAATACAATTAAGAAACAAAATATTATAGCAAAGCACTAAGATAAATAAACATTGTAAAATATGTAAAATAGCAGGTGACATTAAATTGGTAACCATGGGGAAAAACAATCCTCCACAAAACAGTGATGCTGAATAAGTTATAGAAGACAAGAACTCTTAATACATACTAGTGGTAATGCTTTGTCCTTGTCCAACCATTTGGAACTTTACAATAAAAGTCAATAAACTATTTCCTATAAGGTATATTGGAATAAAATGAGGCCAAAGAAAGATGGAGGTGAGGAAGAGCTCCTTGTTACTGATAGCACATTTTTTTTTGTAAAAGAAACAAGAAATTTGAATTATTCAGAGGAACTAGAGAATATTTGTATGAACTTATGTTAAATGAAGAAAGCATAATAAGGTACATGTCTCATAAAAAGAAAAAAAAAGAAAAATTCAATTTAAGGTAAATAATATTCATCAAAAGACTGGTGAAACATTTTTCTCTCAGCATAAATATGATGTTCTTTTTTGGGGAGGTGTGGAATAATGTGTCAATGGCATATCAATTTCACTAGCTTAACTGTTTTTGTTAAAAGTGGGAGGGACAGAGAAAAACATAAAAATGCTATTTTAAGGCATTAATTTTAAAAAGGGGAAAAAAACAGTCCAGGTTCTCCTCACAGGCTATTATGTGGATAAAATGAGACATTTGTAAAGCACTTAATATAATTCCTGGCACATAATAGACATTTAGAGTAGCCATTGAACTTTTATTGGGTTCCTTTATATTGGTATTGCTCAATAAGTTTTGATACAGGGAGTTCCTAATTCCAACTCAGATAGTCTGGAAAAATAGATAAGTACATAATCTCAGATAGTCAGAGTTATAGAATAAACTGCATATTGGCCTGATGAAACTCTATCTGGCTTTTCTTTAGGGCCTTTGGTTAGATGCAATGACTCTCAGCCTTAGCCATAACTAAAAAGTTGTATTCCCAGCTTGTCCAGGGGGTGGCTTTCTAATCACAAAAATTTTATCATATAGAAGGAAAGATAGATATCAAGACGTCCTGAGAAGTTAAAGGTTAGATTACTAGCTTTAAGCTAAAAGTGACATATAAGAGTCAACTCATCCAAAAGACCCAAGATGAATTTCACTAAGTGACAATGTTATTTGATCAAAGTGGGAAACAGTATCTTGGTGCCTGATTTTGCAACTATATGATTAAAAAAGAGCAGAATTAAAATCCAACTTCAGATAATTATTAACTATATGATACTGGGAAAATCATTTAATTTTTGTCTGCCTCAGTTCCCTCAACTATAAAATGAGGGTGATAATAATAGCAAATACTTCCAAGAGTTTTTGGGTGAACAAAATGAAATAATATTTGTAAAATACTGAGCATAGTGCCTTGTACATGGTAAACACATAATAAATAAATGTGAGTCTAAGATGTTTGGATGATCTTAAAAGAAGAATGGAAAAGTTTTATACTGGAAGGAGAAATGGGGTTTAGGAGAGTATGAAATGGTTGAACCTCATTCTCATCTGAACCAGTTCAAAGATGGGAAAAAATATATGTGTATATTACTGGGTATCAATTCATCTAACCTAACAGGGAAGTAGGGAGGAAGAACCTGAGAGGAAAAAAGGGGCAAAAGGGAGGGTAGATTAATGGAGGCAGTAGTCAAAAATCAAACAAACTTTTGAGGAGGGAATGAGATTTTTTTTAAAAAGAGCAGGATAAGTAGAAGAGAATGGAATAGAGGAAAATAAACAGTTAATGTGAATGGCATAAATTCACCCATAGAATGGAAAAGGATATCAGAATGAATTTTAAAGCATATTCCAGTAATATGTTGTTTGTAGGAACACTTCAAACAGAAAGAGATATATAAAATTAAGATAAACTATTAAAGCAGAAACTCTTATGTTTGAGGTAAAGTAAAAAAAAAAAAAACAGAGGTACTCATCATCACCTTCTACAAAGCAAAAACAAAACTAGACCTAATTAAAAGAAATAATCAAGGAAACTATATTTTGCTAAAAAGCACTATAAATAATGAATTAATATCAATGATGAAAATATGTGAACCAAATGGTATAGCATCCAGATTCTTGAAGGAAAAATCAAATGAATTTGAGAAAACATAGATATAAAATTATCCTAATGGGGACCTTGATTTACATCTCTCAAATCAATCTAATCATAAAAAAACAAGAGGGAAGTGGAGAATAAAATTTTAGAAAAGTTAGATATTAAGGACCTCTGCAGAAAATTCAATGAGAATATAAAGTAATGTACATTTTTCTCTGCTGTAATGGCACCTTCACAAAAATTGACCACATATTAAGGCAGAGAAATCCCCAAATGGAGAAAAGCAGAAATATTTAAGTGTACTCTTTATAGATCGTTATGCAATAAAAATTATATTCAATAATGACAATGGAAGCATATATCAAAATTAATTTAAACTGTAATAATTTAATCCTAAAGAATGAGTGGTTCAAAGAATAAATCACAATCACTAATTTAATTAAATATAATGACAATGAGGCACCATACCAAAATCTATTGGATGCAGCCTAATCAGTTCTTATGAGAAAATTTGTATCTTAAGACTCATATCAACAAAAGAAATAAAGTACAGATCAATAAATTGGCCATGCAACTCAAAAAATTATAAAAAGAACAAATTAAGAATCTTCAGTTAAAAACCACAATAGAAATCCTGGGTGGGTGGGGAGAAGAGTAGAAATTGAACTAAGATATAAAACTACAAGATGGTTTTATGAAGAAAAATAAACAATAAAATAAAACAATGATTGATTAACTTGATTTTTAAAAAGAAAAGAAACAAGAAAATCAAATTACTAGTATAAAAAATAAAAGGGATGAATGCACAACCAATGAAGATGAAATTAAAGCAATTTTAGGAGCTATTTTATTGAACTATGTGCCAAAAAAAACCTGACAATTTAAATGAAATGAATAAATATTTACAAAAATATTCCTGGCCTAGATCATCAGAAGAGGAAATAGAATACTTAAATAATCTTATCTTAAAAATAGAAATTGAACAATCCATAAATGAGCTTCCCAAGAAAAAAACATAGTACCAGAAAGATTTACAAGCAGATTCTATTAAACATTTAAAGAAAGATTTAATTATATATAAACTTTAAAAATAAGCAAAGAAAGAAACATGCCAATTCCTTCTATCAATCGAATATAGCTTGCATTCTTAAATATTGGGAGCAAAGATATAGAGAGAAAACCATACACTAATTTCTCTAATGAATATTGATGCATATATTTTAAATAAAATACTAGTTAGGAGATTTTAGCTAAATGTCAGAAAAATCATACAATATGACTAGGTTGGATTTATTAAAGAAATGCAGAGCTCTCTAGTTGATAAATGCATAAAGGCTATGAATAGGCATTTTTAAGAGGAAGAAATCAAAGCTATGAATAGTCACATGAAAAATGCTTTAAATCACTAATAAGAGAAATGCAAATTAAAACAACTCTGAGATACTCCCTCATCATATTGACTAAGACAACAGAAAAGAAAAGTGACAAATGCTGGAGGAGAAATGAAAAACAGGTATGCTTGTGCACTGGTGGTGGAGAAAACTGCTCCAACCATTCTGTAGAATAATTTGGAACTATATCCAAAGGGATATTGATCCAGAAATATCACTATGCCCCAAGGAGATCAAAGAAAAACAAAGTACTATCCATACTAGCAAAGAATTAGAAACTGAGAGCATGCCTATCAATTAGGGAACTGACAAGCAATTTATAATATATGAAAGTGATAGAATATCATTGTGCTGTAAGAAATAATGGAGATAATTTTAGAAAAACCTGTTAAAAATCATATGAACTGATGCAAAGTGAATTAGCAGAACTAGAATGACCAATTCGGGAATAGTAATAGTGCAAAGATAATTAACTGTGAAAGACTTAGTAACTGAGCAATACAATGACCTATCACAATTCCAAAGTATTCATAATGTACAATGTAATCCAACTCTAGATCTAGAACTAATGGACTCATGGTGAAGACTGAAACATTTTTCTCATTTATTTGTTTGTTTATTTATTGCTTTTTTCTGGAACATGGATAGTTCAGAAATATGGATATCATATTTCTTACTTTCTCAATGGGTTGGGGAAGGGGTATAGGGAAGGAGAGAATTTTGAAATTAAAATAGAAATAAAATAACTAAACAAAATAAATTCCCTCCTCATAATCACCTTTCAGAATCATCTCTCAAAACTGGATTAAAAGTTATCTCTTTCAAAAATCCTTGCCTTGTTCCAAAGTTTTTTTATTTTCAATGCCTCTTTAGATGAACATGTATTTGCTTATGTGTCCACTTAGTAAAATATAATATATCCTATAAAAAATAACTTTCTTGAGGGCAAGGAATGTTTCCTCTTTTGTTTTTTTGCCTTTGCTTTCCCAGTGCACAGTGTTTTGCCCAAAGTAGTCATGAAATCCATGCTCATAGATTGTAACTTATAGGTATAGATATTAACAACCCTATAGTAATACAGGTATGGGAATGCCCTGCTTATATATTTACTTTGGAAATAGAAATTCTCCAGATGTGTCTTTCATACATTGTTCTCAGTCATACGTGTTCTTCGTACATGAGTTTCTCTAGTTGGCGATTTGTAATCTATAGGACAGTATATTTCATATTTACATAGAAGATAATTTTTAATTGTCATTTTGCTAAGTTGTTTGATTTAATTTGTGTTTGTTTGAACTAATGTATCTTCTGATTGTTCTGTAAAGTTAAACACTTTAGTGGGGTTCATCAGCCATAGTTTTGAATATTAACCTGCAGGATACCTTTAAAAAGAAATAGCTTTTCTGGGAGAAACATATGTGAGAGATGGTTTTCCAGGGGATACAAAGCAATTGGCAAGCCTTGACAGTGCTGACTGAGTCTGAGAGGAGACAGAACATCCAGGGAGAAGAGATAGTCAATAGTCAAACATAATTAGCTGAAAGGGGAGGAAAAAAAGACTGAATTTGGCAACTAACAGGTAATTGGTTACTTTTCAAAGAAAGTAGGGTGAGAATGGAAAGAAGATTGCCAGGGATTGAGAGGAAAATGAATGGTAAGGTATTACTTCAGTGGTGAAGTATCAATTGAATACTTTTTGAGAATAACAATGAAGGAGAAAAAAGAGAATAGGGAATAATAGTATGGACAAAAGAATTAAAAGAATATTACCATATCTTAACTGAATGATACACTTGCTTCTTAGAATCATAGTTTTAACAGTCAAGGACTATAAAATCCTTGACAAACTTGAGACAAAGATGATATTCACCTTCTTCCCTACTCATCTTCCCTTCTTTTTTTTTTTTTTTTTTTTTTGCTTCTATGCTTCCACTTAGATTTCTGTTCTACTTATAACTAACTTGTCCCTCCTCCTTCTATCCCCTTCAATCACACTGGCTACCCCTATCACAGCCTGTCTTCTTCAAGATGACCTCCTGTTATAAATCTTTCTTGATCTACCTTTTTGCCTCCAATTTTTAGCAATATTCTACCCACAGTCCCTAGAGCTTACTAGATTGCAAATGGAAGGCAGTTAAACTAGTGTGTGTGTGTGTGTGTGTGTGTGTGTGTGTGTGTGTGTGTAGGTGGGTGGGTTTATAATGATTGACAGACACCTTTTCTTCAACTAGCATAGGTATCTGGCACAGTGAATATAGAGTTATTGTCTATACTAGGAAGATCTGTGTTCAAATCCCAACTGATGCATACTGGTTATGTCACCTTGGACAAATCAGTTAACTTCTCAGAGTTTTAGGCATTTCTCTAAAACTATAAATTATATAGAAAGTGTTGGGGGGCAGCTAGGTGGCGCAGTGGATAAAGTACCAGCCTTGAACTCAGGAGGACCCAAGTTCAAATCTGGTCTCAGACACTTAACACTTCCTAGCTATGTGACCCTGGGCAAGTCTTAACCCCAGCCTCCAAAAAAAAAGAAAAAAGAAAAAAAAGAAAGAAAGTGTTGACTTGCATTAGTAGAAGGAAAAGGAGTTCCCTACATCAATGAAATCATAGTCCCACTCTCTATCCTGCTGTGGTTTAATCTACATAAATAAAAATGATTGAGGAAGGGAAGACTTCTAGTCTGTAGTAGGTGACTCTGGTCATAATACCCCACAAATCACAATATTGCAGCTGGAAAGACATTTTCTACTTCATTTATGAGTCAAACTGAATCTGCTTTTGCATAAAGCTTCCCAGGCAACATTTGGATTTTTTTGGGGGGCATTTTTTTTGCCCCATTTCTTTGTAGCTAGTCAAGTTTTTTGCCTCCACAGAAATTATTGCCCCTAGGTAGACTTTCTTCTTACTCTTTTCCCTTCACAGTGGTACAAAACACAGACCCATTATATCTTTCTATGGCTTCTCTGACCCCAGAATCTCCAAGTGCTTTGCATATGTGTGTGTGTAATATATATATATATATATATATATATATATATATATATATATATATATATATATATATATATATATATATATGAGAAAATAGGCCTTGTTTGAGACTGGTCTCTGACATCTTTGGTCATGCAGGAGATGGTCCAAACTTGGCAATTGCCCCAAGGTTAATGCTCTGTCAGTGACCCAAGCTAGGAATTAGAACTGGCTTTCTGGCCCCTGGTGATCTGCTCGGTTTTCTGTCTCTACTCCGCATCCATATGATGGTTGCTTTTTGAATTACGGACTTTAATAGGCTTGTATTTTACAGCCCAAAGTCACAGAGTCTAACAATTTGAAATATCACCACCGCAGTCGACATTCCCTTCAGAACTCTACATATTTAAAGAGCATTTCAGTTACCGGCAAAAATGTCTTTGGAGAGAGAAGGGAGGGGAAAAAAAAACCTATTGATTTAATGTTTTATCAGGAGGAACGGAGAGGTGGGGGGGAGACTTGCTGAACATCAAAAAGTCTCAAATGTGAGAAATTTAGCAAGGCAGGGAGTACAACAAATTGGTGGATTTAAAAGTCTGAGGTTTAAACATCCCTTTTGTTTTTTCAAGTCCTAGATATTAATAATACTATTGTTCAAATGATTAAGACTTCCCTAATTAGGGTAAGGGGACAATTAAACATCCCCATAAAAATAATTGATTGTGATCTTGATAATTAAGGAGACTGGAATTCTAAGTACTGGCTTCTCCTATAGATTGTCTTCTGTTAGTGTCCTTTTGCCCTAAAAAAGGCCAGGAGGGTTCAAAAACCATTAACCTCTAGTGCTTTGATCCAGCTTTAAGTGAAGTTCCTATCCTAAGTTCTTTTTGGATTCCTCCTCTTAGTCTACCCCTCATTCCTATCAAAAACTACCTTTTTTTGCATTAAGTAGAGAGACCAGGAAAAGAAGACTGATGCTAAACTTCGAATTACAAGCCGAACAGCCTACTGGATATACACTTCACAATATGAGGTGTCTCTGGAGGCTGACTTCCACATTTATGCTTTTCTTTGAACATCCTAGAAAAGGATTCAGGAAGTAATCTGAATAATTAAAGTCTTCTACCCTGATAGCCTATCTACATTCAACTTCCCTTCCTCCAATACATCATATGCACTACAACTTAACTAATCTTTCTAAAAAACATTGCCATGCTCAAGAAACTTCATTAGCTCCCCACTGCATCTAAAATCTAAATCTCTCTGCTTGGCTTTCAGGGTACTCCAAAAATTTTTCTCTCCCCAATATGCATCTATATCTTTCATTACCCCTCAACCCACAATCCTTGTCTTAATAAGGTTGCTCTCCTTATTTTTCTCATATAATTGTCTCATCCTTGCCTAGGTAAGGAAAACACAATTGCTCTTGTCTAAAGTATTCTTTCTTTCAATTACTAATCCAATTCTTCCCATCCTCTAAGGTCCAGCTTAAATTGCAATTATTTCCCTGACTTCTTCAGCTCACAATGATCTTTCCCTAATAAAATCCTACAGTATTTATTGTCTCTGCTACATATTTGATCATTTGAGTAAATACTAGTTCTTAAACATTCTTATATTAACTTTTCATTTATCAACAAGATAATGGAGATCCTTGAAGATTGAGAATGTCATAAACCTCTTTTGTTTGAATTTTCCATATTAGAAAATGGTGTACAACAAAGGTTTTTGATTGACAGATCAACCACTACAGTTTTTTCTCATCCCATCTGTAGTATTGCTACAAAAATAATACCATTTTTTGCATTTGCAGTGTTTTGTGGGTTGCAAAGAACTTTATATACATTATACCCATTTTATCCTCACAATTATTTTGTGAAATAATTCCATTTTGCAGATGAGAAAGTGGAGGCTGGAAAACATCAGTTGACTTTCTGAGGGTCATACAACTCATAAGTATCTGCAGCAAATTCAAATCCAGGTGTTCCAGCCTCCAAAGCTAGTACTCTATCAAGCAAACTAGCCGTCCTTTTCAATTCTCAGATTTTCTGTGGGAAGATTTTAATGGCCAAGTCTTCTCGCCTTGTATGGCAATGGAAAAGAGGCATCAGCCAGGTCCGGAAATCTCACATTTCTGTGATTTCAGTTGCCTGCCAAAGCAACAGTGAGCTTTAATGAAAGCACCACCTATTGAGGTCTGTAAATATTGCTTTCAAATAGCAAGCAGCTTGGTGCAATGCAATTTATTTCTAACATGATGATGCATGAGTTGAGATGAGTGTACGTGCCCTTGTATTTTAAATGTATTTTGCACGTTATCACTTGATAGCACATTTATGATGCATCTGATGTGCTGCTACTTTTTTTTTTTTAAACAAGCATAAGGCCAACTACATTCCCTTTCTCTCTTCATTGAAGTTACTAGGGCTGTATGGGAACAATAAGCCTATAGGAACAGGATGAGGGGAGTGTGAAGCATTATGTAAAACTTACAGTGGTAGGAGAAGTTGCTAGCATTTATATATTTATTGCAGATATATATTTATATATATTTAAGATTCATAGTGCACTAGAATTAGAATGAGAATAACATTTGCATAGCACTTTAAGGTTGTGAAGCATTTTACAGACTGATCTCATTAGATCCTTACAAGGACACTGAGGTAGATGCTATTCATCCCCATTTTACAGATAAGGACACTAAGGCAAACAAAAGTGAAATGACTTGGTCAGGGTCATAAAACTTGTGTCTGAGATGGGATAAATGTATCTCTAGGTACAGCATGCTAACTACTCTCACCTTGCTATCTATATAGCATTCTATAAATACCATTCTTCAGGAGTCATCAATTACTTAGTAAGTACCAACTTTGTTTCAGGTATATGCTAAGTTTCTGGTCTACAAAGAAAGGCAAAAGATAGTCCCAAGTTTGTGAGCTCAGTATATGAAAAAGATGAAGCAATGTGATTTTAATTACTGTCATAAATGTTTAGGGGAAAGTAAGCTATTATAATGGTATAACCTGACCACTGACATATGGCAAATGTGCCATTATTGTCCCACAGACTAGGAAGAGTAAAATTTAAGGTATGTTACATGCTAGCCAGAATGGCATTTGGCCAAGGGTAAGTAAAATCAGCTATTTAATAAGTTACACTTGAAGATGCCCATGTGGAGAGGTAATAATACACCCATATTGACTTTAAAGTATGTTATTTGGGACTGGACAGAGCATATCTATTCTCTGAGATTCTTAGGGAGACTCAACGTCAACATTTGATGATGTCCAATTATGTCTTAGCTTATCACTTTCCTCTGGAATTATATAGATTACTAGATTTTCTGCAGGGTCTTTGGATGGATTGCATCTCATTTGATTCAGGTCACTATCTCAGCTTAATTTGGAACATCTGAGATGATCTAAACTCAGATTGTAGCAGGCTATTAGATCAGACAAGGATCACACATTATATAACTAAAACAATTAGCAAAGAAATAGAACAAGTAATCTTTGTACATACACTGGGGATTGAAGTCTCATCTCTGAGTAAATTGTATGGGAAACAATCTGAGAATGAGGTCCCTAAATGAAAAAAAGTGTATTCTTTCTCCCTTTCTCTCTCCCTTTCCCTCCCTCCTCCCTCTGGTTATATGTTGTCTGTCTCCTCTGTCTCTATCTTTATTTCTCTCTGTATCTCTCTTTTGTCTTTGTCTCTCTCTCTCTCTGGCTCTCTTTACCTGTCTGTCTCTGCTTCTGAATTTGTTGTGATTTTCTGTCTCTGTCTCTGTCTCTCTCTCTGTCTGTGGCTCTCTCTCTGTGTCTCCCTCTCTCTCTCTCTTTCTCTCTCTCTCTCTTTCTCTCTCTCTCTCTCTCTCTCTCTCTCTCTCTCTCTCTCTCTCTCTCTCTCGCTCTCTTTCTCTCTCTCGCTCTCTCTCTCTCTTGCTCTCTCTCTCTCGCTCTCTCTCTCTCACACACACACACATACACAGAGTATCTCCTAATTCTCCATGTACCTTGGGGTCTCAGGAACATGTCAGAACTTTTGGCCTCCTAGATGACATCATAATTGTCTCTCCATACAGCTTCTTACACCAAAGTCATGCCTCTTGACACAATCATTCTGCACTATAAGCATTTCTCTTAGGAAATGGAGTCCTTGGGTATATATGAGATATATAGTTGCACATGCCTTTTTTGCATCTACATGCCATCTTTTATAAATTGTGCTAGGCACTGGAGATATAAAAATGAAATAAAACTCAACATAGTCCCTGTTGTCAAAGAGATCATGATCTATTAAGGTCCTTATTATATACACATTCATAATACGAAAACAGAGGTTCTTTCACTTTTGTGTTATGAATCCCTTTATCAGTTTTTAAAGATTTTGGAACACTTTAGAGAATAATGTTTTAAAATACATAGATTCATAAAGGATACTAATTTTTTTGAATTAGAACTAACAATTTATTTTAGGAATAAAAGTAATAGCTTAACCAGCTTAAGAATTAATGGATAAAGTTTCATCATAGTTCATCAAGTGTTCTGTTTTTATCAATTCTTTATCTCTCCAACAATGTCTCTTCCAACCCCTTTCTTCTCTCCACTCCCAACTCTATCCACATAGCTCACATTTAAGACAGATAGCATGGCCTCATATATTGCTAAGAAAATTGGGGCTGACACAAGTTCTCTCAGAACATGTCCTACATTTCTCAAACCATCTTCACCCTCTCTTCCCTCTGGTCACAGAAATGATATACTTACTAGTAACTAGAGTTAATCTCTTTACCTATGCCCTTTATTCCATTCTTTCCAGCTTCCTTCAGGGCCTTGCTCTGGCAGTTTTCTCATTTCTCATTCATCTTCACCTTCTTTCTCATTAATGACTCTGTCCCATCTGCCTATAAGCAAACTTAGCTCTCTCCATTTCTTAAAGTATTGTACAAATTTATATATTATACTTGAATTTTCCAGCCCTTCTAGGTATCATTCCATCTCTGTTTTTCCATTGTCAGGTTTATCTCCTGAAAAACTTTTCCATATATGATACCTATACTTCCTCACTATTTAGTCTCTCTTTCAACCTTTTATAAGAAAGTTTCTTTCCCCATTCTTCTATTGAAATGATTCTCTCCAAGATCATTGATGTCCATTAATGACTCCTCCTTAAGAACCACATCTTATACATTTTTTTAAAATTTTCCTGCTTTTACCTTTTGCAGCTTATTGATACTGGGGACTCTCCTCCTTTGATACCTTCTCCTACATTGGCTTGAAATAGTACATTCTGCTTTAACCATTTATAAAATTGGGGCCGCTAAGTTTCTTACCTCTGCCTCTTGGATATGTTTCTACTTTTTCCATATTCACTGTGAGCTATTTTAGGCAATAAGATATTAAAATCCTAGGCTCATGTGACCCTACCTGCAAACACTCTTTTTCAAAGAACATATAAGATTGGTAAATCTAATATTAATAATATAATCAAATATTCAAATATATGTTCTCATTGATTCAGGAGTTCCTTCCAACATGTGTATCTCAGTTTGTTAATGCTTGCTCTTTCTGTGTGACTCACATTCATAACCTCCCTGAAGTTTGCCAAAAAGTTCCAGCCAACATGCTTGGGGATCTTGATTTCTTCTGATATTGCAGGAGTAGCAGTGGAGTGCTCTTAACATTCATCAGACATCTTGGATCTCATCACATGATCAATCCATGTTGTTTGTTTGTTTGTTTGTTTGTTTTCCTGTCTTACAATTCCTCAATGAGATCTTTTTCTCTTGTTTTTCAGAAATCTTCATCTTCATCCCACACCTTTCTTCCCATTACTCTCTCTGTGATGCTTATCTTTAATTCTTTGGAATGGTATCCCAAGTCTTTCTTTAATAGAGCAAGACAAGTAAAATGCTTCTTAATAAAACACTAGAAGGTAATTTTTTTTAAAATTCCAATTTCTGGCAAGCAATCCATTTCCCCCATTTCTTCATTTCACCTCTGGGCTTAGCTCATTGTCCAGATGCATTAACTATATCAGTTATTCATAATTTTGCAAAACTTTAGGGTGTTCATTTTTAGGCATAATGAAATATGGGTACTTGTTATTTTTCAACCATGTGGTCTTTTTTGTATGGACAGACATTAAGCCACTAAATGATCATAGATCTCTTCCAGGAGGCTCTTCAATGATCTAAAGGTTAGAAGAAATCAATATAATGTCATCCACAAATAAGAATATTTAGAACCTCACAATTTTACCTAGACTTTATGCTTTCTAGATCTCCTCCATCCCAGTTTTGGTTAACAACTATTGTGATTTTATGCCTCAAAGAGGGTTGATTCTGTTGTTATATCTTCCATGCATGATGGAATTTTATATTTAATCAGTTATGCAATGGGAAAGATATGGCCCTTTTTTGGATATAATTTGCAAAAGCTTGTTTGTTCCCAATTGCTATCAAAGATGCACTGTAATCTTTGTCTAAATGAACTTTAGGTGATTTTGCAGTGGTAGAAAAATAGTCATATAGGTTGTTGGTTGGGGAAGTTTCCTTGGTTCATTTTTTAAAAGAATTCAATAAAGTTAGAATTTTCCTCCCACATCATTGGTATCTTCTCCTTTATATAACTTATAAATAGGTCTTTTCATGCCTTCACCTCCAATATGGATTTTTTCTGTATATAAAATATGCCAAAAGACTTATAGTGCAATTTTTAGCTTATTAGGTTGACTACGGGGTACCCTGAGTACTTTATCCAGTCAAGCTACATTTAATTAATTTATAAAAACAATGTAAAATAATAAGGGAAACATATGTAGGGGAATTATTAAGGGAATTAGGTTCTGCCCATATATAGTCTAATATAGGAAACAATATGCAAACAATTATTTACATATTATAGATAGACACACATGTTTTGTTTCATATATTATATATATATGTATATGATAAATTAGAAATAATTAACAGAAGACAATTGAATTAAGCGGGATTGAGCAAAGTTTCCTATAGAAGGTAGGATTTTGGCTGGGACTTGAAAGAATCCAGGGATGCCAGGAGACAGATAAAAAGAGGGAAATATGGATTACAGCCAGGGAGAAACTAAAGAGTCATTAAGATAGAGTACCTTTTTTGAAAAAATAGATGATTCCTCCTTTTATGTCTAAAGTCCTCTCCTCTCTTCTGAGTAATGATTCTTCATCTCTCATCACCTGTATCTCTACCTGAATTCATTGGCACTTCACTCAGTACTGGATCTTCAAACTCCATGTGTCTAAAACTGGGATCACTACCTTACTAATCAACTCTTTTCCTCCCAATTTCATTGTTTCTATCAGTGATCCCTCCCTCTGCCATGTTCACAATTTTTGTGTTATCTTTGACTCTTTCCTCTTCCTTCTGAAACTATCTAGCAGGTTACTAGATCCTCTGAATTCCACTTCAGCAGTAAATTTCTCATACCTATCCTTCATTCTCTATTCCCACAGATTTTATATTAGTATTTGCTCTCATTATCCTTGACTATAGTCATAACTTTATATATTTCTGACTCTCTTATTAACTGATCCCCTTCTTCAAGCTGTTGTCATCAGATACTATTGCAGTTCTAGAAACCCAGAGGGTTATACTTAAGCCTATTTACCCAAGAATACTCTATATAACATGTTTCCCACTCCCAATGTAAATGGTTATTTAGCCTTTACCTGAAGACTTTCACTGAGTTGAAACCTATTTCATTCTAAGACAGAACTGTAATTATATTGTAAGGAAGGTGGTCTTTATTATATAAAACCTTTCTCTTCTCTGTATACTCCACTTACTGCTCCCATCTCTGTCCTTTGGAAGTAATCTAATCCTGCTCCACATATCAGTCTTTCAAGTACTTGAAGACATCCGTTATGCCTTCCCTATACCTTCTTTCCTATGGGATCCACACCATTTACTTGTACAGATCTTTATATGGGATGATCTTGATCCTCTTCATTTTTTTGGTCTCTATAATCTTTCTATTATGTGCTTTCCGGTTTATCGAGATCCTGCATAAAAGCTAGTACTCAGAACAAATTAATATAGTTGTCATCTGTCCAACACTGGGGTACAATGGGACTATCTGTGACCTCCCTCATCTGAACACTAATTCTCTTTTAAAACAGCTTAAGTTTGCTCTTTTGGCTTCTATTTTGTATCATTAATTCATATTAACTTTATAGACCATTAAAACCTTCAGAATTTTTTTAGCCATCAAGCCATGCTTTTCTTATCTCATATTTGTAAATCTGATCTTTGGATCCAAATATAAGATTCTGCATTTATTCCTATCAGATTTAATCTTATAGTATTCAACCCAATGTTCTAGCCTGATAAGATCATTTTTGGATTCTGACAGTTATACAAGATATGAGTTATTCCTTTTGGCTCTATGTCATCCGCAAATTTGAGAAAGCTGTCACCTAGGCTTTTATCCAAGTCATTAATAAGAAGTATTATGTAATACAGGGCCAGGCATTACTCTCAGGGATAGAATATCTGTGAGCTCCCTACAAGTTTCCATTGAGTAATTAATGATTATTCTTAAAAGATGGGTTATTCAACTACTTCCTGAATGCATCTAAATGTACTTTCATTTGACCTGTCTCCACTTTGGTAGCATTAGATACTACATCTGATGACTTGGCTAAAATTCCATTAACATACAATTGTGTCACTTTCCTCATCTAAATACAGCTAACTGAAAGAATTACAAAGAATCATGAATCACATGTTTTTAAAGATGTTCATTGAGAATCCATTGGAAGGGAATTCCTAGTCCAAACCATTCATTTTACAGGTGAACAAACCGATTGGCTGGAGAGGTTAAGTTACTTCTTTCATGTTTTTATCTATAGTAACAGAGCTGAAGTTAGAAAATCTGTCTTCTGGCTCTAAATAGTGTTTATCTCCTTGTGATTTAATATATTATTTTTAAATTAACTATTTAAAAAAACAAACAACTTTTGAAAGTTATTAGGCTTAAATGACTTGCTTGTAAGTATTTAAGGCCAGATTTAAAATCAGGTCCTCCTGAATCTAGGGTCTATGCTCTACTCACCATCTCACCTTGCTACCTTTGCCATTTATGTTCTAAAATTTTTTCAGTAATTAAAATCTAGGACTCTAATTTATACTTTGCAGACCTCACTCTTTTCCCTCCAAATGAAAGTAAACACAATAGTTGTCCTTTGATCCTGTCTCTCCTCCATTCTCCATAATCTCCATAATTAGAGTGGTTTAACATTCACCTGGGATGGTTCTTTTAGTTTCTTGGTGTTTGTCTAGTTTTAGTAACTTAACTTCTGGGTTTCAATTCTCTATTAAACATTTTAGGGGCAATCAGAGGCACAGATAGAGTGCTTGCATGGAATCAAGGAAATCTCATTTCAAAGATGGCCTCAGATACTTACTAGCTGTGTGGTCCTGGATAACATAGCCCCATTTGCCTCAGTTTCTGCATCTGTAAAATGAACTGGAGAAGGAAATGGCAAATAGCTCTAGTATTTTTGCCAAGAAAACTCCAAATGTGATCATAAAGAGTCAGGTATGACTGACTGAAAAACATCAAATATTTTTATTTTGTACTTTTCAGTCTAATGATTTTTGCCTTTTGTCAAAGAAAACAATGTAAAATAAACATTTTAAAACATTGAATAGTTCTTTCTACTTTCTGCCTTCCATTGCCATCATCTTAATTAATCTAATCTAATCTTTTCTTTCATCATCTTTTTCTCTCCATGTTCCTTCCCCCAGCAGCTTTCAAATTCCTTTTTGTTGTCCTTAGCATTTCTTACCAGCCTCAGCTCAACTTGACGCATTATCCTGAACAGGATCATGCTATATCTTTGTCCCTCCAAAGAGAGAGGGTGTTTGTTTGTTTTGCTTTACTTTGTGTTTCTTGTTTATTTGTTTAATATTTTTATTTCCCAATTACATATAAGATGCATTTTTAGCATTTATTTTTAAAAGTTTGAGTTTTAAATTCTCTCCCTTTGTTCCTCCTGAGGAGGAGGATGATCCCTCCCCATCAATTGATAAGGCACATGTGAAGTTAAGCAAAACATTTCCATAAAAGTCATGTTTTAAAAGAAAACATAGATCTTCCCCCTCAACAAACAAATACAAAACCTTCAAGAAAAATAAAGTTGAAAATAATATTATGTGTCATTCTGTATTCAGATACACAATTATTTCTTTCTCTAGATATGAATAGCATTTTTTCATCATCTTGGATCATTGTATAACTAAGAATAGCAAAATCATTCACAGCTGATCATGTCACAACATTATTAGTATTTTGTATTTTGTACATAGTACATTTCACTTTGTATGATTCATTGAGGACTTCCCAGGTTTTTCTGACAGCTCCTGCTCATCATTTCATATAGAGCAATAGTATTCCATCATCATCACATATCATAATTTATTCAGCCATTCCCCAGTTGATGAGCATCTTTTCACTTCCCAAATTTTTGTCCTGAGAAAAGAACTACTATAAATATTTTTGTACATATAGGACTTTTTTCCTTTTTTAAAAAATCTCTTTTGGAATACATGCTTAGTAGTAGTATTGTTAGTATAAAATCATAAGTGCATGATTTTATAGACCTTTCAGAATAGTTCCAAATTGTTCTATAGAAGTCAAATCAGTTCACAATTCCAACAACAATGCATTAATATCTCATTTTTCTCATGTTCCCTCTAACATTTGTTATTTCCCTTTTCTGGTCTGTTAACCAATCTAATAGGTTTGAGACAGTATCTTGGAATTGTTTTCATTTGCATTTCTTCAATAAATAGTGGGAATATTTTATTTATATTACTTTTAATAACTTGACCATTTCATCTGAAAACTATTCACATTTTTAAATAATTTAATAATTGGGAAATGGCTCTTGTTACTTTTTAATAAAATTTGACTCAGCTACCCCTATTTATCTGAGAAATGAGATTTCATCAGAGAAACTTCTTTCAAAGTTCTTTTCACATTTACTATTGCTAGTTCCTCTCTTCATTCTATTTTCTCTCCTTTTACCCTGTACCTCTTCAAATGTGTTTTGCTTCTGATCACACTCTTCCCCCAAATTCCCTCCCTTCTATTATCCTCCTCTCTTCTTGTATGCCTTTCCTCTCCTACTTTCCTGCAGGGTGAGACAGATTTCTATAGCCATATTGAGTGTGTGTTATTTCCTCTTGATCCATTTCTGATGAGAGTAAGGTTTATTCACTGTATCTTCAATCCCACTCTTCCCTTCTACAATAAAAGCTTTTTATTGCCTCTTTTATGGCAGATAAATTATGCCATTCTACCTCTCCTTTTCCCCTTCTCCCAGTACATTTCCTTCTTACCCCTTAATTTTATTATTTTTAAAAGATATTATTCCTTCATATTCAACTCACATCTGTGCCCTCTATCTATATATGCTACTTCTAACTGCCCTAATAATGAGAAAATTCTGGCTGCAAGTTTTAGCTTGCTAGTGTTCTTCTTCACTCTGGGACTATAAGTCAGTACTACAACCCATATCTCAGTATGGGAAAAGCAACAGAGTCCTGCCTCAGTGTTAGTAAAGAGACCTTCTTCTGACCAGCTGTTTGACCCCTTTTATTAGGAGGCCTTGCTTACATTGGAACTGCACTATTCTTTCATCCTGGTACAAGAGACTTTTGCTGCTGACCTTCTAAGTTGTCTCTGACTGGAAAATTGTTCCACTGCATCTTTTTATAGTTATGATGCTCTAAAATTTATTTAGAATCTTTATTTAAAGGGATTTGGAGGGATTGGAGGAGAGCTCTGGCAAGTTTCTGTCTCCATTCCATCATCTTGTCTCCACCTCCCATATCTTTGTATTACTACTCTGTTACCTGCTTTTCACTTTATCTTCAACATTTTTAAGATCAAAATCATTTGATGATTTCTCTGAGCAGACATATTAGTCTCTTTTGAAATTATCCCCTTTTAGTTCTCATCAGAATTGCCACTGTTTTCTCTAATTTGTAGATTTAGTTGGATGAGGTGGTTGACATCTCAATCTTACCAAATTTTCTTCTCACACCTATGTAAGAGAATCTGCAGCCTTGAGGTAAGCATTTCTTGCCACCTCGTCTCCACCTTCATGTCTGTGTTCATATGGTTCCCACCTCCTCTGACACCTTTGTCTTCCTTTTAAAGTCATTGATGTTCTGACTAGTGGAAATTCTCTCTCTTATCTTTGTCTTCCCTTCTCTATTCCAAGTTAGTATATGTCAAGCAAATTTTCCTTAAACAGATGGGAGCAGGTATTTCTGAATTTAGTGTCACATAATTCCCCTCACTATCCTAACCCACAGCTGCTGTGAGGTCAGCTGAGTGAGGAGAGAATAAGCTCACTTCCACCATAAAAACAGACAGGTAGTCAGGTATCAATGACCTGAATTTCTTGAGACAGTTCCTTATTTGAGCTATATTTCTCCCCTACCTCCAGCTTTTTACCTGTCTTGTTACACGATTCAAGTGACATTTCTGTCCAGTACACACTTGCCTCTGTTAACTTTGTGCTTTTCTGGCTTTTGATCTCAGGATTGCCTACTAGTTACTTTCTTAGCTATCTCCACTGCTTTTAAAAATCTACTGTATTCTTTAATAACCAATAATTTCTGATACCTCGATTTTACTTAAAGTGTAATTTTCTTGTTGCCTAATTTTGGTCTGAGGGTATTTTAGGGCTCTCAGAGACCATGCTAGTAAAGTACAAGCCCTAGAAAGTCCTATAAAATTGGTGATGACTTTGAGAGGACTAGCATTGGCTAATGTTAAAAGATTTTTGTCACTGGATTATCATAAAGGATATTTTGGTTTTTGTTTGTTTATTTGTTTTATACATAGCAAGAAGATTATAAACTCAATGATAGGATAAGATTATAAACTATATGATCCATGGCAAAGGGTGAAGTAAGAGATTGATGAGATATCTAAATGTATGGAGGAATATAAGATACATCCCTCACTAAATACACACACACACACACACACACACACACACACACACACACACACACACACACACACACATTCCATAAGGCCTGAGGTCGAGAACTTAAGAGGCTGGGTCTCCAGAATCTTTCTTGCTCTCATTATGGGTTTTATTCATACTAATGCTGACATACACCCTAAAAGAATGGGGATTATTTCATTTTGTTCTTGTATTCCCAGTACCTAGCACAGTACTTGGTACATATTAGGTACTTACTAAATACTTGCTATTGCAAGAAAATCCCAAATGGGTGAGAAAGAGTAAGATAAAACTGAATGATTAAAAAATTACAAAATTTAATTGATTCAACAACAATTTATTAAGTCAAAAAGTTGTCAAACTGTGCATACCCTTTGACCCAGCATTGCTGTTATTGGGATTATATCCCAAAGAAATACTAAAGAGCAGAAAGGGACCTGTATGTGCCAAAATGTTTGTGGGAGCCCTTTTTGTTGTAGCTAGAAACTAGAAGATGAATGGATGTCCATCAATTGGAGAATGGTTGGGTAAATTGTGGTATATGAAGGTTATGGAATATTATTGCTCTGTAAGAAATGACCAGCAGGAGGAATACAGAGAGGCTTGGAGAGACTTAAATCAACTGATGCTGAGTGAAATGAGCAGAACCAGAAGATCACTATACACTCCAACAACAATACTGTGTGAGGATGTATTCTGATGGAAGTGGAAATCTTCAACATAAAGAAGATCCAACTCACTTCCAGTTGATCAATGATGGACAGAAACAACTACACCCAGAGAAGGAACACTGGGAAGTGAATGTAAATTGTTAGCACTACTGTCTATCTACCCAGGTTATTTATACCTTCGGAATCTAATACTTAATGTGCAACAAGAAAATGGTATTTACACACATATATTGTATCTAGGTTATATTGTAACACATGTAAAATGTATGGGATTACCTGCCATCGGGGGGAGGGAGTGGAGGGAGGGAGGGGATAATTTGGAAAAATGAATAAAAAAAAAAGAAAATGATTCAGACCCCTAGAAATGTTGTTTGCTCATTAAGCTGCTTTTGAATTGTGAATTCATTTAAGAGTGTAAAATAAATACATAAGGAAATCGGAAAAAAAAACCAAAACAATTTATTAAGTACCTAATATTACAAGGTACTAAATTTCCCAGATTGTTCTACTATTGACATTGTCACTCTTTGGGGCCTGGTTCCAACTCTGCTATAACTAGCTGGATTAGAAGAATAAGTTATCCTTTGGACCAATAGAGAATGAACACTTTCTCTGATTTATTAGTGATTCCAAACACTCCCTTGCTTTGAGGATGCTGTACATGGCTCCTATCCCACTCAGCTCCCCACTATTTCACTGAATCCTAGATTTCCAAGTAGGAGAGAAAAAACAAACAAACAAACCTTAAACAGACATTAAATATCAACATAACATTCCTTTTACTCATATAAGTGGGGGTATTACCTTCTGGCTAATGGAAAAGCAAAGAATAAATCATTCCTCTTTTAATTCCCCCAAAGGAGTATTTGTTATCTGCACTGTCTGAGGCTTTGTTCCTCAATTGAAGTTTCCTTCTTCAAGCTGCAGAAAAATAGACATTAAACCTGGAACCACAACAAATTGGCCTTTGCTCCTTTCTGTTCTTGCTACCATTGATGTCCCACTTATGGCAAACAACTCCTAGAACAAAACAAACACTTCTCCCAAAGGGAAAAAAACAGCCTTTGGCAGACTGTGGTTCCCCATCTTTTAAAACACAGTCATTCCAAGAGTGGATTGGTAGCAAACATTTCCATCAAACACTAGAAAAAAATTAATCATATTTCAATTCTCCAGGCAGAAAGCTTCACCAAATCTTATTTCCAGGCTAACCACTGAGGAGAAATGAAAATCCTTGCTGTTTTTAGGGCCACATTTTCTCTTACCAGTTGGTTCCAGTCACTTCCTCTGTTTTCCAAATGCTTTTTTGCGTCTCATACCCTGACACCATTTCCAGGGAAGGCAATTCTCTCCAACAAAAAGATCTCTCTTAAACTGATAGTATATGTACACGATGCAGCTAGGTGGTGCAATGGATAGAGTGCCAGGCCCAGAGTCAGGTAGAATCCTCATTCTGAGTTCAAATCTGGCCTCAGACACTTGTGGGACACCAAATAAGTCACTTTGTGCCTCAATCTCTTCATCTGTAAAATGAGCTAGAAAAGGAAAATGACCAGAAAAATCAGATGTGATTGGATCACAACTGAACAAAAACAAGAAAAATATGTTAACGGTATATCTTTTTATACACAGAACAGGACCTAGAGCTACACAAACTCTAAAAACTCCTCTCTTACAACCCAGCCATTTATACCATAGGATCACAAATTTAGATTAAAATACATTAGATAAATTTAGATTAAAGCTTATAGACTTACAGCAGACTTATTCAGGGTTGTACTACTAATACCTGATTGATATAGCATATTACTGAGGATCCTGACTTCCATTCTATGGTGCCATGGTGTATTTATTATTCTGAGATTATAAATTTTCCATCACCAGAGAATATGGGCACCTAAGCCATCCAGGACTTAAATGGAATACAGGAGGGGACAAAGGGGAACAAGATTTTATCACGCATCTACTAAGTACCAGACACTATATACTAAATATTTTACAAATATCTCATTTAATCCTAACAATAATCCTATAAAGTGGGTACTATTATTATTCCCATTTGTTGTTGAGGAAATTGAGGCAGATGTAGCTTAAGTTATTTGCCTAGATTCACACAGATAGAATTGTCATGGATTTGTACACAGATTTACTTGAGTCCTGATCCAGGGTTCTAACCACTTCACCACTAGTTACTTCTACAAATTAATCTTAATTGTCAACTAAAATAACCTATTTTTAGTCTTTATACTTGAACATTCTTATAATATTTTCTCGGCTGACCACCTTTCCTTTAGAATTCTCTCTCCTTTCTGGCTTTACCCAACTCTGCTTTGTTCTTTCTTTGCTCTTCTCTCTTTTCTGGTCCTTTGTCCATGTCATGCCCACTAACCTCAAAACTCCATTTAGAGTCTCTTCTCTTTTTTCTCCATACTCTGATCTTATCAGCCTGGATTCAATTATCAGCCCTGTCCAGAAGACTCCCATTTCTATATCTAGCCCTCATTCTAAGTTTTAGTCTCCCACTGCATCGTTTACAATTTGAACTCAAAGTTCCAGAACCTCAAACTCACATCTAAAATAGAATTCATTCTATTTTACCCTCACTTCATCCCTCTTCTGGATTTCCCTATAGCTTTCAGAAATACTACCATCCTTTTTGCCATCCAGGTTCACATCCTAGGTACTTACTCTTACTCTACATATCAATCACTTGCCAAATCTCGTAGGTTCATGTTCCACAACATCTCTGTCATGTATCTGCTTCTCTTCACCAAATGCAGCCATCTCTCTAGGTCAGGCTCTTATACTTCTCAAATGGAACATTGCACTATCTTTTTAACTGGACTTCCTGACTCAAAGGTCTTTTTATTCCAATTCATCTTCCACACACTTGCCAAAAGTGAATTTCTTAAAGTTTAGGTCTGACCATTTCATTCCCTTTCTATAAATTGTAATACATCCGGATTACCTCTAGGATCAAATATAAATTCTTCTGCTCATGCCCTTTGTATGTTTTCAGTCTTATACATCACTGCCTTCAATGCACTCAAATATCTAATCATACTGTTTCCTTGCTTTTCCTTACTCCATCCCCCACTTCCATACTTTTTCATTGGCTTGCAATGTACTCTCTTTTATAATCTGATCTTTAAGACAATTCATGTGCTACGTTCCTGAGGAGGACTTCTCCAATCCTTTCTCCCTGGTACCTTCTCTTAGGCTGCCTTTCATCTCTCCTATTCTGCTGCTGCTGCTGTTCAGTCATTACCATTGTGTCCAACTCTTCATGACCTCATATGATTTTTATGACAAAAATAAAGGAATGGTTAGGCATTTTCTTCTCCTGCTCATTTTACACTTGAGGAAACTGAGGCAAATGGGGTTAATTGATCTGCCTGGAGTCACAAAACTAGTGAATATCTGAGACCAGGTTTGAATTCATGAAGATGAGTTTTTCTGATTCTAAGTCGAGTGCTTTATCTACTGTGTCACCTAGAAGCGTTATACTTTGTGTTCCAGTTTAAAAGCATGTTGTATCCTTCATTAGGGAGTAACCTCCTGAGAGCAGGAGTTTTTTGTGTGTGTTTTTTGTTTTGTTTTGTTTTGTTTTTAACTTTCCCATCTTTGATGCTCAGTATTCTACCTGCAATGTATAAAGCACTCAGAATACTGATTGAATGACAGATTGATATAGAGTTAGATATTCAAAAGCTAGATGATCAGTTATCTTGGATGTTGTAGAAGAGGCTCATCATTTAGGTAAGGTTGAAATAATGACTTATAAAATGCCTTCCAATTCTGAGATTTTATTATTTTAATTTCTTAGGGAAATATTATGTATATGTTAAAGCTAAAGAAGGAACAGGGAAGAACTATTAGTAAGTTACCAAATCAAGGTTCTGTTTATATAAATTTTATGAGGAATAATTATAGATTAGTTTAATAGGAGGCCCTTGTTTTGATTGAGGGTATGATTTTGGCTCCTTTGAGGAAAATTAAAGCATATTTATGATCACTTAGAACATTTTAATTTCATAATAATCAACAAGTCTAAAATGAAGGTCTAATCTCTTACAAAAAATAAGCAAATCTTCTTTTCTAAAACAAATATAGGGGCAGCTAAGTGGCGCAGTGGATAGAGCACCAGCCCTGAATTCAGGAGGACCCGAGTTCAAATTTGATCTCAGACACTTAACACTTCCTAGCTGTGTGACCCTGGGCAAGTCACTTAACCCCAGCCTCAGGGGGGGGGGGGAACATAAACAGGATCTAGCTGGTTGGCATATATTGTTTGATTCTAGTATTTACTTATATATGTGTTTGTGATTTTACCAGCCTAAGGAAATCCCCCAATTGGGTATTCACTCTAATAATTCAGTGCTACAACTTATCAATAAAGAAGCATTTATTAGATACCTCTTACATGCCAAGCACAAGTGTATGAAAATAAAAGGTGAAACCTGGGGGGCATTGAGAGTTGAAGTGACTTGGTCAGAAATAGTCATACGATCAATATTTGTCAAAGGCTGGGCTGGCTCTCTACCAACTATGCCATGCTGGTATCTATATCTATGTATGTGTGTATGTATGTATATATGTATATAGATATATAAACATTTTAAATATACATGTACAAACACAAGCATATACATGTGTATAGATATATATGTATGTATATGTAACTTGTTCAATTGTTTCAGACATGTATGATACCTCATTTGGGATTTTCTTGGCAGAGATACTGGAGTGCTTTGCCATTTCCTTTTCTAGCTCATATTACAGATGTAGAAACAAGCAAATATGGCTAAATTACTTGCCCAAGATCACACAGCTAATAAGTAAGTGTCCAAGACTAGATCTGAACTTAGAAAGATGAATCTTCCTGATTTTAGAGTCTGACACTCCATCCACTGTGCTATATAGCAATTCTACAGGAAAGCATATACTGATGCAAAGTAAAACAAGCACAATCAGGAAAACTATATATATATATATGTATATATATAGATGTATATATATATATATATACATCTATATATATACATATATATATATGGGTGTGTGTGTGTATGTGTGTGTATAGTGAATGAATACATGAATAAAAACATTATAAGCACACCTTATAAAGTACTATGCTAAGTACTAGAGAGCCAAACAGAAAACCAAAAAGTTCTTAATCTCAGGGAGCTCACACTCTAATGAAGAAAATGACATAAGACAGAAATATCAACTACAAGTCCTGTGGAAGGGTTCCAAGGCCCTGAGAAAGAAGTGGCAAAGCAGATGGTAATACATTTTCACTAACAAAATCATATCCTTTTCTGATTCTGGCCCATTTGACACTGCAAAGGATTTGGTCTCATAATGGCTTTCTTTTCTGGGTCTTTAATAGTTGTATTTGGGTGTAGGAAGACAGTGGTTTCATTATCCAAGAAAGCAGTGACTATAATCAGTACAAGAATTTAAATTGGAATAACAATAAAAACTGCATATATTATCATTACAATAACATGTTTAATACTGGAGAAGAAAGGTGGCACAGTAGAAAGGAATAGGCACAAAATTTGTAGTCAGAGAGCCTGAATTCAAATCAATATTGTCTTTACTTCTGTGACATTGGAGAAATAATGTGATCTCTCTGGGTTTCAGGTTTCTCATCTGTAAAATTAGGAAAAATCAGAATAAATACCTTCTCAGGTCTCTTCTAGATCTAGCTCTATCATTTATGAGAAAATGCATTTTCCTTTCCTCTTGGCAGAAATGCAAGGCTCTGGGGGAGGATTATCAACTATACAGTCAGATTAGTTTGATGTTGGTTTCATTGATTTACTCCCTCCCCTTTTAAAAATCATTTTTATCTACAAAAAAACAGATTTAGGTCATGAAAATATTCAGAAATGACAGTAAGTAAAAACAAAAAAAGAATAAAAATTGAGTAATAAAAAAGAAGAGAAAACGGAGGCTGAGAGAATGAATGATTGACCCATGGTCATATGGTAGGAAAAGCTTTCTACTTCTCATATCTTCCTTCAGATGTTTTATGCCATATAAACATGTGTCTTTAAAAGCATCATTCAACATATCATCTTCCTTAGTCTAACGAGTATTATTATATTTATTTTACAGATGGGTCACCAACAGCACAGAGATATTAAGTGACTTGTTGAAAGTCCTATAGAAAGTTCATTGCGGAAGTACAGCCAGAATAATACAAAGTTAGGGATGGAAGAGATAGCTTCTCTAGGTTTTTCCATTTCTAATAGGCCTCCTGAACAAGATCAAAGATTTAGAGGTGGAAGACCTAAGTTGTAAAGGGTTTCGAATGCCGGAGTATCGTGCTTGTGGTCCTAGGGATAATAGGGAATCCATGGGATATATTGGGAGAGGGGAGGAGGCAGGGAGAGGAATGACATGTTAAGTAACTGTATAAGTAAATGAAAGATGGTTCAGTATCAATACAGGACTCCATATTCAGCACTCTAACAACATTATTCTTTCTACAGTATCATACTGCTTCACTTTTGGAATTGTGACATTTAAAAAGTTCAAGAGACATAGTTTGGGGTAATTAATCATTTCATCAATAGTGTTAGCATTATATTAATAAAAGGGTCGGTAATGTTCCTGAATGCCAAAGACAAATCATGCAGTGGGCTCACAATTTATATGTCCTGAAAGAACAGATATTCTTGAGGATGGCAATCAACTCTGATTGGTTAACAAGTAATGGGAGAAATTTAATATTACAATGAGAAGTGGACATATTCTAATGAGGAATGTCTCTCTATGTCATTTGCTTCCAAATCACTACCCATTCTTGGGGAAATCTAGACAAAGAATTTCTAGTCTCCACCTAAGCTTGAGTAGAAGACAATGGTCAGGAGTTTAAACTTACATTAAATTCTTTGTAAGGTTGAGTGGGATAGCAATACCTTGAAAGAGAAGAATGCTAATTCCTTGTCCTTCAAAGGCATAGCTTTTAAATGAGGGCTCTAAAAGAAGCGGGGGAACTTTGAATCTCCCTTCATCATTGGTTATTAAGGATCATTTCTCTCAGAATTCAAAATGAAATCTGATTCTAAATCCATTGTTGTTTCCACTGTACAGTCCTAAATCTTGGTTAGTCTTCACTTCCAGAATTAATTGATACCATCTCTACCTCAATGATTTTCTGTCCTACTGACACAGTAGCTATTCCAAAACTCTTCTCTCTTCAAATCTTCCATAATACTCTTTCTCTCTTCATATTCTCAACTTAAGACTTTGTACTTTTCTGAGAAAATCATGGCTGTTCTTTGTGAGGGTTCCATTATTTCTTGTTTCATCCCAGTCTATGATGAAAAAGTAGCCTTTTTGCTAAGACCTCATGATCACACACCCATTTACTGAAGTATATTGTCTCACTATCCTCATCACCTCTTCCTTTCATTTTAAACATTTACCTTTTTGTGGGTTCTTTTAGGAGGTCTACAACCTTTCCCAAGTCTTCCCTAACCTTCTAAAGGTTCACCTTTCCTCCATTTCTTGACTCCTTGAATAAAACTTCTTTCCTTGATGACTCCACTTTATTTCTTCTCATTCTTTTTTAAACCCTCGACAATGTAGTTCTTGATCTCATCATTTAACGAGGGCTATTCCTACCACTAACCTACAATATTGTTGGTTTCTAGGAGAGGCAAACATGTTTGAAGCAATCAATACTGACATGAAAGCCAATCCTAACATATACTTTAGGAACTAAAAAAAAATGGACTATAATGGATTGGAAAAGCATCCTTATGAAGTCCAAAACAGTATTAATTGAACATACAGTTTATTACTAAGATAGCTATAAAAACATAATGTTTTCCCATTCACGAAAAACATCTCAGGGCTCATGATATGCAGGTTAAAAATCTGCAGAAATGTTTTTGAATGAAGCAGACATTACTCTCCAAGCAGCAGTCCAGATTGTCATTAGTACATGTCATCAGACTTTTTGAATGCAACAGGAAGTGATTTACCACTACATGGAGATTAAGAGTAAGATCAAAGGACAACATCCACATGAACTCCACAAATACTATGTCAACATTCTAAACTACAAAAATATGTAAAGATTTGATCAACTATCTAGCAAAACATCTTACACTGCCTCCCTGTTACGTACTCTGTGATCCAAGATTTCTGGAATCCTTTCAATTCAGATCAGCCATTTTTCAGTCATGTCCAACTCTTAATGACCCTATCTTGGGCTTTATTGGCAAGGACACTGGAGTGCTTTTCCATTTCCTTCTCCTCATTTTTCAGATGAAGAAACTGAGGCAAATAGGATTAACTGGATTACTTAGGACAACACAGCTAGGAAGTGTCTGAAGCCAAATTTGAACTCAGCTCTTCATGACTTTAGACCTGGGGATCTATCTACTGTACCCCCTAGCCACCCTCTAGTCTTCTTGCTTAAATAAGACACTCAACATTTCCCAACACTGGACATTTTCATTGCTACCTCCCATTCCTGAAATGTTCTTCCTCCTCATCTCTTCCTCTTTGCTTTTTCTAGGTCCCAATTAAAATCCCACCTTTTACAGGAAGCCTTTCCAGATTCCCCTTAATTCTAGGACCATCTCTCTGATAATTGTTTCCAGCTTATTCCATCTCAAGTTTACTTGTACATCATTGAATGCACATTGGCTCCCAAGTTAGATTGTGAACTACTTGAGAGCTAGGAATCTTTTGCCTTTCTTTGCACAGGTACTCAATATTTATTAACCAGCTGTTTTATATATCTGAACCTTCCTGTCTTTCATAAATGAGCAGATGACAAAAACCACTGATTACTAACACATACATTAAATGTCCCTAAGAATTAAACTGAACAGTCACTATATCATTGGGAAGCTATGCACAGAGTGCATAGAGCACTGGGCTTGGACTCAGGAAGACCCATTTTCATCAGTTCAAATCCCACCTCAGGCACTAGTTGTGCCCTGGCAAGTTGTTTAACTCTTTGTGCCTTAGTTTCTTTCTCTATAAAATGATCTGAAGAAAGGAATGGCAAATCACTTCAGTTTCTTTGCCAAGAAAACCCCAAATGAGTCATGAAGAATTGGACACATTGGAAATGACTAATAATAACAACTGTATTACAATACAGATAGAATCATTGTCCATAATTGCCTGGACATAACATTAACCATAAAAACTTAAGAATATCATGTTTAATAGACATTTCTATATTCTTTATTTCTAAACTACATGGGGGGGAAAGCCAATATTTTAGGGTTAGGGTTAGGAGAAGAAATAAAAATTGTGTGAGGGAGAAAGATGAAATACATTTCATTTTCATTGGCATATCTGCTATTGGAATTCACTGGAAACGTTCAGTGATTTTACAGATTATAAGCTTACATTCTAATACTTTTTGTTCAATTATAAAACAACAACAACAAAAACCCATCACAATAATTTTATTCACACATGCAATGGTTTGTAATGTTCTCATAACCACTATAGCTGCTGTGGGAGGAGAGGAAAGAAATCCCCTCCTTCAATTATGGGAAGCCTGAAGGAGAACTGGCAGAGTCCCCGAGCACTGTTCTCAAAAGAGGAGAGAAAGGTAATTTTTTCTGTTTAGTTCCTCTTATACCCTACTGAACATATAACTCTTTGTGGCTCACTTGCCAATCATCTTTGACACAATCCCTAGTCAGGAGGACATGCAGGATAAACCAGTTGTCATTGGTTGGTTGTGCATTTCCTTTAGGAAGGAGCCAAGGATCATCTACAGACCCGTCATCCCTGTTACATCCATTCTTTACAGATTTGATTCTTTTTTCATCTTTTTTTTTTTTATTCTTTGTTACTAGGGATGACTTTCTGAATAAGAAAATGGAGACATTCCGAGATAAAGTAAAATTTTAAAATATTAATATAATTTAAAAATTATAAAAGTATCACAGGGACCAGAGAAATGCTTAGCTCAAAGGAATGAATAATGGAATTTAAAGCATAGCTAGGTTGTGGGAAGTGTAGAAGATACTTGGAGATTGGGGACCATTTGGATTCTATTCAAATCTTGCCCCAGGTTATCCTTGCTCAAAGGAAAGCTTTCCTATAGAACAGTTTAGGGCTGGGGGAAAAAGAAAACTGAAGAAAATGATGAAGTGATTCCTGCCTGTATCTGCATCTTTTAGCCCTAGAATTAGATTGAACCCCAAAAGAGGAAAGCTCTGTATTACAAAACATAGATATTCCTGATCTAGTAGGGATGATTGTCATTCTCCTCCTTTCCCTTCTCATCAGCACCCCACATTCACCCCACCCAGATCAAGAAGCAGACCTTGCTTTTCTTGATCTTACCTTTGTCTTGGGGTCCCCATCCGTTGCACATGCCCAGTTTTGACTGGCACTGCTTCTCTCTCTCCCCTCAATGGGAGCCTAAGCTGCTTTGAATAGACAAGCAATTATGAGTGTGTTATCCACACTTGACTGTGTGTTGGTACAACACCCGCTGATGTACAGGAGCAGGCAGCTTGATAATGGGACATATTTAAGCTGATTGCCACTGGAGATAAATGATAGCTCTGAATGGATGCACTTTTCTTAAACTTCTGAAGGCAGTGGAGAAAGTAAGCTTTTCCCCTCCTGAGAGCTTTTGTACTATGTATATTTAAATAGAATGCATAATACACACATATCTGTACATATATATTTATATACATACCTACATTACAGACACATGTATATATACATACACACATATATAAATATATCCATCTATGGAGTGTGTGTGCACACGTATGTATATCTCATCCTTCTGAGAATGGCTGCATCTCCCCAGAGATTCTCATTTCAGATTAGGATATCAGGCATACAGTGCAAGCAGGCTTTTGCTTCTGCCTCTGTCAGAGCCTCTTTGATATTCAAGCCTTTCATGTGATCTTTCCCAAATAGCTGGCTGCTCAGTGTCCTTGAGGATAGCTCTATTAAACAAGAAGAATTTCTCTCTCTCTTTCTGTCTCTGTCTCTCTCCTTTCATTGTTTTCTTCTTCTCTTCTTTCTCCTCATCACTTTCTCTCCTTTTTTTATCCTTTCCTCTTATTTTCTCCCATTTTTCCTCCTCTCCTTTTTCCTCCCTCTCTCTATCTTTTCTTTTGTATTCATCACGATCTTTTTTCTGCTCTCTTCTTCCGTTCCCTTTTTCCTCTTCTTTCATTCTTCCTTTCTTGCTCCCCTCCCCTTCTTTCTCTTATGTCTCCTTATTTTTTTGCCTCCTCTCCTCTCTCTCTGCTTCTCTCCTAGATTCCTTCCTCTTCCCCTCATAGAAGAGTTCAGACATGGGAGAAGACCACAATGGTTTTCGAGCATGTTTTTGGTGTCCCCTTTGTGTGGGAAGGGGACTCATCCCGCTTCTCCTACTTAACTAATAATCAGAGACATCTTCAGGTACAAAGAGAAAGCATTTATTTAGTCCCTGCAGGAAGAGGCCCAAGCTCACCTGGGAGACACCTCAGTTCACAACATATGCTATTTGACCTGACAAGCCAGAAGCTGAACACCTAAAATAAATAAATAAATAGTTAAATAGCAAAATAATTTGTTAAATAGCAAAGACCCAAGCCTTTTCAGTGGATAAGCTAAAAGGAAGTAACCATCACTGACCAAGGGTCACTAATGCAGTCTGCTTCCTATGAGTCATGTCACTTCCTATCACTGCCTTAGGGTCAGACCTTTAGAGATCTGGGGCCCAAGACCTCATCTTCCAGCTCTGCAGACCTCTGGGAGTAGGGATCACGTGACTTAGGCCTAGTCTCAGACTTTTTGAGAAAACTTCACCCAGTCCATCCCATTCACCTTCCATATCTTTCACCCCAAGTGTGCATCAGGCAGTTCTGGAGAAGAAAATAAGGGAGGAAAAGATAAAGTTAAACATATTATCATTCCAATTGAAGAGCCTGAGACCATCCAAAAGCTGCAGTTATCAAGGTGGAAGTGGGAGGGAATAGAACTGGGGTTAATGATGAGGGAAATTAGGAAGCGGGAAAGGGAGCATAAGAGGGCAGGCAGGGCAGCACTTCAGGTGTGGGAAGGGAATGGAGAAAATAAAGCCAAACAAAATGGAGAATTACACTGAGGAAGGCTGACTTTGGAGGCAGCAAAGGGGAAGAATTCATTAGTCACAAATTAAGCCTCTCTCCAGCCAGTTCCTACCGTTTAAATACACATATGTATGGAGAAGAAAGCAAAGCCCCAATCAATCTCTTAAAGGGGCCACTTGCTGCCATCTAATATATAGAGAAGTGCTAACTGGAGATGGGTGGTGACCAGTTTAATATGGGTCTTTAGGATGTGAATGGAGAACAGCATCTTTATAAACACATTATACCTCCCTGGGAGTTGGGAGAAATTCAATTAGGTTTGAATGAGAAAGGTAACTTGAATATCAATTAATTGTCTAATTGAAGATAATGGAGACCTGGGGGCACCCTGCCAGTTTGATTTCCACACCCAAATCCCAAGGTTTTCTCCTGGATTAAAGACACAATTTAATTACACATTTCTATTAGATTAGACACTGATTGCTTTAGTCCTTCAGAGTTAATTACATAGTTAATTACACAGCCAATAACTTCCCTTGCCTAATAACCCCGCTAGATGCTGGGGTGTTACAAAGGGGTGAACCTCTTCTCCTAATGGGAGCCCAGGGAGTAGGAGATGGTAGGAGCCTTTGCAAGGAGATGTATGAATACTAATAGGGAATTATTCTAATTGTCCCTTGTTCTTAATGAACAGTAAATTATTCTAATAACATTTACCATTGTAGTCATTCATTATCTAAGGGGAATGAGAAATGAAGGCTTCCAGGGGCCTCCCTAGTGGCCAAACTGAGACTGCTGCTCAGAATTGGATTCTTCAGAGACTGCAGGACAGATTCCGTGTTCGTTTGATATATGGTAGCTTACATTTGTAGAGCTCTTAGGATCAAAGGATTTACAGCTAGAAAGTCCCTTGGAGATCATTTATCCAACCCTTTTTATATCTTTTTTTTTAACATATGAAGAAGCTGAATTCCAGAAAGGCAAAGTCCCTTCTTCCGAATCGCACTGATGGAATTCAGGATTTTGGAGTTGAACAGGGTCTTTTAGATTATCTAGTGTAATTTCTGATTGTACAGATTAGAAAAGTAAAACCCAGAGAGGATGCCCAAGGCGACAAATGGTAACACGGCTGGGATTCCAATCCAAGGCTGCTGATTCCATAACCATTCTCAAACTGAGATCTGGGTGTTGGGGTTCAGGGGTGTTGGCCCCCAAAAGTACATTGGGGTTATGGGCTGGTATCATGAGATGTCTCAAAAGAATCTGTAGGCTTAGACCTTCTCCGAATCAAGAGGCAAACATGTTATTGCACTACCAAGAAGGGCTAAATCCATAAGGGTTTTTAGCAAGAAAAAGGGTTTTTCACAAGGGACCTAAAATGCCATTATGGAGGAAGATGCCTTTAAGGTGGAGCAAATAGGAGATTATACTGTTGACTAGCTTCTAAATTCCTAAACAAGTTTAACAGTCTTCATAGTGTAAATAGGTCTTTAATAAAGGAAATATAACCTTGAGTTTGACATCATAACTTGGATAGTAACTATGGGGTTATGACTTTTGTCAATGCAAGGAAGAAAAGGCCTACTTCAGAACAAAAGACCCACATAAGACCAAGATGACCCTATCAATGTTCCTCCTGGATTGCCTCGGCTAGTGGTAAGACTCCCAGATTGCTTACTGTAAATCAGGCTCTCTCCTGATGCTACTCTTTGCTACTAAAGATCTAGGGATCCTATTTGCCCCCATCATAGGAGTCCCTAAACTCAGATTGCCCATAACACCAAAAAGATTTTTATGATAATATTAAAATATTTGAATTTTGAATGTAGTAAATATTAGATATAACCCATATAAACACAAGCTCTTGGTGATGTATGGGGTGACATATGGGGTGAGACCACTTTATAATTTTAAATGGGTTCAGGATCCAAAGTTTGAGAATAACCTTACCACACCATGCTTTCACATCATCCATGATCTCAGTTCACAACCACAACTATAGGAGGTAAGTTAGATAGATGGGATGGAAAAGCATTTATTAAGTGCCTACTGTGTAACAATCACCATTTTAAGTAAGCTCTGGGGAGGCAAATAGAAAATCCATGTAGTCACTGCTCTCTAGAAATTTACATTTTGATTGGAGAAGATAATACACAAAGCAGAGTTCCTGTTCACTCATGCATGACAAATGGAAAGACCAAGTGTTAATGTGACAGGTAAAGCAGAAGGGCAGATGAAAAATCCCAGAAGACCCTAGGGAGCAATAGAAGGCTGGATGATTCCCCTCAGTAGGATAGCAGGTTCCAGAGTTAGAGTAGAACAGGGTTCTGGTATATCTCCAGCAAAATAGGGACCTGAGCATTAGGATTCGGCTACCTGTGAGTGTCCCACGTCCTATGTCTGATTGGAATTGGACAGTGAAGCACTGAGTGTCTTGGGAACGACTAAATCTAAGGCTTTCATATCAGTGATAGCAGGTGCTTCTGATCTCACTGATGGATAGATGTAGGAAAGGGAAGATCCTTGAATCTGCCCCTTCCCTCTATGAGCTTTTTCCATAAAAGTTGCTTCTTCCAGTTACTGGTCTGGCAATTGGCAGGTTGAGGTGGAGATGATGAAATAAATGAAGAAACTGATGCACAGAAATATTCAATATTTATTAAACATCTTTAATAATCAAGGCACTGCTGAGTGAATTAAATAATTTAACAGAATTCTTATATTTAGTACCCCAAACCAAAATCAAAACTATTTGCCATCAATAGAAACACCACCAATGAGATATTGAAAACATAGTAAAGTATCTGTAAATCTTGTCATAGCTTTGTATTGGCAGGTCACCAAAGGCTGTTGCTGAAGTCTTAATGGAGAATATTTGGTTCAGATTCAATAACATTTTAAAAATATAGTTTTGGTTTCAACTACTTTACTAGATTTTAGGAGGGAAAATATGATTCAATTATTTATTTGAAGGGGAAATTTTGCATTCAGTCTGTAATTCAGCAAATGAGCCTAGTTGTTATTTTTAGCCTAGTTTTGCTTCATTTTTTAGCTTATTTGAAATCCCAGAGAAAAACTGAAAGGTATTTTGAGAACTTGGATCATCTATGAAAGGGGATTTTTCTGGCACAATACAAATGGCAGAGTGAAAGGAATGGTGCTCATGGAGGAGTTGTCAGGACTGGGATATTGTTGCCAAGTAGGGGGTATGGCAGGATAGAAAATATCTGGCACTGATGAAGTGTATAAGACTCCAGAAAAAGATCTCAGGTCCTTGGTAGCTGATTAAGTTATAGGGAGAGGTGTTGATAGGAGAAAGCTTTTGTTGAATTTAAGTAGAATTGGAATAGGTCTTAGTTGCAGTGGGTCCTAACTGAATTCTCACAGCTACTCTCCAAGACTATGATGTAGGGGCATTAACAGGATTATCTTATCTTTAAATGGACCTTTATTGACATTGACAAAATTATCAAGACCCCACAGTGACTGTATCCAATAAGAAGGCCACTTTATAGATGTCAACCCCTGAGGTTACTTTTCTCCTATAAAAGAACCTACTGCTACTCCATTTATTCTCAAATTTCTTTTAGAAACAATCTTCTTGCTATCACAGTGATTGGTTCATTAAGAACTGCACCTCATAGGAGCAAGTTCTCTAGGAATTCTGTTTACTTTATGATGTCTTCCTCTTTGTTAATGGCAAGTTTTGCTAATGAAATTGAGTTTAACTTTCCTCCACTGCCAATAATAAATAATAAAATAATAATAAAATTTGTCTTTTGATTTGGAGATGGGCATCTAAGGTTTTTTCTACAGTTTCTAGTTCAAAAAAGTAGAAAGTTAAGAAACTCCATTAACAGTTTTTTTTCCTTTAGCATGTTCCTTACACTTCACCAGGATGCATGTTTCTTGAATTGTTCAATATGTTATGACTGGTTTTTATGTAAAGAAATGCATTTTAATGATCAAAGCTTGATGCTTATGTAATATTCATTCTAGACTCAATCTTCCACCTCCCAATCACACTGGAAAGCTACATCCCCAAAGAGTGACTACTTCTTCCTTTTGGATTCTAGGGGCAGTCTTGAAGGTCTGGGATTGCGTAATAGTAAAGCCTCAATCAGTGGAATCCTCAATGTTTATCAATTAGTATTGATTATCTGACTCCAGTTGATTGGTTTTTAGAAAGAAATATTTACTAATGTGATATAGTAAGAACAGTTGTTACAAAAATAATCCTCCATCTAAAAAAAGATTTGCTATTTATAACTCTATTCGGTTAACTAATTCACTTATCTTTCTGTCTATAGTTTTTTTTAGTGGTACATTTTATATAATTTCCAATGTACAATGCTTTGTTGGTAAATCCTTCAGCCTATTTACATTGTCACTTGTCTTGCGCTGTCCTTTTAGATGACCCATAATTTTAATTCTTTGGAAAGTCTAGTATTCTAAGATTTGCATTACCTAGAATTACCAGAAAATTATTAATGTTTAAAAATGGGTTTTTGTTTCAGAGAAAAGTGGGGATCATTAAAATGGAGAAAGTTTTCAAAAGTCAGTCTATCTGCTCTCCTATTTAATTTTTGTTCCAGCTTGTTGCTCACTTATAGTATCTATTCAAAAAAGATGTACCAACATAACCAATGAATCTATGGATGTCTGTCCAAATTCCATATCATAATCAGAATGATTCATACCCTCGACTTGTTCTCCATGTGTAATTTGGTTTTACTCTTTTGTATGATTATATATCTCTTATTTAGGAAGCTGTGCAGCAACCTTGAGCTTCAAGCAATGGGTCATTTTCCTTCCCAGGTAGGGGTAGCTGGAAGACTTCAACATATGTGGGAAAAACCTATTCCCATTTCATTCTGCATTAGGCATTCTCTATGATACTGGCAAACATCTTTGGAGAACACAGATGCTTTTCTGTTTTGTGCCTGATTTCATATTCATAAATAATGGGCTATTGAACAAAGTTCTCTCTAGTGCTAGATCTTTCAAGAGATATTAAGATCACAGGTTTATTACTGAAAGGGACTTAAATGGTCACTTAATCTCTTCATGTTGTAGCCCCACATATTATAGTCATTTGCCTATGATTGAAAAAAAAAAAGTAGTGTCTGAGCTACTTGATATATGATGTCTCCTAAAATGCACTAGGTCTCCTAAAAGGTTACTATGGTTATTTACTATTGTGTCTTATGTACCTCACTATTTATAGTGGGATATTATGTATCCCACTATTTCATCACTATTTCTTAGCCAGTACCATATTGTTTCAATGATTTCCATTTTATAATAATGTTTGAGATCTGGTACTGGTACTTTGTTGATGATATATAGAAATGCTAATGATTTATATGAGTTTATTTTGTATACTCCACTTTTGCTAAAATTGTTCATTATTTCAACTAAATTTTTAGTTGATTCTCTAGGATTCCCTAAATATACTATTATATTGTCTGAAAAAAAGGAAAGGTTTTATTTCTTTTTTTGGCTATTCCAATTCTTTCATTTTATTTTTGTTGTCTTATTGCTATGGCTAACAGCTAGTAGAATATTGACTAAAATGCTTTATCTCTGATCTTATTGAGAAGGCTTCTAGCTTATGCTCATAACAGATACAATCAATATGTTGTTGGCTTTTAAAAATATTTTAATATAAATATATTTCATACTTTTAATTTATATTTTAATATAAATATATATTTTATATTATATATTTTAATATAAATTATTTTAAAATATTTTCACCAATTGAACATAAAAATAATTTTAACATTCTCTTTTCAAATTTTGAGCTCCAAATCCTCTCTCTCTCTTTCTTCCTTGCCCCCTTCATTGAGAAGGCAAGCAATTTGAGATAGGCTATCATGCTGTGAAAGAAAACAGAAAAAAAAAGACAAATAAGAAAAATAAAGGAATGAAAAAGTTTTTTTTCCCCTGAGGCAATTAGGGTTAAGTGACTTGCCCAGGGTCACACAGCTAGGAAGTGTTAAGTGTCTGAGGTCACATTTGAACTCAGGTCCGCCTAACTTCAGGGTTGGTGCTCTACTCACTACATCATCTAGCTGCCCCATGAAAAAGTACTTTTAATCTATACTAAGACTCCAACAATTCTTTTTTCTGTAAATAGCACATTTCATTCAGTCCTTCAGAATTATCTTGGATAATTTTATTGCTGAGAATAGCTAAATTATTCACAGTACATCATCATACAATATTGCTATTACTAATAGACAATGTTCTCATTCTGCTCTTTTCACTTTTCATCACCTCATGTAAGTCTGCCCAGGTTTTTCACGAGAGCACTTTGCAAGTCACTTCTTATAGCACAATAATATTTCCTCACAACCATATACCACAAATTGCCCAAAGTCATTGCCCAATTGATGGACATCTCCTCAACTTCCAATTCTTTGCCACAAGTCAAAGAGCTATTACACATATTTTTGTACTTGTCCCTTTAAAAAAATCTTTTTAGGATACAGATCTAGTAGTAGTATTGCTTGGTCAAAAGGTATACTTAGAAATAGTTCCAAATTGCTTTCCATAATGTTTGAATCAATATGCAACTTCACCAAGAGTACATTTGTGTTTTAATTTTCCCATAACCTTTCCAACATTTTTCATTTTCTTTGTCATATTTGCCAAATTGATAGGTGTGTGGTAATAGCTCAGAGTTGTTTTCATTTACATTTCTCTAATCAATACTGATTTAGAGTATTATTTCATATTACTATAAATACCTTTGATTACATCATCTGAAAACTGACTTTTTATATGCTATAATCATTTATTAATTGAGAAATGGCTCAGTTTTCTGTAAATTTCACTCATTTTTCTATATATTTGAGAAACTAAGTCTTTATCAGAGAAATTTGTTGTAATGTTTTTTATAGTAATGTTTATCAGCTATGCAGTTCTCTCCATCTTATTTTCTCCCTATTTATCCTATTCTCTTTCTCCCTCCTTTCATCTCATCCAATCTCATAAGTGTTTTGCTTCTGGATTTATCTCTCCCATTTGCCCTCCTTTTTTTCTGTACTCCCTCTCCTTCTCCTGTTTCCTTCCCATCCTACTTTTCTGTATAGTAAGATAGATTTTTATATCCAGCTGAGTAGTGTATGTTATTCTCTCTTTGGGCCAATTCCAATAAGAGTAGGTTCATGTACTTCTCCCTTCTCTTCCCCTATTTTCCCTTCTACTGTAAAATCTCTTTCAGGTCTCTTTTATGTCAGATAATTTACCCCATTCTACCTCTTACTTTCCCATTCTCCCAGTGCATTCTTCTTTCTAATCCCCTAATTTTTATTTTTTTAGATAATCATCCCATCACATACAACTTACACCTGTGCTTTCTTTGTATGCTCCTTAACTGTCCTAATAATGAAAACATTTTTAGAGTTACAAGTATCATTTTTCCATGTAGAATGTTTAACTTTATTAAATCCCCTATGATTTCTCCTTTTTTACCTTTTTATGCTTCTTTTGAGTTTTGTATTTGAAAGTCAGTTTTTCTATTCAGCTGTTTTTTTTTAATCATCAATGCTTAAAAATCTTCTATTTTTTGGAAATTTACTTTTTTCATCTGAAAGTTTATACTTAATTTTGCTGGTCAGTTGATTTTTGGTTGTAATCTTAGTTCTTTTGCTATCTGGAATAGGATATTCCAATCCCTCTGATCCTTTAATGTAAAAACTGTTAAATCTTATTTATCCTAATTGTAGCTCCATTATAATTGAATTGTTTCTTTTTGACTGCTTGCAATCTTTTCACTTTGACCTAGGAACTCTGAAATTTGGCTACACTATTCCTGAGAGTTTCATTTTGGGATTTCTTTCAGGACATGAAAGGTTGATTATTTCCATTTCAATTTTATCCTGTGGTTCCACAAAATCAGAGCAGTTTTTATGATAATTTCTTGAAAAAATGATGTCCAGGCCCTATTTTGATCATGGCTTTCATGTATTCTAATAATTCTTAAATTATCTCTTCTGGGTCTATTTTCAGTTGTTTTTCCAATGAGAATTTCATATTTTCTATTCTTTTTGTCCTTTTGCTTTTGTTTTATTATCTCTTGATATATCATAAAGTTACTAGCTTCCCCTTGCCCTTTTTTTTTTTTTTTTTACTGAGGCAATTGGGGTTAAATAACTTGTCCAGGGTCTCACAGCTACAAAGTGTTGTGTTTGAGGCCAGATTTGAACTCCTTCTGACTTTAGGGCTGGTACTCTACTGCACCACCTATCTGCCTAGCTCTATTCTAATTTTTAAGGAATTATTTTCTCAAATTCACTTTTATATCTCCTTTTCCTTTTGGATAATTCTGTTTTTTTAAAGAATTGTTCTTTTCAGTGAATTTTTGTATAAATATATACATATATAAATATGTGTGTGCATATATATATGTGTGTGTGTGTATATATATATATATATATATATATATATATATATATATATATATATATATATATATATATATATGTATGTATATGAAATTTCCCCATTTGACCAGTTCTGCTTTTCAAGGTATTCTTCTCTTCACTGGATTTTGATTCCTCTTTGATGATTCTGCCTATTCTGGTTTTTTATGTGCTATTTTCTTTATCATTTTTGTGCCTCCTTTACCAAGCTGTTTATTTTTTCCACAGTTTTCTTTTATTACTCACATTTCTCTTCCTATTTTCCCCTCTACTTTTATTATTTGATGTTTAAAATCCTTTCAAAGCTCTCCTAAGACCTGGGGACAATTCATATTTTCCTTTGAGCCTTTGAATGTAGGATTTTGACACTATTGTCTTGTGAGTTTATGTTTTGATCTTTCCTGTCACCATAGTAACTTTCTATGATTAGGATTCTTTTCTGCTATTTGCTCATTTTCTATTTCTATTTCTTGACTTTTAACTCTATGCTAAAAGTGGGTCTCTGCTTCTGGAGTGGAGGGACACTGTCCCAAACTTTAGGATTTTTGTTTAACTGGTTTTTTTATTCATTTTTCCAAATTATCCCCTCCCTCCCTCCATGTTTAACTGTTTTAAGAGGCTGAAGATCTGTAAGATGGTATGATCTAGGGAGTGATGTGTTTACTATACTTCTGTACTGTGGACTGATCTATGAGTAACCACAAGCACTGTTTTCTATCCAGAAACTGTGATGAGGATCCCTATTCTCCTTTGGCTCTGTTGTGCTCCTGCTTTGTTCTGCCCTGGAACAGTGACGAGGACTTTGACCCAGATCCAAGCATGGATAATGCAACAGAGTTCTGTTCCCAGTGCCAGCAAAAGGGCCCCTGTTAACTCCTTCTGACTCCCTCCTGGTTTGCTGGGGTGTGGCAGGCATTGAACTGAGCTCCCCTCTCATCCTGGTGCAATAGACCTTTCTTGCCAACCTTCTAAGTTTTGTTTGTCTGGAAAATTGTTTCATGCCATCCTTTTTGGGGGTTCTGTTCATCTAGAATTTGTTTTGAAGGAATATTGGAAAATTGTTTAGAGGAGTTGGGCAGGGGGAAGAACAGAGGAATATCTGCCTTTTCTCCTCCATTTTGGCTCTATCTCCCAAGCACTCATGTTTTTAATAAGCTGCATGAAAGATGCTTTTTTTTTTTTTTTTTAGAGAAAAGCCTTTTAAGGCAGAATTTTACTCTATTATGAAAAATGTTTATATTTTAATTGTCAACCACAGCTGGAATTTTGTATTCTCTGCTCCTTTTAATCAATTGTTTGACTTAAAGATGTAGTTTTCTGTAAAGTACTGTTGGTGAAATCCTGCCTATTTGTTTTTCACACCTTTATCAAGCATGTCCTTGATATATATGTGTATATTTTTTAATAAGGGTTTTTATAGAGATGGGGAAGACAATGTGTGACTTGCTAATTACTGATATTTTTATCACTTTTTTGAGCAGTAATTTAATTAGTGGCTTTTTCAAGTCTTCGTTATCCACCAATCATTCAATTATCTTGAGAATCAATTTCTAATACCCTCAAAATTGTCTTGTCTTCAACATAGACCTCTTCTTTGTTTAGTCTAGTTAGGCTTTCTTTCCAGTTAGTGCCATCTCTAATTCTTTATATAAACTTCTATTTTTGTAGTACTGGGATGCTATAATTTAAATGTAGTGGCTCAATTGTCTTTGATGAGGAAATACTTTATTATCTAAATTCTTTTAAATCTTTCCCACTTTTCAATGAAATTCAACAAATATTTGAATTTCAACACCTATTATGAAACAATGAATTTCTTTTTTTTTTAAGGGTTAGATTTACTTTATTTATTCTCCAAAAACAAAATTAGTAGAAATGACAAGAGAAACAATGAATTTCAATAAATATGGCACCTTAAATGTTGCCAAGAAGAAAATAACAACATCTAAGGGCAATATTAGTTGAAAACATAAATTTATTTTCAAAATTTTACAGAAGAGAATTGGGCTAAAGTGTTAGAAATATTGAACACCTACTATGAGCAAGCACCAGCTAAGCAATTGTAAGAGAAAAACAAAACAAAATAAAACAAATTAAACAGCCTCTGTCTCTAAAGAGCTTGAACTCTATGAGGTAATTGCAATTTTTTGCACACATAAGCAAAAAGATTATCATTTGAGAAGTGAAAACACACTAGTATCTGGGAATATGGGGAAAGGTTTTATATAGAAGGTGTTATTTAACTGAAGTTTAGAGGAAATTATGGTTTTGAAAAGGTTAAGGGAAGGAGAGAGTACTTTAAAGATTTGGGGAAGAGTATAGGCTGTGCATAGAGATGGGAGATCAAATTTATATTATTCTCCTTTACAAACATTGCATTCTGGTCTGAGGATTGTCTAGAATGAAAAGTTTGTAAAGGAGAATAATAATCAAAGAAGAAGGGAAACAGATTGAATAAAGGTTAAATATCAAGACTGGGAATTTCTGTTTCATTTTAGAGGCAACTGGGAGTTTCTGAAATTTTCTAAGTGAAAGTAACATAGACATACCTGTGCTTTAAAAATATTAATTCGGTAGCTATATGCAGAATAGCACTGATACTAGTTAGAAGATTGCTTTGCTTCTTCAGAAAATGGGCAATGAGGGCCTGAACAAAGTGATGAACAAATAAATAAAGAAAAGACAGATGCAAGGAGGCAAGGAGGTAAAAATCAACAAGCAACAGCTACTTGGAAATGGTTACTTGGAATTGGTGAGGGTAGACACAAAAGAGTAAAGAATGATTTTGATGTTTTCTTTTATTTTTGGTTTTCCTCTCAAATTTATCCATAAATGCCCTTAATGTTAACTGTCTCACACCATGTTTTCCGTAATTTCAACTTTCCTCCTCTATTTTTCATGATTTTATGAGTCAATATTTCTGATACTTGAGCACAATTCTCTTCTGTAAAATTTAAAAAATAAATCTATATTCTCAACCTTATTGTCCTTAGCTGTTGTTACTCTCTTCTTGACAAGAAGATAATGTTTCCTAATAGAAGTAATTTCTTATTTGGCTTTTTTATTTAGTAGTTGATAAATACGGATTAAATTCCCTCAGGGAATAGTACCTGTTGATATTTGTTCCTTTATACACTTTCCAAATTATAGGATCAATTTCTTTTTTCAAATAGTTACATTCAAACTCTTTTATTTGTATTTTATCTCATCATTTTAATTTTTTTCCTTGGTAAAGAAGTTTCTTTTTTTCTTTATAATTTTTCCAACATTTTTTTCTCTTTACCTTTGTACTGAAATAAGCATTAAGATCTATGCTGATTTAATTTGGAATGTCTTATTGATTAGAAATTCTTTACTACCTCATTCTCTTATGAGATGATATTTGATGTTACTTTGGAACATATAATAACACTTATTCTGCTACTTCTTTTATTTGATTTTTCTAAGGTAGAAGTTCTTGATATGAGACTTGTGAATCATGTGTGTGTGTATGTGTGTATACAAAACCACATACACATTTATACATACTCACATTCACGATCATACAATACACAAACATGTTTATACATGTATGGTTATGCACATACATGTGTAAATATACATATGTGCATATAAACTGTGCTTCAATTGTTTCCTTTGTAATCTTACATAGTTTATTTTATTTTACTTTTTTGCATTTAAAAACATTCTGAACCTTCAAAGCCACCCAATGGAAAATAGGGATTTAATCCAATAACCAAGGGCAACATAACAGATTCAAATGTGAGTAAGGAATTTTCTGAACTTAGATGAGTAGAAAGATGAACTTATCTTTCTACACGTGTCATCCCTCTGGGAGCATTGAAAACTTTCAGATCCCCATATTGAATTATGAAAGCAACAGAAGGACATAGAAGAAGGAAAGTCAAACCCTCCACTCCCACCCCCAATCAAACAGAGCTCAAAAAATTAACAAAAAGTCCAAAGCCAATAAGTAGGCCATAAGAATGAGCAAATAAAAGAAAAACCTGACTACAAAGAGCTACTTTAGTTGCAGGGTATCTCAAGAAGCAAACATGAAGAGAATTATTGCAAAGTGCCTACTAACAAAGCCTTAAAGAAAAAGCTGAGTTCAACAAGAATTCCTAAAATACTTAAAGCCAAAGTTAAAAAAAATAAATAAAAATTCATTTTAAAAACCAAATAAGAGCAATAAGGAAAAGAAATCAGTGCTAGGAAATAAAGAAATGAAAAGAGAATTAACATGTTGGGGAAAAAGAGCTATAAAACCTTACTAAAGAAAATAACTCCTTGAAAATTAGAATTGCTCAAAGGAATGTTAATGACTCCATGAGACTTCAAAAAATAGTAAAACAAAGTCAAAAGTCTGAAAAAATAAAATAAAGTACGTTTCATATTTTCTAAGATATTTCATAGGAGAAACAATTGACCTGAAGAGCAGATTAAAGAGTGATAAGTTAAACTCATTGGGCCACCTGAAACATAGAAACAATAAAAAAAAAAGTGGCTAGCATTATAGTTCAAGAAAAAATAAAAGAAAACTGCTTAACTATTTTAGAAACAAAGGGCAAAGTAAAAATTGAAAGAATTCACCAGTCATCTCTTACAAGAAACTCCAAAATGAAAACTCCTAGGAACACTGCATCCAAAATCCAGAATTCCCAGGATAAGAATTATTTATTTAGAAGAAATAATTCCTATGCATGCCCTTTGATCCAGTAGTGTCATTTCTGGATTTATAGCACAAAGAGATCATCAAAGAGGGAAAAGAATGCATAGGTTCAAAAAACATTTATAGCAACCATTTTTGTTGTGGCAAGGAACTGAAAATTGACAGGATGTCCATCAATTTAGGGAATGGCTGAATTAGTTATGGTGTATGAATGTAATGGAATATTATTATTCTATAAGAAATGATGAGCAAGCTGATTTCAGAAAAGCCTAGAAAACTTAGATAAACTGGGGGCTGTGTGAAGTAAGCAGAACCAGGAGACTATTGTATTGTACATAGTAACAAGATTATGTGATGATCAGCTGTGATGGACCTTACTCTTCTCAACAACGCAGTGATCCAAGACAATTCCAAATAGACTCAGAATGTAAAATGCCAGTTATATCCAGAAAGAACTATGGAATGTGGATCAAAGCATGGTACTTCCACTTTTGTTTGTTTGCTTGCTTGCTTTTTCTTTCTCATGTCCCCCACCTTGGTCTAATTTTTCTTGCCCATGACAAATATGTGTTCTAAATTTTTTCTCCCTCCATGGCTTTGCCTCCCTTGCCTTGATAGTAAGTAATCCACTATAGGTTAAACATGTTCAATTCTTCTAAACATATAAACATACACATTCATCATGTTGTGCAAGAAAAATCACTTCAAAAGGGAAAAAATAACAAGAAAGAGCAAACACCACCACCACCAAAAAAAATTAGGTGAAAATACTATGCTTTGATCCACATTCAGTCCCCATAGTTCTCTGTCTGGATGTGGGTGGCTCTTTCCTTCACAAGTCTTTTGGAATTACCTTGACCCAACCTTTTTGTCGAAAAGAGCCATGTCCATCAGTTAGTCACCACATAATCTTGTTGCTGTTGCCATGTACAATATTCTCTTGGTTCTACTCACTTCACTTAGCATCAATTTATGTATGTCTTTGTAGGCTTTTCTGAAACCAACCTGCTTGTTTTTCTTATAGAACAATAATATTCCATTACATTCATATGCCACAATTTATTTACCCATTCTCCAATTGATGGACATCCACTCAATTTACTACAAAAAGGGCTGCTGCAAACATTTTTGCACATGTGGGTCCTTTTCCCTTTTTAATGATTTCTTTGGGATACAGGCCCAGTAAAAAAAACACTGCCCCATCAAAGGATATGCACAGTTTGATAGCCCTTTGGGAATAGTGGAATGCAAAGTCTTATAAAAATAAATGTTGAAAACTATTTTCAAGTGTATTTGGAAAAATAAAATATTATTGAGAAAGGAAAAAAAAGGTAGCTAGGGGATACAATGGGAAGAACACTAGGCATGGTGTTAAGAATACCTGAGTTCAAAACTGGCTTTGGAGACTTATTAACTGTGTGTCATAGAGCAAGATTCTCAGTTTCCCCAATTGTAAAATGGGAATAATAATAGCACTTGCTTCATGGGATTGTTGTGAGGATTCAGTGAAATTATATTTTTAAATCACTTAGAGAACTTGGAACATAACATACTTAATAAATGTTTGTTCCCCTTTCTTATTACATAATAATATATTTGAACTCAATATATACTAAATTAAAATCATATATATATATATATATATATATATATATATATATATATATTTATGAAAATGGTAATCATTAGAGTCAAATTTTAAGGTTCATTCTCTGCTGTTTACAACCTTTATGACTTTGAGCAAGTCATTTTTCTTTTTTCAAGTTCAACCTCTTCCTTTGCAAGATAAAATGGTTGAACTACATTATTTATAATGCCCTTTCAAGCTCAAAAGATTATGATCTTATAATCTATGACTAAACATTTTTTGATTAAGTATCCTTTTGTTGTTCAGTAAAATTACTGATATTTTAATTTAATTTGACTTAATCCTATTTAATTTATTTAATCCTTTGATTTTCTTAATTTATATGTGTGTGTCCCAAAAGTCTTCAGGCAGCTTTAAGCTGCTGAAGTTATTAAAATTTAAGACTGCGTCAAGACTTCTGAGATACCTTGTAAAATTGGAAGAGAAAGGAATAAGAATATAAAATAAACATAGTCACAGAGCAAAGCAGTTTTGTGCAATATGAATTTGAGGTTTTCCATTCTTTCCTCCAGGGGCCTTATATTGATTTTTTTTTCATAATGAAGAGTTCAATAGATTCTTCCAGCTTACATATATAATGTATGTATAAGTATAAACTACATCAAAGACCTTGTCTACAACAAAAATACCTAGTCATACACTGAAATGTGTGATTGAAATATCTTCTAATTGCTCTTGGAAATGTATGTATAGATGTGTGGGTGTATGTGGGTGCATATGTGTGTGTATACTTGTATAAATCTACAAACATGCACACACACATAAGACTGTATAAAGCAGATTTTGATTTGTACAGGAAAACAGAACTTATTTTAGGAAAAAAACCATAAAGAATTTATCTCTTCAACAGTATAATATAAAATATTAGTTTTTGGAGCTTGCCTTGTATCTATACCCATTTTTACTGTGTCTACTCCCTCCCTCCCCATTAATTTATACATGTTGATCATTGAAATTCTACTTCTCATTTAATTCACCCTCACAGGACATATTGTGGACTTTTTATTTTGTAAAGAAAAGCCATGGTCCCATCTTTTCAAACATTAACAGCAGTATTTAGATAAGCAAAACCTTTTTTCAAAAAAAAGTGGAAACTTTTTAGTCCCCAAATAGCAATGTTGTCCAGGTTTTGAAGTTTTGAAGTCTCTTTCCAGCATCTCAAAGCTTTTTTTTTTTTTTTAATTGAGTTTCTAGTTTAATGTATTTCCATCAAACGTCAACTGGACTGTACATTTCTGGTTTTTGTCTGTTTGATTGGTTTATTTGGGACAACAATATGAAATAAATTTGTGATTTCATTGGTATAGGACATTTATGATTGATTTATATTCTTTACAGCTGGGCTTAGATTTTTTTCTCTCATGGTCTCTTGCTTATTCTTTCTTTTTTAAAGTATGGTTCATATTCCTCTTTTGAGTTGAAAATCTTTCCTTTACTGATGATTAAGTTTAATTATACAGGATATGTCATTTGAGGTATAATTTTATTGATTTCTTTAGGGAATTTCATCTTCATATCTCTTCCTTAATTTTTTATAGATGAGGAGTGACCTCGGTTATTTGAAGGATTATACACTAAATCATATCTTTATTATTCCCTGTCACTTTCAAGCTTCCATGGTCTTGCTCTTCACCTTTTACCTTTGATGTGAAAATCCAGTAGTCTGTGTTTCCAATTGGTGATCATTCCTTACATTTAATTTGGACCTAGAACCATTATACTATTTCTTGCCGTCCCAGAGAATTTTTACTCTTCCCACCTACCCACTTAATTCTAACTTTGAGAACAGTCATCAAATCACTATTCCTGGAAAAAAAAAAAAAAAAAAAGTCAATTGTTCTCTTACTCCAATACCCCCCCCAGCCATTATTTCTTTCTATGTGCTGTTTTCATTGTTTGTTCTTGAAGAGGACTAATGACACCATGGGGGTGATATCTTACCTTGTACATGAATAAGATTTAAATGAAGTGAAGTGAAGCTGAGCTGTACAAAGTTATCAGTTTCATTCTTTCCTCCAGAGTCAACAAAATCCAGTGTAAGCTATAGGGCAGGGACTAGCATGATTACTTGTATTTGTATCCCCCATGCTTAGCATAATGACTCTCAAATAGCATATAATAAATATGATTTTTTCATCTATTTCAGTACCATTATTCAAAACCCAAAAACTCTTTTGCATCTCTCATTGATTTATCTTTATGTGCAAAAACCATTTTCTCTGATACTTGGACTATTTATTGCTTAACATGGAAATTTTAGTGTTTAACCACTATAATTCTTGGTAATTTAACCTTCAGGTTTATCTCTAAATTGAAAATGTATATTATATTGTTCTATTTTTCTTCTTTTGTTTCTAACACTTTTGGGCAATGTTCTGCACAATGCTTCTACAGTGTTTTGGTGGGAATAATCATGACCTTTTAATTATGTCTATAAATCTTATTTTCAAAATCAATTGCTTTGACTTGTATACAACTCATGTGCTTTTCCAATATAGCTATCTTTTGATTCTGCCAAAGGTTCTTTGTCTTTTAAATTTATTTTTATTTTATTTATTTTTACTACATATTACTTAATTCACAAATTCATAAATTTATGAATTACTTTGGGAGAGAAAAATCAGGGCAAAAGGGAAAAACCATGAGAGAGATTAAAAAAAAAAACAAAACAGAAAAAAGAAGTGAACATAACATGTTTTGATTTACATTCAGTTTTCTTAGTTCTTTTTCTGGATGCAGATGTCATTTTCTGTCCAAAGTCTATTGGGATTGCTTTGGATCACTGAACAAAACACTGAAAAAGAATTAAGTCTTTCAAAAATTGATCATTACACATTCTTGCAGTTATTGGGTACAAAGTATTTCTGGTTCTACTTGTTTTGTTCAGTAGCAGTTTGTGTAAATTTTTCCAGGCCTTTCTAAAATCAGCTTCTTCATCATTGTTTATCTTCATATAACACAAATTATTCAACCATTCCACAACTGATGAGCATCTACTCATTTTTCAATTCTTTGCTACCACCAAAAGGGCTGCTACATGTAGATTCTTTTCTCTCCTTTAAGATTTCCTTGGAATACAGACCCAGTAATGGTACTGCTGGGTCAAAGGATATGCACAGTTTGATACCTCTTTGGGCATGGTTTCAGATTACTCTCCAGAATGATAGGATCATTTCACAATTCCACCAACAATGTGTCCCACTTTTCCCACATTCCCTCCACCATTTGTCATTATCTTTTCCTGTCATCCTAGCCAATCGAGAGGTGTGAAGTGGTACCTCAGAGTTCTTTAATTTGCATTTCTCTAAGCAAGTTTAATTTAGAGCATTTTTTAATATAACTATAAATGGCTTTAATTTCATCATCTGAAAATTGTCTGTTCATATTCTTTGATCATTTATCAATTGGGAAATGAATTGTATTCTTATAAATTTGACAAAGTTCTAGAAATGAGATCTTTATTAGAAACCTTGACTATAAAGATTTTTCCCAGCTTTCTATTTCCATTTTAATCTTGTTTCTGTTGGTTTTGTTTGTGCAAAACCTTTTTAATCTAATATAATCAAAATTGTCCATTTTGCCTTTCATAATATGCTCTAGTTTGGTACTGCTAATTCATTAATTTCCTTGATATTCTTGATGTTTTGTTCTTCCAGATGAATTTTGTTATCATTTTTTCTAGCTCTATAAAATATTTTTGGCAGTTTGATTGGTATGGCATTGAAAAAAAATAGAATAATTTAGGAAGAATTGTTATTTTTAATATATTATCTTGGCCTACCCATGAACAATTGATATTTTTTCCAATTGCTTAGATCTGACTTTATTTGGATGAGAAATATTTTATAATTGTATTCATATAGTTCTTTGGTTTCTCTTGGCAGGTAGACTCTCAAGTATTTTATTTTTTCTACCGTAGAATTTCTCTTTCTGTCTCTTGTCAGTAATGTATAGAAATGCTGATGATTTGTGAAGATTTATTTTATATCCTATAACTTTGCTAAAGCTGTGAATTGTTTCCAGTAGGTTTTTGGATGATTTTCTAGAATCTCAAAGTATAGCATCATATCATCTGCAAAGAGTGATAGTTTTATTTCCCCATTATCTATTCTAATTCCTTTAATTCCTTTTTCTTATTGCCAAAGTCAGCATTTCTTATACAATGTTGAATAATAGTGGTGATAATGGGTATCCTTGTTTCACCTCTGATCTTATTGAGAATGTGTCCAGTTTCTCTCCATTACAAATAATGCTTGCTCTTAGTTTATTATTTTGAGGAAAACTCTATGCTCTCTAATGTTTTTTAATAGGAATGAGTGCTGTATGTTGTCAAAAGCGTTTTCTGCATCTATTGAGTGTAACATTCTCTCCTAGCAGTTACTATTACTAGTCACTCCTGATTTCTAGGCCCTCAGAAACCTTTGGCCACTATCCTTTGCAGTGCCAACTAATTCTACCAACTCGCCTCCTCTGAGGCCTTCAGAGATCTCTGGCCACGATTTCTTGAATCATAGTTTAATAACTGATAGCTCACTCAAGAACAGTCACATGCAAACTTAAAGCCTTTATTATACCTACTCACATAATGCCATGACTTGTTAACTCCCTAGTGAACACCTGGTCTGAAAACCTATGTGTTCACTATCAAACTCCTTACCTCTCTTGGCTATCCATCCACTTGGCTCGGCTACCCCAGGATAAAGAAAATGATGTGCTGCCCACAGTGGGCTTAAAAAGGGTCTGTGAGGTCACACAAATAGCCAATCAGCAAGAAAGCCATTGCCCATTACGAAGCTATCTCAATATGGCCAGGATCCCGCCCAAGGGAAAGTTCTTTACCCATAGAGATTTTTCCAAGCCACTCAAATCTCCTGTTGTACTGTGGTCACCCATTTAAAGGACCCTTACAATTGAGATTATCATATGATTTCTGTTAGTTTTACTATTGATGTGGTCAATTAGGCCAGTGATTTTACTGATATTGAACCAAGCCTGCATTCCTGGTATAAATCCCACTTGGTCATAGAGTACTATTGTGCTGATACATTGTTTTAATCTTTTTTGCTAACATTTTATTTAAATTTTTTATCAATATTCATTAAATTAGTTTGCATCTTTCTCTATTTTGGTTCTTCCTACTTTAGATATCAGTACAATATTTATGTCATAGAAGGAATTTGGCAGGATTCCTTCTTTACCTATTATTCCAAATAGTTCCCATAGAATTGAAATTAATTATTCTTTAAATGTTTGGTAGAAATCACTTGTGAATCAATTGGTCCCTGGAGATGTTTTCTTTTATGGAGTTCATTAATGGTTTGTTCAATTTCTTTTTCTAAAATAGGACTATTTAAGTAATTTATTTCCTTTTCTGTTAATCTGAGCAGTTTATATTTCTGTAAACATTCATTCATTTCCGTTAGATTGTCAGATTTGCTGCCATACAATTGGACAAAGTAGCTCCTAATTATTGCTTTAATTTCTTTTTCAATTGGTGGTAAGTTCACCCTTTTCATTTTTGATGCTGGTGATTTGGTTTTTTCTTTCTTTTTTCTAATCAAATTAACCAAAGCTTTATCTATTCTGTTTGTTTTTTCATAAAACCCACTCTTAGTTTTATTTATTAGTTTAACAGTTTTCTTAGTTTCAATTTTATTAATCTCTCCTTTGATTTTGAGAATTTCTAATTTGGTATTTCATTGGGTTTTTAATTTGTTCTTTCTTTAGATTTTTTAATTGTATTCCCAATTCATTGATCTCCTCTTTTTCTATTTTATTCATATAACTACTTAGAGATATAAAATTTCCCCTAAGAACTGCATCGCATGGATTTTGGTATGTTATCTTATTATTATCATTCTATTGGATGAAATTATGAAATGTTTCTGTTATTTCTTGTTTGACCCATTCATTTTACAAAATTAGATTATTTAATTTCAAATTGGTTTTTAGTCTATCTTTCCCTACCTCTTTATTAAACACAATTTTTTCTTTTTTTTCTTTTTTTTTTTAATTTTTAATTTTTATTTTTTTTTTATTCATTTTTCCAAATTATCCCCTCCCTCCCTCCACTCCCTCCCCCCGATGGCGGGTAATCCCATACATTTTACATGTGTTACAATATAACCTAGATACAATATATGTGTGTAAATACCTTTTTCTTGTTGCACATTAATTATTAGCTTCCGCTACTACTGGGATTATATCCCAAAGAAATACTAAAGAGCGGAAAGAGACATATATGTGCCAAAATGTTTGTGGCAGCTCTTTTTGTTGTGGCTAGAAACTGGAAGATGAATGGATGTCCATCAGTTGGAGAATGGTTGGGTAAATTGTGGTATATGAAGGTTATGGAATATTATTGCTCGGTAAGAAATGACCAGCAGGAGGAATATAGAGAGGCCTGGAGAGACTTAAATCAACTGATGCTGAGTGAAATGAGCAGAACCAGAAGATCACTGTACACTTCAACAACAATACTGTATGAGGATGTATTCTGATGGAAGTGGAAATCTTCAACATAAAGAAGATCCAACTCACTTCCAGTTGATCAATGATGGACAGAAGTAGCTACACCCAGAGAAGAAACACTGGGAGGGGAATGTAAATTGTTAGCACTAATATCTGTCTGCCCAGGTTGCATGTACCTTCGGATTCTAATGTTTATTGTGCAACAAGAAAATGATATTCACACACATGTATTGTACCTAGACTATATTGTAACACATGTAAAATGTATGGTATTGCCTGTCGTCGGGGGGAGGGAATAGAGGGAGGGGGGGTAATTTGGAAAAATGAATACAAGGGATAATATTATAAAATATATATATATATATATATAATAAAAAAAAATTTAAAAAAAAAAAATTATTAGCTTCCGAAGGTATAAGTAACCTGGGTAGATAGACAGTAGTGCTAACAATTTACATTTGCTTCCCAGAAACACAATTTTTTCTTTGCATTGTAGTCTGAAAGGGAAGCATTCATTACTTCTGCCTTTCTGCATTTGACTGTGAGGTTTTTATGCCCTAATTCATGGTCAATATTAGTAAAGGTGCCATATCCTGAAAAGAAAACAGCATATTCCTTTCTATCTCTATTCAATTTTCTCCAGAGATCTATCATATCTAGGTTTTCTAGAATTCTATTAGCCTCCCTAATTTCTTTCTTGTTCATTTTGTGGTTAGATCTGTCTGATTTTGAGAGGGGAAAGTTGAGGTCCCCTACTAATATCGTCTTGTTGTCTATTTCCTCCTGTAGCTTTCTTGAACTCTTCGCTAGGAATTTGATGGCTCTACTACTTGGTGCATAAACATTTAGTAATCATTACTACTTCATTGTAACAATACTCTTTATCAAAATGCATTTTCCTTCCTTATCTCTTTTAGTAAGATCTATTTTTACTTTTGCTTTATTTGAGATCAGAATTGCTACTTCAGCTGAACCATAATAACTTTTGTTCTAGATTTTTACCTTTACTCTGTATGTGTTTTTCTATGTCAAATGTGTTTCTTCTAAACAACATATTGTAGGATCCTGTTTTTTAATCCATTGTTATTTGCTTCTGTTTTATGGGAGAGTTCATCCCATTTGCATTCACAGTTATGATTACCAGCTCTGTATTTCCCTCCATCTTATTTTCTCCCTTGTATATACCTTTGTTCTCTCTTTCTACCCAGTCTCTAAAAGTGTTTTGTTTTTTGTTTTTTGTTTTTTCCCACTGGACCACCTTATCTCCTATCACCTTTGTCTCTTCTCTTGGTAGTTTATTTTTTTTTTAAAACCATTCCATCCACTACCTTAATTTCTATCATTCTTTCTCATCTCATCTTACCTTTCTCCCTAGAGTTTCTGCTCTCCCTTCTATCCTGCCCTTCCCTTTTCTTTCCTCTTTCTCCTCCTAAAGTATTAAAGTATTGTTATCTCAGTATTATTACTTTCTAAATAACAGACTGATTTAAGTTATTCCCTCTTAAAACCAAAGCTGTTGAGATAAAACTTCAGACATTACTTATCCCCCTCACTTCTTTCCTTTGACTATAATAGGTCTTTTCAACTCTTCATGTGAACTAACTTTCCCATTATATCTCCCTTTTCTTCTTTTTTTTTTTTCAAGTACAGACCTTTACCCACCTCTTAATGTCTTTTTCTTTGATATCATCACATCAGAGTCCATTCACAGCCACACTTTCATCCCATGTGATACCTGCCTCTATCTGCCTCAGTGACAGATAAAGTTCTCAAGAGTTACAAATATCCACATACGGAAGTAAATAGCTTAACCTTTAAATAATATATATTTTCTCCTGTTTATCTTTCTGTGTTTCTCTTGAGTTCTGTTCTTGAGTATTTAAATTTTCCATTTAGTTCTGTTTTTTTTTTTTCAATAGAAATGATTGAATGCCTCTTACTTCACTGAAATTTCATCTTCACCCCTGAATGATGATGTTGAGTCTCACTGGGTAGTTAATTATTGATTGTGATTCTTAGTTGTAATATGGTATTCCAGACCCTCTGATCCTTTATTTTTAGAAGCTGCCAGATCCTTGGTAATCCTGACTGTTGCTCCTTGACCTTTGAACTGTTCTTGTCTGGCAGATTGCAGTATATTTTCTTTGAGGTTGTAGTTCTGAGTTTTGCAACAATGTTCCTTGGGGTTTTTCTAGTGAGATCTCTTTCCATGATTGATGGATTTTTTTTTCAATGAGTATTTCCCCTTCTGTTTCTATAATATCAGGGCAGTTTTCCTTAATGATCTCTTGAAAAATGCTATTAACGCTCCTTTTTGGTTATAGCCTTCAGATAGGACAATCATTTTTAAATTGTCTCTTCTGGATCTATTTTCCAGGTTGGCTGTTTTTCCAATGAGTTGTTTCACATTTTCTTCCATTTTTTCATTTTTTTTTAGTTTGTTTGACTGATTCTTGCTGTCTCAGAGTCACTGGCTTCCATTTGTCTTGTTCTAATTTTTAATGTGTTATTTTCTTTAGTTAGCTTTTGTATCTTTTTTTTTTCCATTTGGCTAATTCTATTTTTGAAGATGTTTTCTTCAGACAATTTTTTTCCTTCCTTTTCCAAACTGTTGATTCTCTCATGCATACTTCTTATTTCCTTTCTCATTTTTCCTTCTACCTCTATTATTTGCCTTTTAAAATCTTTTATGATCACTTCCAAGAAGCCTCTTTGGGCTCAAGACCAATTCATATCACTCTTTGATATTTCTTCTGTGCACATTTGCCCTCTTCCGAGTTTATGCTTTGGCCTGTCATTATAGTAGCTTTCTATGGTCAAGGTTCTTTTCTGTTTCTTGCTCATTTTCTTTCCTTTTCTTTTGATAGTTCATCTTTTTTTTTTTTTACTTTTATGATTGAGCTCTGCTCCTGGGGCAAAGCTGGCTTTCTGTGTGGTTCTGAGCTTGGCTTTGAGCACAAGGGCCCCTTGGGTTTGCAGTAGGTAGCTTGGCTGCTCTTTCCAGGAAAAGCCTGGCTTCTCAGAGCTTGCCTTCTGAGCTGGAACTGGAGGCTACCCCCCTAATTTTATCCTCTACTAAGCCAGGACTGAGGGTTTTAGTTGCTGATTTGTTGTGGTTAAGATCTTCTCACCCAATTTCCCAGAGTCTGTCTGAGTTGGGCTGAACACCCTTTTCATTCCATTTAGACTGATCTTTCTTGAAGTTTTTCCAATCTTAAGCTGGAGAAAGGTTTCATTCTATTAGACTCTATTTAGAAGCTTGGTTTCATGTGGTTTATAAGGGAAACTGGAGAGAAGCTTATTGGCTTTACCTCACCATTTTGGCTCACCCCTAGAAGTCTTGCCAGAGGTTCTTTCACTCCTGTACTTTTTGAATTGCAAAATTTCCATACCCTTTTTTCAGAGTCCACTATCATTTTACCATTCAATCATGTGGCCTAATTCTTCTTAAGCAAAATAGATAGAATATTGAGTCTGAAAGGCTCATCTTCCTAAGTTCAAATTTGGCTCAACACTTACTAGGTGTTTGATCCTAAGAAGTCACTTTACCTTGTTTACCTCAGTTTCCCCATCTGTAAAGAAAACTCAAAATGGTGTCATGAAGAATCAGGCACAATTAAAATGGCTGAACAACAACAATGAAAAAATCTCCCACTCATTTTCTTTCAAGTAAATTTATTTTTGCTTAAAGGACTTAAATATTGTTCTTATGTCTTTATTCTTTTTTTTTTCATAGTTCATTTCTCTTGTCAACCATTCCAAGGTTTTTAGTGCTACTCTATTTTCTAAGGTCTCATAGAATTTATTATCTTCCTTTTTGCAGGATAGGGTATGTGTGTGTGTGGTTGTGTGTGTGTGTGTGTGTGTGTATGTGTGTGTGTGTGTGTTGGTATTTAGGGCTATGCTCCTTCAATATAGATTATATTGTATAATTTTCTTGATTGCCTTTATTCTTGTCTCTATGTCTCACTGATGTTTTATTTTCTCACATAATAATAATATTTATTGTTTTCTCCAGATACATTACAAGAAAAATTTTAGAATTCATTTTTATAGTATTTTGAGTTCCAAATTTTTCTCCTTCCTCCCCCTTTTGCAAAACAGTTAGACAGTTTGATCTAGTTTATACACATGTTATCATGTAAAGCATGTTTCCATATGATGTTTTATTTTCTTGGCAGCTGGGTTTATATTAAACTTTTATTTCTTGATTTTCAGATTTTCTATCTTTCCTTTTTTCCCCCAGGTAACTCTGTATCAAGCTCCCTTCAGATTACTCTTTCATCTACTGCCACCTCTTTCTACTGTATTGATCACTGGGGATAGAAATCTTTAATAACTATCTCATTATGCTGTCAGTGAGGCGATCTGGCTGGATCTCTAATATTTGTAAATTCCAAGGTGAAACAATTTAAAATAATTATTTGTAAAAATGCTAATGAAAGCACTGGGGATACTAAGGCATAAATACAATAGTCCTGGCCCTCAATGAATTTACATTCTATTGGAAAGATGTAGAATATATACAAATAGCTATATATAAAATAATTTCAATAAAGAATATTAACAACTATGGGAATTAGGAAGGACTTTGTGTAGAAAATCCCCACTGATGGATGCTTTGAAGGAGACTAAGGAATGTATAACATCAAGCTGAAAAAGTATATTCCAAACATGGAAGGTCACTTGTGAAAAGGCAGGGAAGTAAGAGATGGAATGTAATATACAAGAACAGTTAGAAGGGTGGTGTGACTGGAAAGGAGAATATGTGAAGGGAAACAGCATGGAATAATACTGTAAAGAGAGACATTCTATAGAAGGCTTTAATTGCTTAGCTAAGGATTTTGCATTTTAGTGTAGAAGTAAGAGAAAGACAATAAAGGTTTTTTTGAGTAACATGGTTTTATCTATATTCAGTCAAATGGATTGGTGTTAGAAATGGAAACAGCAATTTTGATCATTCCGCCAGTAGTACATATTGCCAGCCATTCTTGCTTGCCTATCCTGTGTGAGGGCAGCTAGGTATCACAGTAAATAAAGTTCAGGTTTGAAGTCAGAAAGGCTTATTTTCATGGATTCAAATATGGCCTCAGACACTGTCCTTGTGCAAGTCATTTAACCTTGTCTGCTTCTTTCTCATAGTATAAATGAACTGGAAAAAGAAATGGCAAAGCACTCTAGTATCATTTGCCAAGAAAACCCCAGCTGGGGTCGTGAATATAATCAGACATGACTGAAAATGACTGAAAAATCAACCTAATTCTGTGTAATTCTTGTCCATATCCTATCAAAGTCTACCATTAGGGATCCACCCAATGTAAGGCCTTCCTCCCTTTAGCCTAACATCATAATGAATGGAACCAGGTGAAGTTTCCTCAAAAAGCCTGAGACTAGGCCTAAGTCACATGATCCCTATTCCCAGAGCTTTGCAAAGCTGGAAGATCAGGCCTTGGGCCCTAAGTTGCAGGAAGTCACATAATATTCTAGGCCTAGAAGTCGCTAAAGATCAGACCCTAAGTCAGCTACAGGAAGAGACATGACCCACAGGAAGCAGACAACATTGGTGATCCTTGGTCAGTGATGGTTACTTCCTTTTAGTCTATCCAGTGAAAAGGCTTGCTTTTTTCTTTTGCTATTTTATCAGCTTTCCTGTTTCCCACCTCTCAGGTCGGGTACATGTTGGGAACTGAGATGCTTCCTAGATGTGCTTGTGCCTTCCTCTGAAGGGACTAAATAAATGCTTTCTCTTTGTACCTGAAGATGTCTCTGATGAGTTAATTTGGGGAAGGGGTCTAGCACCTGTCCCACACAATAAGGATACCAAGAGCCCACAGTCACAAAACCAGCCTATTTTCTTTTTTCCTGCCATATATTTCCCTGATGCCATTTTTTAATTTCCCTTCTTTATACTCTCACTGGTTGCTTGTTGCAGCCTTCTCACTCCCATATTGCACTTCTCCATTCTCTTTTTTTGTATTATTCTTCTCCCCTACTCCACCATTATTGTGTTGTGTATATTGCACCTGTACAATAATACTAGTAGAATATTGTGTGGAACAGTAGAAACCCACTAAAACAATCAGAAGTCCCAGTATGAATGAAGGAAAAGTTTATTTCTTTCTCATTAAAAAGAGTGTACAATCTCTGACACAAAAAGTATGGTTTGAGAGAGATGCACACACATCTAGGTAGGCAACGGGCAGCTTCTTTTTTTATTCCCTAATGGGAATTTCCCTTGGCAATTCCCTGGCTCCTTTCCCCATTGACTGGGGTTTCTAAAGTGCAGTTTCTAAAAATGAGATAAGGAAGCCTTATACTATCAAATGCTTAACAAAACAGGGCTTTTCCCACTCCATTCAATCTCTGCCTCCCAAGGAGCTTCAATTCTAGGAGAAGGTAACAATAGAAAGCTGGGGGCAAAGAACACATTTTTTTCAAATTTCAGGCCACCCCTGATTACAAAACCCAGTCCTGGCCCCTAAGGAGCTTACATTCTTATATTCTTTTGTGGTAGATAACCTTCACCCCAACCACACTCAGTTGTGCCTGTGGGTTTCAATTTTCTAATTTGTTTCATTGCTCCAATTTAATTTTCATAACTGCCCATCACAATATGGTACTAAAAGGATAGCCCTTTGTTTACGTATTTGTAGTCTTTAAAGGAATTTTGCAATTTCCAGAGTCTGAGTTGAAAAGGAATTTCCTAAGTATAATGAGATATGCCAGAGTTTCCCTTTGCATATGGCATGGTGTTCAATATATCAAGTCCCAGAACATTGGATGGGCTTCCAGAAGAGATAGTTAATCCCTCCAAAGAGTTTAGCCTGATCATATTCACAAGAAAGACCAAGGAGATGAAGAATGTCTTTTGTCCAGATTATTACATGAAATTGGATGTCATGTCCATTGATATATGAACCTTGTCCAATAGTATGGATGTTTGGGTCACATGGTACAGATGGACCATGAGTTGGGGAACCAGAATTAAACAGAAGGAGGAGAGGGATTGGATTACCTTTTGAGGAATATCACTTGGACTGCTGTGTGATAGAGAAATTGGAGAGAGAAGAGACATATGGCAGGAAGAGCACTTAGAAAAGTATTGCAATAATCTAAGCAAGCGATGATGAGGGCTTGAATTATGATAGAATCTGCGTGAGCAGAAAGAAAGGGGAAGGTGTGAGAGCTATTGTAGAGGTAGAACAATAAGTCTTGGCAATAAATTGGTGATAGAAGTAAGGGAGAAGAATAAGTCAAGAAATACTTCAAGGTGAATCTAAATGACTGAAAGGATATAGAATTAAAGCTTGATGGAAAGGCTGTATCTCAAGAAATTTTGCTGTTGCAAATTTTTTTTAAATAGGAAGACAAGACTATAGTGTTAAACATATTACACAAATGTGAATAGGACTGTAACTTATCTTCCCTGTGGGGAGTCCTTCCATGCTATTCAATTTTTTTTTATTATTACTGGATTTTCCCTCTGCCCTAGATGCCCTGTTTCTTTCTTGTGGGGTAGGTGAATTCAGTGTTGTTGTTCTCCTTACCATTAATAGGTGGGGATAATAAGGCTGTGTCAGTCCTTTATAAAACAATCTGCTACCTCAGCCAAAACTAGTAAAATACTTTTTGCCCCCAAGCAGGGACATTTGTTTTTCAGTTTAGGAGAAGAGTGTGTTTACTAGCTTTAATAGATGTGGCTTTGAAAAACTGCTCAGTATGTTATAATTGTGCATACTTATAAGGTGAAGGTCAAATTTTGTTATTCCTGTTCCCTTTGAACTTTAATATCCACAACTTTGTATTTTAAATATAAGGGATAGATAAATTGTGTGAAGACCAAGTTAGCACCCTGGATACTTAGAATCAGCCAGAGTCAGAATAAGCAAAAGTCCTTGGGGTCTTTATTTTTGGTCTTTAGGGGTAGAAGGGAATTGGATGGATGCAGGATCTCCACCACCTCCTTCTCTTCTTCTCCTGCCAAAAGTGATTCTCACTCGTCTTATTCCACCCCCTAGTCCCTCCTATAATTCTCTGTATACACCAAATGATTGAGGCAGCACAGAATAGTGGGAAGGGCCATTTTCCAAGCATAAGCTAATAGAGTTTGTGCAATAAGTAATTAGCCTTAAGTGTTCAGTTGTCCAAGTGCACCTACTCAGAGTTTCAGCCCTTTAGAAAATTGCAAAAAGATAGTAGGTTTTTGTTAATGTTGTTGTTGTTGTTGTTATCACACAACAAAAATGGTGAAGAGCAATCTCCCTACTCTTTTCTGTGTAATCTTCAAGCAAATGAAGTGTAAGATGCATCCAAAGATTTTTTGTGAAGGTGGACCATCAGGTATTCTCCATGTCAGAGTCACAGAGAAAAGAAGCAAAACATCTTATCATTTTCCAGTTCATTCAATTTCCTTGTGCAGCCAGTTGCAATCATCAAATCTTCTTCCTCCCCATGGAAGAATGGTATAGGAAAGTAAAACAAAAACTGACCTTGGAAAACTTCTCTCCTAATGACTCATGGGAAGTCTATACAGTATAAGTGAGTTGGAATTCTTGGAACTTTCATGGGCTGTCCCTAGAAAACTCAACTTTAGTTTGCCCATGAGGACAGACAAAAAGCTTTCTCAATGTTACTTGCTCTACCTTTAAGTGATCTATAAAAATAAGTTCTGTAAAAGTGATTATCAAATTAAGTGAGCATCACAAATTGCTCTATTTTTTAAGATCCCATCACAGAATATAACCAAACTGCCTTCTGAGAGCTTCTTTACACAGCAGTCACAGGATCACAATACCATTACTATTATTGATATTATATCACTTTACTGATGTTGTGCTGCTTCTGTTGCTTCTCCTTCTTGTCAATCAGTAAGTCAGGAGGCATTTATTAAGTGCCTACTGGGATGGTGCTAAAGAAAGGCAAAAGATGGTCTCTGTCCTTGAGTTAAACATATTACACAAACTTATCTTCCCTGTGGAGGAAACAGAAAACAAACACTTATGTACAAACAAGCAACAGCGAGTATAAATTTGAAATAACCAATAGAAAGAAAACACTAGAGTTAAGAACATGGGAAAAGCTTTCTGAGCTTTTAGCTAATACTTGAAGGAAGCTGGAGAAGCCAACAGGCAGAAATGATGAGGGGAAACATTATAAGCATGGGGGACAACTGATGCTTTGGTACCTACCTTTGGAATTAGAGTTTAGTTCCTACTAGAGCCTGCTAAAGTTGTGACTTCCAAGATTGTGCATCAAAGAAGGTGATGGTTATCATTAGGTTTGGGAATTGTGTGGGTTGGGAGGGAAAGATCCACAGACCTAAGTCTTTGATTATTAGAGGTAGGATGAGTGACAAACACATATAACTTTAGGATGATATGAAAAAAACAGGGATATTTTAACTTTGATAGATAAGAGTGCTGGTACATGTAGTTATGTGCTACTATAGCTGTCTTTATATATTCCCACCATGAGGAAGAATTAGACTTGTTCTTTTTAGCCCTGAAAGGCAGATTTAGGAGCAGTGGATAGAAGAGGAAAAAAGGTAGATTTATATTTTAGTGTAAGAAAAAACTTCCCAACAATGAGAGATATTTAAGAAATAGAATGGCTACATTTATAAGAATGAGTTCTTCCTCACTGAAATTGTTCAAACATATGCTGGATGGTGACTTGTCAAGGATATTTAAAAAGGAATTATTTTATGTTCTCCCTATTGTTCTCCGTAATAAATCTTCTAAACTTCTATGATTGTTCAGAAGTCACTTTTCCAAGTTCATACAGCAAATTAAATGCAGAGGAAGTACTAGAATTCACATTATTTGTTCCTAGTCCAGTAATGAGTTCACTAGGTCACAGTGCTAACTGTTACATACCCACTTAGAGTACATTACTCATTCAATTCTGTGCCTCCATGTCTGCAGTTTAGCTCTTAGGACAGTGTTCTTTCTCAAAAGAATGGTATAGGAAAGTCATACTGTGTTCTTTACCCAAATGAGCAAAGAGAGTCCATCAACTAACAAGTTAAAGGCTCTGCTATGTGCCAGACCAAGACAAACAAACATACACATGAAACAGCTTCTGTACTCAAGAAGTTTACTTTTTATCGAGAAAGACATTGATAGAATTAATGTGAACAGAACCAGAAGAGCACTGTACACATTAACATCAAGATTGTGTGATGATCAACCATGATAGACTTCGCCCTTCTCAGCAGTACAGTGATCCAAGACAATTCCAGTAGACTTGTGATGGAAAATGCCAATCTTGTCCAGAGAAAGAGCTATGGAGACTGAATGCAGATTGAAGAATATTATTTTCATTTTTTTCTTTCCCTTTTGTTCTGATTTTTCTTTCATAATGAGACTAATATGGAAATGTGTTTTAAATTATTATACATGAATAATATATCAGATTGTTTGCTGTCTTGAGGAGGAGAGAGGTAAAAGAGATAGAAAGAAAAAAATTGGAACCAAAAGTCTCCAAAAATGAATATTAAAAACTATCTTTACAAATAATTGGAAAAAAATAAATACCATTAAGTGAAAAAAGAGAGACATGTATGTACATAGATAGGTATATATAAAACAAATGAAAGGTAAGTTTTTTGAGAGAAGTGACAATAATTTATAGGGAAATCAGACAAGGCTTCATATAGAAGGTTTATCATTTAAGTGATGATCTAAGATGCAGTGGATGACTTTGGTGTCTTTTGACTTAGTGTCAAGTTCCCAGAGTTCCACAGCACTTGCTTCATCTGCCTTCATGGATTTTGGAACAAAATGTTCTCATCTACCCATTCTGTCAGAAGAAGTCTTCATATGCTTCATAGATACCCTCCTAATTCACCATAGATTTTTGAACCTCTTGGTTACCCCCAACCTGGTTTAGCCTGCCTACCAAAACAATTTACCATAGTGGAGTAACTCTATGTGCTATAATTTCTGGAGCCAAAAAGTGAGAATTAGGTGGATCAGGTAGACACCAGAAGTGGAAAGCAACCCTGTAAAGGGCTCGGCAGCTTTCATTCCTGATTCTATTCCAGCTGAGATTTACAAGATTTGAGCCCTTTGCTTATGTAAAAACTGAGTGAAATTTTCCAGATTACATGGTTATGTCCTAAGAGTTCAAGGATACCTCCATTGTCCATCTCTATAAAGGTAAAGGGAATAGATTATTCTGTGACAATCACAGGGGAATCTCTCAGCCAGATTCTTGCCAGAGTTCTCCACAATAGGCTTATCTTACACCTAAAAAACAATCATCTATCTGAGAGCCAGTTTGACTTCAGAAAGGAGCAAGGAAGAATCAGTATATTTGCTGTTCTACTCCAGGAGAAATTCCAAGAGCAGAGATTTGTATATAATATTTCTAAATCTGACCAAGGTTTTTGATATTGTCACTCATGAAGGCTTATGGAAAGTTATGTCAACATTTGATTCCCAGAAAAGTCCAACAATATAGTATGTATAATGGCATGCTTGCCCAGGTTCTGGACAATGGACAATGGACAGCCCTCAAGCTTTCCCAGTCACCTGTGGAGAGAAGCAAGACTGTGTGTTTGCTCCATGTTTTTGAAAATGACGTTTTAAGCCATGATGTCAAATGCCTTCAATGAGGACAAATATAGCAGTAAAGTCAGCTACCACACTGATGGTAAATGCTTCAATTTGAAAAGTTTATAAGCCAAAAGTGGAGGGTGTATTGGTGTATTATTGTTATTAATTTTATTATTATTTTGGTTTGCAAATGATTCCTCATTCAATGAAGTCTGTGAAGCTGAGATATAAAAAAGTATGGATCTATTTGCTGCTTGTGCTAATTTTTGCCTAACAATTAACACCAAAAAAAAAAAAATCATCAGCCAGCATCCATATGTAGAATCATCAATTACCACAAATGGAGAAGTTTTGAATGTTGTGTACAAGTTCATTTACCTTGACCATACACTTTCCAGGGATATGCACATTGATAATGAGGTTGATGCAAGAATTGCCAGAGCTAGCTTAGTGTTTGGGAGTCTCCTAAGTGTGTGAGAAAAAAGATATTATACACACTACTAAACTGAAGATCTACAGAGCTGTTATGCTGACTTCATTGTTGTATGCTTGTGAAACTTGGATAATATACCATCCCCATGTCAGGAAACGGAATCACTTCCATTTGAATTGTCTTAAGAAGATTCTGAAGATCACCTGGCAGGAGAAGACACTGAGGTCTTTTATCAAACTAAACGGCCAAGCATTCAAATTCTACTGCAGAGAGTGCTGGCCACATTGTTCAAATGTCAAATGTACCCTTGCCAAAAAACTATTTTATGGAGAACTTACACAGGGCAAACATTCTCATGGTGGTCAGAAAAAGCTATACAAGGACACTGTCAAGGTCTCTCTTAAAAACTTTAAAACTGATTGCAAAACATGGGAAACACGGACATAGAACTGCCCAGTATGGTGTGCCCTCATCAGAGAAGGCGTCGTGCTACATGAGCAAAGCAGAATTGAATTAGCTCAGAAGAAACGAGAGATCCACAAAGGTAAAGAATCCACCCCAAATGTTCACAGGGACTACTTGTGTCTGATTTGTGACAGACCATTCTGAGTTTATATTGGTCTGGTCAGCCATAGTTGAACATACCAACTTAATTCTAATATAGTAATGTCATTTCTCTTCAAAAATGAAGGAAACCATAACAATCACTTGAGTATATTTTTGAAGGAAGTTATAAGAGCTAAAATGGGAGAGCATCTCAGGCTTAGGGGACAGCTAGTGCAAAGGCACAAATAATAAAAATAATGGCATGTATAACATGCTAATGTAACATAGATAAAATATGTTTTCTCATTAAATCCTCACAACAACATTGCAAATGGGTTCTATTGTCTCTATTTTACAGATGAGGAAACTGGGAGTGAGAAAGTTTAAGAACCTTGTCCACATTTAGACAGCTTGTGAGTGACTGAATTTCCTATCATCAAATCAAGCACTCTGTCTCCTAGGTAGGTAAGGAGTATTATTTATCACTTAGTATGTGCCCTACAAAATGCCAAGGGATGGAGATATAAATAAAAGAAAACAGACTCTTGTTGTCCATGCCTTTATAGTATAGGTAACAAGGGGCCATTCAGCCTTTGCTTAAAGACCTCAAATGATCAGGAACACCCCCCCCCACATATATAGACATGTTAGATAGGCATAGAAAATTGACTAGAGTCACACTACCTATATTATTATTGTGGTGGTTGTTGAGTCATTTTGGTCATGTTTGACTTTTTGTGGTCCCAGTGGGGTTTTCTTGGTACAGATCCTGGAGTCATTTGCCATTTCCTTCTCCAGTTCATTTTATAGATGAGGAAACTGAGGCAATTAGAGATAAGTCACTTATCCAGAGTCACACAGCATATAAGTATTAAAAGTTAGATTTGAATTCAATTCTCCTGACTTTACTTTATCCTCTGTACTATTTAACTGCCTATATTGTTTATGTACCTTGAACAATTCACTTAAATTCCCTGGAGTGCAGTTTCTTCATATGTAAAATGAGGTTCAGATTAAAATAACTCTGGAGGTCCTTTTATCTCTAAATCTATGATTTCCCCAGGTAGTCCATTGCAGCTTTGAACAGCTGTAACTATAAGAAAGTCTTTATTTATCTAGCTTTTCTCACTCTAGCTCTCATGATGGTACTTGGCATAGAGTAGGTGGTTAATAAATGTTTATTGATTATTGATTGACTTGTCTTCACAGAACAATGGGCTTTGGTTAGAGAGAGGAGGAGGCAATAGGATGCATCAAGCCACAAGTGCAGGAGGGCAGAGTTAAGGATTCAAAAGCCTGAGTAATGTGAGTGTAGAATGGCAGTCTTTCTCCTGCCCCATGCTGCTGCTGAATTTACTCTCACTATTCAAAGTTGAGCTAGATCCAAAGAGAATCAAAAATCCCTGCCATTGTAGAACTTGGAATGGGAAAGAATCTGCCTTCAAAGAGCATTTCATAGCAAATGAAGTCCATGCTGAAAAAGTTGTTAGGTTTAAAGTTCTTGTATCTTTAGTTGGTGATTAGCTCTAATGGATGTACGAATCAAATATCAGTTCTGAAGCCTATTGTATTGATTAAAGTCCTTTGCCCACTCAGAGGAGAAATGAGCCTAAGAAACTAAAAACAACAACAAACAAATGGAACTCAAATTGTGTTTTATTGAGTGCTAGTGGAATATGAGGACTGCTCGGGTATAGAAGAATGGCAGCCATTCAGACACTCAGTAAATGTTTCATTCTATACATTGTTCATTACTTGGATTGATTCTATGCCAAGAGTAAATACTATAAATGGTTAAGCATGTATTGTCTGTTTTTGTGGGGAAGTCAACTTCTTTATGCTAAAGTCACCTGATGAAGGCTCAGCATAATAGAAAAAATTCTGACAACAGGCAGGGTTTGATACAAATAGGGGATTGGAAGTTAAATGATTGGGCAAATCCACAATAATGGAGAAAAAGAGTTTAAGAATAGAATTCTTGTTATCCACCCTCTGAGAACAATACAGAGCTCAACATTTATTCAGTGGCTCACTCAGTGAGAGGGGTGTGAATAACCACTGGGTTGAGTGTAGGGATACCCAGTGCCAGTCTTCCTGTTGAACAAGACCAGGATAGTGACTTTCAGCCAGACCTAGTGATGAAACTTATTTCAAGTCTAAATTTACTTTTTTGAAGGACTAGAGGTTACTAGGAATGATTCTGACTAGAAAAAGTATCGATAGTTCATTCAATGACTAGTTAGTTATACCCTGCTCTTCAAACTCAACACTTTTTTTAGCTATTAGGATCCTCTCTGAAATCTGAGCTATACATGGGAGTGGGATGGAATGGAGAGCAAATATGTGTGTGATGTGATCTATGGTATTGGTATTGGGTACAGTATGATGGCAGGCACCAAGAGTTGGGGTTCAGTCATGCGAAGCATTCACTATGGCCATTCTCTTTGGCAAAAGATAGATTTGTTTAGGGAAATAGATTACAGACAAAATGAAGGGATACCACAGACACCAGGAATGGTAAATATGAAATAGAGTGGGAGAGCATATGAAAGACAAGTTCCTCCTAGTAGAAAGGGAGCCCTCCATGTGGTTGGAGCATGCCTTTAGCTGGAAGGCTAAATCCAGGAAGGGCTTAGCACCCTAAAAGAGTTGTTAGCTGTAGGAAGGGAAGTGGAGTTGGAAAGCATGGGTGGGGAGGAGTAAGGAGAAAGGCACCACAAGGCAGAGTGCTGTGGCTGACTGACCAAAGGAAGGCAGTAGCTATGGTTTGACCCACAAGTAGATTTTATAGGGAAAATTTAACCTCGGGAACATGACTGGAATTTCTACAAAGGATGGGTCTCAGGGGTTTTACATAACTTGGATTTTAGACTGGACCATCTCCCTAAAGGGTAGGTCCATGGAGCTAAACTGATCTGTGTTAGAGCCTTCTGTTTGCTAGCCTCAGGAATCAATTCTTTAGTTTCTCTTGAAACAAAACACTATTCAGGACCTCATCATGTGTATCTTCTTCTCTCTCCAGAGGTAATTGAGCACCCAGAAGAATGTAGTGAAAAGAATACTGGACTTGATGATTCAAAAGCAAGGTCTAATCCTACTGTGACATTTGCTAGTTGTGTGACTATGGGGAAATTACTTGACTTCTGAGACTCAACTTCCTCATCTCTCAAATGAAAATAACAATCTTTGTACCACGGAACTCTCAGGGTTACTGTGAGGAAGTTTATCTACAATGTCAAATGCTATAGAAATGTAAAGTGCTATTATTATTAATGAAGTCCAACTCCTTTGGAAGGAGGAACAGAGAGTGAGAGAAAGAGAAAAATACAGAAATAGAGACAGAGATAGATAAGATAAAGAGACAGAAAAGAGAGAAGAGAGAGATAATAGACAGAGAGACAGGAGAGAAATGAGGGAAGGGAAAAGATGAAAAGAGAAGAGGAAAAGGGAAGAGAAAAAAGAAAAGGAGAGGCAAACATGGTCACAGTACTGTGACTGCAGGGAAGTCTAAAGTACATTGAAGATTATTAGGAAACAAATGAACAGTCATATAGCATCTCAGCAGTGTCTGTGCACCAAAGTGTAAGTTATAAGGAAAGCCTAGTTAATGAATTTCAGTGTCACAGGGAGCTAATTTACATCTTATATTTTGGGTCTCTGTGAAATACAACCTTTGTAGGACTAAAATACACACACCCGCACATATACACACAAACATTCATCACAACAATGGATAAAGCTGACTTTGAATTTGGAAAAATCTTTTCTATTGTTTAGTTCTCCTCCACTAACTGTATAAGTCATATAAGGTTAGTAAACACATCAAGAGTCTGTGTGTGACTGCAGACAGCACAAACACTGAAAGGCAAGGAAACTGGGAAAAAGTGAGAAGTGCCCCATCAAGATCAACGCCTCCTCCATCCTGTGGGACCTGAACCATGAAGCACATTTAGATATACATATTTCAAGTCCTTTGTCTCCTTAAATAGTAAATTGATAATATATTCAATGTATTTGTTTCCTCTGATAGAGGCAGCTAGAGTGTTAAGAGTGCACAGATTGTTGGGCCTTGAGCAAGGGAGTAAGGGAGACCTGAGTTCAAATTCATCCTCAGACGCTTACTAACTGTGTAATCCTGGACAAGGCTGTCTACCTCAGTTTTCTCATCTATAAAATGGGGATAATAATATCACCTATCTCCTAGAGTTGTTGGGATGATCTAATGAGAAAAAAATGTAAAGTTCTTATTAGCACAATGTCTGGTAGATAATAGTAAAATATTAATAAATGTTTGTGATTGCATTCTGCTGGGTTTTGGGCAAAGATCAACTCTTCTTCAGAGCTAATGCTTTTTTTCCCCCTAACTGGAAACCTGAAAATAGTCCTGGAAAGCACTCGAAGGAGAATTGTAAACTTGAAAGGAAAAGAGGAAGATGTCTAGAAGAGAGTGTCCAAATATAAATCTTGAGGAACCAAAAGCAGAATATATAAGCCAGACTCCAAGCCATAATCAAAAGAAAATATCCCAACCCAAACACAAGATTCTGCTACTCTAGTAAAATATATTGACTGACCTTCATACTTGACTATACAAAAATACCTTTTTTATCTGAATCCTCTATACTCTCTATAGTGTCTTCCCCTTTGCTGAAGATCCCTAACTACCCTACTTAAAAGTTAAGAATCCAGGAGTGTCTCTGGTTAGTCTGGTGAAAGGACAATGGGAAGCAGGCCAAAGATTGTACTAGGGAGATAATTGAGATTAACCCTCTCTGGACAAAAATATTAATTGAGTGTCCCCATGAATTTCAGTAATTCATTTCTATTGCAGCTCACAAAATGAAGAATACTTACTCAGAGAATAACAGTGAAACAGTGACAATAACTACTTAAATTTCTATAGTGCTTTAGAGTGAACAACGCCATTTTTACAGAAGAAAAAATTAAGGCTTAGAAGTTATTTGTCTGATAACCGAATATCAGAACGAAGATTGGAAATTGATTTTTTTTGATTCTAAAATTCTCTTTCTACTAAACCTTTTCTGAAACATCATCTTGTGTTCAAATCTAGTAGAGGCCCAAGATGGCAGGAGGGCAAAGGCTAGGCTGCTCCTTAAGCCTGCTTCAGTTGTGATTTCATTAAGGCGTGGCAATGGAAGGAATCTTAAAGGATCTAATCCAACACCTTTGAGAGATAGAAAATTAGATCCATCTTAAGTGATTTGCTCAGTGTCACACAGTGTACTATTCTTTCCTACTAACTTCTCTGACACCCCTTCCCCTCCTTAAATTAATTATTTCTAAGTGACTCATTTTACCCGGCAAGTTCATAGATGTTTGGATTAAGGCACTAAATGATCTTTAAAGCCACCAAAAATGGAACTATACTTATAATCTCCCAGAATTCAGACACATATTTTGAGCCTCATGATTTTTGGCTATAGGGAAATTTCTCATGCAAGTTTCATCTCACTGTGGCCACTGATTCCCCAGTAGATTAGATTTCTGGAAAAGTAATGTCCCTCTTTGAGTGACGAAGTTATCTAAGAATCTACGATAGATTTACTGAAATTGCTCATACCTCTCCTTTCTCTGCAGTGAGATCAGTCATTTAAACTTTCCACATTCACTGTAGACCTGAGTTTGTGAGCAGGTCTTAGGTTTCTGGGCATAAAGATAAGAAGGATACAAGAAGGGGTGGGAGGGGTGGGGGGATGGGAGGAAGGTGGGGTGCAAATCATGGAAGAAAACGAAGCATTCAGTTCTGAACAATGGGGAATAACGAGGAGGAAGTGTCAGGACTGTTTCCTGGGAGATGGACTTCCTCCTCTGCTACTTCAGCCCTCCCCATCCATCAGTCCAGCTCTCTTCCTCTCCCTTCTCCTAGAAGTGCTGAACCTTCTAGCCCCTGGAGGCTCCTCAGAGATGATTTCTAAAGTGAAGGTAAATAGGAACACAGAAATGTCTTCTCATTTTCTTATTCATGGTCCAGACTCATTGACCTTCCCTATTGCCCAGCCTCTAGGATGGTACTAAGAACATAAACCCAAGTATCTCCCCTGCAGGTGCTTGCAGAGTTCAGGGCAGAAACACTTTTACTCAAACAAAATGCAAGCTCTTTGAAGGCATAAAATGGATTTCCTTTTGCCTTCAGATCCCTATACCAGGATTTTACATATCTTTACATAATAAGACATTAAAAAAAAAAAAACTTTTATACTCAATTGGATTAGAACAAAAAAATAACAAAAAAAGTAAGTATGGAAGGATAAGCTTCTTTCCTTTAATGATAAGTTGAGGGATTAATTGCTGGCTAAATTAGTATTATTAGTAGTCTTATTATTGGTCACCTTCTAATGTAATGCCAGAGAAACTGAGGCAATATAGAGATTAGAGAGTATTTAATACTTTATTGAAAGGGAGAGATTTACTGGGACCATATGGATCTGTGGTTTGGTCCCAGGGCTGAATGAGACTATCTTCTCCAAGAATCCAGCAAACAATGTGAGTTCTCAATGACATATTTATACACAGTAGCTAAACAAAGGCAGGGGGGTGGAGTCTAAACTCTGGTGATTGGGAATCTCCAGGCAGGAACCATCAATCAGGTTCTGACAGGTTGTGGGATAGGACCATAAATTCTAACAAACTGGGAGTTAAGGAGTTACCCAACTTAGAGCCAGAAAGTCTGGATTCTCCTTTTTTGAGTTTACACATTGACAATTTATAACTTTAGAGTAAATAGCCCTGAGTTATCAGTCTTAATGAAAGCGGGGGTTGTAACTAAGGGGATTGAGGCAGAACAATCAGGGAAACTGAGGCAGGACAATTTAGGGAAACTGAGGCAGAACAATAAAAGGCAATTGTGGCATAACAGTCCTTGTACTAACTACACTGATGATCTTAGCTCTCGGTTTCTTTGTCGAAAACACAGGGTGTAGATGGTTTGACTTCATGATCTCCAAGGCCTTTCATGTTCTAAATCCCACGATTCAATGATTTCATTTGGCTATGACCCAGCAGCCAGAAGTATGGGGTCATTTAAAAAAATATGTATAAGCCCTGTTTTATATTAGGGCCTGGTCTGACATACCAAATGTCGAGATGCGCTTTCTTCTAATCATGGGCAGCTGAATTGTGTGGGACCTCAGAATGGTAATGAGAGCATAACGAAGGATAATAATTGGTGGAAGAGTCTTAGCATAAGCCCTTCCTAGGCCAGATTCAATTCATTAGGCACTTAAAGGTAGAGTGCAATATTTCTGTTGGACACTGTTCCCTCCCACAGTAGATTTTAGATACTTTTATGAGCATTTCACAAAATCTCTCAGGTTCATGCCCCTGACTTGCAAAACTGTGGGATCATCAGTATCTGGCTTATTTTATTCCTCTGAATAGGATGCTTTTCAGAAGCATCTTACATGCTGTCAACAAGCTAACAAGATATTGAATACATACAGTACTGGTTTTATTTACTTAACACAAAGTACAGGACAGATATATCTATATCCATAGATAGCCAAGAAAATGTTTTCCCTCTTTCCACAAAGATCTAAATAGTCTTTATAACGACTAGCACTCTCCTTGGGGTTGCTATGGAGTCAATCAGCTTTTCCTCACTGGTAGACCTCAGAAACCTTGGCGTATTGCTCCTAGGTGTATTTGATTCCCTAATGTGCCAGGCTCTCTTGCTGGGGTTGCAATTCCTTTGCCTTGTTCTTGGGACTGTGCAGATGTAGCCTGTAGACCTCTTCATCCATATGGTCCATGGCTGCTTCTCTCTAGATCTCTATAAGGTGCTCTTTTTTCATCTGGTTCTTAGTTTCTTTACTGATCTTTGATGTCACTGTCTCCATCAGGCTCTTTCAGACATGACTCCCTGTGGGAGTATCATGTCCATGTAGTGCTCTTTTACCCTTTACCTTTTTTACTTTTACCAAGAGCTCACAACCCTAGAGAAAATGGGAGAAGGGCAATCACTGCCTGCTGCACAGCTTCATGGGGTGGAATTTTAATGGGACAAATTATTGAATTATTTGTCCATCATTCCAGCGTGAAAAGCTGAATTTGACTCTTTTAGCAGTTGTACAAGTCTGTCCCATCTCTAGTGCATCCTCTACTCAGCCAACAAAGTGATTTTGCTAGCAACTTCCCTTCAATCACTCTTTATTCACTAGAACTCCAGAGGTTCCTTGCCATCTCAGGTTCAAATAAAAAGTCCTGTTTGGGATTCAAAACCCTTAAAACCCCACCTCCTCCCAAACTTACCTTTGAAGTCTTGTACCTTAAATGCTGCTCCCCACCTCCATCTCCACCGTCTTCTGTCAAGATCCACTAACACTGTTACTGTTACTGCAAGACTTTCAATATCTCCTAATTCTGGACAATTTCCCTGGTGGTCCCCCATTCCTGGAAGGCTCTCCCTCCTCATTTCTGCCTCCTGAATTCCCTGGCTTTCTTCATATCCTAGTTAGAATGCTACCTTCTATAGAAAGCCTCTCCTGATCCCTCTAATTCCAATTTACTTCCATGTATTCATCACACCCATATAATGGGGAAAAGCTGTTGCTAATGACAGGTTTGTGAATAATGGTCAAATTAAATATTCTTTTGTATCCAGAGTGCCTTTCATGCCAGCATCATTTTATTGTTGATAGGCACTCTGGCTTTTAGAACTCTGAGGATCAGATTTGCTCAATCCCCATTTCACAGATGGGATAAATTAAGACATTCAGATCTAGTGATTTAGGAATGTTAGCTTATACTAAGCCCCTAAGACTCAAAAGTTCTAAAGAATTTAAGCATCAAAAAAGATAATGATTGACTGATTGCAGTCATACAAAGTCAGGGTCAAAAGAACCAAGCAAAAGATGACTCATTTAGATTGCATGATTTAGTATTCAGGAAAGAAGAAAGTCTTTATGGGATGCACAGTTTATTGAGAGGACTGAGTTTTTCTGAGTCTTTTTACATTAGAGCAGCATTTCAGGAAACCCTGCTTCCTCATTCTTCCCCTTCCCAACAATCTACTTAACACAAAACTGCTATACTTTTTGACTTAGCTAATGCTGCACGTATTTCTCCAGCTCTTGGCCCTAGCATCCTCTCCTACCTCCACCTATGCTGACTACTCTCCCCACCCAGATGAAATTGCCTTTTTGGATCTTGGGATTAATTTGGAACCTGACCATTACCATGCTCATTCCACTTATTCTTTCCTTTATGGGAGCTAAACCTGAAATCAGGAAGACCTGGATTCAAATCATACTTGGATTTCAATTTCTTCCTCAGTAAATGGATTAAGCTTAATGACCTCTAAGATTCCTTCCAGCTCAAAATTTATGATCTGTAGACCAGCTTTGGATTAGTCCTTGCATGACCATTCCAAAAATAGCCAATTCCTGGTCTTCCTCCAATCAATGTTGCCAAATTCTGTGAAAGAGCCTGGACTCTCAGCTCCAGCTTTGCTTGGTATGGCCCATGCTGTGGCTTAGAAAATCCTTCCTACAACATTTTGGACACTCATTTAGTTAATGGCGGTGTGGGAGAAGTTTCTAATTCTCTATTGTGGTTTTCAAATGCTTTGTGCTAATGACCTTCCTCAAGGGTATGCTGGAGCCACATCTTATTGGATCCTGAGAACTGATTATTAAATATTCAGTAAGAACACATATCTTGAAATCAGCAAAATCAGAGCTAAAATTATTGTTTTGTTGATAGTCTAGACTTAAGAAAGTGATGGAGAAATGTAAAAAATGCAAACTAAACATTAAAATATCTTGTGTCCATTTTTTCCTTGGAGAACCAGTCATTAAATATTTAGCAACACATTTCCCTCATTCCCCTCACCCCTTCCAAACAAACTTTAGTTGGTTCTCTTATAATAAAACCTCTTTCAATAATTTTTAAAGTGTACTACCGAGTCTCATAGCTATGACTCTTTTTTAATGTCATATTTTCTGATCAGTTTTATTCCAAATCTAACAATATTTCAAAAAACTCACTTAATGTGACTATCAGTAAGTGTTTCTGAATTTGAAACTATGTTAGTGGCAATAGCATGTCTTGCAAAAAGCTTAACAACAATTTTCATTTCCCCTTTTACTTAACATAAATTGGTGTTTGGGCAGATTGTTTCAGTTTATCAGATTTTTACTTAAGGAATTCAGTTCAATTCAATTCAACATACATTTATTAAACTCTGTTACGTGCCAGACAGTTTTTATCCCCCTGACATAGGGATAAAAATCCAATAGACAAACAGGTCCTGTCCTCAGGGAACTTCCATTTTCTGAAGAGAAAAAATATGCAATCCGATAAGTAAATACAACATATATTAAAAGTAAATTGAAAATAATTTTGGTGGGAAGGTATCAGGAAAATCTGGAAATGTCTCAAGGATGAAATAACAATTGAACTGAGTAATGTAGGGATTGAAGAATTGTTTCAGTCTCATCCAGTGCTTTCTAGGTCCTTGTACCCCAACCTCCTTACTTTATACCTTCCCCTAGTAGATTTCAAGGCATCCCTGCACTTTCTTGCTTTGTATCTGAAACAGGCAATTGAAACAACAGCCACTGTTATGTTAGAATGTAAGGGAAGTAAGCAAGCAGGATTTATGACTCTTCAGGGCTGGGTCAGTTGAGCCAGGGCTGAAGTGGGACCCAGAGAGAGCCAAAGCTGAATGATGTATTCTTTGCCAGGGGTCCTATTACTGCCTTTCTCCCTTGTCTCTGGGGAGATATGTGTAGGTCAAAGTGGTAAGGACCAATGGGGTATAATATCAGAGATATTATATAATGATTATATCAATTCTATAATACAATTATATAATTAATTATACAATATTAATTAATATTGTACTCCATTTTAATGGGCTATTCAAGAGATTAAGAGAAGGGATAATTTTAACTACATCTGATTTTCATTTCACAAGTTGACTTTTGAACCTGATCCCTCCATGAGACATTTTATAACACATATGATTAATTACTAGAAGGAAATCTGAACTAGAAGGTCCTAGTAACATATTTATGATTGATCCTTAATAATAGCTAGCATTCGTATAGTGATTTGTGGTTTGCAAAGTACTTTTTCAAAAATTTCATTTTATCCTCACAACAACCCTGGAATATAGATGCTACAATCTCTGTTTTACATATAAGGAAACTGAGGCAAACAAAGTCATACAGCTATTAGTGCCTAAATCAGAATTTGAATTCAAGTCTTGACTCCAGATCTAGTTCTCTATTTTCTGCCCTACCTTGCTACCACTATAAATACATATCTTTTGCATGTGGTATTTGTTACACAAGACTTGTGAATAACCATAAATTTCATGAATAACATTTTTACTCTTCATACTTCCTAATTTTCCCCAAATATCCACTGTGTGTATAATTATAAAACTAAAAAAAAGGTCAAAATCAAAATAACCTTTAAATTAAGAATACAAATTTATGTCAATTATTTTACATATACTTGACCTTCATAGTACATTAGAATCAGTTGACGCATTGTCAACTGACACCCATTATTAATCATGGGCAATGATTAATTTTAAACTAATAAGTCAATTTTTCAATCATATAATTTTAAATGAGTTTCCACATCTGAAGAAAATATGTTTTGTGATTAACTAAATACTTAAACATCTAGCTTAGAATAATTTCCTTCTATGAATTCTCCAAATCTCCATTCTCAAGCAGACTCCATATCTTCATTTGTGATAGCCAGTGAATCAGAAAATGAAGATATGGAGTCTGTGTCACAAAGCAATGGGAAGGCACAATGGCAATGGCAATGGATAGCAGGAACTGAACCCTACTGCACACGTTTGAATGGTCAACACAATGCCCATACAGAAATTATCTGTCTGAGAGTTTTTTGGGGAAAAAAAGGAGATCAAAAGAAAAAAGAAAGTAACTCTGCTTGACAATGAGTCCTCCAAAACCTGGTTTCAACTAGATATTCTTGTATTCAGACCAAATGACCTTCTAGCAAGTCCTCACTCATGCCATTCCATTTTCTATCTCAGAGCTTTTTGGTTCAATTTGTTCTCCAGGGTCAGACTACATAGTCTCCTAAACTTTACCTTTCAGAAGCTGTAGCTTTCTTCAAAACTCAGTTGTGAAGTTATACTGCAGATATCTATTTCTTCTGATATCTGTCAGTAATTTCCACTCAAATTATCTTGCCTTCATTTTGAATATATTTTATATCTCTTATATGCTTTCATGTCATATTTCTGAATAAAATTCAGACTCATTAATTAGCCATTATATTGAAAGGTCTTTGGGGGTAGAGCCTGTCTTTGCTCTTTTTGTATCCCGAGGGCTCACACGGCACCTAGTGCTGAGTAGGCACTTAATAAATGTTTTTTGATTGCTTGATCATTGAAGGGAAGGAATACTTCACTTTTGCCACTGTAGATCCAATAGCCTAGCAGAGTCATTGGCACATACTAGAAAATTAATGTCTGTTGGCTAATTGATGGAACACTAGATGGTTATCTTTTCATACAGGAGCATCTCTAAGAGGGCTCTGGTAAAACCATCTTAATTCCTCTTAAGTCTCCTTGAAAATCTATTAATCTATCGACAAGCTTAGATTTTTACTAAATTATGAACTCATGTGGTCCTAATACTCTTTGTCCATTTTAAGGAGTTCTCATTGATTCATGAACAATTTAACTACCCTGGTCTATTCCTTTGGCATTCAGTTTTCAAAAACATAGATTCAAACAGATGGAGAGAACAAGAACTGACACAAAACTTAAAGGAGATAAGTTTTAAAAAGATGAGCCTGTTTATCTGGGAAGGTTCTGCAAAAATGGCAACAATGGAATGGTAGCAGAATAACTCCAGGTCTTCCTGACTTCCAGTACTCGTTCCTGGTTTCTGTATAAAGCAAGCAATTGCTTTATATATGCTTCCAATACACAGTGGAGGAGTACCTGAATAAAATGAGAGTTAGAGACATAGGAATGGACAGAACCATGATTTTGGACCTTGCCTTTCACTGATCTGTGAGTTGAGATGGAAATGACTCTTCAGTTCTAAGTTCTTTTCTCAATCAGGCTGGTTCTAACCCAAAGTTTCTCCAAGTTAGTAGGACTATAAGTATATAGGTATTTGTGGAGATATACAGCTACTCAGATAAAGGGGATCATTTTGCTGCATTCCTCTAGAGTGGAAATGGAGAAACAACCTCAAGATAGTATGATAAGTCTTAAAACTAATATAGGCATAGGACAGAATACTCCCCGCCTTATCTTGAGAAATGTAGGGATCACTGAAGAGGAAAGAAGATTTATCTTGATAACTTATGATCTCGAATCTCAGTCCTTTGCATGTTTCATTGGGCTAAATGAAGCTTTTCCTAAATCTGATGTTAACCTAAATGCATGCTTATTATCCTTTTTTAGTTGAGGTTTATCCATAAGTCAAATTATCATGTTCCCAGGGGACTTTATATACTAAGAGAACATAAGCCTAAAAGAGTATTTGATTAGGGTAACTATGCAGAGAATAGTAAGTAGTACAGGAAGTCAGAAAGACTTGAATTGTAATCCTGTCTCAGACACTTATTACTTAGGTAACATAGGGCAAGTCACTTAATCTCTCTCTGCCTCAGTTTCCTCATGTATAAAGAGGGATTAATAACACACATACTTCCCATGATTGTTTTGAGAATCAAAAAGATAATATGAAAAGCATTTTAAAGTGCTATAGAAATTTATCTTTTCTTAGTATTAGTATTATTCTTGTTGTCAATTAGGAGTTCCTGGAACTGGGCTTGATCAATGGAAATTCCATAATGTAATTTGGGGCATAGGTTAAAGTCAAGTAGGTTAGCCTTCTTGCTGTTATCTATTATTAAATACAGTGTCTATGCAGATGACTCACAATTTCTATATATTCAGCCCTATATATAGACCTCTGCTGAGCTTCAGTCTTGAATCATCAACTTCCTGATTGATCACTCTATCTACATGTTCCTTATGCATCTAAAACCCAACAATTTGAAAACAAAAGTCATTAACTACTCATCTAACCCAAGCTGTACTTTTGGTAATTCAGTTTAGTTCAGTTCAATTAAAAAAAAAAAAAAAAAAAAAAAAAAAAAAAAACCAGCTTTCAAGTATCTACTCCTTCCTTCCTTCCTCCCTTCCTTCCTTCCTTCCTTTCTTCCTTCCTTCCTTCCTTCCTTCCTTCCTTCCTTCCTTCCTTCCCTCCTCTCTTCCTCTTCCCCTTCCCCCCTCTTTCCCCTTTTCTTTCTTCTACTCTCTTTCTTTCTCTTTTTCTTCTTTGTTTCTTTCTCCCTCCCTCCCTCCCCTTCCTTCCTTTCCTCTTTCATCTCCTTCCTTCCTTCCTTCCTTCCTTCCTTCCTTCCTTCCTTCCTTCCTTCCTTCCTTCCTTCCTTCTTTCCTTCTTTCCTTCCTTCCTTCCCTCGCTCCCTTCCTCCCTCCCTCCTTTCCTTCCCTCTTTCCCTCCTTTCCTTTCCTCTTTCCCTCCTTTCCTTCTTTCCATATAAGGTATCATACCCTTATCTACAGATACTCATAAAGACTTCCCCCTCTTTAGTACCTCTGTACCCTTCCAAGATATATTGGGGCTTATTGGTTAGAATTCTTTCTTAAGGAGCATGCCTTAAACTAAAATCAATCTGATTCTAATTGGCTACCAATAGGTTCTAAGTCAAGCTCTATTTGATCTTTATTTAGCTTCTCATTGACTCAGATTGAATGTAAATAGCAATCATTTCTGTTTTGGCCAGAAACTCTCAGGGCCTTCCCCTTCCAGATTCATCATTTTATTTATTTATTCATTCATTTGTTTGTTTATTTAGATTTTTTTTTTGGATTGGTGACAGAGGACATTCTTTGCCCCAAAGGCTAGTAACCTAGCCTTAATCACTGAATGGTTGTTATCTCAGTCAGACCTGTTGAAAATCTTAACTTAAAAAGGCCAAAATCTCCCATTGCACCCAGAGTCATCTCCAGTCTTACCACTGGACCCAGATGGCTCTAGAGGTGAAAATAAGGCAGGTGACACTGCCCAGCCCCTCCCTCCCTCAAATCCAATTCTTGCATGTCTGGGCAGCATCTCCCTGACGTCATGGTCCTCTTTGAGAAGGAAGAACAAATAACAACATCATACAGGATTTGTACTCGGAAACAAAGACACATATCAAAAAGCAGACATTCTACCTGATAGACTGATTCCCCATTTCTGTCAAGGACACGCTCACATTTCATGTTCTCCATGTTCACAGCCTCAATTTCTTCTCTTCTCACATTGAGATATCAAGTCTTGCCAGTTCTATTACCACAATCTCCTTGTCTCCTCTTAAATACCACTGTATACCACAACCAATTATCTTGAAGCTGGACTATCATAATAACCTATTAACTAATCTCAATGCTTCCATTTTCTTCCTTTTCCAATTCATTCTCCACAGAATTGCCAGAGCAATCATTCTAATAGCATAACTCTGATCTTGTCATTCTTCTACTCAAAAAGTTGCAATGGCTCCCTACTGTTTCTCAGATAAAATACATACTCCTTGATATTTAAAGCCCTTCCAAATCCGTTTCCAAATTACCTTTTCAGATTTATTTTACTCTATTCCCCTTCATGCATGCTACATGTTGTTTAAACCGGGCTACATGCTATTGCTCAAAAATCAACATTCCATCTCCTGTACATGAATATTTACAATAGGCTCTTCTCCAATGTCTGCAAAACATTCAGACTTTATCTCTATTTTTGCAATCTTTAGTTTTCTTCAAATCAGGTAATATTACCTCCAAAAACCTTTGCTAATTCTTTCTCCTAAGTATTTTTGGTTTATCTAACTCTTTTAATGTTGAATTATCCCACTCTAATATAGGATGCTTGAGATCAAGAATCATTTTTAACATTGCACTTATGTCTTCAGGACCTAGTACTTTGTCTTACAACAAATTTGTTCAACAAATACTTATTTTGAATTAGATTTAATTTAATCATAATAGTCACTAAGTCATGACTTTTTCAATAGTCACCAAATTACTTGTGAATTTATTCAATAGCTATCAGAATTAGTTATGATAGTCAATAAAGAGTCAATGAACATTTATTAAATTTATGATGTTCCAGGAACTAAGCCTTTGCCTATATTTCTATACATTTTTTTTTAAATCTGATTTTCTTCCAGCTTCATCTGTCTTTAGACAATTCCCTGCTTTCCCAGGTCACAGAAATCATTGCTTGGTAGTATCTTCACAATTTCATTTTCAAGAGTTTTTAGTCTCTACTGCAGAAAATTAAGCCATTGACTTCTTATTATTATTATTTTAGTTTTAATTTATGGAATAAAATAAGCATTTATATAATATAGTATAATAAAAAATGATTATACATGAAGTTGCAAATCATGAAATTGTACAACTTGTTATTCCTTTCAACTATATAAAAAATTATCATGTAAATTTCTTTTTTTTTCTTTTCCCCCATCTTCTTCTGTCTATCCATTGTTTAGAACCTTTGAATTCTATTTTATTTGAATTTCTGTTTCATTTGAAGTACTCATCAGACTATGTCTATCTTTCCTCCCCTTCTTCATCATAGACTTTGTAATGGAGTGATCACTTGCCTACAAGGTTTCCAACATTTCTATTTCAACACTCAGTTCTTCTTTGTTGGTTAAAATCCAGGAGAGAATGGCAAGTCCCTTCATTGCTTCCTCTACCTTTTCAAGGATAAAATTACCATTAAGGCAAGTCACGCAATTCTTGGCTGCTCTGCTTCTGGCAGACATAGAATTTCAACAGATGTTCAGATAGTTGAAGCCCCCATCTCTATGATATCATTCACCCATGCCAGGTTTCCAATCTGTTTTCAGGTTATTACCTATCCATGTCTACTCATCCTGTGTGATTTTTGTCAACAATCCACCCAATAAGTAGGAATCCTTTCTGATCTTTGAATAATTCACTTATAGCACTATGACAATTGACCTACTTTTTGTCATGTTCCCTCTTCCATGACCTGCCCACTTCCTTTTCAATTTTTACTAGTTCTGGATAATTTTTTTTAATAACTTCTTGCAACTTCATGGTACCATCCTGGAATTAGAGTCAAAAGAATGTTAGTTCAAATCTGACCTCAGACTTTTACTAGCTACCTTCTGTCAGGCTCTGTTTTTCTATTTATATAACTAGTATAGCTAGTACTATAGTATTATATACTCTATAGTGATTTAAGGCTTACAAAATACTTTATATATGTAATCTCATTTGATTTTCACAACAACTCATTGAGGGATTTTAATTTCCATTTTATAGGAGGAAATTGAAGCAAAAAGAAATTAAGTGACTTACTCAGAATCACATAGCCACTAAGCAACTAAGGATGAATTAGATCTCAGATCTTCCTAACTCTAAGTCTAGCTGCCTTTGTCTATTATTTCTTAAACTTTCTAAAAAAAATTCTTAAAAAATAAAAATAACACTTACCTTTCAATGTTATTGTGAGGACCACATGAGATAACAAATCAAAATTCCTGTGGAAGCTTTAAAGCACTATATCAATACTATCTTCTGTGTAAGTCATTGATGACATCAAATAAAATACTAAATTTTATATATTTACATTTAAATATATATTTATAGTATATCTACAATAAAGTATATCATATAGATAATAAATGTTCAAGAATGACAAGATCATTATTGCCTTTAATTGTTACAGTAAACTTCACAGAAGAGGTAAAACTTAGAAGGATGGGTAGTCTACCCATGTTGGAATTGGATCAATAACATGGACAAAGGTTCACAGTCCAGACACCAGTTCTTTGATGTCAAACCCTCTTTTACAGTAGGGGAGAACATATCAAGAGAAGATTCTTTATCTTGGTGGGGGCGGGGACAATTGAGGAAAGTAGGGTTAAGTGACATGCTCAGGGTCACACAGTTTAGTATCTGATGTCAGATTTGAACTCAAGTCATTCAGACTCCCAAACTAGTGCCCTCAAGAAAGTATTCTCCCAATGATCCTGGGCACAGCCCCTTTCTCAGGACACACATTTTGGCTTCCAATATACGGGGAAGGAAGGGAGTAAGCAATTTAAAAAATCTATTATGTACTGGGCCCTAGGCTAAATGCTTTGCAAACATTATCTTATTCATATCAGTCAGAGATTAAATAACTTCCTAAGGGTCAGACATCTAGTAAGTATCTGAGTTAGGATTTGAACTCAGGACTTCCTGACTCAAAGCCCAATGTTCTATCCACTATGCACCTAGTGGGTACCCAGACACAGCTACCATAGCTCCTCCATCATTTTCTACAACCAAACAGTCAGGGCCTGAATGCCATAACCAAGGATCTTGGTTTCTCAGGCCATTTAGCCCAAAGTGAGTTTCCTCAATTTATTCTCAGACCTAAACTTTTCCTGCAGAGGTTTTGGTCCATTCTTTAAAGTGACACCATCAATGATTATGTGACTTCTCTTCCTAAGGTATTCTGGCTATGGCAGTCCTGGACAAAAGTGTCAATCAATCAGTCAGCCTCCTAACACTGCACTTAGTTGTAGCTCAATAGCACCTGCCATTGTTCATACATACCCCACCTGTTCCCCATCACCTTTGCTCTCACCAACAGACTGCATAGCCATGAGTGTAATGATAGTAACCTTGCTTTACATAATACCTCAAAGTTTGAAAAGTAAGTTGTAGCATTTATCTCATCTGAGACACGTAAATATATGAGGCAGCTATCACCAGTATTCTTTTCTCCATTTTATAAGTAAAACTCACAGAAATGAATCACATGTGGAGTAGAATAGTTAGTTCTTCTGACAACTTTAGCACTCTTTGAACACACCATGATGTCTATACATGCTGCGTATTGACAGTAGTTGAGGAGGTGTGGGGAAGAGGGAAGGAAAGAAGGAAGGAAGGAAGGAAGGAAGGAAGGAAGGAAGGAAGGAAGGAAGGAAGGAAGGAAGGAAGGAAGGAAGGAAGGAAGGAAGGAAGGAAGGAAGGAAGGAAGGAAGGAAGGAAGGAAGGAAGGAAGGAGAAGGAAGGAAGGAAGGAAGGAAGGAAGGAGAAGGAAGGAAGGGAAGGAGGAAGGAAAGAAGGAAGGAAGGGAAGGAGGAAGGAAAGAAGGAAGGAAGGAAGGAAGGAAGGAAGGAAGGAAGGAAGGAAGGAAGGAAGGAAGGAAGGAAGGAAAGAAGGAAGGAAGGAAGGAAGGAAGGAAGGAAGGAAGGAAAGAAGGAAGGAAGGAAGGAAGGAAGGAAGGAAGGAAGGAAGGAAGGAAGGAAGGAAGGAAAGAAGGAAGGAAGGAAGGAAGGAAGGAAGGAAGGAAAGAAGGAAGGAAGGAAGGAAGGAAGGAAGGAAGGAAGGAAGGAAGGAAGGAAGGAAGGAAGGAAGGAAGGAAGGAGAAGGAAGGAAGGAAGGAAGGAAGGAAGGAAGGAAGGAAGGAAGGAAGGAAGGAAGGAAGGAAGGAAGGAAGGAGAAGGAAGGAAGGAAGGAAGGAAGGAAGGAAGGAAGGAAGGAGAAGGAAGGAAGGGAAGGAGGAAGGAAAGAAGAAAGGAAGGAGAAGGGAGGAAGGGAAGAAGGAAGGAAGGAAGGAAGGAAGGAAGGAAGGAAGGAAGGAAGGAAGGAAGGAAGGAAGGAAGGAAGGAAGGAGAAGGGAGGAAGGGAAGAAGGAAGGAAGGAAGGAGAAGGGAGGAAGGGAAGAAGGAAGGAAGGAAGGAGAAGGGAGGAAGGGAAGAAGGAAGGAAGGAAGGAGAAGGGAGGAAGGGGAGAAGGAAGGAAGAAAGGAAGGAAGGAAGGAGAAGGGAGGAAGGGAGGGAGGAAGGAAAACAAAGGGAGGGAAAGGGAGGGAGGGAAGATGGGAGGAAGAAACCTAATTGTAAGGGAATAATGGTATATAATTTTTTGCGTGTTAAAAATTTCATAGAATCACAGAATGTGATTGCTGGAAAGAGTCTTTGGAGGCCATGCAGTCTAAGCCATCCCTGACTAGAAATTTTATCTACAATATCTCTAACAAGTGATCATATTATCTGTGGCCTGTGTCCCTTCCTTGCCCCAGATCTTTGAATTACTGTTGACCCCTTGTGTCTAGGATGATGATGGTTTAGTAAAGGTGAGCTCCACAGAGAATTTACTGCTAATCTTACTTTCCCAGCTTACAGAAGGAGTTGGAGCTCATAGAATGAAAGCTTCCAATGGGCAGGAAGCCTTATAATCAGATTTGGAAGCATGTGATCCATATGCTACAGCAGCCAGGATTGGTTTCTTTCCTTTCATTCAACTTGTAATGGGAATTCCTGTGTATCATGAGGGTAATTGGAACAAATGGCCACCACTATTAGATTCTAAGGGCTAGACTTCCATAAGTGAGTTAATCAAATAGCATTTATTAAGAGTCTACTATGTGAGAGGCATATTAAGTGCTGGGCATACAAAGAAAGGCAAAACAAAGTTCCTGCTCAAATGAGCTTACACTTAAATGAGGGAGACAATACACAAACAACTAAATTACACTTAGGATAAATTTGGAGTAAATTTCAGAGGGAAGGCGCTAGGATTAAGGAAGAGTAGGAAAGACTTCTCACAAGATGAAACGTTAGTTAAGATGTGAAAGAAGTTTCCTTCCTGCACCATGAAGTAGGCAGGAGTGGTCAGGGCTGTGGCTACAGTAGTCATTGCTGCCCTGTGGCCATCGATAGGTGGTGGGTGAGCAAAATAAGTGAATAATGATGCCCAGGAAAGATTCTGATTTGGGGGCAGAGATGGCAATGAGAACCATGATGAAAGAAAATTCTGACCATGGTCAACTATTGTCAATCTGGTCGGGTCAGTGAACTAAAAGTGAAGACTGATTTTTTTTCACTGCTTTTTAAAAATGTTTGGTTTGTTTATTATGGTTTGAGATCCTGAGACAGAATCTGAGGCATGTCCCCTTCTTTTATCACCTTTCACAAACAAGCTTGAAAATTTCCCTAATCACATATTAAGATACTGATTCCTTTTTTTTTTTTTTTTTTAAATGGTCAAACAATTATACGATAGTGGTACATTCACTAAGGCTTTAAATCTATGAATGTGGGCTCTCATGAACATGTGACAAAGAGCTCAGAATGGGTAAATATTATCCCAGAGTAGATTTTTTTTTTTATGTTTTATTAACCTAAATTAATTCCGGATCCAGGTAGCAAAAGCTGAATTGAACTGATGTTACACTCTAGTGGTTAGTGGAAATATGAAGCGTTTGATAAAGACTCCTGGCATTCAACATAAAAAAAAATTGACAAAACCATTAATATGCAGTCAAGAAGAGTGCCTCCCTATGGACAACTCAGAGATTGCACTCCCTTGCTGGATAATTAACATGATTACATCCCTGCTCCCTGTAGTCTTGAAGAAGGCAAACCTTTAGCCAGAGGAGCAGAGAATTGCTTACTGCACTGCACATGTGCCACAGGTACACCTTGCGCCACAGGAGCAGAGAGAACTACTTACTGCACTGCACAGGTACTACAGGTGCAACTTGAGCCACAGGAGCAGAACTGATTACTGCACTGCACAGGTGCTACAGGTGCAACTTGAGCCACAGAAGCAGAACTGCTTACTGCACTGCACAGGTGCTACAGGTGCAACTTGAGCCACAGAAGCAGAACTGCTTACTGCACTGCACAGGTGCTACAGGTACAACTTGAGCCACAGGAGCAGAACTGCTTACTGCACTGCACAGGTGCCACAGGTACAATTTGAGCCACAGGAGCAGAACTGCTTACTGCACTGCACAGGTGCCACAGGTGCAACTTGAGCCACAGGAGCAGAACTGCTTACTGCACTGCACAGGTGCCACAGGTGCAACTTGAGCCACAGGAGCAGAACTGCTTACTGCACTGCACAGGTGCCACAGGTGCAACTTGAGCCACAGAAGCAGAACTGCTTACTGCACTGCACAGGTGCCACAGGTGCAACTTGAGCCACAGGAGCAGAACTGCTTACTGCACTGCACAGGTGCCACAGGTGCAACTTGAGCCACAGAAGCAGAACTGCTTACTGCACTGCACAGGTGCCACAGGTGCAACTTGAGCCACAGAAGCAGAACTGCTTACTGCACTGCACAGGTGCCACAGGTGCAACTTGAGCCACAGAAGCAGAACTGCTTACTGCACTGCACAGGTGCCACAGGTGCAACTTGAGCCACAGAAGCAGAACTGCTTACTGCACTATACAGGTGCCACAGGTACAATTTGAGCCACAGGAGCAGAACTGCTTACTGCACTGCACAGGTGCCACAGGTACAATTTGAGCCACAGAAGCAGAACTGCTTACTGCACTGCACAGGTGCGAGTACATTTTCACTATCCAGGTGCCACAGGTACATTTTTACATCAAATGTGTCCTGCACATATGACCTTTCTCTTGACCCTCCTGAAGTTGGGGGATATTATCTTTCCTGTCACATGAAAGTCAAAGTTCACTCGATAGGTCCCAGGAGACTTGGGAACAGAATCCCAGGGTCCAGATTTCCAGTTGCTTATTTTACATCAAAACTTTTAAAACTATAAAAATCATCAGCTGATCTGGTCCTTATTTGATTTCTTTTAACCAGTGGCATTTAGAAAAATCTCTTCCCTCCTTCCCATTCCCCCGATATTTTTTAGCTCCACAGATCCCCGCATGATTCAGAAGAAACAAGGAGCAACATTTCCAAAGGTTCCCCTTTATCAAGTTATTTGGCTACTGTTTACAAATTGCACAATTAGTTTGCCTTTTAGTTGTAAATATAAATCAGCAGCTGGAAACACATGATTAAGTAGGAGTCAACGTGCCGAGGTTTATAAAAGGGCTGCTCCAGAGGGGTTAAGCCCAGTCTTCCTGCCATACCAAACACATTAACAATGACACCATAACACCCTCCCTGTTGAAAGTGCTGAGTTCCCACAATGCAACAGGGAAGGCCAGCGCTGTGGAGCTATTCTCAGGTGACACTGTATGAATGTCACTTAAAGTTCACTTTCATTATTTTAATTGTCACTGTAAAAATTTTCCATTCAGGACTGATTATGTTCTAAGAGAAATCAGAACTTAAATTCCAATCAATCATAATTGAACGTATTGTTGCAAGTGGCATATAAAGCCATGCTTGGGATGTAATTAAGACAAGTGTTAGTTACTTCTGAAAAGCTGCCAGGAGATTTAGGAGCCAGAGGGATTAATTCTGAATAATTTACGTGGCCAAAGCCATCACACTAGGCAATAAAAATGTTTTATGTCCCCTTCTCTTTGTGTGCTGTAAAGGAAAAGATGGGCAAGAATCAGGATTGGGAATTGTTTGGTTGGGCATTGAGGATTGGCTTTGGTTTGGTATCTGTGGTATAACATTTTGGGGATGGACACAAAGCCAGAGGATGACATCTCAACACTTTGGTGGGTGGGATGTGGGGGCAGCAAGTGTCTTAACAAATAGAGATGGATGGTCCAAACCAAACATCTTTATTGTTCTTGGAAGGGAAAAAAAGACTTTTTTTTTGGGGGGGAAGGGAAAAGGGACAATCAGATACTCATAGGTTGAAGTTAATAGTCCTTCTCCTTGATTCCTTCTTCCCTTCCTCCTTCCTTAAAAACAAAAACAAAATAAAACAAAACAAACAAAAAAAAAAAAAAAACAACAACAACAAACTAAGAGCTTGTGGGCAAGTCCAGTTAGTCAACTGGAAGAAAGATTGTGGAATTTTCCCACACAAATTTCAAAGGTCCAATCTGGGAGGGAAGCACTTTCTTTGTAAACAGTGGGACTTTTGAAACTTCATTCCATTCATAACTTTTATCACACTGTATTATCAATTGGTCCAGAAGATGTAAACAAAAGACTGGGTGTGATGGGCACCGGCTTTTTGGTTTTTCCCTGGGTTGTTGAATGGATAAACCTAGACTAGAGTTTCTTTTTTTCTTATTTTTTAAAAACAGTTTTAACATTTAAAAAATTTTTTAAAAAACATTTTAACACTTTTATAAAAAGTTTAATTTCCATTTTGTTCTCCCTCCTAACCTTTCCACTCCCCTCCATAAAACTGTAGGCAATCTGTTATAGATTATGTATGCACAATCATGTTAAACATATTTCCACATTAGCCATGTGCACAAAAAATTGGACTAAAGGGGAAAAATCATGGAAAAAAATGAAATTAGTATGCTTCGATATGTATTCAGACTCCATAGTTCTTTCTCTGGATTTGCATTAATGTTCCAGGTTTCCCCTCATCCTCTCCAACACTTATTATCTTTTACTGTCCTATGAGCCAAAGCGAGAAGTGTCAAGTAATAGCTCAGAGATTTCTTAATTTGCATTTCTCTAATCAATAGTGAGCTAGAGGGGCAGCTAATTGGTGTAATGGATACAGCACCAGCTCTGAAGTCAGAAGCATCTGAGTTCAAATGTGACCTCAGACACTTAATACTTCCTGGGCAAGTCACTAAACCCCAATTGTCTCAGAAAAAAAAAAAAAGAATAATAATGAGCTAGAGCATTTTTCACATGAATAGAAGAAACAGCTTTAATTTTTTCATCTGAAAATTGTTCATATCTTTTGACCATTTATCAATTGGGAAATGACTTGTATTCTTATAAATTTCACTCAGTTTTTTATATATTTTAGAAATAAGGTCTTTATTAGAAACACTGACTGTAAAAATAATTTTCCAATTTCCTGCTTCCCTGCTAATCTTGACTGCATTGGTTTTGTTTGTGTGAGGTTTTTTTGTTTGTTTGTTTGTTTTGGTTTGGTTTGGTTTGGTTTTTGCTGAGGCAATTGGGGTTAAATGACTTGCCTAGGATCACACAGGTAGGAAGTGTTAAGTGTCTGACGGCACATTTGAACTCAGGTCCTCCTGACTTTAGGGCTGAGGTTCTATCTACTGCAGCATCTAGCTGCCCCTGTGCAAGTAATTTTTATCTTTACATAATCAAAATTATCCATTTTATATCTCATAATGTTCTCTAGTTCTTCTTTAGCCATGAATTTCTCCCTTTTCCAAAGATCTGACAAGTAGACTATCCCTTGTTCTCCTAATTTGCTTATAGTATCACCCTTTATATCTAAATTATGAACCAATTTTGATTTTCCCTTTGTTTAGGGTACAAGCAGGTCTAATTTTTGCCATTATATTTTCCAGTTTTCCCAGTAATTTTTGAAAAATTCTGAGTTCTTATCCCAAAGCTGGAGTCTTTAGATTTATCAAACATTAGATTACTATTGATGTGGAGTTTGGTACCAAATGAAGTGGATTTTGTAGACATCAGATGATGGCAGACACCAAAAATTAGGGTATTGTCATATGAAGAATTCACAATAGCCATTGTCTTTGCCAAAAGGTAGATTTATTTGGGGGAATAGATTACAGACAAAATGAAGGGATACCTAGATAACAGAAATGGTAAATATGAAATAGAGTTGGGAGAACATATAAAGGAGAAGTTCCTCACAATTATCCATAGAAAGGGAGCACCCCATGAGGCATGCCCTTAGCTGGCAGCTAAATCCTGAAAGTACAAAAGAGTTACTTATAAGGAGGAAAAGTAGGGTTGAAAAGCATTAGTGAAGTTAGGAGAAATACCACGTGGCATGGGGGAAGCTACCTCCAGAGTGTCATGGTGAACAGATTTAAAGGAAGGCAGCAGCCATGGGATGGCCCATAAATAGATTTTATAAGGAAAATTTAACGTCAGGATTTCTGATAGGGTGAGACTGCTTGAGACCCTACAGAGGGTAGGTCTCAAGGGTATGAAATAATTTAGATTTCTGACTAGATGACCTCCCCAGAGGGTGGGAACATAGAGCTAACCTGGGAGCTAAATGAATTTCTTTCAGAGTCTTCTCCCTACCTGCCTCATGGATAAATTTTTATCAGTTCCTCTGCTAACCACACTTGACATAGAAGACCTCAACTATAGTCATTGATTATTGTGTTTTGTATACCCCTTTTCTTCTGGTCCACTACTCTATTTCTTAGTCATTACTAAATGGTTTTGATAACTGCTGCTTTACAATATAGTTTTAAGTCTGATACAGATAGAGCCCATAGGTTTTACTACATTGCCAAAGGAGATCATAACACAAAAATAGTCAAGAACCTTAGGCCTTAGACAAAAGCTGATTCTTTCATAGACCTCTGTTATTACATTTGAAACAAAATGGGGAGAGCCAATGATTAAATCCTACCATTGTCACCTCCTTTATTTTTATTTCTTTAGGCTTTTGTGTGTTTAACCTTATTGAGAGAGGCAATGCTAAGGTATAACTAAAAGCTGCCTCTTGTTCACTTGGGAAGGTTCAATGACAAAAAGAAAATGCTATTTCTCAATCATCACATACAGATCAGTTTTCTAAGAGAAAGAGGTCAAAAGAACTGGCAGGAACCTAATAAAGGTCTTAGAAAATAATGTTTCTCCATCTGAAAAATAAACCATGTCTTTAAATGCATTAACTCTGTGGGGAAATAAACGTAATCAACCAAATTCAATTCCTGCCAACATTTGTTTTCTTATCTATGTACAATCAATATACTTGTTGCAATTATGTCTCTCAATAAATCCTCCCAAAGTCTTATTTTCTCATAAGATTTTCTGCTGCACTCAGATTCATTGCATTAATTTTCCATCTAGAGAAATTGTTTTTTGCATTTTCAAAGTGAAACCATTTCCTTAAAGGATTCTGTCCATCCCTCCTTCTAACCCCATTTCCTTTTCTTCTTTGGTCAATACTGTAGTTATTTTAATTTGATTTTGGTGTTTATTCTGCTTCTCTTGGTAGAGTAGACCTACTAAGAATATTCCTGTGTAAAGTACTAAAGCTCTTCATTAGAATTGCTTCTAGCCCCTTCTATTCCTTCTTTAAATAGTTGAATATCTAAGGATTTTGTTCATTGAGCTATCACTCTGAAACAGTTTGCTGCTTTACAAGAAAATTGAGGGAAACACATGAACTGATGCAAATTGAAGTGAGCAGAACCAAGAGAAGATTGTACACAGTATTAAATGATGATCAACTGTGAAATGACTTGGTTATTCTCAGCAATACAATGATTCGAGACAATTCCAAAAGACTCATCATGAAAAAAAAAAACTATCTAGAGAGAGAGAGAGAAAACTGATAGAGTGCAAATCCAGATCAAAGCATACTGTCTTTCACTTTCATTTTTTTGGTAGGTTGTTTTTTTTTTGGTTTTTTTTTTTGGGGGGGGGGATTGTGTTTTCTTTCACATCATGACTAAAGTGAAAATTTGTTTTGCATGATTTTACATATATAACATACATCAAATTGCTTACCATTTCAGGGAGGGAGAGGATTTGGAACTCAATTTTTTAATTAAAGCTTTTTATTTTCAAAACATATGCATGGATAATTTTTCAACATTGACCCTTATAAAACCTTGTGTTTCAAATTTTTCCATCCTTCCCTCTACCTCCTCTTCTAGATGGAAAGTATATGTTAAGCATGTTAAAATATATATTAAATCCAACATATGTATATTTTTAATAATAATCTTGCTGTACAAGAAAAATCAGATCAAAAAGGAAAGAAAATGAGTAGAACTGCTGTTGAGAATATAAGTCTTTAATAAAGACCTGTGCCTGGGTAGGCAAAGACTTTCTTTCTCTGTAAAACATCTCCCAAAAGGCTTTGTGTGACAGAATATATTTATCAGGAGAGTTGCCTAAAACATAAATGAAGCATATACTAATATTGCTATCTACAAGATTGTTAAAAAAAATTGCTAAGTAGAAAGGAAGGTGCAAGGGAAAGAGCCTGAGAATGACAGAAAAAGCCACAAAAATGGTGACAGTTATGCAATGGTATGAATGAAAAGAACTCCCTCCCCCAGGCCAGGAGAAGTAATAAAATTGATTCCTCCCATCCCTTCTGCAGGCTGAACAGCCCAATTAGGAACCCTAACTATTTCAGTCAATGGCAGATTCACCACCAAGAGACTCTACATGTAAGTCTATGTAGCAAGGAAAACCTATATTCTTCCTCTCAGAAGAAATTTCTATTGTCTAGAAAAAATGTAGTAATAATAAGACCATCTAAAACCTAAGTCTGAAACCAGACTCAGAATATTTGTCAAAAGTTTTACCCTGTTCCCTAAGTGCTTTCCCCAGATTTAAAGCTGTTCTTCGATGGTGGTTTGGATATAGGCCTCTCATCTAACTGTACCCCATTGTTCCAGTACCAGACTTGGAGCTGGAGACCAGTGTGGGAAGATAAACCTTGAATATGGAAGATCATGGTGCCTACTGCAATTTTAAGTTACCCATGTTTGATTCACATTGTCTATTGTTGTTGCTTCACATTGTCATTGCTTAATGGAGATAAACAGTGACAAACAACACCCTCCCCCCTCTTCCCCGACTTTAAATAAGTCATTTCTTGTAGAGTTGAACAAGCACCCTAGCCCCAGAAGACTCTTGATGAAACATATTATTTCATGAAACAGAGGTGAAAGATTCAGAGGCAGAATTATACATATATATATAATGTGTATATATATATATATATATATATATATATATATATATATATATATATATATGGCAGGAAATAGTTTTACTTAACTATAATTGTTTATAATGGGGCTTTTGTTTTCCTTTCTTTCTCAATTAGGAAAGGGTGGTGTGATGGAGAAAAACATATTTTTGTTAGTTAAAAAATAAATTTTTTATTAAAAGCTAATGTGTTTGGAAAATCAATATCAAATTGCTTGCCTTCCCAATGAGGAGAGAGGAATGGGAGAGAGAGAATTTGGTACTCTCAAAACATGATTAAATATGTTTGTTAATCTTTTCCACATGTAATTGGGAAATATTTAACAACATAAATAAAAATTACTTTTAGAAAAGGGAGAGAAAAAGCAACGTGTGACCAGATAGATCTAAAAAGAGAAAAAAGGCATATGGGAACAAAATTAAATTAATTTAAAGTAAGAAATTTAGATTCCAAATAGAAATAGCAAGAAAATGTTTTGCCTCAAACCCCTGCCATATACTAGTTATGTGAATGTCTAATTTTTTTAAGGAATACATGTATGTATTTGTCATTATCTTGACAGATTTTCCTTTACTTCACCCACCTGACTTGGGGGAGATAGACAGCTTCATTGTCAATATGTTATAATTCTTTCTTGTCTTTTTCTTTCTCATCTGACACACTCACCCCAACTCCATCTGAAAAATACAGATTTTGCAAATCTGATAAAAAAAATGAAGACGATATACCCACTAGATTATATATGAGAGAATAGGTACCTTGTAGGGAGGATAACATTTGAGACATAAAGTAATTAATAGGACAATAAGATCAAAAAAAGAAGATTAATACAAATCATGGTCTCCGATATTTGAATAAAAATGCTTAAAGTGCTGGCAACAAGCAAAAGGAAGTAGAGGTTTTAATATAAGATGAATTTTAACCTCATAGAATCACTAAGATGTGGTGTGGTAGATATATATCTTTTAAATAAGAAACAGGCTAATTGAAAGGTAGTGGGGTGGAGATGGAAGGATTTCATATGATATTTCTAAAAAAATTCAGGAGCAAGATGGGGAAAGCATGTTTAAAAACATTTCTGTCGAAATCAGTCAGGGGAAAAGAAACATACAATTTATCAGTTGGTATATTATTGTCCCCCTGGACAAGAAGGAGAAATATTTGCAGAATATAGGGAACAGATTACAATCTTGGCAGAGAGGTATGATACAGTGGTGATAGGGATTAAATTATTCAGACATTTGTTAGAGAGCTCTTTTTTTTTTTTTTCTGATGCCAGAATCAGAGTATGTAAAAGCTTTCTGATTTGCCTTAATGATGATTCTGTCCTTTAAAAAATAGAGGAACCAATACGGATAAATTTCCATTTTTGCATTTAATTCTCACCAACAGGGAGGAAACTTTTACTGGCATGGTAAGGAAAACCTTGGAAGTGAAGTGATTATGCCCTTCTCAGATTTGTGATACAGACGAGGAAAACTTGGGTTATTTGATGTGAACTTTTTTGTTTGTTTCTTGAAAACAGATTTCAGCATAAAGATAAGGAGGCAAAATTTTTACAGAAGAAATTAGAGTAGAAAAGAAGAAACATTCAAAATTAACATTCTGAAATCATAAAGAGAAACAAAAAAGAGGAAAAATTAAGGTTCTCTGAAAAGACTAGTGTAGATGCAAAGGGAACTCACTTAATTATTTAATTTTTAAAAGACATGAAAGATGCCTGTAGAACCTCAAAGCAAGGGCAGCTAATAAAAGATTCCAGAACTGATTATATCCCTATAATCACAATATCAGAAGATTGAAATTATTGATAGAAGGAAAGCTAAATATAATGTACACTGAGGCAAAGAGGAATCTCAAGGGGATAGCATCATTACTTGGGGCAAATAGTACAGTGACAAGATGAAGATGAGATAGAGCAGTTTCATTCTTTATTTCTGTTTGCTCTGCCACAGAGCCTTTGCACTGGAAAGACCAGATGTGGAGAGACTTCATTGGTATAGGGGTACTTAACAAAGCTTGATCCACAAAGGGAGATAAGAATACTTGCTGCAATTTAATCATAAGGAGGGTTGCTTATAGCAATGATGTTAAACTCAAATGGAAGCAGAGACTATAAACCATATAATATGAGTTGCATATTGTATAGAAAATCACATACTAACATCTGTATTCTATTTTACTTTATTTTGTTAAATATTTCTCAATTATTATGTTTTATTGCTATGTTCTGTCTTTTACATCACTATAGTAACTCATGTATTCCTTCTTCTTCCCCTCTCAGAATACCATCACAAATGACAGATGACATTTTTATGGAGGAAAAAAGGAATCACAAATGATTGATACACTGAAAAAAAATCTGTAGTCATGTGCAGCGTGTATATGTGTGAACCTCCCACCTTCAAGGAGTAGGTTGGAGGTGTCTTCTCATTTATCTTTATTCCTGTACTATTTGATCTCTATAATTTTGTTCCATTGACTTTTGATGTTTTTTTGAGTTTCTAATTACATCTTAATCTAGTTATATGACCTGGAGAATGCTATTTGATGAAGCTTCTGGCCTGTGTTTGATCCACCTGAGTTCTAGCACTGAGAATTAAGTGATCTATCTGCCCAGATTCACATAGACAATATATATTAGGAGCAGATCTTAAACCCCAAGTCTTTCTGATTTCAAGGCTTGATCTTTATCCATTACTCCAAACTACCCTTGCAGAAATCATTAGAAAGAAGAAAACAAAAGTAGCTAATGGAGAATTGATCCAACACTCATCTGTCCCTGATGAATTCAAGTCACTTGGCCCCGATTTTAACTACATCCTAGTTACTTAAAGAACAGGAAGACAGGGTCACAGAGCCACAATCAGTGATATCTGAAAGCTCATGGAGAATAAGAGTAGTACCATTAGACTGGAAAAAGCACATTTTGTCCCAGTTTGGGGTGCTGGTATAAAGAAAGAGACTGGAGTTTGAAATCTATAATTCAATGAATTTCACTTTAATTCTTGACTGAATCTTTAAAAAAATAGTTAGGGTACATAAAAAAAGGAGGTGGTGGTTATAAAGAATTTAAAATGACTTAATCTAGAAGCTAAGCTAATTCCTTTTCTGACCATATTACTAAACTGGGAATGTTATTTGTGTGGTTAAACTAGAATTTATTCAATGGATTTTAGCAATAATCCTACATTATGGTTCCACATGTATGGAATAAGAGCAAAGTTCTCACATGGGATAGCCAAAATTACTCAGTCTAACAGAATTACATGAAATTGGGTTTAACAAAATAAACAAAAAATACAATGAAACATAGATAATATGAGCATGAGATTTAATGTAATATTCATTGAACTATAGAGGCAGGAAGGAAAGAAGGAAGGAAGAAAGAAAGGAAGGAAGAAATGAAGGAAGGCGAAAGGAAGGGAGGGAAGAAGGAAAGAAGGAAAGAGGAAGGGAGAAAGGAAGGAAGGAAAGTTCATGTACCTTTGAATTCCATTAAGGAAAGCATCGTTTCTGGGGATGAGGTGGTGACAGTCCCACTATACTCTGCTTTGTTTAGGCCAATTTGATCAATTAATCAAATGTTTATTTAAGAACTAGTTATTTTTATAGTCACTGTCATAAGTTGATAGTAATAAAAAGATAGAAAGGAAACAGTCTATTCTCAAGGAGTTTACATTCTAAGGGGATACATATGCATATATAGTATATAAAAACAGATAAAATGTCATCACAATGTGAAAGCACTAGTAGTTGAGGAGGACCTGGGAAAATCTCATTTAGGCACGTTTTGAGCTATTTTGAAGGAAAGCAGGTATTTCAAGAGGTGAAGATGGTGAACGAAGGCATTCCAGTCATGAAACATAGCTAGTGCCCACGTAGCAGAATAGAAATGTATGTGTGAGGAACAGCCAAAAGGCCACTATAGCCAGACCTTAGTGTGTGTGAAGGAAAACGATATGCAATAAGCCTGGAGAAGTAGGATGGTATCATCTTTCAATATACCAAAATAGAAAGATATATATTTTATCCTAAATGTTTTAGGGAATCCCTGGATTTTATTGAATGGGAAGGAGAAGAGAGTCATATGATCACATTTATGCTTTAGTTTATCCAAAGCAATATGTTCAATTACATATGTCATAATTTAGGAAAGAATTTGATAAGTTGGAGATAATCCTATCATAAAAATGCAGAGATAAATTTAGTAAATTTATGGTAAGTAAGTAGTAAATTAATGGTAAGGAAAAAAAAACAAATCAAACAAACAAAAATCTTCCTTTTGAAATATTCCTATTGCAAACTGAATAGACTATCTCTGAGGATTGTTAGATCCCCCTCATTAAAGGTCATCAAGCAGAGTGTGAATGACTAATTGTCAGGGATGATATAGTTTCTAGTACAATTTAGAATATATAGCCATTGATGTCCCTTCCCACTATGACATTCTCTTCCCTTTTTATCTTCTCTGTCCTACGAATTCTTCATAAATTTTTCTGCTCTTCATTTAGGTTCAATGTTGCTTTCATCCCCTTCCTTTCCCATTCCCCCAGAGACCTTTCCCATATTAGAGCTGGGAGCAAAGGAGTTGTCTCCAAGCCCAGTCTACAGCTGTGCCATCATGCCCTGTGACCTCGCTTCACAAATTGGCTGCTTGTTTCAATGATTTTGCTGAGCGAATGCAAAGACTTAGAGGAACCACTTGAAATGTTTCTCTTTTACAAAATGCTGTTTGTTGTGACAGGACAGGAAAAGGCCATCAGCTCCAAGAAGTCTTGGCAGCAGCAGTTCAGCTTGACAGACTGAGGAGACGGGAGATGAATGAGCTGCCAGAGAAGAAGACACTGAAGACATTAACTTATTTATTAAGCTAAATTATTTACATTAAGGAGCTGGCTTCTCTGGGCAATCTATCTGGTACTTCACGACCAGAGACAGTTTTAAATGGGAACAGGTCACAAAATGAATCAAAACAAAACAAAGCAAAACAAAATATATCTTTTCTTTTTTTTTTAAATCAACGAAAACTTAGACATCTCTTTAAGAGAGCAGAAGGGTATGCAGAGATAGGTAAGACAGGATTGTCTCCTGCTTTCCTCCTTTGACATTGGACAGGGCTTGCCCACCTCCCAGGGAATGTGGGCCTCCTACTGGTGAATATTAGGTGGATGTGTAAAAAAAAAAGGAACAATGTCAGTTTTTGTGAGACATGTCCAGAATGGTGACACAGAAGAGGAACACAGTGTCCTGCTGGTAATGAGGTTGGCCCTTGCAGAGATGATAAGAGCTTGATTCAATATTTATGAAGCTCAGGGTGGGATTTTCCCCCTAAATATAGAAATTTGGTAATTATCACTGTGGAGGCAATTTGCTAGTCGTCTCTTTTCAATTATTAATAAAGAGAAAAGGCCAAGCATGCATGGAAATATAAGCAAAAGCAACTAGTTTAGTCTTCCTTATTTCAGATAGTATCTTTTCTTCATTCAAAACTTACTATTTTCCTTGAAGTCTATCTCCTCCGGGAAGCCTACACTGATTTATCAATAAAAACTAAAAGATAATCCTTAGAAATGTGTGAATAGAAGTTCCAATCCATACTTTATCTTTCAATGAATTCTTAAATCCCTAAGAGGAAAGAAGATATATGCATATATATTTTTGGGGGTTTGTGGCTCACAGGTTGACCTGTCTCACCTCTTTGTATTGTAAACTCCTGCAGATGCCTTTGACTTAGTTGCTTAGCACCACACTGATTTATATATAATGGCTCATAATTCTTTCACTCACTTTTCCATTGTGTTCCATCTTCTGCAAAAGGTTTACTGCTCTTGAAGACAGGGATTGTGGCTATTTATTTGTTTGTTTCTATCATACATTCATTAATTCATTTATAAAGTCTGACCCCACAAAGCCCAGAACAGTATTCTACCTAATACACAGGGCATTTATTTACTCTTAAATCTATCAGTAGTGGAAAAATAATGTGTTGTCTTTATTATATGAAAATGACTTTGCTTATGGCTCAGTGGGGTTTGGATTTTGAATAATTTTCCAGGAGTAGGACTAAGTTGTCCACATTCTCTTCCAACTCATTCATATGACAAATCTTATGCATTTACTACAGCATAAGAGCAAAATCTGTGACAGCATGAAATTCAACACTCCACTTTAGTCAAGCCCTTGATGGAGGCCTCATTGGTAAAGTTTTATAGTTCATTAAGCTAAATCAGCTGCAGTCATAAAGGATAATAGATATTAACTGTATGGTGGTCGTCTAAAAACCCTTTGCTTTTGGAGTCTTGTGTAGAGGAAAGCCAGTCATTTCTCTGGCCATTTCCCTCAATTAGAAATAAAAGGAGTTGGTCAAGGAGTCATCATAAATGGATTCATTTTTGTCTTATCTCTGGATCTTGTTCCCTCTGTGGTCTGTATTATCTTAAGTAATTCCACTTTCATGTGTGTCAACAAATTCCCATCAAAGCTCTAGTCGATTCAATGCAAAATCAAAAATCTCTTAATTCAGTGAAAGCAACTAGTGGATTCTGGGAATGGAGCCATCCGGGCCCTCTCATATCTTATATCCTAGGGTCATACCTATCTGAATACAGTTAAGGCTAACTCTGCCAATTAGCATCATTATTCATGGAGTTTTGATTCCCTAAAAAAAAAAAAAAAAAAAAAAAAAAAGAATCATTGAAGCAATAAATTGCTCATGCATTTTTCTGAAATAATTGCTTGTGACTTCCCCATCCTATGCAGATGACACTGTGTAACAGATGAGGGACCTTGAGAGACTACTAAAGGATAAAGGGAGACACCCAGCTCTGTGTTTGGATTGTTTATACCCATCCCACCCCCACCTTCCTCTCTCAGTAAGAAACAAATAAAAATTTAAAGAATCTTAAGCTCATAGTGAGTCAGGCCTACAGTACTGAGGACCTGTGACTCAGGATTTCATTTTTATAGAAGAGCAACTTCTACTCACCTAAAAACAAAAAACAAAAAAAAAAAAAAAACTACCTATTAATAACAGAGCTGGTAATGTTGATGTTCACTTAACCCACAGAACATCTTGGCAATTCTTATTTTAAGTTCTTTGGCATGGCCTACACCAAAATGTATGAGGAAATGACGCCCCCTTCTCCAAACAGCTCATTTCCCTGAGAAAACTGCCAGTCCCAGAGGAAAATCAAGAATAGCTGAGAATCAGTTTCCTTATATTCTTCTCTGGTTAGGGGGAACTTGGGGATTTTTAGAAAGCTTCAGTCCAATCTCCTCTTGAAATCTTTTCTTGACTACACCAGTTCACAGTAAGCTTTTTTTTTTTAATCATTCTTGGATTCTCATATTATTTTCTGGAATACCTATTTTTATAATAATTTTAGGCCTTGAATATAGTAAGCACCAAATAGAATTTCACACACACACACACACATTGAATTTGATTATATTTTAAGAGATGAGATTTGGTTGCTTACTGATATGAGAATCATTTCCAAATCAATTGTCAGACTATTAAATTGTTAGAGCAAATATTAAAATCAATACCAAATTAGAAGAATAAAAGTGAGAAGATATTGCTGTGTAATTGAAGGAATTTTTATTGGAACTATTTAAACTAGCTATGATTCCCTATCTCTCCCAAAGTGGAATCATATCAAAAAAATGGACATCAACACACACTATCAACATTTACTAAGGAAGCTGAATTGATATCAAGTAATCATCACAAGGAAAATACCAAAAGATCTTGGAAATTGCCTTTGCGGTTAATCTAGATGTCAAAGGGAAAGACATGGTAGCCAAGGGAAATACAAGCTTGGAGTATAAACTCAAAATGATTTATAAAATCCTACAGAAGAAAGCAGTACACGATTTTGAGGAGTCACCTTATTGGAAGGAGGAGGGGAAGTTTTCTGTAAAGCTCAGCAAATGACACAATCCAAGAAACATTTTAAGGATGAAACTAAAGGAGCTGAAAAGATGAAAATCAAATCAAACCAAACCAAACTAAACCAACAAAACAGAAAAGAATTATCAAGATTTCTAGATTCAACTGTTGACTCCATTAGTATAATAGACTTTCCACATTTCAATCCAATTACAGTTTTGCCTTATTTTTGGAATTAGCATAGGATTTTTCTGTTGCTTTGAATTTCTGTTTTTGATTAGTCATTATTAGGTTGATCACATTTTTTTAACATGAATATGGGGAAAGAATATCAGACTGGGTCACAAGATTTCCTTGATATAGATAGATAGATAGATATAGATAGATAGATATAGATATAGATATATGTATATATGTATATGTATTTACCTATACATATAAATATTATATATATATGTAAATATATATTAAATTCATTTACATTTTTTCATAACTTAACCATACTTTGATTCATTTTGAAATTGTGACAAGTAAGAACTCTAGATTATTTTATATCCTATATTTATATAACTATTATTATTGCTTTCTTTCATTAGTTTGGGCCCAGTTTATTATGACCAATCAAGGTAATTTTGAATTTCAATTCAGTCTCCTACTGTTCTAGTCCCTCTTGTTTCATGGCTCCCATGATTAAGATGAACATACCTTCTATATCTTCTTCATAGGATTTGGAGCTGGAAGGGACCTCACAGACAATAAAATTCAAGTCTTTCATTTTACAAATGATAAATGCATATCCTAGAAAAACAAATTAAGTAGCAAAAGATTATATAGCCTTTTAAGTAGTCAAATAGCAATTCAAGCCCAGTTCTTCCTTTATTAAATCCAGTATTTATTTAGATCATAGCACAAAGTCATTGATAAATACATTGAATAAAAAAGAGACAACCAAAAAATAATTTTATGTTGTACTAGAAATCCTCCTAAGAGTAGCTGATGTATTAACATACTTTGAATACAATTGTTTAAAATAGCTATCAATATGCCTAATTTTACTGTTATCTAGATTACAAAGGGATTATGAGAAATTTTGTCAAATCCATATACATTATACCTACAGCATTGCCTTGATTTACCAGGGAAGTAATAACAATAAAAAAGAACACAATTAAATATTTTGTACTCTCAATATGCAAGCCCTCTTTCTTCTCCAGAATAGTATTTTTTAATATTGTAAATGTGAGTAGTATTGTAAATGTAAATGAGTAGTTCTTAGTGAATCCATCTTGGTTCCTAACAATCACTTCATTTCTTTTCTAACTACTCATGACTCACTTATTTAGTAATTTATTATTGAACTTTACCAAAGATTGACATTAAAACTATCAGTTGGTAGTTTCTCTTTTTCAAAAATTAGGATCTTTGCCATTCCCCAGTCTTCTGGGTCCTTTCCAATCCCACCAAGAACCCAGGTAATAGCTCGAAAGATCATGACTAAGTTATCTTAATATTCTAGGATGTCATTTATCTGATATTGAAGACTGAATACTTTTTCAAAGTGGCAAGATGCTCTTACCATTTTCCCTTAGATCTTGAGCTTCAATTAAATCTCATTAATAGTTGCTCTATTCTTTGCAGAATTAAGCTTCTTATTAAAGAGAGAAATAAAATACATGTTGATCAAGCTCTGTTCTCTTCTCTTCCTGTCATCTGATAACACATCATTTTAAACATAGATAAAAATAATTTTTCCAATGAAAATGCCATGGCAGTCTAGGGCTTCTTAAATTTCAAAGCCCTTTGCATTTATGCTCTTACATGATGATCACAAAGATTGAGAGGGCAAGGATTATGATTTTTCTTTTACAAGTGAGTTATCTAGAGATACATGAAACATCTTGCTCTTGGTCACACAATATCAAATGGAACGCTATAAGACTCCCTTCTCCTAAGCCAGTTCCTTTTCTATTATATCACACTACCTCTAAATCTAGTCTTCTTTTCTTATTTTTTTTGGAATCAGTGTAGATATATTCAAGGCATCTGTGACTATAGCTGATGGTGCAGAAAAATCCTGTCCTGATAATGAAGAAGACAATTTAACCACTGACTCCTCTCTTTTAACTCTGGCTAGTAATAAAGGTAATAAAGGGCCTGGTATCTCAGATCTCTCTTGCCTACCAATCCTTCTCTATTTCCCCCAAAATGGTATTATTTATTGCATGCTGCAAACCAGAATAACCCTTGTATATATAGCTACTCCACATTAGTGCAGTGAAGAGAATGGAACACCGGGTACATTTTACATTACCGTGTTCAGAAGGAGAAGGAAGAAAGAAAAAAAAGAAAGGAAAAGAATAAGGCAAATTGAATTAAAATTAGCACAGAGCCATCTGTGGGACACGTGGCCCACAATGAATATCTCATTTAAGGTGAGCTCCCTCAAGGCCCGTGGAATCCAATGTTCCATATAGACCACTAATGGCTCATTTGTAAGTTGCAATTGGTTTGGAGAGTTCATAATGTCCCAGTACTGGGGCAGCTCAGTTTAAGAATATAGATCTCCTCCTCCTGGAGACATAGCAATACATCAGTGAAGTTAACAGACACAGCAGGAGCAGCAGCCCTGGGTTTGGGGATGTCTGGGAAAGGGGCCAAGAGAAACTATTCTGTTCATAGAAGGACTTGGGCAGAGTTGTTTGAAATCCCTCTTGGAACAATGGCCAGCAGTTCTGTGTCATGGGAATCCTGGGGTGCTAGGTGAGGTATTTGCTAACTGCCCTTTGATTATTTAAAATCAAGGATGGACTGTTATTAAGGAAGCAAAAGATGAGATACTATAGAGAGTATGGAACTGTACTCTTCTCCCCCTTAGCCTTTATTCAAAATGAAAATATTTGGAGGTTAGCTATCTTCATCTCATGTGGGAAAAGGAAAAGGAGGAGAAAGGAGAAGGAGGAAAACAGAGGGTAAAGAGAAAAAAATTAAAACTTCTACTTTGGAACTTTTTTGTAAAGAGTTCTCTGGTAGAAGGCAGTAGGGAAAGTTGGTGTAACTTCTAAGAAAAGGATGTTAATGGTCTAATTCTACTTAGTCCTTATTAAACCTTCTTTAAGCTACTGTGCTCAGTTTTGGGCAACATAGTCTGACCTATCTTTTAGGAAAATCACTTTGTCAGTCATATGAAAAATGGATCAAAGAGGGGAGTAACTCAAGACACAGAGACTAATTAGGATGCTATTGCTGTAGCACAGATGGGAGATGAGGAGGTCCTGAATTACAGTAGTGGCTATGTAAATAGTGAGAAGAGTGTGCTTATGAGAGATAGAAGGTAGATAACAAGAGTTAGATGTATAGAGTAAGGAGGTAACAAGCATTTACTTTACTAACAATATTCACAAATATTGTCTTGTTTGATACATAATCTTCATGAAGCAAACACTCTATTTTACAGTTGAGACAAATGAAGCAGACAGGAAATTAAGTGATTTGCCCAGAGTCACAGCTAACAATTTTCTTAAGCCAGATTTGAACTCTGGTTTTGGGAGGGCAGGAGAAAATGCTATGAGATTAAGCTTCAAATCATAATCCATTTATCTTTGCTTATCCTATTGAATTAGTTTTGTCCTGCCTAAAATGAAAAGGGGAAGAGTGGAATTGTTTTTCTTCATCACTGTCTTGGACACCAGAGACCTTTCTGTACCTGCTGTAGCCATAAGATGAGCTGGTCTGAAGTAAAGAGATGTTTATTGTGAGGATGAAAAGGGAATTTTTTCCAAGAGTATCTGAACCTGCTACCCTTCCTAAAAATTCTATCTTAAAGACCAATTACATAGGGCTCTCTCTTTGTTGATGGATAGAACTGTGTGAGGAGCAGGCAGAGTTGGTGACAGCAGGAAAACAGAGAGAATCTGCGTTCTTTTGGCTTCCAGCATCAAGAACATCAAGATTTCTTCAAAACCATGAAGAGAAAAGGATTATGGAAGAACCCAAAATGTAGAACTTTAAGCATGTTTCTATTCCTAGCTTGCTACACTGGAGAATGTGAGAAATCTCTCCTTGGGGAGGCATGACACTTTTGGTCATGCTCATTTAGTCCATATTATCTGGTACATATTTTCTTATGTATACTTTCTCTGGTTTCTGTTTTGCTGTTTATTTGTGTTGACAGCTTTCTTTGCTATTTGCTATTGTGGTCCTGACATTTAGTGGGAATAAACCTTGTATATAGATCTTGGTATCCTTTCTTCATAAGGAATAGTGATCAGGATTTTAGCTTGAGAGTCTTAAAAACTACTTCTCCTAGACTAAAAATATTTAATGGAACACAGAAACACAATTCTAGCCAAGTACACCTTTTCTGTGAGCAGAACAGAGCATCCAGCCTCTGGCCTCAATCTCTTGCTTTCCTTCTTGGTAAGAATCAAAGTTTTCTCTGGGAAAGGACAGGGAAGAGGAAATACTAGAGATATCTGTTTTTGCCTTCCTGTGAGCCACATCCAGACAAGTTCATGTGGATGTACATATATAATTTACATGGGCAAAATACAATAAAACATTCTTACATAACTATTCACTCTTACACTACTTTCTAAATAAGTGATTCTTAAACTTTTTTCACTTGTGACCCCTTTTCCCTTGAAAAAAATTTATGTGACTCCAGCTAGATATATACATAAAGTAAGTATACAAATCAAACATGTACCGATAATAAATCATAATGTTATGACCCACACCAATTACACAATCCCATATGATGTCATAACCCACAATTTAAGAAGCTTAGTTCTAAATATCTATCACATACATAATCTTCCCCTCTCTGACTCTGCCACCACTTTGGTACAGGCTTTCATGCTTATACTATCACAGTTGCCTGCTGACTGGTCTGCCTAACACAAGTCTTTTCCACTCCATTCTATCTTCCAGCCAACTGTCAAATGGTTTTCCAAAGCACAGGCTTATGCCAGCCTTCCCCTTCAATTAACTCTATTGGCTTTCTCGTCCTCCATAATCAGATTTAAAGCTTTCTATTTTTTTATTAAAATCCTTCACAACCAGAATTCTTCCCATCTCTCCAATCTTCTTACTTTTTCTCCCCTCCACATATACTATGACTTAGCTCTACTGGCCATCTTTCTATTTTTTGAACACAGTTCTCCATCTCTTGACTCCATCCCTCCTCATTGCCTGAATCCCATAGCTAGAATAATCTCCTACCTCTTCTCCTACTTTCCTTGGATTTTTTCAAGAGTCATATCAAGTCCCATCTTCTTCTGATGGTTTTTCCAGATTTCTCCTCATGGCAAATATTTTATTTCTGAGAATACTTTTGCAAGATATAGGCTACAGATATCTTGTATATACACATTTTTTCCTCCATTAGACTCTGAGCTCTTTGAGATCAGGGATCATCTCCACTTTCCTAGTTTACTCAGCATTTAACACAGTGATTGGCATGAAATGTTTCACAAATGTTTTTTGACTGACTGAAAGAAATATGAAAAGGGAAGGCATTAAAATTTCAGGACAACAGGAAAAGGTCTGCTGCAGAAGGTGGGATTTAAAACAGGTAAACTGAGAGAGGGGGCATAGAATTCCCAGCATGAACCATAGGACCCGTGTAGAGATGGGAGATGGAATATTGTGTTTGAGCTACAATAGAGCAGTATAGCTAAATCATAGAATGAGTGGAGAGGACTTCTAATAAATCTAGAAAGAAAGGAAGAAGCCAGGTTATGAAGAGGATAAATAGTCTTGTAGTAGGTCAGACTTGGATGAATGACAGATCCCCAAGATTCAAATTTTTCATAGGATCCTTGTTGTTAGCTTTGTAACACAAAGATCAAAAGAATTGGGGATAGTCAAGTTAGAAAAGAGAAAATTTAAGATTAAAACTGTTTTTGATTATTTTGAATATTTGAAGAGATCCTCTGTAGAATATAGGGTGAAGTTGTTCCATTTGGAAGAAGAGAGCAGGATTAGAAATAATTGAGGGGAGGGACAGGACTAGAGAAGCAGATTCAGCCTTTGTGTAAGGAAAAAAACTTCCTAATCATAAGAACTGACCCAAAGTGGTCATCAAGTAAGGTAGTAATTCCCTATCACTGGAGATTTCAAAAATGATAATCATCAGCCAGAACATTGTAGAAATGATTTTGGACTGTGCTAGATGGTCATCAAAATTCCTGAAAGCATTTAAAAAACATTCAGGTAAAAGAGGATTTAGAACTATTCTTTTGGTACCAGAGATATGAACCAGGAGCAATGGGTAGAAGCTACCAAAAAAAGAAGGGTAGATGCAAAGAAACCTTTCCTTATGGTTGGAGCTACCCCAAAGTAGAATGGGATATCTTGGAAGGGAGCAGGTTCTTCTTTATTAGAAGAATTCAAGCATAGGTGGGATGACTAGTTATGTGGTATATATAAAAATAATGTTTTTTTTATGTTTGAGTTGGTTAATAAGTACCCTTCCTTCTCTGAGATTCTGTGATGAGTTTATGACTCTGATTTCTGAGGTAGAAGTCATCCGGTTCTCAAATTTTATGTTCCATTTATTCCTGCGAAGTAATTCCCAAAATGCTGTGAGCTCTAGCTAGTTGTGCAAGATGTTGGAGAGAATTTAGAAATTAAACTTTACCTTGCATCAATCAACAATTCATCAATAAACATATATTAAATGATTACTCTATATCAAATACTGACCCCAGGAATATAAAAACAAAAGTGATATTTTCTGTCCTCAGAAAACTCAGATTCTACTAATGAATGTTGGTTAAGCTCTAGATTGACAGAGAAGGTAAAAGACTTTTTCTGTTTTGTAACCAGGAGGTGTGATTTGACCTGAAGTTTAAAACGACTAAGGATAGGCACTAAAACTATGATTTCATTGGTAGTAGGAACTCCCAGATGAACAAATTACATCTACCAATGAAGGCCGGTATCTTCTCTACAATTTACTTCTTAGTGAGCTACCTAGAGCAGTGAGTGATTAAATGGCTTATCCAGGTATCCTAGCCAGAATGTGTTAAAGGTGAGGCTTGCACTTTGGTTTTCCAAGTTTGGAAGTCAAATCTCTCTCCACTGTGATACACTGCTTTTCTCACACAAATATATGCATACATAAACATATCTATATTCAAGAGCATATAGATATAATTATACAAAAACATACATGTATATATATATAAACAAAATATATAAGAATATGGATATACACACATATAAATTTATATCTATATTCTACTAGTGTCCTCCTTTTATGTGTCAATATGTTAAGAACATCTAGAGGCTTTTGAAGATTAAGACAGCAAAGTACAAACTTAAGAGATACTATGACTACTAATAGTCAAACATTTATGTAGCACATTCTATATGCCAGGCACTATGCTAAGTGCTTTACAAGTGCTTTCTCTCATCTACTGCTCACAACTACCCAAGGTGCTATTATTATTCCCCATTTTACAGATGAGGAAACTGAGGCAAACAGGCTAAGTGACATGCCTAGGATCACACAGGTAGTGATTATCTGAGGCTGGATTTGAACTTGTCTTTCTTCTTGAATCTGAGCCCAGCAATCTACCTTCTATACTACCAGAGAAGTTTTAGTTTCAAGTACAGACATTACAAAAGGAATAACAATGATCCTCTCCGTCATTCATTCAGTTATCTGAGGACCTGTCCAGCCAGGTTCCAAGAGGCTCATCACAAGGTTGGCTGCACAGTATTTTTTAAAATCTATAGCAGCTCAAGATGAACTATCTGCAAGAAAACAGAGGGATTTTGACCTGACATGGCAAAGTGAGTACCCACAGTGACAAAATCAGAGATCTAAAATATTTAAGTCCATAACTGGATCTATGTAATTCTGTAAGGTGCTTTCTGGGGGTGTGCATGACTGTGAAAACTGAATTTATAAAGACAACAGGGATTTTATCCCTGTGATGTGGACTGCAGGCAGCAGATGCCCTAGTTATGTTAATCAAAGTTCAAACTGAAGCCATTCTGCTCTACAATGACAGTGTGTACAGCATATTAGGTAGCATGGGAAATAGTGAAATTTTGGTTCTCAAGAGATAGCTAAGGCTATACAGAAAATAATGTGCAAAGGACAATGACCTTTTGAAACTCACAGGACAGATTCTGGGGTTAGCAATAATTCCTACCATTTCTCAGGGATTTACTATTTAACATAGTCTGTCATCAAGTAGCTTACAGAATAGCTGAAATGACAAGATTTTTAAATTTTTCATGGTTTTATCTTTTCCTTCTTCTCCTTTCCCCTAAATATCCTTATAGCATTTCCACCTCTTTCACCTTACTATTCTATAGGATTTGACAATGTCAAACATCCCTCCTACTTGAAACATTTCCTCCCTTGTCTTCAGGGACATCCTCACCTTCTTTCCTCTCTTTCTCTCTCCCTAATTTATTTTTTCTGTCAATTTCAAGGGTTCATCATCCTCTTCTTGACCCTTTAAAATCTCAAGGTTTTTTGGGCTTGAGATTTTTGAGAGAGAAATAACTGGCATCTTGGGATTTGTAGTTCAGTACGATATGTATTCTCTCTCAATCCCGACAACAGTTTGGGACTATTGTGATTTGTGAACCACAAGGCAGAAATGAGTCATACTGCAGAGTTCCTTAACATACACACACACACACACACACACACACACACACACACACACACACACACACACACACTTCAAGAAATTGCCTCAGAAAAAGAATGGGGATCTCAAGAGATGGTCAAGAAAATATGTGGCACATGGATAACAGGTAAAAAGAAAAAGAAAAAAAGTGGGACTGAACTATGATAGAGAAGGAAGAGATAAAGGAGAACAATTATCCCCAACAAGTAACTTGAAGCATAAGACTATAGATAAATGGCAGAAATTAGGCATGGACCCACATTTAACACCATATACCAAGATAAGATCAAAATGGGTCCAAGATTTAGGCATAAAGAACGAAATCATAAATAAATTAGAGGAACATAGGATAGTTTACCTCTTAGACTTGTGGAGGAGGAAGGAATTTGTGTCCAAAGGAGAACTATAGACCATTATTGATCACAAAATAGAAAAATTTGATTACACCAAATTAAAAAGTTTCTGCACAAACAAAACTAAGGCAAACAAGATTAGAAGGGAAGTAACAAATTGGGAAAACATTTTTACAATTAAAGGTTCTGATAAAGGCCTCATCTCCAAAATATACAGAGAATTGACTTTAATTTATAAGAAATCAAGCCATTCTCCAATTGATAAATGGTCAAAGCTATGAACAGACAATTTTCAGATGATGAAATTAAAACTATTTCTACTCATATGAAAGAGTGTTCCAAATCACTATTGATCAAAGAAATGCAAATTAAGACAACTCTGAGATATCATTACACCTCTCAGATTGGTTAAGATGACAGGAAAAAATAACGATGAATGTTGGAGGGGCTGTGGGAAAACTGGGACACTGATGCATTGTTGGTGGAGTTGTGAAAGAATCCAACCATTCTGGAGAGCAATCTGGAATTATGCCCAAAAAGTTATCAAAATGTGCATACCTTTTGATCCAGCATTGCTGCTATTGGGCTTATATCCCAAAGAAATACTAAAGAGCAGAAAGGGACCTGTATGTGCCAAAATGTTTGTGGCAGCTCTTTTCGTAGTGGCTAGAAACTGGAAGATGAATGGATGCCCATCAATTGGAGAATGGTTGGGTAAGTTGTGGTATATGAATGTTATGGAATATTATTGTTCTGTAAGAAATGACTAACAGGAGGAATACAGAGAGGCTTGGAGAGACTTACATCAACTGATGCTGAGTGAAACGAGCAGAACTAGGGGATCATTATACACTTCAACAATGATACTGTATGAAAATGTATTCTGATGGAAGTGGATATCTTCAACATAGAGAAGAGTTAATACAATTCCAATTGATCAATGATGGACAGAATCAGCTACATCCAGAAAAGGAATACTGGGAAATAAGTGTAAACTGTGAGCGTTTTTTTTTTGTTTTTCTTCCCAGATTATTTTTACCTTCCGAATACAATTCTTCCTTTGCAACAACAACAATAACAAAATTCGGCTCTGCACATATATACTGTACCTAGGATATACTATAAGATATTTAATATGTATGGGAATGGCTGCCATCTAGGGGAGTGGGTGGAGGGAAGGAGGGGAAAAATTCAGAACAGAAGGAAGTACAAGGGATAATGTTGTAAAAAAAAATTACCTATGCATATGTACAGTCAAAAAATGTTATAATTATAAAAATTGATAAAAAAATAAATTTTATTTAATTAAAATATATTTACATTCAAATCCAACTTCTGGGGAAAAAAAAGACTATAGATAAACTACCTGTTGCATCCAAAGAATGTTCTGAGAAAAAAAAAAAGTCTTCTCTTCTTCTCCACATATTTCTTCTCCACATACTTGCCCATTAATAGGTACTGTGACATGTTTTCATTATCTCAATTTTTCTGGTAACTTAAATATTCACCTCAATCATAAAAAAAACAGACAGAAATTGAGAGGCTATCTAGAAATTTAAATTAGGGAAAACTGATAAACCTGTACCCAAATAATAAGATTTTTTCTTGGACTTTCAGAGGTGGAGCCAAGAGGATTTCTGAAGGTGGACCCAAAGTGGGGGAGTAAAGCCAGGAAGCTGCTCCAACTCTCCCAGTTTCCCTCAAAAATCACATGAAACCAAGCTTCTGAATAAAGTCTGATGGAATGAAATCACTCTCCAGCTCAAGATAGATTGGAAGGACTTCAATAAAGGTCATTCTCACTGGGGTGAAAGAGGTGTTCAGCCCAGCTAGACAAAGTCTGGGAAAACTGGTGAGAGGGTTTTAATCACAGCAAATCAGCACCTAAGAACTTCAGTCCTTGCTCAGCAGAGGAGTGGGGCAGTCTTTAGTTCCATCTCAGAAGACGAACTCTGGGAAACCAGGCTTTTTTCTTGAACAGAACAAGCAAAGTACCCCTGGAAACACAAGGTGCCCCTGTGCTCAAAGACAAGGTTCAAAGCTACACAGGAAGCTTAGGACAGCATTCCCTATACTCTAGGAGGAAGCTCTCTTCCAAAAGAAAAGGTAAGAAAATGAGCAATAAACAGAAAAGAACCTTGACTATAGAAAGCTACTATGGTGATAGGGAAGATCAAAACACCAACTCAGACAAGGAAAAAATACTCACAGAGGAAATCTCAGTGAGTGATATGAATCAATGTCAAGCTCAAAGAGGCTTCTTAGAATTGCTCATAAAAGACTTTAAAAGGCAAATAAGAGAGATAGAAGACAAAAATGAGAAAAGAAATGAGAGATATGAATGAAAAGTCAACAACTTGCAAAAGGAAGGTAAAAAATTGACTGAAGAGAACAATTCCTTAAAAAATAGAGTTGGTCAAATGCAAAAAAAAAAAAAAAAAAAAAAAATCCACCAAAGAAAATGTCTTCAAAAGTAGAATTAACCAAATGGAAAAAGAGATAAAAAAGCTAGTTGAAGCAAAACATTAAAAACTAGAACAAGGCAAATGGAAGTTAATGGTCCTGTGAGAGAGCAAGAATCAGTCAAACAAACTAAAAAGAATGAAAAAAATATAAGAAAAATGTGAAATACCTCATTGGAAAAACAGTCAACCTCAACAATAGATCAAGAAGAGACAATTTTAAAAATTATTGGCCTACCTGAAGGCCATGACCAAAAAAGAGCCTGGAAAGCATTCTTCAAGAGATTATTAAGGACAACTGTCATGATATTCTAGAATCAGAGGGAAAAATACTTATTGAAAGAATCAACAGATCACCTTCAGAAAGAGATCCCACAAGGAAAATGCCAAGGAACATTGTTGTGAAACTCTAGAACTACAATCTCAAAGAAAAAATACTGCAAGCTGCCAGACAAAAACAATTCAGATATTAGGGAGTAACAGTCAGGATTACTCAGAATCTGGCAGCTTCTATAATAAAGGTTCAGAGAGCTTAGAATACATATTCTGGAAGGCAAAAGACCTAGGGTTACAACCAAGAATTAACTATCCAGTAAGATTCAGCATCATCTTTAAGAGGAGGTAATGGATCTTTAATAAAGTAAGAGACTTTCAATCATTTCTATTTAAAAAAAAAACATAAATAAGCAGAAAATTTAATCTACAAGCACATTACTCAAGAGAAGCATAGAAGGGTAAACAGAGGAAAATATATGTATATATACTTAAAGGCTAAACTGTTTACACCTCTAGATAGGAAAAGAATATCTGTAAGAAGTAATAAGAAGTAATGATAATAGTTCATATCTATATAAAAATATTTTCTGTAATTTATCTAATTGGATCCTCTCACAACAATTCTTTGAGGTAGGTGGTATAGATTGAATTTTAGAGATGAATATGTATAAGTTCAGGGAAATTATGTGGCACAGTAGTCTGATGTCAACAAGGCTCATCTACTTGCATTTAAATCTGACCACAAACACAGACCAAGTTTATGAGCCTGGGAAAATCATTTTTGTTTGCCTTAATTTTCTCATATGTAAAATGAGCTGGATAAAGACATGACAAATCACTTTATTATCTTTTCAAAAAAAAAAGCCCTAATAAAATCATGGAGAGTCAGTTATGACTGAACAACAAATTCTGAAGTTCAGAGATGTATGTAACTTGCCCACAGATTTTCAGCCTACAATTGTCAGTTTGGATTTGACCTTGTTTCTCTTGCCTTCAGCTACTCAAAGCATTTAATAAGCTTTTATGTTTCTGTCATTATGTTAAGTCCTGAAAATATAAACAAATGCAATATATAAAAAAGAGTAGACAAGATGGAAGTAATTTTGGGAAAGAGGTGCCCAAGTAGAGAGATGGGCAAAGAATGGAGGATAGCTTGTGTGTCCTGTATTTCCTGAGGAGGAGAGAAACAGAGAACCAGATAGAGCAAGACAGAGCGAGACAGAGAGAGACAGAAAAAGACAGAGAGAGACAGAAAGAGAGAGAGAGAGAGAGAGAGAGAGAGAGAGAGAGAGAGAGAGAGAGAGAGAGAGAAGAGAGAGAGAGAGAGAGAGAGAGAGAGAGAGAGAGAGAGAGAGAGAGAGAGAGAAGGGGGTGATAGGGTAGGAGAAAGCCTCTGAAACATGGTGACAAAAGCCAATTTTCTATATCCCATTACTCCAAACTGCGCTCACACCAGTGTTCTCAGATGGCATTCTCAAAGACCCTGAATTATAAGTGAGTGATCTGGGGTGGCTATAGAAGTGCTGGTCCATGGCATCTGCATTTGCTTTCTGCGTGAAGACGAGGCCCTTTGAGTCAGGCCCTCAAAGCAAAGCTGATCTCTCTGGAATTGGAAGTGGACAAGATAGAATTGGCACAGAACAATATGAATCCAGGAGGGAGCAGCCAGCCAAAGCTGTAAACCAGATAGGTCTGCTTGGTAATAATTGTAAACAGAATGTGTTTCACCAATATAAAAGACGGGCTCTAGACTACTGCATCTCAGGTAGCTAGCAGCTGTTCTTCTCTTTAAAATACTGGGGAAGCATTTGTATATATTTGGCAAGGAGCATACAAGTGCCTGGGAACAATTACATTGTTGGGAAGGGGGTGGTTACAGGCTCTGGGTTACTCTCAGAACCTTCCCTCCACTTTGAAAGATGAAAATAACTAGGTAGAAACATTAAAAACATGGAAGCATATAAATAGACTTCCTCCCAGTGGCAACCTGGTTGGATAACAAGATAAAGGGCACAGACTATGTGGGTCTTTCTCTGGCCCAAGCAGTACCTGGGTAAGAATAACTGAATGCTATGGGCGTTAATAAAGAAATATATGTGGCTGGAGATTAATAAGCAACAAGATATACAAAAGAGGCTATACTTGGAGGCAGGAAATAATTCAAACAGATAACAGTTGCATGATGACAGGCAAGTAATTTAGCTTCTTGGAGCCTCAGTTTACCCATCTAAGTATAATAATACTTGAATTACCTACTTACTTTATGCTGTGATTATGTGCAAAAGCATTTTGTGAACCTTAAAGTGCTATAATAAGGTGAATAGTTGTATAGGCAAAAATAGGTCAAGAGCATTGGATGGGAAGCTAGGACTAGAAAAGATAGATAGACATATAATCACATGTGGATAGGACAGCAATCAGCCTTTAATCCAGTGATTAGACGCTTATAAAAACCAAAGGGCAGAACAAGTCAAGGGATTAGGTCAAGGGGCAGGCAGAAAAAGGGAAATGTTAGCAACATAAAATATGCTTCCAATATGTTACCATTGTTCCAACAAAGTATTTTCATTGAAGGAGGTGCTAATGTGACAGTCTTAAAAAGTTACTGGACAAAATGAGGCCATTAATGGAGAGTTCCCTCTTCTCTCCTTTTCATCTCACATCACTTCTGTCTCCTCCAGCCCTCTCTCACAAAAGAAGTAGCATTTTTTCTTGCCAAGTCAAATACCTTCACATGTTCAAGTTAATTCCATTCCATCCCATCCTTTCCAGCAGATTAGCCTCTTACTCATGCCCATGCTCTCGATTATTTTCATTATCTTCTTATTTCCTAGCTGCTTCCTTATTGTCTACAACCATCCCTATGTCTCCCCAATCCCCTGCCCTCCCAAAACCCCCACACTTACTTGATTTATGTATCCTTATTAGCTATTGTTCCATACTCTCCTTTTATGGTTAAATTTCTGTCTCTAGTCTAACTTCCACCATCATCTTGCAACTGGAACTTCTATCTCCAAAGTTAATGTGATTATGAGCAAAAGTATTTTGTAAACCTTAAAGTGCTATAATAAAATGAACAGTTGGTTGGGCAGAAGAAACAAGAGGACTGGATGCGAAATTAGGACTAGAGAAGCAAAATATATACATATATATGATCACATGTAGGTCAGGAAAGCAATGAGCCTTGAAGCCAATGATTAGGAGAAAACATGGACTTTCTTATTATTTGCCAAATAATTTGCCAAATCTCATGTCAGTTCTTGGCCTTCTTGATCTTTATGCATCCTTTATTTATAATGTTTCTTATCCTCTTCTTCATGATACTCTTTTATAACTAGGTTTTCATAACACTACTCTCTTCTTATTTTCCTAATTGTTCAATTGCTCTTCCTCAGTCTGTTTTACAGGATCTTCATCTAGGTTACATCCATTAATTGTGGGTATATACCACAGAGTTCTGTACTGGACCATATACTCTTTTTTTTCTCTATACTATTTCACTCAGGGATCTCATCAGCTCCTGTAAATTGAATTACTATCTCTATGCTGATCATTCTCAAATCTACTTATCCAATCCTAATCTCTCTGCCCCCTAAATTTATGTCTACAATTGCCTTATCAGACATCTTGAAATGGTTGTTTGTGCCATGTATATTTTAAAATGAATATGTAAAAAACTGAACTCATGATCTTTCTTCCAGTCCCCCTTTCCCTCCTGCTTCTGACATCCTCATTCTTGTTCATGTTACTACCATTCTCCCATTCACCCAGACTTGCAAGCTATGTATCATCCTCAATTCCTTCTGTCTCCCACACACCCAATCTAATCTCTTACCAAAATCAGTTGATATTACCTTCATAATATCATATATATATATATATATATATATATATATATATATATATATATTATGTATTTATATACACACACATATAAATATATATATATATATACATATATATACACACATATATATTTCCCTTCTCTCCTCTGATGTTGCCCTACAATTCAGGATCTAATCATTTCACTTTTAAACTATTGCATTAGCCTTCTGGTTGGTCACTTTGACATATCTCTTTCTACTTCAATACAGTTTTCACTCAGCTGTCCTAGGGATTTTCCTAAATTACACATTGAACAATGATACTATTTTAACTCTATAAATTCCAGTGGTTTCCTATCCCTTCAGGACCAAATAGAAAAATTTTCTATTTAACCTTCAAAGCCCTTCATAATCAGTCCCTAACACCTTTTCAATCTTCTTACACCTTACATTCTCTCCTCTTCTATGATCCCTGGTCCCCAGCATGACCACATGCTCTGTGATCCAATGATACTGGCCTCCTTACATTTACTTGAATAAGACCCTAGTTTTCTTCTAAGTGCCATCTTGTCAACTCTCAGTGTGCCATGAGAGACTAGTAGAAAAAAGCGAATGTGTAAGCTGAACCGCAAGAGGGGATAATGAAGCAGAATTCTAAGTAAATAGACTATGCTGACCATCTTAATTCTAGCATCTTCCCTTTATGGATTATTTCAAATATATCATGTGTGTTGTGTTATGTTGTCTCTTCTATTAGACTATGAGCTCCTTGAGAGCAGGACATTTAATTTCCTTTTCTTTGTATCACCTGTGCTGAACAGTGCCTGGCACAAGGAGACATTTAATAAATATTTCTTGACAGAAGTCAACTTACTCTGAGAGATCTCTTCCTCTAGTGAGAGAGTGGGAGAGAGCATACTGCCCAGGAGCCAAAGGCTTCAATTTTCTTCAAGATTATAAGAAACCTGCTTGAGAGTTCTGTGTTATCCTAGTAAATGGGAGCAAATATTCTAAGCCTTTAATATTGGTCCATTCCTGCAAACCTAGGTAATAACTTATCCTTTCCTTTATTGTACACCTAGAAATACATGTGGTGTGTAATTTTACCTTTCTAAAAAAAGATATTTGGTACTACCAAATAATTCATTTAGTGTCTTGTCTTTGGACTTGGAGACCAATTAGGAAGACTATGGTATTTTATGGAAGAATTATATAATCCCATTCCAGGTAGGATGTTGAAGATCATCCTCTTACATAGTGAGTTAGTGGCAATGACCCAAAGCCTAGAAAATAATGGACTAAATTCTAGGTAAGATGGGTTTTCCAGTGCGAGTAAGGACAGAACAAAAACAAAGTTTACCCCCTTGAGACTCTGGGTGTAGTTAACATGATTGAAATCAGTGGAGACAATTTTCAACATAATTGTCTTGTTCTGATACCTAAGAATAAAGATAGACTTTGCTAAAGAGGTTTGACTGAAAAAAAATATCACTGGCTTACTCATTAGTAGTATAACTACTACACAATTTTTCTTATTGAGCAGCACAAAATTGAAAAGAGTGGTAGAGGATTTGTTCAATTAGCATAGAGATGGAAGTAATAGAGTTTTGCTGAAAGATGCTGTACTTTATTTCCATTCAATTCATATGTTCTCAGAAACCCCTGGGATCCCTAGAATTGTCAAGAAAATTTCCAACAAATAGTTATCATCAACTCACAGGACTAAAAAGAAGGAAAGGAGCTTAATAGTCATCTGGTCCAATCTTTGCCTGAACAGGAATTCTCTTTCCAATACCTCTCAAATCCTCTTGTAAATTAATCAAGCAAGCAAACAAGCACCTATTGTGTGCCAAAAATTAGTCATACAAAGTTAAAAGTGAAAGAGAAATTACTTTCAAGGGTCTTTCTTGCATTTAATTAAGGCATAAGAGGAGAGTCCTCATGACAGAGCCTTGTTTGGTGTGTGACGTAGATGAAAATTCAGCAAAGCAGACTGAGAAGACAAAGTCTGAAGGAGAATCAAAAGAGAATGGTGGTACAAAATCCCAGAGAGGAGAGAATATCTCTAGAAGAAAAGGATGGTTGCCAGTATTATATGTCACTAAGAGGAAAAGAATGATAAAGCCTGAAAAAAGGCCATCAAATTCAATTTATATCTCTGTGTCCCACCTGCACTGTTCAAACATTTCTAATTTCAGTACCAAACCAGAAGTGGGAAGTACTGATAGTAACACCAAGCAGAAACCAAATTGTGTCTGGCACTTTGTTACCTCTCACTGTAGTCCAATATGGGAGGCTGCTAATTGTTTGATTTACTATAGCAGTCACTCTGCCAATGGCAATAAATAAAGTTAATTAATATGAGGTAACCCACTGCCAAGGAAATGGGTAATTATCAGGAAATTGGAGAGAAGGGTCCCTTCTTGATACTTTTAGGAGGGACAAGAACAATTTGCTGTCTTCTTTTTTGGGTATCTATCATTCTTTGCCATGGGAGGGATATAGAGGAAAATTGGGTCTAACTACTATCTGTTTTCTTTCTTCCTCTCTGAATTGCCAAGATAACCACATAGTTTCCAGAGAGGGAATGATTGGAATAAATACTTGTCTTCAAGCTTCAACCAAATGGGGACATATGTCTACCCCAAAGCATGGAATTTTCATGTTATCCAGCTGAACTGAAGAGCCCAGTCAGGCTCCAACTATATAAATAAATAAGCAAGCAAACAAACAAACAAATCAATATTACATATATATATATATATATATATATATATATATATATATATATATATATATATACACATACATATATAATGAATGTCTTAAACAGCATGTCTATTGGGGTAGAAAGGGAGGCAAGTCTTTTACTTTAATAAGGATTGTAGGGTTTTTTTTGTTTGTTTGTTTGTTTCCGAGGAAACTGGGGTTAAGTGACTTGCCCAGGATCACACAGCTAGAAAGTGTGAAGTGTCTGAGGTCAAATTTGAACTCAGGTCCTCCTGACTTTTGGTGCTCTATCCACTGTACCACCTAGCTGTCCCAAAGGGTTCTACTTTTTTGAGGAGTTAGCAAGAGTGAGGAGCCTAATCTCAATCAATCTATATTCATTTCCACTGCTCCTAAGACATTTCCTAACTGTACTATTTCTTTAATTATCACTATTTACTTCTTCTTTAATGTTTTCCTTTCTATTAGTCTCCTCTTGTCATTGACTGTAAGTTCATTGAGAGCCGAACAATGGTATTTGATACTTTCTTAACTGTCCTTCCCCATGGCACTTACTTGGGTGCATAGGGTTTACTCATACAGATTTACTGAGATGAATCAAATATTGAAACTTGAGATCTGAGGCATCTTTTGACAGTTAGCATCATCCCTCTTTGGTCTGGGAGTAAAAGTTCAAATCCTTCAATTTTTTTAACCATTATTCTTATCCTCATGATTCATGGGTTCCATTCCAAGTGGAGTTAGTGAGGGAAGAGTCTCTCCTTCAAATGAAAAGAACTTTGCCCCTTGTTTTTGGAGATAACCAAAAACATCAAGACCATACAGTGAATGATGTCAATTTGTGATGTCTTGACTTGCATTTGAATTAGATTTAAGGAGGCATCCTCCCTCTTTCTTCTAGTCATTTCCAGGGACAAAAAAAGTTAGGATAACTGGCAATGGCCCAGCTTGCAATGGATGGACCTTGGCATCTTTGAAGTCAGACCAAGCTTTAAGTACTTTACAGAGCCTGCTTCAGCCTTCTTCATGACCATTGGAACAAATCATTCTGCTGGGGAAGTCTTGCCTCTAACTTACCAAAGGGCTTGAGACCTGCCAGTTACCCTCAACCTAGTTTAGCCTGTCTGCCAAGACAATTTTAGCAAATTGTGGTGGTTGCAAATGCTACAGCTTCTTGAGCCACAGGTGACAATTGGGTTAATCGTGGAACAACAATCATGTGGATGAAGAGTCCTAAGATTTGGCAAGCCCTCACATCAGAAGTTAGGCTTCCCTGAATACCCTATATACCCTAGCTTATCATAGGGGACCAAGAAATGATGTTAGATGCAGAAAAATTGAGTTCAGATTTGGACTCAGCTACTTATTAGCCACATGATCTTAGGCAAGCAGCTTAACCTCTCTCATTATGTTTTCTCACTTCTAAAATGGTATTACTAATATCCCAAGGATTTATTTTTATAATGTTGCTGTGAAAAATAAAAGAGATAACATATATTATGCATGTAAACATTCAGAAAATCTATTGTTATTAGGCTGAGATGATTCTATATGATCCCATTTGGGATTTTTTTGGGCAAAGCTATTGGAATGGTTTGCTATTTTCTTCTCCATCTCATTTTACATTTAAGGAACTAAGGCAAACAAGGTTAAGCAACTTGTCCAGTCACACAGGTAAGAAATGTCTCAGGGAAGATTTGAACTCATGAAGATGAGTCTTCCTAACACTTAATCATCTAGTTGTTGTTAACAGTACTTTTCTGATTTATCTAATAAAGATAATGATGATAATTAAAAGATAGATGGATCGGTAGATATAATAAATAGAAACATACATAAATAGGTAGTGTTTTAAGGCTTGCAAAATATTCTACACATATTTCAACTAATCCTCAAAACAACCCTGGGAGTTAGATTAATATTATTATCTTCATTTTACATTTGAGGAAACTGAGGCAAGCAGAAATGAAATGACGTGCTTGGGTCATACATTTAGTGTCTAAGGCATTAATGCTTACTGTGTGTCCAATGCCCTATCTATCATCCCATTGTGATGCCCAGAAAACATTGTGGGTAATATATCAGCAAGGTCATAAGGGAAAATATCCAGTGTATATATTAAAATAGATTGTATATAGTTCTTATGTTTCCATTTTTCTTTAAGTTTTAAGAGGCTTCCTGGCTCAATGAAGTTACTTTTTATGTGGGGTAGAAAAGAGACACTGATCTAGAATCCATTTTGAATTCTCCTTTCTAGTAGCTGAAGAGAGGAGGGCAAACAATGTTGTCACTTCCAGAATGATAAAGTAAAGCAAGAATTGGGATTGATCCTATAGAAATGTGAGACTTAGAGAGGTCTAGGGTACTACACATCAAGAGCAGAATAAAAAAAAAAAAAAAAAAAAGATTAGAAGTAGAATAGACTGGATGAGTATTGCAACTGACCAGGACCTAATATTCAGTGAATCACAGAGGCAGTGAGATAAAGAACCAGTCATACTGCTCTTCCATACACCCTTCTCTTCCTTCCTTTCCTCCTTGATTCCTTCCTTCCTCCCTTCTTCTTTCTTCCTTCCTCCCTTCCTTCCTCCCTCCCTCCTTTCTTTCCTTCCTTCCTTCCTTTCATCCTTCCTTCCTTCCTCCCTCCTTCCCTCCCTCTCTCCCTTTCTTCCTCCCTCTCTCCCTTCCTTCCTTCCTTCTTTCTTTCTTTCCTTCTTTCTTCCATTCTTTCTTTTCTTCCTTCCTTCCTTCCTTCCTTCTTTCCTTCCTTCCTTCCTTCCTTCCTTCCTTCCTTCCTTCCTTCCTTCCTTCCTTCCTTCCTTCCTTCCTTCTTTCTTCCTTTCTTTCCTTCTTTCTTATGTTCTTTCCTTCTTTCTTTCTCTTTCTTTCTTTCTGTTGTTGGCAAGGTAAACTGTATAGTTCTCAAACATGGGGCAGATCCTTAAGCTTATTATTAGAAAGCACTTTCATGGTGCTTTTTATTGTTTAACTAATTAGCATTTTAGTTATCCTATAAGTCACACGACCATTAATAAAAGAATACATTGTATGAGTGAAAGGATATCATTCTATCCTTCAACAAACACTTAATGTGTACAGACTATATACACAAGGCATTGGAGAATACAAAGACAAAAGTGAATTGGCCCTCTTCATTCCAAGAATAGATACAAGTACATACATAATTATATACAAGACAGATACAAAGTGATACGCTGTAAATTTGGAGAGGGCACACTGGCAGCTGGAAGGCTCAAGAAAGACCTCCCATTGCAGGTGGGGCTTGAACTATCTTGATAGCAACTTGGAATTCTTTTAAGAGGAAGTGAGGAGGGTGAGAGTATCAAAGAGAAAGGAATTTTCCAAATTTAGAACCTAAAGCTCAGAATAGAGTTGTTGAGAATTTTAGATTTTATTTTTAGCATATTCCAGGTTATACCCCCAGATTTATATAGCACCTTCTGCCATCTGCAGCAGTTGGCTTTGGCAAAAGACAACCCAGGGGAGGGAAATAAATTACTCTGGTGTAGTTGGAGCACCATCTAGTGATCAGTGATGGAGATTAGCGCCATTGGGAAAAGCTGCACATGTACTGATGATTCTCTGATAGTCACTGCATTAATGCCTCAAAGGTAACACCATCTAGAGGCCACATTACAAACTATATTTATGGGCTGGTCTATGTATACATGCATGCATTCCTTAACAGTCCAGTGCACATTGTAAAATTCAGAAAACAATGGAACCCCTCATATGTGGGTAGATACAGTATTGACAACATGTTCATACTTTGTACCAGCCACTGATGTCACCTGCCATTTTGTTATCATTTTTTGGTTAGATTTTTTTCTTAAGTTTCATGCCTTAAACCAAAACTATTCTCTCATTGATTGGTCAGCAATAGTTCCCAGGCCAAGCTCCAGTTAGTCATTGTTTGGATCCTGATTGACTCAGAGTGAGTCCAAATAGTTATTTCTGTTTTGGTCAGAAACCCTAAGAATCTCCCCTCTGGGATTTATTTTTTAATTAAATGAAAGAGGAGATTCTTGGCCTCAGTTGCTACCCAGCCTTAAAAACTGAATGGGTGAGACTTGTCAGCCTGAGACCTCTTGTAGACCTTAGCTTAAAAAGGTCAAAGTCTCCCATTGCATCCAAGGTCATCTCCAGTCATCTTGATCTATATCTGGTCACTTAACCCAGATGGGCTCTGGAGGAGAAAGTAAGTCAGGTGATCTTGCACAGCCTTCCCTCATTTAAAGCCAATTCACTTGCATGTCATGGCATCATCTCCCTGATGTCATGGTCCTCTTTAAGAATGAAGGACAAACAATAACAATTATTTTTGTTATACATTTCATTCTCTCATTGCCACTCGACTGGAGAAAGGCATATATTGCCCCTTTTTAATGGAAAAGAATAGTATGCAAATTCTGTGCCAGTCAAATTGACTTTGATTTCTGAAAAAGTCCTAGAACTGATCATTAAAAAAAGGTTGATGAATGTCCAAAAAGGAAAATGATGATTACCCTAAGTGAATATATCCGAGGGCTTCTCCACTTGAGACTTCCTGCAACTCTGACGTGGAAACATTATCAACTCTTTGAGTTAAGACATTCAACCACTTATGAATCTATCTAATCATATTATCTAATATATATCTCTTCATCTTCCATATATAAGCTATTTTGTCCAAAGCTTCATAAGAAATCTGGGTAACCAGTTTTGACACATTATTTGCATCTACTAATCTAGTAATCCTGTTAAAAAAAAAAGAAGTAAGGTTTATCTGGTATGACCTATTCTTGATGCAGTCATGCTAGCTCAGTTTCTTCATTTGGAAAATGAGAAAGTTGAACCAGATCATTTCTGAGGTTTCTTCAAATCCATTATCCTATAACTCAATCCATCCCTTCAATTTCAACAACTTTAATACCAACCATTTGCAGTACTCTCGGAATATCCCATTTGAGAAATGCCCCTAATCCGTGAATGAATAAAATATTTATTAAATGCTTATTATGTACAAAGTACTGTGCATGGGAATACAAAGAGGAAAATCAAACAGTTCCTGCTCTGAAAGAGCTCACATTCTAATAGGGAGGATACAACTCATATGGAAGGTTTCAGTTACAGTCACATGGAAAGTCAGTGCACAACTGCAAAGGAGATGTTGATCACTCTTTTTGAATACCATTTCTACTAGGGGGAAATGATATGAGTTTCTGATATTGAATCATTTACAGCATGCAGGATTTTGAGGCAAGGGTCTTTAGTAGCTATGGCTGCAATTCCTGCAAAAACAGTCACCAGGCTGCTTCTCTCCAGATTGCTGTCTAGGATCAGGTCTGAGGGCATTAACCTCAGTAGAACCATTGCTATTCTCAAGGCTCTTGGACTGTCTCCATTACAATTTGAAGGGAAATGGAAGTCAAGGTAACAATGGTGGTCAGACTTATCTGGAATGTGTTGCTTTCTGTTTCTTCCTCAAGGTGTCTTTATATTTCAATTAGGCTGACTTGCCTGCCCTATGTGTGGTTGGCCAGTTGGGGGTGCAGGATGGAGGGCCAATTCTTCATAGGAATTGCCTCTCCAGGTGATGGCATGAGGACTGAACTGGAAGCAGGATAGGTTGTACAAAGGAAGGTATGTGGTTTGCTGCTATTCCAAGAGTACTTGTGTGTATTTGCCATTGGTCACAGTTGTCAGCAGTTTTGTCTAGTTAGGATGAGATGTACTTCGAATATAAAGGAAGGCTTCCTGGCTTTTGGCAGGGAATATATTTTGAAAAATATAGTTCTCATAATTATCACATCATTGGTAGTTGTATTGGTATATGTGCTTATATAATCACTAAACTCTTCTCTACCTTTGGCTTATATCTACTTCCCTCCCCCTCTAATTTTACTCATTTTGGAATAGTCTCATCTGGCAATGCAATGTAGCTTATGTTCCAGTGTTTTCCATAGCTGGCTTTATAAAGACAAACAAAAAGAGAGATCTTGTCAGCCCCAGATCAAGTGCACCTGGTACTTACCAAGAGCAGCTGGGGCCTGGGAGCCACATTGGGAAGTAGGAAAAGACACTGAAGCCTTACATTTGTAAACTGCTGAATTAGGGGGCTTGGCTTTGGATGTTAGCTCTCAATCAAGCATGAGACATGTCTCATAAGCACATCCCACACTTGCCATATGCCAAGTACTTCTTCAGCACAGGTACAGCTCTAGTCCATGAAAAATATGGATGGCCAGTACCAGCTGATGGAGACAAATTGATTTGGAAAAAGGGAATGACAGCGCTTTATGATCCCGTTCCAGTTCCATGTTGCAATGGCATTTACCCTCTGTGGCTGGTTTTGATAAGGGATGTATGTGATGTCAAGTGTGCCCCAATTCTATTTCTGTGTATCAGAACTGAGGGGGACAAAAGTCAGGGAGTGATATTTTTAATGGAAAACCCAAAAGGATTTGGAGGGGGAAAGTAGAATTGGCAAAAGAAGGCATAAATGTGGTATCAAGCTGTGTCAACCAACTGGCCTAGATTCCTGATCTCCCATCCTGACTTTCGTCCTAATGCCTGCCATTTTGTCCTCTAAGGAACATTCCTTGCTTACTGGCTGCCCAGACTGCTTGCTTTGTCTAAGCTGTGTGATGTGTGTGTACAACTAGGGTTTGCCAGGACATAGCAGAACACAAGGATCCTTGATCCACAAGGGAACTGGTGATGGATAGCTCCCACTCCATTCTTGGAGAAGGATCCTAGAAATAAAGCCTGAAAGAAGGATATTTGGTGGCTTTGAAAGATAATATATAGTGTTATTTATTCCTACATAGTATTGATAATCCCAATCTGGCAACTTGCTCTCTCCCTCTTCCCCCAATGCCTTATTTCCTTTCATACATTTCCCATTTCTGATTGTCCCCAAAAATCTTTCTCCTTGTTCTATCTGTGAGCAAATTGAGAGGTAAAAGGAGAAGAATTTACATTTTTTGGAAGAATCAGTCAAATCAGTAACTTTAAAGGGGACATTTTGGCCATATTTGGAAATGTGAGGACTTGTTAAATTAAAGAACATGGTAAAAATGTCAGCCTCTTAAAATTATATTATTGCAGGTTAGTCTCAGAAATATTTACTTTTTTATTGTTATCATTTCCTTGGCTGTAAATAGAGAAAATGACATTTTGAAGGGTCAAAACTAACAATCTCTCTCTCTCTCTCTCTCTCTCTCTCTCTCTCTCTCTCTCTCTCTCTCTCTCTCTCTCTCTCTGTCTCTCTCTGTCTCTCTGTCTCTCTCTCTCTGTCTCTCTCTCTCTGTCTCTCTCTGTCTCTCTCTGTCTCTGTCTCTCTCTCCTCTCTCTCTCTCTCTCTCTCTCTCTCTCTCTCTCTCTCTCTCTCTCTCTCTCTCTCTCTCTCTCTCTCTCTCTCTCTCTCTCTCTCTCTCTCATCTTATCCACTAGACAAATCCCAGTGCCATGGAGCCCTCCTTGCCTGGAGGGCTCCAGGATGCTACAAGTGCCATGGTTGCTTAGCACCAATGTTGCTTAGATACCAAATTCTGTGAGGGCCAGTTCAGGCTTTTGTTTGCTTGGGCATATAGGCACAATGGTTAACAGCCCTCATCATGAGCCCCTAGTCAAGAAGCACCTTTTCAATTCTTAGTTAAAAGTGGAGAGAATAAGAAGTAGAGAAGCTCAATGAAAAGAAAATGCAGATGTGTTTGAGTAGTGAGTGATCAATGATGCTCAGAGAAAATGGAAAAATTCCCTGGAGGGCAATGCAGGGAAAACCTGAGAAAAATGTTTAGATGGCATGGTAAATAGAGTTCTGCACTTGCAGTTGGGTGAATTTGAATTTGGTTCCTGCCTCAGGTAAATAACTGACTCGGAAAGGTCACATAAAGGTTCTTAACTTCAGTTTTCTCATCTATAAAATGGGGAAAATAATATTTCCTCACAGGGATTTTGTGATAATCAAGTGATATAATATAAGTAAAGTGATTTGTAGATCCTAAAAATCTAAAAAATATTGGCTATCATCATCATTAGCAATATCATTATCATCATCATTATTAATATATAAACAGATGATTTAAAGTCACTCATTTTTCTAGGTTAAGTCAGAGTTTTCAGAGGAAGAAAATTTTACTCCCAACTCACTGGACCATCTAATCCAAACATAAATGTCTCCTAAAGAAAAAGTAAATAAATATATATTTATTAATCACCCATTATGTTTAGAGTCAGTGTGGTGCAGTAGATAGAGTACTGAATTTGGAGTCAGGAAAAACTGAGTTCAAATCCCACTGGGACAACTAATGTTGTCTCTTGACCCTTATGCCTCTCTGCCTCTCACACAGTTCCTTAGTATTTATTTACTAAACCATGCTCTAGTGGAGGGGAATTCTCATTGTCATTCTTCATCCTAAGTTTATGGCAAATAGGTGTTTGTGTATGTTTATGTGTGTGTGTGTGTGTGTGTGTGTGTGTGTGTGTGTGAGAGAGAGAGAGAGAGAGAGAGAGAGAGAGAGAGAGAGAGAGAGAGAGAGAGAGAGAGACAGAGACAGAGACAGAGAGACAGAGAAAGACAGAAAGAGAGAGGCAGAGACAAAGATAGATGGAGAAAGATGAGAGGTAAGGATGGAGAACTGGAAGATAAGCCCCTCAAAACTGAAGGTGTCCATCATGCTAGTATGGAAGAGTGGAAGACAACTATATGTAGCTCCAGAAAGAATGAAGTTCCTGGATCAAAACTGAAAAGAAGCTCAGCTATAAATGTGTATGGTGATAAAAAGAAAGTCCAATGCTATAAAGATTAATACTGCATAAGAATGTGGAATGAATGTTAAGATCTATGAATCAAGGTAAACTGGATGTGGCCAAATAGGAGATGGTGAGATCAAACAACAAGTTCTGGGTATCAGTGAACTTAAATGAATGAAAAGGTGAATTTAGTTAAGGTGATTATTTTATAAACATTCTAATGAAGAATTCCTTAGAAAAAAGGAGTAGTCCTCATAATTACTGAAAGAATACTATTGAAAAAGAAAAACACTATTGAGGTATCAACCCAAAAATAACAAAATAATATCTGTTTGAATCTAATGTAAATCATTCAACATCACAGTAGTACAAAATTTATGCTCTAAGCATTCATGCTGAAGAAGCCAAAGTTGATCAGTTGGATGAAGAGCTACAACATCCTATACAACACACACACACACACACACACACACAAACACACACACATCTACAAACATACAGAGGGAGAGGAAAGAGATAGAGGGGGGAGAAGGGAGGGAGAGACAGGGTGGGAGACAGAGAGACAGAGACAGACAGACAGAGAGAAACAGAGACACAGAGACACACAGAGAAATATGTCACATTAATCACAGGGGATTGGAATGTTAAATAGATAATTAAAAGATAATTGGAATAACAGACAAGTTTAGCCTTGGAAGATAAAATGAAGCAGGGCAGAGACTAATAGAGTTTTGTCAAGCAATATTTTTTTTCAACAACCCAAAAGGTGACTTTACACATGGACATCACCATATGGTGATTATCAAAATCAGATTGGATTATATATTATGCAAACAAAAATGGAGAAGATCTACACAGTTAGTTAAAATAAAACCTGGAGCCAATTGTGGCTCAGATCATGAGCTTCTCATTGCAATAATAATAATAGTAATAAATCAGACTATATTGAAGAAAATAGGTTAAACCATATCAGCCATATAGCTATGACTTAAATAAATTTATGACCTCATGAATATGAAGTAAAAGTGATAAATAGATTTAAGAGATTAAATCTGGTAGATATAATGCCTAAAGAACTATATTCAGAGGTTCACAATATTCTATAGGAAGTGAAGAGGGAACCCCCAAATTGAAAATCCTTAAAGGAGAAAACCTCCTTCGACTCTTACCTCAGTGAGGGGATTCCACCCCAAGCACAAACAGTTTCATCTTTGTTATCTGAGTGGGGTCGGCTCAGTCCTGAAACCCATTGAATTCAATTCAAATTCTAACCCTAGCTGAAACCCATCCAGGGGCCAACCGGAACCCCCTTCAGCTTGTAGCCAAAGTCCGCTATTATAACTAAAGCTAAACTAAAACCTTCTCTTTGCAGAGGTTCCAAACATGCTTGGCACCCCAAGGGCCTCTGCTCACTGGAAGACTGTTTCTGGTGCTCCTATGTTTATCCTCACCTATTTCCTTAACTAGACTTTAATCAGACTTTAACCTTACTTCCAATTCCCATAATAAATCTCTTTTATCAATCTAGGTTTTAGGGTCTGTAAATTCCTTTACAGGGGACTCTTGCACCACCAGGTGCAAAACTCTCTACCTTTTCATTGCCACTAGACCTCATTTAGACCTTATTTAACTCCCTTACCACCAGAAATCCTAATTTCATTTGGGTACCCCAAATCTAAACCTCATCAGAAACAGCAATAAAAATATTTTAAATTAAATTAAATAAACATTTTTAAATTGAATTAAAATATTTTAAAGAAAAAGAAAAGGAAGAAAGCAAAATGGCTATCTGATAAGGCTTTACAAATAGCTGAAAAGAAAAGGGAAATGAAATCTAAAGGAGAAAAAAAATAATTCACTCAACTGAATGCAGAAATTCCAAACAATAGGAAGGAAAGATAAAAGATTTTCTTAAATGGGCAATGCACATAAATGAAAGAAAACAATAGAATGGAAAAGATAAGGATGACTTCAAGAAAATTAGAGATATCAAGGGAGCATTTAATGCAAAAATAAACATGATAAAAGACAAAAATGGTAGAGAAGTAAGAGGAAGTGGCAAGAATATACAGAAGAATGGTGTGGTTATTGATCTAAAGTCATATATTCTGGAGAATGAAGTCATCAGCTTTAAGAAGCATTACAAACAATAAGGCTAGTGGAGGTGTTGGAATTCTAGCTGAATCATTTAAAATTTTAAAAGATGATGCTGTTAAAGTGCTCAATAGATCAGCAAATTTGGAAAACTCAACAGTGGCCCCTGAATTGGAAAAGATCACTTTACATGCCAGTAGTAAAGAATGGCAATGTCAACAAATGTTCAAATTACTGAACAATCACACTGTTCTTATATACTAGCAAGGTTTAAATTTTTCAAAGGCTTTAGATATATGTGAAACAATAATTACTAGAAGTGCAAGTTGGTTTTTGAAGAAGGAGAGGAACTAGAGACCAAATTGCCACCATTTGCTAGATTATGGAGAAAGCAAGAGTGCCAGAAAAAAAAATCTGCTTCTACTTTATCTACTACAATAAAGTTTTTGACTGCATGAATCATAACAAAATGTGGCAAGTCCTCAGAGACAGGAGTACCAAATATTTTATTTATCTCATGAAGATCCTATATGTAGGTCAAGTAGCAACAGTTTTATAGTTCAACAATTGATTCATTTAAGACTGGGAAAGGAATACATGAGATTGTATATTGTCACCTTATTATTTATTTAACTTATATATATTGTATGTCATGTAAAAATGCCAGCCTGGAAGAATCAACCCAAATTAAGGCTGCCAGGAGAAATATCAACAATTTCAGCCATGCAGATGATACGACTCTGCAGAAAATGAAGAGGGATTAAGAAACCTCTTAATGAGAATGAAAGAGGAGAGTGTAAAAATTGGCCTGACGCTTAATATTAAAAATGAAAAACAAAAACAAAACCCTCCTGAGATTATGGCAACTGGTTTGATCACTTCCTGACAAACAGAGGGAGAAGAAATGGAAACGGTGTCAGATTTTATATTCTTGGTTTCAAAGATAACTTCAGATAATGATTGCATACATGCAATTAAAAGATTCTTTCTCCTTGGAAAGAAAACCCTGGCAAATCTGGGCAACATACTAAAAAATAGAGAAATCACCTTGTAGTATAAGATCTGCATTATCAAAGCTATGTTTTTTTCAGTAGCAATGTCTGTTCTGTAAGAATGGACTTATAAGCAAAATTAAATACCATAGAATTGATGCTTTTGCATTGTGATGCTAAAGATATTATTTAAGAGTCCATTGGACATCAAAGAGATTAAATCAGTCAAGACTTAAAAAATAATTCAGACTATTCTTTGGAAGGACAAATACTGAGATGCTGAAGTTTAACTACTTTGGCCATATAATGATAAGACAGGACTCATTGGAAAAGACCCTGATGTTAAGAAAGAGTAAAAGAAAAAGGAGAAGGGGAAGGTAGAGGATGAGATGAATAAATAATATCATGAAAGCATCAAATGTGTTTGAACAGAATTTGGAAAATAGTGAAAGATAGAAAAAAAGGGACTGATATGCTATGACCCATGGAGTTATGAAGAGTCAAATATAATTCGAATCCTTCACATGGATCAGTGATACATTCACAATGTGACCTAGAACATAGTATGAAAGATTAAATGGGAGGAGATGGCTGGAAAGTGGGAAGATCAATCAGGAGGTCATTACAATTATCTCAGTGGGAAAAAAAAAGTCCTGAATTAATTCTGGTTACAGGGGGTTAAGAGGATTAAAAGAGGGAACATATGGGTACATTTTTCCCTCTGAATTCCATAAACTAGGGCTATAGATGAAATTTATCCATTACCAATGAACAGAAGCCACATCTTTCATGTTAGGATATAGAACAAGGATGATTAACAAAAAAATGTAAACATTTAGCCCTTAAAAGGGACTTGAAATCAACACTTAATGAATATGGTTAAAAGAAGCAAGAGGATCACACAAGCACCAAAAGAGCGATTTAATATTTTATGGTGGGATTTATTTAAATACCAGAGAAAAAGAAGAGTTCATAGTGAATTAGAATACTTAAGGAAAATTCCTAAAGGAAATGGGATTTGAACCAGACCTTGAAGTTGGGCAGAATTTATATAGTTAGAGAGAAGGTGTGTAGGGGGGGTACATACATTTGAATACATTTCTGTAGTCCTCAGTTTCTTCAATTATAAAAAGTAGTCTATCTAAAGTATCTTCCAGCTCTAACATTCTATAAGATTATGAGTCTGTGGCAGGGTATTGAAGGAAGAATCAGAAAGATTAAAAAAAATTTTTGAAAGTATTTTCTCATTTTAAAACTGATTTGGGCAACCAACTGAGATCTTTCATTCTTATTGAATGTGGGGCAAGAAGAAGTATAGTATGCATGTGAAAAGAGATTTCTTTCAAGAGGAGAGCAAGTAGCTTCAGCAATAACTCAGTAATGACATTTAGAGTGTACTTTAAGATTTACCAGTGTTAACACTTGATCCTCACAACAGTACAACTTTGTTATAAGTATTGTTATCCCCTTTTACATATGAGGAAATTAAAGTTCATGGGTTTTAAGAGACTTGCTCAGAATGACACAGTTAACGTTTTCCAAGGGATACAATTCAATATCAGTTGTCTTCTAACTCCAAATGTAGCATTCGACTGTATCACATTGTCCTTCTTTTACTTGGGTCCCTGCAACTAGACAACAACAAGTGTGAGAGGCTTTGATATTAAAATAAAAAAGACATGGACTTTGTTCCCTGTGTGTCTCCTCTGATATTATTGATGCACCTAAGGTTAGTTGTTATCACTATCCATTGGTCTGCATATGGCTTCTGAAGATGAGTTTTTGTATGTTATATATTAACTTTATGAGGTAGAAAAAACTGCTTCAGTTAGCAACAGATTTATTCCATAAAACTATCATCATCTTTTTGACCTCTGGCTTTTGGGAAGTGCCAGACAAGGTGTTTAGGGAATTGGAACTTCTAAGGATAAGCTATGATTCACTCTAAACTGCTAAAAATGGATGCAGCTTACCTGATTCAGATGCTAAAACATTTCCATCCCACCTCACTCTTCCTTCCGTATATATAACTTGCTGCTGCTTTTCAAGGCAAGTTTTATGTTTGATCTTTTATCACTGAACATGTAATAGGATGACATAGGAGGAAGAAACCTTAGAGATCATCTAATTCTAACTTAAGATCCATGGGCCTCCAAGGTAGTCCAGGAATTCAGAATGGAAAAATATTATTTCTATATAATTAGTTTGCATTGCAATCTTACCTGTTTTTGTTTATGCACTTAAAAATAGTATTCTATAAGGCACCTGTATCCCTCATCTGTTTGTCAAAGGTATTAAAATGAAGTCACTCTTGATCCAATTCAACTTCATTCATTTTACAGAAGGGGAATATGGATCTAAGAGAGGGAAAGTAGCGACTAAAATGTATAGATGGTTAGTTCTAGAGATATGACTAGACTTCATGGTTCCTGCCTCTCATGTCAGAAATATTTCTGTTTTCTGTTGTGATTGAACTGGAAAGAATAAAGAATTTGGATTAGTGGAGAAAAGGAGAAAGATGTTTTAGGCTGATGGGAAGACAACAGTTTTTTTAATAGATGGAAAGCTAAATGGGTGTCTGAGCAGATTGAAATCTGTAGCTAAAGAGATAAAGTCATAGTTAAGGATAGCAGTGCCCAGTAGAAATTATTTAGAAAGAAATGAGCTAGAAGGATCAAATGAGAAGAAAAACATGGATTTGAACTGTATGAGAATCAATCACACAAAGGACAATTATAAACCCCCAGAATAACCCAAAGGGTCATGGACATCACAAATATAAACCATTTAAATGGAGAGCAGACTAAAAAGAAATGGACAATGCCCTTTGGAAAAATGGGAGAAGGGAAATGGGCAGGCTTAAGAAATTGGGCCAAGTGGACTAGGTTTTCTGTTACTGTTGCTGATTTGCTTTAGTTTGTTTTTTTACTCTTCCTTTACCTTATATACTTTGTCCTCTTTCCCTCAGTTTTTTCCTCTTTTCAACAGATTTTAAAAGCTTTCCTACTCTTTCTAGTCATAGATGAAGGTGACCTGATATTAATTAATACTGAAGTGTTGGTAACTTGATTTATCAGTTATCTGAATGTTTAAAAGAACCTGGAACTTAGCAATGTTATCAAAAGGAATGAATATTTTGTGGTAAAATTTAAGCCACTAGGAAGATTTCTCTGGGAGCATTTAAAACCTCTCCAATTATTCTATATAGGGAGCTGCCTTTTTCCACCTCCACATTGTATGGAACATGTCAGTAAAGAAAAGCAGTGCCCAGAAAACTGGGCAGTAAGCATTTAATCAATTAATCAAATATTAACCATCTAAGTGATACTCAGCACTAGAGATACTTTTTTAAAGTCCCCAACCAAAATGGACTTACCTTCTATGAAAAGTATTTTTATTGGGTTTCTTTTAGACCAAATTTGGAATTTCATGATAAAGGAAATATCAGTGAAGATCAGTACTCATTCTGCAACTTGTAGTACTGGATATTTGTTTGGGAGAGAGATTAAGCAGCTTTTCAAGAGTCACATAGTCTGATCTACATCCACAAGACTGAAGAGACACAGAAAAAGGTACACAGAACCCTTGAGAATTGTAACTCTGTTGTGGGTATATAAAAAGTACTCAAGGATAATTTGATTTTACCGATATAAAAGAAAAAAAGGGGGGTGTAGTAAAGGGAAGGAGGTCGGTTCAGAAAAAGGGGAAGGAACGATAAAAAGAGGGAAACTACATCCCAGGAAGAGGCATAGAAAATACACCATATCTGAGGGAACTTAGTGAGGGGGAGAATCATTGTGTGAATCTTACTCTCATCAGGAGAGGCTCAAAGAGTAAATAATTAACATATTTGTTTTTCAGAGAATTTTAAAGGGGGGAGAGGAAAAGGGAAAAGGAAAAGGAGAATAAGTGAAGGGACTTGGAGGGAGGGGGGAGGGATCCTAAAAAAAAAAAAAAAGAGGGAGGGTTGCACGTCACAAGGGGGGTCTGTAAATTAAATATCAGGGAGGGGGATCAGGGGGGTCAAGGGAAAAAAGCATAATCTGGGGATAATACGATGGCAGGAAATACAGAATTAGTAATTTTAACTGTAAATGTAAATGGGATGAACGATCCCATCAAACGGAGACGGATAGCAGATTGGATCAAAAAGCAGAACCCTACAATATGTTGCCTACAGGAAACACACTTAAAGCAGGGAGATACATACAGAGTAAAGGTAAAAGGTTGGAGCAGAGCCTATTTTGCTTCAGGTAAAGCCAAAAAAGCAGGGGTAGCTATCCTTATCTCAGATCAAGCAAAAGCAGAAGTAGATCTCCTTAAAAAAGATAAGGAAGGAAACTATATCCTGCTGAAAGGTAGCATAAATAATGAAGCCATATCAATACTAAACATATATGCACCAAGTGGTAGAGCATCTAACTTTCTAAAGGAAAAGTTAAGAGAACTGCAAGAAGAAATAGACAGTAAAACTATAATAGTGGGAGATCTCAACCTTGCACTCTCAGATTTAGATAAATCAAACCACAAAACAAACAAGAAAGAAATTAAAAAAGTAAATAGAATATTAGAAAAACTAGGTATGATAGACCTTTGGAGAAAACTGAATGGCAATAGGAAGGAATATACTTTCTTCTCAGCAGTTCATGGATCCTATACAAAAATTGACCATATATTAGGACATAAAGATCTCAAAATTAAATGTAGGAAGGCAGAAATAATAAATGCCTTCTTCTCAGATCACGATGCAATAAAAGCTACATTCAGTAAAAAGTTAGGGGTAAATAGACCAAAAAGTAATTGGAAACTGAATAATCTCATCTTAAAGAATGACTGGGTGAAAGAGCAAATTATAGAAACAATTAACAATTTCACCCAAGATAATGACAATGATGAGACATCATATCAAAATCTTTGGGATGCAGCTAAAGCAGTAGTAAGGGGAAATTTTATATCTTTAGAGGCTTATTTGAAGAAAATAGAGAAAGAGAAGATTAACGAATTGGGCTTACAACTTAAAAGGCTAGAAAAAGACCAAATTATAAACCCCCAACCAAAAATTAAACTTGAAATACAAAAATTAAAAGGAGAAATCAATAAAATTGAAAGTAAAAAAGCTATTGAATTAATAAATAAAACCAAGAGTTGGTTTTATGAAAAAGCCAATAAAATAGATAAACCTTTGGTAAATTTGATCAAAAAAAAGAAAGGAAAATCAAATTGATAGTCTTACAAATGAAAAGGGGGATCTTTCCACCAATGAAGAGGAAATTAGAGAAATAATAAGGAGTTACTTTGCCCAACTTTATGCCAATAAATTTGATAACTTAAGTGAAATGGATGACTTCCTCCAAAAATATAGGCTCCCTAGATTAACAGAGGAGGAGATAAATTGCTTAAATAGTCCCATTTCAGAAAAAGAAACAGAACAAGCTATTAATCAACTCCCCAGGAAAAAATCCCCAGGGCCAGATGGATTCACATGTGAATTCTACCAAACATTTAAAGAACAATTAGCCCCAATGTTATATAAATTATTTGAAAAAATAGGGGAAGAAGGAGTCCTACCAAACTCCTTTTATGACACAGACATGGTACTGATACCTAAACCAGGTAGATCGAAAACTGAGAAAGAAAATTATAGACCAATCTCCTTAATGAATATTGATGCTATAATCTTAAATAAGATATTAGCAAAAAGACTTCAGAAAATCATCTCCAGGATAATACACTATGATCAAGTAGGATTTATTCCAGGAATGCAGGGCTGGTTTAATATTAGGAAAACTATTAATATAATTGACCATATTAATAATCAAATTAATAAGAACCATATGATCATCTCAATAGATGCAGAAAAAGCATTTGACAAAATCCAACATCCATTCCTACTAAAAACTCTTGAGAGTATAGGAATAAATGGACTATTCCTTAGAATAATCAGGAGCATATATTTAAGACCTTCAGTAAGCATAATATGCAATAGAAATAAACTGCAACCTTTCCCAGTAAGATCAGGAGTGAAACAAGGTTGCTCACTATCACCATTACTATTCAATATAGTACTAGAAACGCTAGCCTCGGCAATAAGAGCCGAGAAAGAGATTCAAGGAATTAGAGTAGGAAATGAGGAAATTAAACTATCACTTTTTGCAGATGACATGATGGTATACTTAGAGAACCCCAAAGACTCTGCTAAAAAGCTACTAGAAATAATTCAAAATTTCAGCAAAGTGGCAGGATACAAAATAAATCCACATAAATCCTCGGCATTTTTATATATCACTAACAAAATGCAACAGCAAGAGATACAAAGAGAAATTCCATTCCAAACAAATGTTGAGAGTATAAAGTATTTGGGAATCCATCTACCAAAGAAAAGTCAGGAATTATATGAGAAAAATTACAAAACACTTGCCACAAAAATAAAATCAGATTTAAATAATTGGAAAGACATTCGGTGCTCTTGGATAGGCCGAGCGAATATAATAAAGATGACAATACTCCCCAAATTAATCTATTTATTTAGTGCTATACCAATCAGACTCCCAAGAAACTATTTCAATGACCTAGAAAAAATAACAACAAAATTCATATGGAAGAATAAAAGGTCGAGAATTGCAAGGGAACTAATGAAAAAAAACTCAGAGGAAGGTGGTCTACGTGTACCTGATCTAAAGCTATATTATATAGCAGCAGTCACCAAAACCATTTGGTATTGGCTAAGAAATAGACCGGTAGATCAGTGGAACAGATTAGATACAAAGGACAAAAAAGGATACATATATAGCAACCTAATCTTTGACAAACCCAAAGATACCAACATTAGGGATAAAAATTCATTATTCGGAAAAAACTGTTGGGAAAACTGGAAATTAGTATGGCAGAAATTAGATATGGATCCACACTTAACACCATATACCAAGATAAGATCAAAATGGGTCCATGATTTAGGCATAAAGAGAGAGATAATAAATAGATTAGAGGAACAGAGGATAATCTACCTCTCAGACTTGTGGAGGAGGAAGGAATTTATGACCAGAGGAGAACTAGAGATCATTATTGATCACAAAATATAAGATTTTGATTACATCAAACTAAAAAGTTTCTGTACAAATAATACTAATGCAAACAAGATTAGAAGGGAAGTAACAAATTGGGAAAATATTTTTAAAAACAAAGGTTCTGACAAAGGTCTCATTTCCAAAATATATAGAGAACTGACCCTAATTTATAAGAAACCGAACCATTCTCCAATTGATAAATGGTCAAAGGATATGAACAGACAATTCTCAGAGGAAGAAATTGAAACTATATCCACTCACATGAAAGAGTGTTCCAAATCACTACTGATCAGAGAAATGCAAATTAAGACCACTCTGAGATACCACTACACACCTGTCAGATTGGCTAAGATGACAGGAACAAATAATGATGAATGTTGGAGGGGAAGTGGGAAAACTGGGACACTGATACATTGCTGGTGGAGTTGCGAAAGAATCCAGCCATTCTGGAGAGCAATCTGGAATTATGCCCAAAAAGTTATCAAACTGTGCATACCCTTTGACCCAGCAGCGCTACTACTGGGATTATATCCCAAAGAAATACTAAAGAGCGGAAAGAGACATATATGTGCCAAAATGTTTGTGGCAGCTCTTTTTGTTGTAGCTAGAAACTGGAAGATGAATGGATGCCCATCAGTTGGAGAATGGTTGGGTAAATTGTGGTATATGAAGGTTATGGAATATTATTGCTCTGTAAGAAATGACCAGCAGGAGGAATACAGAGAGGCCTGGAGAGACTTAAATCAACTGATGCTGAGTGAAATGAGCAGAACCAGAAGATCACTGTACACTTCAACAACAATACTGTATGAGGATGTATTCTGATGGAAGTGGAAATCTTCAACATAAAGAAAAAACCAACTCACTTCCAGTTGATCAATGATGGACAGAGGTAGCTACACCCAGAGAAGAAATACTGGGAAGTGAATGTAAATTGTTAGCACTAATATCTGTCTGCCCAGGTTACATGTACCTTCGGAATCTAAAGTTTATTGTGCAACAAGAAAATGGTATTTACACACATGTATTGTACCTAGACTGTATTGTAACACATGTAAAATGTATGGGATTGTCTGTCATCGGGGGGAGGGAATAGAGGGAGGGGGATAATTTGGAAAAATGAATACAAGGGATAATATTATGAAAAAAATATATATATAATAAAAAATTAAAAAAAAAAAAAAAGAGTCACATAGTCTGTGTGTTACGTGAGAATTGAAATCTGTCTTCCTGACTTTCATGACAACTTATATCCATCAGGTAATACTGCCTCTCTAAATGTAAAATATATACAAAGTAAAAACAAAATAGTCATTACAGTCTTGTGGAAAGGATTGGTAAGTGGAGAAAGCTTTTGAGTATTCTGAGAATTTTGACGAACTTGCTGTTCAGAGATTCAACCACCTCCAAAGCATTTATCAGGCCCCAAAAGCTGATTGTTCTCTCTCTCTCTCTCTCTCTCTCTCTCTCTCTCTCTCTCTCTCTCTCTCTCTCTCTCTCTCTGTCTCTCTCTCTCTCTCTCTCTCTCTCTCTCTCTCTCTCTGTCTCTGTCTCTCTCTCTCTCTCTCTCTCTCTCTCTGTCTCTGTCTTTCTCGCTCTTTCTGTCTCTCTCTCTGTCTCTCTCTCTCTCCCTCTCTCTCTCTCTTTCTCTGTCTCTCTCTCTCTCTCTCTCTCTCTCTCTCTGTCTCTGTCTTTCTCGCTCTTTCTGTCTCTCTCTCTGTCTCTCTCTCTCTCCCTCTCTCTCTCTCTTTCTCTGAGTTGCTCTCTCTGTCTCTCTCTCTTTCTCTCCCTCTCTCTCTTTCTCTGTCTCTCTCTCTCTCTTTCATCAAATCACATAATATTTCTGTATCTTTTGTATCTCCTAATAAAAAGGGAATATATTTATTGAAGGAATGAACAGATAGAACTGAGATGGTTCTGCACTTAGCAAGCACCTACACATCACCACCTCTTGGAGAGGGCTAGGAAATGGAGTAGTCCTACTATGGATAGACCTAGAATTTTGATGAATTTGCTCTGGGATATTCAAAGATTCAGCCTCTTGAGGATCAGCCATATTCTATCTGCTGGTATAATTCCCCATCCAGGTAATACAATTTAATACAAATATATTTTTCTATTCAAAACTGAATGCACAAGGTTCAACGTGGGGTTATTCTGAATGATGAATCATTGTGGTATAATGAAAAAAGTGATGGAATTAAAACAAGAAGAACTGAATTTGAATCTTTCGATTCAGAAATTATTGTTTCTAAGAAATAAAGCTCTACTTCTAGAATTAGAATGAAAGACATAGACACCTTTGGTGTAAGCATCCTTGGTGTCCCTGCTTGAAAATTGGGTCTACTAATGTCATACTGGTCCAGTTCATGTCTTTGTTTCTGAAAGTCAGTTCTCCTAACTCTATAAGTTCTCAGGAACAGGTCAGAACTTTTGTACTCTTGTATATCACCATCATTGTCTCAAACATTTCCTTATTCAGGTGGTACAGTACAATGAATGAAGCATTGAATTCTAAGTCAGAAAAACTGAAATCAGATCTTAGATAAGTGACTTCATCTCTTTAGATTTTAGTTTCGGGGGGGCGGAGCCAAGATGGCGGAGAAGAAACACACTACTCAGTGAACGTCCTCACTCCCTCACAACCAATTAGATAAATTAAGTCTCAAAATTAGCTCAGGACTGATAGATACCACAAGGACTGGAAGCACGACTTACCAGCTGAAGAGAATCTGGAGTTTCAACAGGAAAGGTCAGTTCTCAGGGGAGGAATAAGAAAGACCAGCACAGACAGTGGGGTAGGGGCACACTGCGCCCATTGCGCTGGGAGGGGCTCTGGGATCAGAGAAGCCACTGAGGTAAAGGAATCTGGCACAGGCTGTTAGCTCTTCTCTGCTAATTATTTAGCAGTTCAGAAGAGAAAGCCAAAAATATTTTAAAACTCAGATTAGATTTCCCCCCCCCCCACCCTGGGGGTGACTCGGCAGACTCGGCACCAGGGGGTGTGGCCTCAGCTACCTCCTGAGAATAGTTAAGAGACTGACAAGTGGGTGGATACGGCCCCAAGGCAAACACACACGGCCTAGCTTAGCTGGAGGGAGTGGAACTCAGCTCCAGGAAGTCCCAGAGAAGCGGAACCTTTGAACTAGGGACCGCGGTTTCTGGCAGACACTTCCAGTTTGAGCGCAGGGGGCTTCTCACGTCACCTGCTGCAGACATCCACTCCCCACCCGGACACATAGGCTGACTTCTTGCTGTCTTCACTATTCTACGCCCTCAAAGCACAGCAGTGCTAATCACCTCTGAGGCACTTCCAGGGAGGGGGTGGGGAACTCTCTCCCAGAGCTCTCTCTTAGCTCAGGCTCAGGAGCCGCTGCATCCATCCGGTCTGGGAGGAAGCTGGTAAAGAAGTAAATAATTTCCTACCCCAGGGACAGACCCCAAAACATTTTTTAAGTATGAGCAAAAAAGCTAGAAAAACTATAGATTCCTTCTATACAGAGAAAGAGCGGGTACCCAACCCCGAGGAAGTTAACAGCAAAGATTCAGAAGATAACAACCTAAAGGGGAACGATTCCTGCCCCCCATCACATAACTCTCTCCTAGAAGAAGCTCTTAAGAAATTGAGGGAGATCGAAGAAAAATGGGGCAAGGAAAGGGAAGTTATGATAGAGAATAACAACGTCCTGAAATTGGAGTTGGAAAAAATAAAGAATTCACAGGAGATGCAGGGAAACAAAATTAGTGAATTAGAAAAGGTTAAAAAAACACAGGAAAGTAGGATTTCTGAATTGGAAAAGATAAAAAAGTCTCAAGAAAATAGAATTTCTGAATTGGAAAAAGAAAATAATTCTCAAAAAAAAAAATTAGGGAAATGGAAAAAAATTCAATAGAGCAAAATAATTCATTTAAAAACGAAATTGGGCATTTACAAAAAGAACTAAAAACTGTGAAAGAAGAAAATAACTCCTTAAAAGTCAGGATGGAACAAATAGAAATGAATGATTCACAGAGAACCCAAGAATCAGTCAAACAAAACAAAAAAAATGAGAAGCTAGAGAACAACGTCAAATACTTACTGGGAAAATCTATAGACCTGGAAAATAGATCTAGGAGAGATAATCTGCGGATTATTGGACTTCCAGAAAACTATGACCAAAAAAAGAGCCTAGATTCTATTTTACAGGAAATTATCAAAGAGAACTGTCCAGAGATAATAGAAACAGAAGGGAAAGTAGATGTGGAAAGAATTCATCGAACTCCTTCTGAAATAGACCCTAAAAAAAGAACACCACGGAATATTGTGGCTAAGCTGCAGAATTACCACACAAAGGAGAAAATCCTGCAAGCAGCTAGAAAAAAACAATTTAAATACCAAGGTGCCACAATAAGGGTCACCCAAGATCTGGCTGCCTCCACATTAAAAGATAGAAGGGCCTGGAACCTGATATTCCGTAAGGCAAAAGATCAAGGACTGCAACCAAGAATGAACTACCCAGCTAAGTTTAGCATCTTTTTCCACAGAAGAAGATGGTCATTCAATGAAACAGAGGAATTCTATATGTTTCTAAGAAAAAAACCAGACTTGAACAAAAAATTTGATCTACATCCACAAGACTGAAGAGAAACAGAAAAAGGTACACAGAACCCTTGAGAACTGTAACTCTGTTGTGGGTATATAAAAAATACTCAAGGATAATTTGATTTTACTGATATAAAAGAAAAAAAGGGGGGTGTAGTAAAGGGAAGGAGGTCGGTTCAGAAAAAGGGGAAGGAGTGATAAAAAGAGGGAAACTACATCCCAGGAAGAGACATAGAAAATACACCATATCTGAGGGAACTTAGTGAGGGGGAGAATCATTGTGTGAATCTTACTCTCATCAGAAGAGGCTCAAAGAGTAAATAATTAACATATTTGTTTTTCAGAGAATTTTCTCTCACCTCATTAAAAGGGGGGAGAGGAAAAGGGAAAAGGAAAAGGGGAATAAGTGAAGGGACTTGGAGGGAGGGGGGAGGGATCCTAAAAAATAAAAAAAAAAAAAAAAAAGAGGGAGGGTTGCGCGTCACAAGGGGGGTCTGTAAATTAAATATCGGGGAGGGGGATCCGGGGGGTCAAGGGAAAAAAGCATAATCTGGGGATAATACGATGGCAGGAAATACAGAATTAGTAATTTTAACTGTAAATGTAAATGGGATGAACGATCCCATCAAATGGAGACGGATAGTAGATTGGATCAAAAAGCAGAACCCTACAATATGTTGCCTACAGGAAACACACTTAAAGCAGGGAGATGCATACAGAGTAAAGGTAAAAGGTTGGAACAGAGCCTATTATGCTTCAGGTAAAGCCAAAAAAGCAGGGGTAGCTATCCTTATCTCAGATCAAGCAAAAGCAGAAGTAGATCTCGTTAAAAAAGATAAGGAAGGAAACTATATCCTGCTGAAAGGTAGCATAAATAATGAAGCCATATCAATACTAAACATATATGCACCAAGTGGTAGAGCATCTAACTTTCTAAAGGAAAAGTTAAGAGAACTGCAAGAAGAAATAGACAGTAAAACTATAATAGTGGGAGATCTCAACCTTGCACTCTCAGATTTAGACAAATCAAACCACAAAACAAACAAGAAAGAAATTAAAAAAGTAAATAGAACATTAGAAAAACTAGGTATGATAGACCTTTGGAGAAAACTGAATGGCAATAGGAAGGAATATACTTTCTTCTCAGCAGTTCATGGATCCTATACAAAAATTGACCATATACTAGGACATAAAGATCTCAAAATTAAATGTAGGAAGGCAGAAATAATAAATGCCTTCTTCTCAGATCACAATGCAATAAAAGCTACATTCAGTAAAAAGTTAGGGGTAAATAGACCAAAAAGTAATTGGAAACTGAATAATCTCATCTTAAAGAATGACTGGGTGAAAGAGCAAATTATAGAAACAATTAACAATTTCACTCAAGATAATGATAATGATGAGACATCATATCAAAATCTTTGGGATGCAGCTAAAGCGGTAATAAGGGGAAATTTTATATCTTTAGAGGCTTATTTGAAGAAAATTGAGAAAGAGAAGATTAACGAATTGGGCTTACAACTTAAAAGGCTAGAAAAAGACCAAATTATAAACCCCCAACCAAAAATTAAACTCGAAATACAAAAATTAAAAGGAGAAATCAATAAAATTGAAAGTAAAAAAACTATTGAATTAATAAATAAAACCAAGAGTTGGTTTTATGAAAAAGCCAATAAAATAGATAAACCTTTGGTAAATTTGATCAAAAAAAAGAAAGAGGAAAATCAAATTGATAGTCTTACAAATGAAAAGGGGGATCTTTCCACCAATGAAGAGGAAATTAGAGAAATAATAAGGAGTTACTTTGCCCAACTTTATGCCAATAAATTTGATAACTTAAGTGAAATGGATGACTTCCTCCAAAAATATAGGCTCCCTAGATTAACAGAGGAGGAGATAAATTGCTTAAATAGTCCCATTTCAGAAAAAGAAATAGAACAAGCTATTAATCAACTCCCCAGGAAAAAATCCCCAGGGCCAGATGGATTCACATGTGAATTCTACCAAACATTTAAAGAACAATTAGCCCCAATGTTATATAAATTATTTGAAAAAATAGGGGATGAAGGAGTCCTACCAAATTCCTTTTATGACACAGACATGGTACTGATACCTAAACCTGGTAGATCGAAAACTGAGAAAGAAAATTATAGACCAATCTCCTTAATGAATATTGATGCTAAAATCTTAAATAAGATATTAGCAAAAAGACTTCAGAAAATCATCTCCAAGATAATACACTATGATCAAGTAGGATTTATTCCAGGAATGCAGGGCTGGTTTAATATTAGGAAAACTATTAATATAATTGACCATATTAATGATCAAATTAATAAGAACCATATGATCATCTCAATAGATGCAGAAAAAGCATTTGACAAAATCCAACATCCATTCCTACTAAAAACTCTTGAGAGTATAGGAATAAATGGATTATTCCTTAGAATAATCAGGAGTATATATTTAAGACCGTCAGTAAGCATAATATGCAATAGAAATAAACTGCAACCTTTCCCAGTAAGATCAGGAGTGAAACAAGGTTGCCCACTATCACCATTACTATTCAATATAGTACTAGAAACGCTAGCCTCGGCAATAAGAGCCGAGAAAGAGATTCAAGGAATTAGAGTAGGAAATGAGGAAATTAAACTATCACTTTTTGCAGATGACATGATGGTATACTTAGAGAACCCCAAAGACTCTGCTAAAAAGCTACTAGAAATAATTCAAAATTTCAGCAAAGTGGCAGGATACAAAATAAATCCACATAAATCCTCGGCATTTTTATATATCACTAACAAAATGCAACAGCAAGAGATACAAAGAGAAATTCCATTCCAAACAAATGTTGAGAGTATAAAATATTTGGGAATCCATCTACCAAAGAAAAGTCAGGAATTATATGAGAAAAATTACAAAACACTTGCCACAAAAATAAAATCAGATTTAAATAATTGGAAAGACATTCAGTGCTCTTGGATAGGCCGAGCGAATATAATAAAGATGACAATACTCCCCAAACTAATCTATTTATTTAGTGCTATACCAATCAGACTCCCAAGAAACTATTTTAATGACCTAGAAAAAATAACAACAAAATTCATATGGAAGAATAAAAGGTCAAGAATTGCAAGGGAACTAATGAAAAAAAAACTCAGAGGAAGGTGGTCTAAGTGTACCTGATCTAAAGCTATATTATATAGCAGCAGTCACCAAAACCATTTGGTATTGGCTAAGAAATAGACCGGTCGATCAGTGGAACAGATTAGATACAAAGGACAAAAAAGGGTACATCTATAGCAATCTAATCTTTGACAAACCCAAAGATTCCAACATTAGGGATAAAAATTCATTATTCGGAAAAAACTGTTGGGAAAACTGGAAATTAGTATGGCAGAAATTAGATATGGATCCACACTTAACACCATATACCAAGATAAGATCAAAATGGGTCCATGATTTAGGCATAAAGAGGGAGATAATAAATAGATTAGAGGAACAGAGGATAATCTACCTCTCAGACTTGTGGAGGAGGAAGGAATTTATGACCAGAGGAGAACTAGAGATCATTATTGATCACAAAATAGAAGAGTTTGATTACATCAAACTAAAAAGTTTCTGTACAAATAATACTAATGCAAACAAGATTAGAAGGGAAGTAACAAATTGGGAAAATATTTTTAAAAACAAAGGTTCTGACAAAGGTCTCATTTCCAAAATATATAGAGAACTGACCATAATTTATAAAAAACCGAACCATTCTCCAATTGATAAATGGTCAAAGGATATGAACAGACAATTCTCAGAGGAAGAAATTGAAACTATATCCACTCACACGAAAGAGTGTTCCAAATCACTACTGATCAGAGAAATGCAAATTAAGACCACTCTGAGATACCACTATACACCTGTCAGATTGGCTAAGATGACAGGAACAAATAATGATAAATGTTGGAGGGGATGTGGGGAAATTGGGACACTAATACATTGCTGGTGGAGTTGTGAAAGAATCCAGCCATTCTGGAGAGCAATCTGGAATTATGCCCAAAAAGTTATCAAACTGTGCATACCCTTTGACCCAGCAGCGCTACTACTGGGATTATATCCCAAAGAAATACTAAAGAGCGGAAAGAGACATATATGTGCCAAAATGTTTGTGGCAGCTCTTTTTGTTGTAGCTAGAAACTGGAAGATGAATGGATGTCCATCAGTTGGAGAATGGTTGGGTAAATTGTGGTATATGAAAGTTATGGAATATTATTGCTCAGTAAGAAATGACCAGCAGGAGGAATACAGAGAGGGTTGGAGAGACTTAAATCAACTGATGCTGAGTGAAATGAGCAGAACCAGAAGATCACTGTATACTTCAACAACAATACTGTATGAGGATGTATTCTGATGGAAGTGGAAATCTTCAACATAAAGAAGATCCAACTCACTTCCAGTTGATCAATGATGGACAGAGGTAGATACACCCAGAGAAGAAACACTGGGAGGGGAATGTAAATTGTTAGCACTAATATCTGTCTGCCCAGGTTGCATGTACCTTCGGATTCTAATGTTTATTGTGCAACAAGAAAATGATATTCACACACATGTATTGTACTTAGACTATATTGTAACACATGTAAAATGTATGGTATTGCCTGTCGTCGGGGGGAGGGAATAAGGGAGGGGGGGTAATTTGGAAAAATGAATACAAGGGATAATATTATAAAATATATATATATATATATATATATAATAAAAAAAATTAAAAAAAAAAAAAAAAAAAAAAAGATTTTAGTTTCCCCTCTCCTCAAAATGACAATATTAGGTGAGATTACTTCTGAATTCCCTCCTAACCCCAAATCTATAAACTTTAGTTCACAGCTTCACTAATGGCTTTTTACCTGTTGTGGGAAGAGAACTGAATTATGTATTCTGGAGGAAAAACAACACTTTGATAAAACAGAGTCCCTGACTTCAAGGTAATTACAATTTAACAATGGGATAAGTCATAAATTCAGAGTGCCATAATATACAATTGTATATGATAGGTATATTGAAGAGATTCAAAATAAAGTGCTGTATGAGTGGGCAAGTCCATGAAAGGAATAAGTGATAATTTATTTCCCCGTTTCCTACAAGTGCCACTTCAAGTTTTTCTGTTTCTTTTTCTAGAATCCTAAAATGATATAGTAAGAATAGCACTAGATCCTTCATTGAAGTCCTGGTTCTACTGTTTATTAGCTGTATAAATTTGGACCAATCATTTAATTTTTTTTAAATTTCAGTTTTTCATCTTTAAAACAAAAATATAAGTCTTAATAATTTGTATGGCTCCATTTCATTAAAAAAAAAAAAAAACCTCTTATAAGGAGATTTGGTTCCCAGTTCAAATGATCTGTTTTTTACAAAGTGTAACTATATCACTGGGGTCATATCAACAGCTAGGATCAAGCAGTTAGCTATCAATAACTCAGTAATTTAGCTTATCATGGGGTCTTTAAGAATATGTGTCAATCACAACCTATCATTTATATGACAACATTCCCATTTCCTTGTCATTCACCTTCTTTTCAAAATGAGGGTATTGTTTCGTCAGTCACTTCAACTCAAGGAAATAATTTAATTATATTAGAAAAAAGTATAATAAAATTCAAAGCAATAGACATGTATCACAAAATTCAATATCCCCACTCACTTCCAGTCCTAATCCTTCAAGGCAAAAACATCCCCTATGGTTAGAAATAAATTCATCTTTCCCCAGATTCATGCAACATGGAAAGTGGAGAGAGGCAAGACAGTAGTACTTTGTGAACTCTTATCTCCTCTTGCAGATGCATAGGAGAGGAACATAATCACCCTGAGAGTGATACCCTCTAGAATCCTTTAGTAAGACAAATATTGCTTCCATGTACCTAGATCGAATCACCAATTCTACCCAACCAACCAACCACCCAACCCTAACTTTTCACTTCTTCAGTCTCTTTTGATAGGATATGAGCAAAACATAATTTTGCCTGCTTTGTCTTGAACTGTCTCCATTATTACAGAAGCTTTTAGAAGAAGAAGAAATCCTCATGGTTCTTTGTCCATCTAGGGAAGGAGATCAAGTTAGGTTTGACAATTTCTTATAGCATCAAGAGATGCTAAACTTCCACAAATAATGAGGTAGTGATTCCACTGAACTCTGTCCTCTTCAGACTTTATTTCTGAGCTTGCCATTTTAGGAATGACAGTGATAATTTGAAGAGCATTCAGAAGAGGAAAATCAAGAAAATGAAGGTTCTCAAATTCATGCCATATGTTGTGGAAAGAAAAACCATTACAAACAATATCAGATTACAAGATAGTAAACAACTTTATTTCAATCAGAGTTACAAGTCAAGATTGGTAGAAGAATCAGTTGCCTTATTGTGAATTATATTTCTGTGAGATAAGTGGACTTCTGAATGAATATGATACACTTCCCAGAAGAACTTATAGTAAACACAAAACACATAGACATTCTGGTCAGTTACTGACCATAATTGGAGCACTGATGTGCTTAAGCCTATTGTTAAATTTTCTTTGTGAACATTTACACTTCAAAAATCAACAACTGCTTCAAATAAGAGCTTGATTTATTTCATTGATCAACAACACTTAAGAATGTGATGGAAAAATGTTAATGCAGATTAAATTTAAAAGTTTGAGGTACTGACCTTTCTCCCTATTCCCAAAGATTCATTTCTTAAATGTTTACCAGCATATCCAAACATGAAAGGCAGCTTATTGTGTTTAAGAGAAGGGAACAAAGATCTTCTAATATTGTTAGTCTGTCAGTGGACTCAGGAGTCCAAGGCAGGGCAGAGTCTGTCTTTCGGCTATACTTGCACAAGAACTGAGCCAAACCATGACAAAACATAAGTGCTAGATTTAGTTGTCCATTTACACTAAAATGGAGAGTTATTTGAAAATGTCATTTTTCATAGGAAGAGAGGGGGAGATAGAGCCTCCCCTACACTCTAAACATGAAGTTTGATTAAAAGAATTGGTGATATTTAACCTAGAAAAGAGAAGACATGCAGTAGATAGACATGATAATTGTCCTTGAATATTTGAGGGACATTCATGGGGAGGAAAACTTCTTTTTAAAGGAAGGAATAGGGAAGAAACCAATGATCTCAAGTTTGAACTTAGAAAAGACTTTGGTAAGTGGAAGATTGTCCAAAATCACAATGATGAAAGTCCTGAGTTCATATTATATAAGAATGGCTAAAAGAACCAGGCACAATTAATCTGATTTATGGTGGTAGATGGGAAGGTGTGGTGATGTGAAGATGATAACTGTCTTCAAGTGAAGTGAAAGAAGGTCAAGTTTAGTCTGCTTGGCCACAGAGAATACTAGAAACAGAAAGTGAAAGCTGCAGAGTTAAATTTAGGCTTAATTTGGGGAGAGAGTTAGTTAAAACTCTTAAGTGATTTTAAAAATGGAAAGGGGTGCCTTAGGAGGTAGTGGGTGAGGAATCCATATTGGAAAGAAAGAAAGGAAGTTATTAAAAAACTATTATGAGTCAGACACTGGGCTAAGCATTTTGCAAATATTAGTTAACCAGATCCTCACGACAGCCCTGGGAGCTGGTGTTATTATTTTCTTTATTTTGCAATTAAGGAAACTGAGGAAGACAAATGTTAAGTGATTTGCCAGGGTCATAAAGCTAGCCAGGATCTGAGATTGTCTTTGAACTCACATCTTCCTTGACTCCAGATCCAGTACTTTATCCCCTTATGTCACCTAGATCCCTCAAAGCCTTCAAAGATTGGATGAACATTTATTGGGGATGTTCTAGTGAAGATTATTTATGTCTGCTGAAGTCTCCTCTGACTTTAAAATGTTGTGATTCTGTTATTTCTTTGTCTTTATGTGTTTGTGCTAAAATGACCTGGAGGATGCCTGCTGCCCATGTACAATGAAGTACATGGCCCCAACTTCTCCTATGGGTTCGGTCTTCTCCTTTTTCATTCACATCATATGTTACAGGAAATTGACTTTACAAGGACTTGGCTCTTTCACTGAACATATTAACCAGCTGATAAAAGTAGCCCTGACCTTCCTGGTGAACCCAATATACAAACATCCATTATTATTAGCATGGGTCTTGAGGAATGAGACAGAAATGCCCCCATCAAGCCACCCACCTTGGACAGCACACTTAGGCAAGCTTTTTCCTTTCTCAGAATTGTTCTTATTTCTTTGGGAACTTAAGAGATCAGGACAAGTTTTTGTTTGTTTGTTTTGTTTTTCTCTGGATTGACCAGTTCTATTTATTAACTTATTCCCTTAATAAGAGCCTGGGCTTATGTTACCTAGAAAGACCAAGTTTTCAAAATAATTTTCTTCAGATGTCATCAGAGGTAATGCCAACAAGTTAATGAAGTAGCTAATGATATTCCTTTCAAGAAGCATGGAAAATGCAACAGAATACCATTAGGAAATCTGGTCTGGATCAGGGCTTCTTTAACTTTTTCCACTTATAATCCCTTTTTGCCCAAGGAATTTTTATACAACCCCAGGTATGTAGGTATATAAAATAGGTATGCAAATCAAAAACTTACTGATAATAAATCATAATTTCACAACCCCCACATTCAATTATATGATCTCATATGGGCTTACAACCTACAGTTTAAGCTTGCTCTAAGTGGTCCCAATCTTAATTCAAATTTTGAAATATTCTCTTCTCTCTGGTATATCTTTCTCCTCCTTTACCCCCATTGGCCTAACCTTCCTTGTCAATCATTTTGCTTAATGTTAAAAAAAAACTTTTGTAAAATTATAGAACTTAAGTAGAAGAGAACTCAGAGGTTTTTTAGTCCAATCCCTCAAATAAGACAAAAATCCCTTGAATAACATTTATTTCAAGTGAATAATCTTGAACAATACTTTTGTTCAAACACCTCCATTTATAGGGAATTCATCATATACCAAAGGCAGTCATTTCCACTTCTGGGCAGTTCTAGTTTTTTAGGAATTTTGTTCCCTTGTGTATAATTGGAACCTATCACCTCATTACCTCATGTTCTATGCTCTCAGACCTTCAAAGACTCCCAATTTTCTACTGCCACGTGTTTAACACCTTATACCTATATGTGAAAGCTTCCCTATGATCTGGCCCCATACTTACTATTCAATCTAATCTCCTACTTCTCTCCAACATGCATCCTCTATTTTAGCAATGGGAGTCTCCTCCATCTCCCAAGTATATACTATATTCATTCTTACCTTTATGTTATTCCTGTGGCATGGAATGTTTTTTTTTCTTCCTGTTCAAATCTTATTCTGCCTTCAAGAATAAACCTCTTTCCTAAAGCATTCCCTGATTGATAGCTCTTATTGATTTCCCTCTTCTCTTAATGCAGTTTGGAGAATTACCATCCAATTTACGACTTAATCACATACTCTCTTGTATCTACACATTTACTGATGTGTGTTAGTTTTGTCTGGCTGATGAGGATATGAACCGTTTGGGGCAAGAATCAGGCATATACTTCTAAGTATCTCTCTGTCATTTCTTCAGCTATCTATTTGTTAGGCAAACATTTATAAAGCACTTGAGAAAAGCCCTCCTCACTATAGCAAGTGGTGTAAGAGATATAAAGTTTAGACAGAGTCCTTGTCCTCAAGAAGTCTAACAGAGGAAGAAAACACACTAATAACCAAATATCACAAGGATTTGTTGGTGTGGATACCTAGTCTTTAGGAGTGGCAGGAAAAAAAAAAGTCTATTCCCCTAAAAGCTAAGAACTTAGGCTGCTCCTCAACAAACTATCATAAAGTCACTGAAATTTTACTGGATAACTTTCAAGTTTACCATTAAACACCTCAGCTCATAGCTTATTGGTCTAAGCTTTCAAGAACCCTGGTCCACTCCCATCACAATAAAGGACCAGGAAATAATAATGATTATGATTATGATGATGATAACTTACATATAAAAATGTTTAAACATATTATCTTATTTGATCCTTACAATAACTGGGAGTTTTTTGGATGTTATTTTTATCCCCATTTTACAGATGAAGAAACTTAAGCAGACAGAGGTTATGAATTATCTATGGTCATACAGCTAGTTAAGTGTTTAAGGAAAGATTTGAACTCAAGCTTTCCTGATTCCAGGTCCTAGACTCTATCCTAAGATCATATAAGACACTTAGACACTTCTAGAATAGAGGAATAGATATCTGTAATCTACAACCATACAAAAGTTGCTACTAGCTAGATTATGATCCTAATGTGGAAGTATAGTGGGACTAGAGGAATCAGATAAGATTTTGTAGAGGAAAGCAGCATTTTAAATGAGTTTCAAAGTTTGAGTAGGGAATTCAATTCATTTATTTTTTTTATTTTTACACACACACACACACACACACACACACACACACGCACATATATATATATATATATATATATATATATATATATATATATATATATATATATATATATATATATATATATATATATTTGCAAAGCAAGTTGAGTTAAGTGACTTGCCCAGGGCCACATAGCTAGTAAGAGTTAAGTGTCTAAGGCTAGATTTGAACTTGGGTACTCCTGACTTCAGGGCCAGTGCTTATTTACTTCCCCATCTATTTGCCTCCAGGAATTCAATTTAACAAGAATATCTAGTACCCAATGTATAAAAGATCCTGATGATACAAATACAAGAGTAAAATAGTCTCTGCATTTAGAAAATTACATTCTACTGGGGGAATAAAACACAAACAGAGAAATAAATATGAGATAAGGCAAGAGAAAAAAATAACTAAGGGGATTTGGGGAGGTTTCCTAGAGTAGGTTATAGCTGAGAAGGACTTTGAAGCAAGACTAAGGAAGGTTATCACTTGTTAATTTCTGATACCAAGTCCCTTTGACAGTCCTATATTGCTTTGCCTATAATTCTCTTATGCAGCAAAAGTACATCTAGACCAGTATGCTCTCTTTTGGTAAAGTGTCTTGTATTGATGTTCCCTTGTACCATGTCACACCCATGGAAGGACTCCAAGGTGCTTAGAGAAACAGGAAGAAAAGGGCATTGCATGCACAGTGAATACTGTGAACTAAGTCATAGTGTTGATAAAGTATAAGGAGGGTTTAAGGCAAGGGAAGGGAAGAGAAGAGATTAGTACAGTAAGGCTGAAGTGCACATGGAAGGGAATAATAACAAAGAACAGTAAAAAAAAAAAAACACTAGCTCTGGAAGTGTAAAATCTGGGTTCCAATTCTGATACTATCTCTATGATTTTGAACAAGTCACTTCCCATCTTTGTTTTCCTCATCTATATAATGAAAGAATTATACTAAGTTTCTTTCACCTCTAGATCTATGGTCCTCTGACCTTTTGGGGGAGGAGGGACTATAATGTTGCATAGAACCTTAAATACAATCAAAGAAATTCAAGTGTTATTAGGTAAAAATAGAGAAAGACTAAAGACTCGAAAGAGTGATGTGGCAACATTCAGATCAAAATTAGCTTTAGTAGGGACTCAGGATCCCCATACAGTTCTAAGGACAAAGAAGCCATTTAGAAAGCCATTTATGGAGGTGAACTCAAGTAAGCAAGGTCATGACTTCTTCTTGAAATAAAAAGAAGCAAGGATATTAGGTATGGAAGTCAATGATAGACTTCTTTGTCAATTTTCTACCTCCCATACACATTTATTTCAAATCAGTCAAGATGTCATATTTTAGTTCTTTTTGAAGCACCTACCTAGGTTTAACCTTCTTTTTCTCCTCCATATTTCTCTTCTGAAGTCCATATTATGTTAGTCCAAATATGTGAGTCATGTAACACCAACCTTGCCTCCTTTCCCACTCTCTTTTTCTTTAGGTCTGTTGCACAGAAGCTCACTTTTAAAAGTATTTTAATTTTAAAGGACCATTTTCAGCAATTCCAAAGAAAATTTAATCACAAGAAGCCATGAGAAAGTCAATTTTTTAAAAGTAGGCAGCCAGAGGCAAAGCCAAAGAGTATCTAAGAGCCTGAAAGAACTGTGGAAAGCAGTCGCAACATCTGATTTCAAGGGGATTATTGTTAAGTATAATCACCAATGGCAGAGAATGTTCCCTAACCCTTCCTATCCTATCCCTCAAAGGCTCACTAAGAACATAGAAGAAAGATTAGTCCCTATCTGGATAAACACATGCATGACATAAGCCTGCACATACATAGACATATAGACATTTATAGATGGACACACACACACGCACAGAACTCTGACTTTCTTAGTAGTGGAAGATTTCAATCAATAAACATTTATTAAATGCCTACTTGGGCCAGTCTCAGTGACTGTGGCATTGAGTCCAAGTAGCCTTGAGAATACAAAAAGAGGTAAAATAAAGTTCCTATTCTCATAATGAAAGGCTGGACACCTATAAAGTGGCTCATTTTTACCTTTAAGGCCCTACAGTTAATCTTGAGAGGTTGAGGGTGCATTTTTTAAATGCTATACCTCCTGAACCCTTACTGATAAATTTTTCTCCAAGATGTTAATCTTTGATGTTATCTTAAAAGTAAGCTTACTTACTTTTAGAAAGGCATATTTCTCAAAGTAGTAAATTAAAAATAATAGGCAAAAACTATTCCCAAAATATCTGTGACATACTCCCCCACAAATAGAAAGTCCAGAGAAAAGTGGTCTCAAGTAGCAAAGGGTTATTTTCCTAGTTTCAGGAAGTTCTTGTTTCCCTTTTTTAGAATATTCATGAAGGACTTCTGGCCAAGATGGTGGCATAGAGGCACACAGCTGCTTGAGCTCCACGTTTTCTCTCAGGACTTACTTCATGACAGGCCTTGGAATTAATGCTTGACCAGAAAAGAAACCCACAAATAATCATCAACAGAAGACATCCTTGAAATTCACCAGAAAAGGTCTGTGTTTGCTCAGGGGAGGGTCGAACAGACTGGGTGCAGACCGAGGGCAGCCAGAGTGAGACAGGCAGCTCACACAGCTCAGACCTGAGTGGGGAGGGGTGCAATCTCTTCCATTTCTGCAAAAAGATTTTTACCTCAGTGTGGAAGTTCCATCTTGGCAGCAAGCCAGGAGCAGCGGAGAGGGTGTAAACACCGGAAGTGAAGAATAAAACCCCAGAAAGCTAGCTTCTCTCGGGACCTGGCCACCCCCACCCCCACCAGGAGTGACTCAGTGCGTTCTTAGAGCTTCAGAGCACAGATGCAATGCAGCCATTGCTGTCCTGTTAGTGCCTTGCTGCTGTCTCCCGCAGTCTGTAGAGGAAGCCTGGTAACACCATCTAGCCCCATCTCCCCCCAAAACAGACCAATTGTTTCTCTTGTCAATTTGTTTTCTTTGATTCCCCCTCTGACAAAATGAACAAAAAATTCAAAAGGGCTCTAACAATTGACAGCTTCTGTATGGATAGAGAGCAGACATCAAACCCTGAGGAGTCTAAAAGCAGACTGTCTCCAGAGGAATCCCCTAAGGGGCATATGATCTGCTCTTCAATATACAAAACTCTCATAGAGGAAATCAAAAAGGCTCTCACAAGAGAGATAGAAGAGAAATGGGAAAAGAAAAGGGAAGCTTGGGAAGAGAGTCTGGAGAAGTCATCCAAAATGGATAAAGAAATCAAATCATTGAGAAATAAAATTAGTGAGTTGGAAAAAGAAAACAGCTCTCTAAAAAATAAAACTGATGAAATGGAAAAAAAAATTCCATAGAAGATAAAATCTCAATTGGACAATTGCAAAAAGATATAAAAAAAAGTGAGTGCAGAGAATACATCATTGAAAATTAGACTTGAACAAGTAGAAATGAATGACTCAAGGAGAAACCAAGAGGGAGTCAAGCAAAACCAGAGAAATGAAACAATTGAAAAGACTGTCAAATACCTTACCAGAAAGACAACAGACCTGGAAAACAGATCCAGGAGAGACAATTTGAGAATAATTGGACTCCCTGAAAAATGTGAGGAAAAAAAGAGGCTGGATACTATTTTCCAGGAAATTATCAAAGAGAACCACCCAGATGTTTTGGAAACAGAGGGTAAAATAGACATTGAGAAAATTCACTGATCACCTACTGAAAGGGACCCTAAAATCAAAACACCAAGAAATATAGTGGCCAAGTTCAAGAACCATCAGATGAAGGAAAAAATATTGGAAGCTGCTAGAAAAAAGCAATTCAGATATGGAGGAGCCACAATAAGGATAACCCAAGGAAGAAGATGGACATTTAACAAATAAATGAATTCCATCTATTCTTGATGAAAAAACCAGATCTACAAAAAATGTTTGATCTTCAAATACAGAACTCAAGAGATCTCTAAAAAGGTAAAAAGAAATCTTGAGAACTATATTTCTGCCATAAAGATATGTAAAGAACACATGTATAATTTGTCCTAGAAACTGGAAGTGGAAAGGAAATTATATCATAAAAAAGGGTAAAGTGGTGGTACTACATCTCATGAAGAGGCAAAGGTAACCTATTATATCTGAGAGAAGGAAAGGGGGAGATGAACATAGTGTTTATCAATAGACATATTTGATTTATGGTGAAACTTCTTCCACTTTATTGAAAAGTGAGAGGGAAGGAGTAAGCTAAGAGGAAGGGAATACAGAAATTGTGAATAAAAGGGGTAAAATAGGAAGAGGAACTTTAAGGTGGGTGAGGGATAATAAAAAGGGAGGGCTGTGAAAAGCAAGTGGTGTTCACAAGTTTAATACTGGGTAGGGGGGTAAGAGGGAAGGAAAGGAGAAAAGCATAAGCAGGAGTTAACAGGATGGCAAGCAATATAGAATTAGTCATTCTAACCATAACTGTGAATGGGGTAAACTCCCTCATAAAGAGGAAGCAGACTGGATTAAAAGCCAGAATCCTACTATATGCTGTTTACAGGAAACACACCTGAAACAGGGTGATACATTCAAAATAAAAGTAAAAGGGTGGAGTAGAATCTACTATGCTTCAGGTGAAGCCAAAAAAGCGGGGTAGCCATCCTCATCTCAGATCAAGCAAAAACAAAAATTGATCTAATTAAAAGAGATAAGGAAAGGCATTATATCCTGCTAAAGGGTAGCATAGATAAGGAAGCAGTATCAATATTAAACATATATACACCAAATGGTGCAGCATCTAAATTCTTAAAAGAGAAATTAAGAGAGCTGCAAAAAGAAATAGATAGCAAAACTATAATAGTGGGAGATCTCAACCTTGCACTCTCAGAATTAGATAAATCAAACCACAAAATAAATAAGAAAAAAGTCAAAGAAGTAAATAGAATACTAGAAAAGTTTGATATGATAGATCTTTGGCGAAAGCAAAATGGAGACAGAATGGAGTACACTTTCTTCTCAGCAGTTCATGGAACCTATACAAAAATTGATCATATACTAGGACATAAAAACCTCAAAATCAAATGCAGTAAAGCAGAAATAGTAAATACATCCTTTTCAGACCACAATGCAATCAAAATTACATTCAATAAAAAGCCAGGGGAAAATAGACCAAAAAATAATTGGAAACTAAATAATCTTATACTAAAGAATGATTGGGTAAAACAGCAAATCATAGACATAATTAATAACTTCACCTAAGAAAATCACAATAATGAGACATCATACCAAAATGTGTGGGATACAGCCAAAGCAGTAATAAGGGGAAGTTTTATATCTCTAGAGGCCTACTTGCATAAAATAGAGAAAGAGAAGGTCAATGAATTGAGCTTACAACTAAAAATGATAGAAAAGGAACAAATTAAAAACCCCCAGAGAAACACAAAACTTGAAATTCTAAAAATAAAAGGTGAGATTAATAAAATTGAAAGTAAAAAAAAAAAAAACACTATTGAATTAATTAATAAAACTAAGACTTGTTTCTATGAAAAAACCAATAAAATAGACAAACCCTTAGTAAATCTGATTAAAAAAAGGAAAGAGGAAAAGCAAATTGTTAGTCTCAAAAATGAAAAGGGAGAACTCACCACTAATGAAGAGGAAATTAAAACAATAATTGGTAGCTACTTTGCTCAACTTTATGCCAATAAATTCGATATCTTAAATGAAATGGAAGAATCAAAAATATAGCTTAACCCAGATTAACAGAGGAAGAAGTAAATAGTCTAAATAGTCCCATTTCAGAAAAAGAAATAGAACAAGCTATTAACCAACTCCCTAAGAAAAAATCCCCAGGACCAGATGGATTTACATGTGAATTCTACAAAACATTTAAAGAATAACTATCTCCAATGCTATATAAACTATTTGAAAAAATAGTTCTACCAAATTCCTTTTATGAAACAGACATGGTACTGATACCTAAACCAGGTAGGCTGAAAACAGAGAAAGAAAATTATAGACCAATCTCCCTAATGAATATTGATGCTAAAATCTTAAATAAAATATTAGCAAAAAGACTACAGAAAATCATCCCCAGGATAATACACTATGACCAAATGGGATTTATACCAGAAATGCTGGGCTGGTTCAATATTAGGAAAACTATTAGCATAATCGGCCATATCAATAACCAAATTAACAAAAACCATATGATCATCTCAATAGATGCAGAAAAAGCATTTGATAAAATCTAGTATCCATTCCTACTAAAAACACTTGAGAGTATAGAAATAAATGGGCTATTCCTTAAAATGATAAAGAGCATACATTTAAAACCGTCAGTAAACATCATATGTAATGGTGATAAACTGGAACCTTTCCCAGTAAGATCAAGAGTGAAACAAGGTTGCCCACTATCACCATTACTATTCAATATTTTACTAGAAACTCTAGCCTCGGCAATAAGAGCCGAGAAAGAGATTCAAGGAATTAGAGTAGGTAATGAGGAAATCAAACTATCACTCTTTGCAGATGACATGATGGTATACTTAGAGAACCCCAAAGACTCTGCTAAAAAGCTATTAGAAATAATTCAAAACTTTAGCAAAGTTGCAGGATACAAAATAAATCCATATAAATCATCAGCATTTTTATACATTACCAACACAATCCAACAGCAGCAAGAGATACAAAGAGAAATTCCATTCAAAATAACTATGGATAGCAGAAAATATTTGGGAATATATCTACCAAAGGAAAGTCAGGAATTATATGAGCAAAATTACAAAACACTTGCCACAAAAATAAAATCCAAGTGCTCTTGGATAGGGTGAGCGAATATAATCAAGATGACAATACTCCCTAAACTAATCTATTCATTTAGTGCTATACCAATCAGACTCTCAAGAAACTAATGACCTAGAAAAAATAACAACAAAATTCATATGGAAGAACAAAAGATCTAGAATTTTAAGGGAAGTAATGAAAAAAAAAAAATCAAATGAAGGTGGCCTAGCTGTACCTGATCTAGAACTATATTATAAAGCAGCAGTCACCAAAACCATTTGGTATTGGCTAAGAAATAGACTAGTTGATCAGTGGAATAGGTTAGATTCACAGGACAAGATAGTGAATAAAAATAGCAGTCTAGTGTTTGACAAACCCAAAGATCCCAACTTTTGGGATAAGAATTAATTATTTGACAAAAACTGCTGGGAAAACTGGAAATTAATATGGCAGAAACTAGGCGTGGACCCACACTTAACACCACATACTAAGATAAGATCAAAATGGGTCCATGATTTAGGCATAAAGAACGAGATCATAAATAAATTAGAGGAACATAGAATAGTTAACTTCTCAGGCTTGTGGAAGAGGAAGGAATTTGTGACCAAAGGAGAACTAGAGATCATTGTTGATCACAAAATAGAAAAATTTAATTACATTAAATTCAAAAGCTTTTGTATAAACAAAACTAATGCAAACAAGATCAGAAGGGAAGTAACAAATTGGGAAAACATTTTTACAGCTAAAGGTTCTGATAAAGGCCTCATCTCCAAAATATAAAGAGAATTGACTCTAATTTATAAGAAATCAAGCCATTCTCCAATTGATAAATGGTCAAAGGATATGAACAGACAATTTTCAGATGATGAAATTAAAACTATTTCCACTCATATGAAAGTGTTCCAAATCACTATTGATCAGAGAAATGCAAATTAAGACAACTCTGAGACACACCTGTCAGATTGGCTAAGATTACAGGAATAAATAATGATGAATGTTGGAGGGCATGTGGGAAAACTGGGACACTGATGTATTGTTGGTGGAGTTGTGAAAGAATCCAACCATTCTGGAGAGCAATCTGGAATTATGCACACAAAGTTATTAAACTGTGCATATCCTTTGATCCAGCATTGCTGCTATTGGGCTTATATCACAAAGAAATACTAAAGAGCGGAAAGGGACCTGTATGTGCCAAAATGTTTGTGGCAGCCCTTTTTTGTAGTGGTTAGAAACTGGAAAATGAATGGATGCCCATCAATTGGAGAATGGTTGGGTAAATTATGGTATATGAATGTTATGGAATATTATTGTTCTGTAAGAAATGACCAATAGACCCTTTGACCCAGCATTGCTGTTATTGGGATTATATCCCAAAGAAATACTAAAGAGTGGAAAGGAACCTGTATGTGCCAAAATGTTTGTGGCAGCACTTTTTGTTGTAGCTAGAAACTGGAAGTTGAATGGATTTCCATCAATTGGAGAATGGTTGGGTAAATTGTGGTATATGAAGGTTATGGAATATTATTGCTCTGTAAGAAATGACCAGCAGGAGGAATACAGAGAGGCTTGGAGAGACTTGAGTGAAACTGGTGAGTGAAATGAGCAGAACCAGAAGATCACTATACACTTCAACAACAATACTGTATGAGGATGTATTCTGATGGAAGTGGAAATCTTCAACATAAAGAAGATCCAACTCACTTCCAGTTGATCAATGATGGACAGAAATAACTATACCCAGAGAAGGAACACTGGGAAGCAAATCTAAATTGTTAGCACTACTGTCTATCTATCCAGGTTACTAATACCTTCGGAAGCTAATAATTAATGTGTAATAAGAAAATGGTATTTACACACATATATTGTATCTAGGTTATATTGTAACACATGTAAAATGTATGGGATTGCCTGCCATCGGGGGGACGGAGTGGAGGGAGGGAGGGGATAATTTGGAAAAATGAATAAAAAAATTAAAAAAAAAAGAAAAAGAAATGACCAATAGGATGAATACAGAGAGGCTTGGAGAGACTTATATTAACTGATGCTGAGTGAAATGAGCAGAACCAGGAAATCATTATACACTTCAACAACAATACTATATGAGGATATATTCTGATGGAAGTGAATATCTTCAACATAGAGAAGAGCTAATCCAATTCCAATTGATCAATGATGGACAGAATCAGCTACACTCAGAAAAGGAACACTGTGAAATGAGTGTAAACTGTTAACATTTTTTTGTTTTTCTCCCCAGGTTATTTTTGTCTTCTGAATTCAATTCTTCCTTTGCAACAACAACAACAACAACAACAACAACAACAACAACAACAACAACAACAACAACAAAATTCAGTTCTGCACATATATAATGTACCTAGGCTATACTATAACATATTTAATATGTATGGGAATGCCTGCCATCTAGGGGAGAGGGGAGAGGGAAGGAGGGGAAAAATTCTGAACAGAAGGAGTACAAGGGATAATGTTGTAAAAAATTACCTATACATATGTACTGTCAAAAAATGTTATAATTATAAAATTAATTTAAAAAAAAGAATATTCATGAACTTACTTCTCTTTAGGCAATTCATAGCCTTTATCCTGATTCTCCTATAGAACCATGAAGTTAGCAATTGTCAGTATCTATTTTGTTCTTGGCTCTCAATGTAAACACTACTACTACTACTACTACTACTACTACTACTACTACTACTACTACCACTACTACTATTACTTGTTGGTATTATGGGGACATAGCTAGGATATTTATAAAAAGTTCCATATACACTGGTCTTCTGAAGTTCATAAGATTCTCCTTTGGTCAAGGTTGGGGTCGAGGTAGGAAGAAAGATAATAAGGTGATCTCCTCCTCACAAAGTGATTCCTTTTAAGGGGTTTGGCTAGAAGTTTCCACTATTAAGCTGTTGAATCCTTGATTTCAGGCCTGTTGGTTTTATATAAGCCCTACAGGTGTGATCAAGCTCCTCAACTAATATAAACTTTCTGTTTCATCTACTCGAATGTCCATGATTGATTCAAGGAACATCTTATTTACACATATTTGATACTTCAAATTGATTTAATGGATTGAGATGTATTCTCATCTGATAGAAGTATTAGATCTATGTGGAATGGGGTATGTAATTGACTCAATTGACTTCTAACCTTATACTTTCTAGGGTTTTTGATAAAGAAGAAGAAAGCTAGACCTATTATTCATTATATTCTAGATCTTAGGAGAGAATATTTTCAAAGATTCAAAAGAGGATTAGGTTAATTACCATGAACAAAAGTTCTAGAAGGAAAGTCACTCTAAGAGAGATGGAAGACTCTCAAGAATGAAATCCTAATGACATAAAGACCAACAATTTTAGTGAAAAGGAAATACAGTTGATAGAAGAAATTAGGATGGATGCACAAGGATTTCATTTTTTAAAATATCTACATCAGTTGGGAGTAAAGACAAGTAACACAAGATAAATTCTAGTATGTTACATGATTCTAGAAAGAATAGTTACAAAAATGTTAGAGTCAACTAAGGCTATCTAGGAAAGCTTGGACAAAAAAAATAGCTGGTTTTCCTTACTTTTTCTAGCTATTTTGAAATAGAAATATAAAACATGGGATAAGAAGAACATTTGAAGTTGAATGAGATAATGCTTACTGAGAAGAGAGAAAACAAATTTGCTGTTATGGTTTTATTTTGTTTCTGTTTTTTCTGCCAAGGAAAATGACCTTTGCACTGAAAACAACAGGACAAAAAAAGGATAATAGGGAGCTTATAACCAAGATTAATAAGGAGACAGAAAAATAATACCTCCCTTTTTCCTCCCTCCCAATAAATTCAATTTATTCAATTTAATGAATTGAAGAACTATATCCTAAGATACTAAAGAACTGGTAAATGCAAGTGCTGATCCTCTGTAACTGGTATTTGAATGATTATGGAGTATAGAAAAGGATTTATAGAATTGAAGACAAATGTTTTCCTATTTTTTATAAAAGATAAAAAGAATTCAGTTACCTGCTCTAAGCCAGTGAGCTTCATTTCAGCTTCTGGAATTTTGAGCTACTTTCCTTCTCCTTTCCTTCATTTCAGAACTCTTTGATCATTGCCATGATGTGTTTGAGGTTTACTGGGTTCCTGATCACACCCCATCTTAGTTAAAGAGTAAAAATATTGGAATGAACATTTCTTTCCTTTTGTCAAAGAGAAGACCAGAGGGTTTCACATAATGATCACTCTCTTTGGCAAATGGGAAATTTATTTAGGAGAAGAGGTTACAGACAAAATGAAGAGGCATAATAGATACCAGGAGGGATAAATATGAAATAGAGTTGAGAGAGCATATAGTTAAGTGCAGTTATAAGCAGGAGAAAGACGCCATGATGCGAAATGCCGCCAGCGAAGTGGGCTTAACTGAAGAATTTCAGCAAAGCTGGCATAGGAAATAGGCAGATTTATAGGAGAAATTTAATCTAAACATAGTTTGGATTTCTGAATAGACATAGCAAGGTGTGCAAGACCTCTGCAGAGGGCAGGTCAATAAGGTTGAATTGATCCTCATTAGTACCCTTTTCTACTTGCCTCAGGGAGTTATTTTTTCAATACTCCAGCCCCACCTACTTACTCTGGACTTCCTCATCCACATTCTCCCTTACTTCCCACAAGTCTTTGATAATAAGACTGTTTTTGTCCCAGTCTTCTATTTACCTTTTTATGCTTCTCTTGAGTCTGGTATTTGCAGATCGAATTTTCTATTTAGCTTTGGTCTTTTCATAACAAATGATCAATAATTCCCTATTTCACTGAATGTTCATCTTTCTCACTAAAAGATAATACATAACTTTGCTGAGTAGTTGATTCTCTGTTATAGTCCAAGCTCCTTATTTTCTGGAATATCACATTCCAGGCCCTCTGATCATTTAATGTGGAAACCCCTAGGTCTTGGGTAATCCTGATTTTGCACCTCAATATTTGAATTGTTTCTTTCTGGCTGCTTGCATTTTCTCCTTGATCTGAAACTTCTGGAATTTAGCTACAATATTCCTTGGAGTTTTCATTTTGGGGTATCTTTCAAGAGGTGCTTGGTGGATTCTTTTAATAACTCTTTTACCTTCTCATTTTAGATATCAGGGCAGTTTTCCTTGAGGATTTTTTAGGGAGTTTATTTTATTTGTTTGCTTTTGTAAGGCAAATAGGCTTAAGTGACTTGCTCAGGGTCACACAGGTAGTAATAAGTGTCTAAGGCCAGAGTTGAACTCAGGGCCTCCTGAATTCAGGGATGGTGCTCTATTTATTGTGCCATTTAGCTGCTCCTCCTTGGTGATCTCTTGAATGATGTTGTTTAGGCTTTTTTTTTTTCATTCTGACTTTCAGGCATACAATAATTTTTAGATTCAAAACCTCAAAATCAAATGCAGAAAGATAGAAATAGTAAATGCATCTTTTTTAGATCATGATGAAATAAAAAATATATTTAATAAAGAGCCAGAGAAAACTAGACCAAAAATTAATTGGAAACTAAATAATCTAATTCTAAAGAATGAGTAGGTGAAGCAACAAATCATAGACACAATACATAATTTCATTCAAGAGAATAACAATAATGAGACAACATACCAAATTTGATGGGATACAGCCAAAGTAGTTCATAAGGGAAGTTTTATATTTCTAGATGCCTACTTGCATAAAATGGAGGAAAAGAAGATCAATGAATTGGACATGCAACCAAAAGAGCTAGAAAAAGAACTAATTAAAATTCCCTTATTAAATACCAAATTTGAAATTCTGAAAATAAAATTTAAAAAATAAAATGGAAAGTAAGAAAACTATTGAACTACTAAACAAAACCAAGAGTTGGTTTTATAAAAAAATAAATAAATAAAATAGATAAAGCTTTAGTTAATTTGATTACAAAAAGGAAAGAAGAAAATAAAATAGTTAATATCAAAAATGAAAAGGATGAACTATCCACCAATGAAGAAGAAATTAAAGCAAAAATTAGGAGCTATTTTGCTCAACTATATGCCAACAAATCTGATAATCTAAACAAAATGAATGAATATTTACAAAAATATAGATTGCCCAGATTAACAGAAGAGGAAATAAATTATTTAAATAGTTTCATTTCAGAAAAAAAAATGAACAAGCTATTAATCAATTCCCTAAGAAAAAGTCTCCAGGGTCAGATGAATTTGCATGTGAATTCTACCAAACATTTAAAGAACAATTAACTGCAATACTATGCAAACTCTTTGGAAAAATAGGGAAAGAAATCCTACCAAATTCCTTTCATGATACAGATATAGTGCTGAAATTTAAACCAGATAAAGAAAATTATAGACCAATTTCCCTAATGAATATTGATGCAAAAATATTAAATAAAATATTAACAAAGAGATTGTAGCAAGTTATCCTCAGGATAATATGCCATAACCAAGTAGGAGTTATACCAGGAATGTAGGCTGGTTTAATATTAGGAAAAATATTAGTATAATTGAGTTTATCAATAACCAAACTAACAAAAATCATATGATCATCTTGATAGATGTAGATAAAGCATTTGACACCCATTCCTATTGAAAACACTGGAAAGTAGGGGCGGAGCCAAGATGGCGGAGAAGATACACGCCACTGTGTAAGCTCCTTTCTTCCCTCACAACCAACTAGATTCAATCAGCCTCAGAAATAGCGTTGGACTGATAGAATCCACAAGGACTGGAAGCACGACTTACCAGCTGAAGAGAATCTGGAGTTTCAGCAGGAAAGGTCAGCTCCCAGGGGAGGAAGAAGAGAGGCCAGCACAGATGGTGGGGTAGTGGCACACTGCACTGGTCGCAATGGGGAGGGCTCTGGGATCAGAGAATCCACTGACATAAAAGAATCTGGCACAGGCTGTTAGCTCTTCTCTGCTTATAAAACAGCAGTTCAGAAGAGAAATATAAGCCACTTTAAAATTTAAAACCAGATTGGATCTTCCCGGATCCCAGGGGTGACTCAGCAGATCTCGGCACTGGGGGTATGGCCAACATAGGCAATACAGGCTTTTACCTCGGGGTAGGTAAGAGATTGAAGAGTGGGCGGGGCGGTAACTCATAGTGCCTAGCTCGGCTGGCTGGAGGCTGTGGAATGGAAGTCCCAGAGAAGTTAGGGATAAATAGACCAAAAAGTAATTGGAAACTGAATAATCTCATCTTAAAGAATGACTGGGTGAAAGAGCAAATTATAGAAACAATTAATAATTTCACCCAAGATAATGACAATGATGAGACATCATACCAAAATCTGTGGGATGCAGCTAAAGGAGTAATAAGGGGAAATTTTATATCTTTAGAGGCTTATTTGAAGAAAATAGAGAAAGAGAAGATTAACGAATTGGGCTTGCAACTTAAAAGGCTAGAAAAAGACCAAATTAAAAACCCCCAACCAAAAATTAAACTTGAAATACAAAAATTAAAAGGAGAAATCAATAATATTGAAAGTAAAAAAAACTATTGAATTAATAAATAAAACCAAGAGTTGGTTTTATGAAAAAGCCAATAAAATAGATAAACCTTTGGTAAATCTGATCAGAAAAAAGAAAGAGGAAAATCAAATTGTTAGTCTTACAAATGAAAAGGGGGATCTTTCCACCAATGAAGAGGAAATTAGAGAAATAATAAGGAGTTACTTTGCCCAACTTTATGCCAATAAATTTGATAACTTAAGTGAAATGGATGACTTCCTCCAAAAATATAGGCTTCCTAGATTAACAGAGGAGGAAATAAATTATTTAAATAGTCCCATTTCAGAAAAAGAAATAGAACAAGCTATTTAATCAACTCCCCAGGAAAAAATCCCCTGGACCAGATGGATTTACATGTGAATTCTACCAAACATTTAAAGAACAATTAGCCCCAATGCTATATAAACTATTTGAAAAAATAGGGAATGAAGGAGTCCTACCAAACTCCTTTTATGACACAGACATGGTACTGATACCTAAACCAGGTCGATCGAAAACTGAGAAAGAAAATTATAGACAATTTCCTTAATGAATATTGATGCTAAAATCTTAAATAAGATATTAGCAAAAAGACTTCAGAAAATCATCCCCAGGATAATACACTATGATCAAGTAGGATTCATACCAGGAATGCAGGGCTGGTTTAATATTAGGAAAACTATTAGTATAATTGACCATATTAATAATCAAATTAATAAAAACCATATGATCATCTCAATAGATGCAGAAAAAGCATTTGACAAAATCCAACATCCATTCCTACTAAAAACTCTTGAGAGTATAGGAATAAATGGATTATTCCTTAGAATAATTGGGAGCATATATTTAAGACCTTCAGTAAGCATAATATGCAATAGAAATAAACTGCAACCTTTCCCAGTAATATCAGGAGTGAAACAAGGTTGCCCACTATTACCATTACTATTCAATATAGTACTAGAAATGCTAGCCTCGGCAATAAGAGCCGAGAAAGAGATTCAAGGAATTAGAGTAGGAAATGAGGAAATCAAACAATCATTCTTTGCAGATGACATGATGGTATACTTAGAGAACCCCAAAGACTATGCTAAAAAGCTATTAGAAATAATTCAGAATTTTAGCACAGTGGCAGTATACAAAATAAATCCACATAAATCCTCAGCATTCTTACATATCACCAACAAAATGCAACAGCAAGAAATACAAAGAGAAATTCCATTCCAAACAAATGTTGAGAGTGTAAAGTATTTGGGAATCCATCTACCAAAGAATAGTCAGGAATTATATGAGAAAAATTACAAAACACTTGCCACAAAAATAAAATCAGATTTAAATAATTGGAAAGACATTCAGTGCTCTTGGATAGGCTGAGCGAATATAATAAAGATGACAATACTCCCCAAACTAATCTATTTATTTAGTGCTATACCAATCAGACTCCCAAGAAACAATTTTAATGACCTAGAAAAAATAACAACAAAATTCATATGGAAGAATAAAAGGTCGAGAATTGCAAGGGAACTAATGAAAAAAAAGTCAGCGGAAGGTGGTCTAAGTGTACCTGATCTAAAGCTATATTATATAGCAGCAGTCACCAAAACCATTTGGTACTGGGTAAGAAATAGAACAGTAGATCAGTGGAACAGATTAGATACAAAGGACAAAAAAGGGTACATCTATAGCAATCTAATCTTTGACAAACCCAAAGATACCAACATTAGGGACAAAAATTCATTATTTGGAAGAAACTGTTGGGAAAACTGGAAATTAGTATGGCAGAAATTAGATATGGACCGACACTTAACACCATATACCAAGATAAGATCAAAATGGGTCCATGATTTAGGCATAAAGAATGAGATCATAAATAGATTAGAGGAACAGAGAATAGTCTACCTCTCAGACCTGTGGAGGAGGAAGGAATTTATGACCAGAGGAGAATTAGAGATCATTATTGATCACAAAATAGAAGATTTTGATTACATCAAACTAAAAAGTTTCTGTACAAATAATACTAATGCAAATAAGATTAGAAGGGAAGTAACAAATTGGGAAAATATTTTTAAAAGCAAAGGTTCTGACAAAGGTCTCATTTCCAAAATATATAGAGAAGTGAACCTGATTTATAGGAAACCAAACCATTCTCCAATTGATAAATGGTCAAGGGATATGAACAGACAATTCTCAGATGATGAAATTGAAACTATTTCTACTCATATGAAAGAGTGTTCCAAATCACTACTGATCAGAGAAATGCAAATTAAGACAACTCTGAGATACCACTATACACCTGTCAGATTGGCTAAGATGACAGGAACAAATAATGATGAATGTTGGAGGGGATGTGGGCAAACTGGGACACTGATACATTGTTGGTGGAGTTGTGAAAGAATCCAGCCATTCTGGAGAGCAATTTGGAACTATGCCCAAAAAGTTATCAAACTGTGCATACCCTTTGATCCAGCATTGCTGCTATTGGGCTTATATCCCAAAGAAATACTGAGGAGGGGAAAGGGACCTGTATGTGCCAAAATGTTTGTGGCAGCTCTTTTTGTTGTAGCTAGAAACGGGAAGTTGAATGGATGTCCATCAATTGGAGAATGGTTGGGTAAATTGTGGTATATGAAGGTTATGGAATATTATTGCCCTGTAAGAAATGACCAGCAGGAGGAATACAGAGAGGCTTGGAGAGACTTAAATCAACTGTTGCTGAGTGAAATGAGCAGAACCAGAAGATCACTATACATTTCAACAACAATACTGTATGAGGATGTATTCTGATGGAAGTGGAAATCTTCAACATAAAGAAGATCCAACTCACTTTCAGTTGATCAATGATGGACAGAAATAACTATACCCAGAGAAGGAATACTGGGAAGTGAATGTAAATTGTTAGCACTACTGTCTATGTACCCAGGTTACTTATACCTTCGGAAGCTAATAATTAATGTGCAACAAGAAAATGGTATTTACACACATATATTGTATCTAGGTTATATTGTAACACATGTAAAATGTATGGGATTGCCTGCCATCGGGGGGAGGGAGTGGAAGGAGGGAGGGGATAATTTGGAAAAATGAATTAAAAAAAAAGGAAAAAAAAAAGAAAACACTGGAAAGTATAAGAATAAATGAATTTTTTTAATGATCAGTAGCATCTATTTAAAATCATCAGCAAGCATCATATGTAATAGGGATAAAATAGAACCATTCCCAATAAGGTCAGGGGTGAAACAAGATTGCTCACTATCACCATTACTATTCAATATTGTATTAGAAATGTTAGCTTTAGCTTTAAGAAAATAAAAAGAAATTAAAGGAATCAGGATAGATAATGAGGAAAATAAATGATTACTCTTTGCAGATGATATAATGGTATATTTAGATAATCCTAAAAAATCAACTAAAAAACTGCTAGAAACAACTCACAACTTTAGCAGAGTTGTCAGATACAAAATAAATCCACATAAATCATCAGCATTTTTATATGTTACCAACAAAGTCCAGTAGCATGTGATATAAAGAGAAATTCCATTTAAAGTAATTGTAGATAATATAAAATATTTGGAAGTCTACCTGCCAAGGCAAAGTCATGAACTGCATGAACACAATTACAAAACACTATCCCCCCAAATAAAGTCAGATCTAATCTACTGGAAAAATTTCAAGTGCTCCCATGGGTAGGTTAAGCTAATATTAAAAAAAAAAAATTGACAATACTACCTAAATTAATCTACTTATTCCATACCATACCAATCAAACTCCCAAGAAATTATTTTATGGAACTAGAAAAAAACAATAACAGCATTCATCTAGAAGAACAAAAGGTAAAGAATTTCAAGGGATTTAATAAAAAAAAATGCAAATGAAGGTGGCCTAGCTGTACCACACCTAAAACTATAGTAGAAAGCAGCAGTTATCAAAACTATTTGATACTGGCTAAGAAATAAAGCAGTCGATCAGTGGAATAGAATGGTTCACAAGACACAATAGTCAATGACTATAGTAATTTACTGTTTGATAAACCCAAAGACCCTAACTTCTGGGATAAGAATTCATTATTTGACAAAAATTGTTGGGAAAATTGGAGCATTGTTGGAAAATTGTTGGAGCATTGACCCACACCTAACCCTCTATACCAAGTTAAGATCAAAATGGATTCATGATTTAGACATAAAGAGTGATATTATAAGCAAATTAGAAGAACAAAGGATAGTCTATCTCTCAGATCTGTGGAGAAGGAAGGAATTTGTGATCAAAGAAGAAATAGAGTACATCATGTAATGTAAAATGGATAATTTTGATTATATAAGTTAAAAATTTTTGAACAAACAAAACCAATGCAGATAACATTAGAAGGGAAGCAATAAGGAGGGAAAATTTTTACATCCAAAGATTCTGACAAAGGCCTCATTTCTAAAATATATAGAGAACGGATTCAAATTTATGAGTATAAGCCATTCTTCAATTGACAAATGATCAAAGGATATGAAGAGGCAATTTTCAGATGAAGAAATTAAAACCATTTATATAGTCATATGAAATAATGCTCTAAATCATTATTGATCAGAGAAATGCAAATTAAAATAACTCTGAGGTACCAGTACACATCTCTCAGACTGGCTAAAATGGCAGGAAAATATAATGATGAATATTGAAGGGAATGTGAGGAAACTGGGACGCTAATATATTGTTGGTGGAATTATGAATTGATTCAACTGTTCTGGAGAGCAATATGGAATTATACCCAAAGGGCTATCAAACTGTTCATACCCTTTGATCCAGCATGTCTCTACTGGGTCTGTATCTCAAAGAGATCATGAAAAAGGGAAAAGGATCCACATGTGCAAAAATATTTGTAGCATTCCTTTTTATAGTGTCAAGAAAGTGCAAAATGCATTGCTGCCCATCATTTGGAGAATGGCTGAATAAGTTATGGTATATGAATTTTATGGAATATTATTGTTCTGTAAGAAATGATCAGCAGCATGAATTCAGAGAGTCTTGGAGGGACTTAGATGAAGTGATGCTAAGTGAAGTGAGTACAATCAGGAGAACATTGTACACTACAATAGCAATATGATTATCAAGTCTGATGAATGAGGCTTCATTTAGCTTTTTTTTTTTTTTTAAACCACCTTTTGCATTTAGCCAATCATACTTTTAAAATCAGTGGATTTTTTTTCCCATTTTGCCAATTCTATTTTAAAGAGTTGTTTTCTTCTTCTCTCTTTCTCCAAATATCTATCTATCTATCTAAATACCCCTCATTTCACCAAATTTATTTTTAAGAAGTTGTTTTCTTCAGTCAATTTTTGTGTTTTCTTTTCCAAGGAATTGGCTTCTTTTTCCCCAAACTTTCATAAGTCTCCTGCAACACTCTCATTTCTTTTCCTCATTTTTCTTTTACCTCTCCTTTTTCAACTTTTTAAAGAAATCCCTTTAAAATGGAAACCAGTTCACATCCCTTTAAAGCTTTACTTGAAGGCATTTTGCTTTTGCCATCCTCTTTTGAGTTTGTGTTCTAGTCTTCCCTGTCTCCATAGTAGTTCTCTATGGTTAGATGTCTTTTTTGCTTTTTTGCTTACTTTTAAAAGTTGAGGTCTGCTAAAAGTACAGGACATTGTCCCAAGCTTCTTCTGGCAGGGGTTTCTCACTGACTGTGGGGCTGGCGCTGCAGTTCCCCTCTGTGCTGAGTGACAAGGCCAAATCCTATTTGATTACTCAGTGCCTCCACTTCCTGACCTCTCACTCATTTCTCAGCCCTTTGCAATCTGGGAACTAAAACTTTTTTCCAAGAGTTATTTGGATATCTCTTAATTGTAAAATCTGATGATTTTTTTCAGACTTTGTCCTCTACCTGTCTTTGTCTTGTGCAATGATGTGACATAGAAATAAGCTAGCACAAGACAATGACCAGAGGTTATATAAGCTAGAGAAAATTATGACAAGAACTGTCACAAAAGGAAGAGAATGGTTAATAGTGTCAAATTGGCCTATAGCAAGCACAGAAATGCTTTTTATTCATTCATTATTGTGATTTTAGATAATAAATTCTTCATGTTTGTTGAATATTACATAAATATAGGAATAATAACATCTAGAAAATGTATTAGATCCTTGGATAGGGAGAGAAAAACAACAATGTTTGCCATTCTTAACAATTCAGAAATAGACAACTTTTTTTTTTTTTTTTTTTTTTTTACAATTTGAGAGTCATTTGGTTCGATTCTATCATTTTACAAAGGGAGAAAATGAGACCTAAATACTCATCAAAGGTTACATAGTTAGGAGAGCAAGTAGTGAACTCAAGTTCCCCAATTTCAAAGACAGCTTTCTGTTCCATTCCACCATTCAACTCTTTAAATAAAAAGTAGTTTCTCAAATTTCAGACCTAGAAATGCTCTTTGGGATCATCTCTATAGGCCTTATTCTTTTTACTTATGAAGTAAGTAACCTGATTTGATTAAGGTCTAATTGCTAATTGCTGACAGATCAGGGATTAGCATCTAGATTCTAAATCCAATATTCCATCCATTCACCCCCCATATGGTTCTCTTATTGCTAATGTTTTTAATTCCAAAAATTACAATAAAGTATTGAACAACCAACACTTGATGAGTATGAAGACCATTTTTTTAGGATCAGCTACAGGGTCAAACAGCATGCACTTTAGACTCAGAGTTATGGAATGTACAAAAGTCAAGAAAAAGGTAATGGTCCTACACTATTCCTAGATGGCTAAATTACCCAGCAGTCTTCCTGATTATTTGTATTTGGAGAAGTGTTTATGTATGGGCTGATCCTAGAGAAATAGAAACTTGGTTACCTTGCTTATTTGTATTTTAAATATTTTATTGAAGAAACAAATCCTATCCCATAAATCTAAAGCCAGACCAAAGTGCTTTGAAAACGTAAAATAATATATAGTCTTTTAAGACCAAAATGTCCTTAAAATGGATCTTTCTCAGAATCGATTTCTTATCACAGGGCAGTGACCTTTCCATAGAAATGTTCCCAAGAAGAATGAGAGAAGAGAGCAGAACCTAACATCCAAGATGAAAGGCTCTGGAGATATAGAAGGAAATGAGTAAACAGTAATCCCTCCTAAGGATATAATATAAGCATTATACTCATTTAAGAGGAACGGAACACTGAAGAGATCCATGTCATGTATGCCCTAGACTTCTAGGATAATAAACGAGTTTATCTAAAAGCCATAGAAATATGAACATGGAACTGGAAAATTTAGAACTCCCGAGGCTTCTAGTCCACCCCTCATTTGACAGGTGAAGAAACTGAAACCCTTGCCCAAGATTACATAAGCAGTCAGTGGCAGCAAAAGAACTTGAGCTACTTCCAACTTCAAAGTCAATATTCTTTTTAATGCATCATGTTGGTGTTCATTGTAGTCATGGCTTTAGAACTAGACAAAACCTTACAGATTACCTCTTGGAGTTGCATTTTCTTCTATGAAATGTAGGGATGAGGTGAGTGGCCCATGTTTACCTAGAAGCAAAGAAGGGATGAGAATCCCTATCTTCAGACACCAGCTCACATAATCTTTCTCTTATTCCATATTTTTTTTTGATTCTTACTTCTACTAGCCTTGATGTTTCTCTTGCATTCTTTTTTAAAAAAAGTAATAATAGTTTTTTTTTTCCAAATACATGCAAAGATAGTTTTCAACATTCATCCTTACAAAACTTTGTGTTCCAATTATTTTTCCCTTCCTCTCCTTCTCCCTCTCCTCTGGACAGCAATTAATCCAACATAGGTTAAACATGTGCAATTCTTCTAAACATATTTTCATATTTGTCATGCTGCTCAAGAAAGATCTGATCAAAAAAAGAAAAAAAATGAGAAAAGCAAATAATAAAAAAAAATGGTGAAAATACTATGCTGTGTTCCACATTCAGTTGAACCCTTCCTCAAAAATATTTAGTTACTTTGGGGGGACAATTGGGATTACTTAGGATCAGGCAACCTAGTGAGTATCAAGTGTCTCGAAGCTGGATTTGAGTTCAGGTTCTTCTGACTCCAAAAGAGTCTATTGAATCAACTAGCTACCCCCATTTAGGTTTTTTTGGTATTTTTTAACAGGATAATTCTACAGATATAAGGTTACCTCAGAGGAATGGTTCTCTAATAGTAGAACCTCAGGCACTCTAACAGTCTAAAGCAGAAGATATTATAAAAAATTTGGGAGGATGGGGTAGTGCTACAGAGCCATGGCTACTCCTGGGCTCATAATAAGGTCAATCAATCAAAATGCATTTATTTATTTAGTACCTACTGTGTTCCAGACACTGAGCTAGGTACTGGGAATGCAAATGTATGAATGCAACAACACCTAGGATAATAGAATTTTAGGACTAGAGGAATTTTAGAGAATATTTAGTCTCATTTTCTTGCCCGCAGTGTCTAGTGGCTCTATATGTTATTCTCACTCCTACATGTATGCATATGAATACCTATGTCCTCCCATACCAAGGAAAAGCAAAAAGAGAGCACAGACTGCAATCAGAAACCCTGGTATATTTAAATCACTCCTCTTACCATTTCCTGTATGATTTGGACAAGATCCTTAGCCTTGACAGAACTGTTTCTTCATCTGTAAAGCGAGGAAATTAGACTGGTTGAGGACTTGAGGAAAGGAACTAAACTAAAATCCCTTCCAGCTCATGAATGATGGTCCTATGATCTTCCTTCAAACAAACTCCAAGCCCCGCCCATGCTGGCAGCTGTTTATCTATAAACTCAGCCTTCCTGTTGGTTGCAAGGGAACATTGGCAAAAGAAGTAAGATGCATCAATGCTAATCCATCTCACTCCCTGGAAAAATTACTTTCAGAGTTTGTGCATACCCTCCTGAGAACAAACAGTAGACCTTGAATGACAAGATGAGCTGTGGAATATACCCTTTCAAGTCTGCTGCTCCACAGAATCAGCCCTGCCATGACCTATCAAGACCCCTGAGTAGTCTACAAGAATTAGTTTCCCAAGTACCCAGAACACTTCCTCCTTCAGTGTCCAACCATGCATCTTCAAAAACCGCAGTCATCTGTAGTTTAAGGTCAGAGAGCAAGGGAGTTTGTGGGGATAGGAATTAATATCAATAAATAAGGAAATTATCTCTATTTTATAATATTTGGAGCATTAAATTGTCTTTTTATAAAATCTGGTAAAAATTTTCTTCATCTTTGCCTCCTTCTTATATGTACAACTCTCCTTGTCTTCCATGGCTTTCCTGAGTATGTGCCTTATTCTTGGGTAGACTAGCTTATTTCTTAAGAGCCTAACAAGAGATATGCTGTCCCACTTCTAAGGCTCCCTCAATTTCAGAATGAGAGGTAACAGCAAAATAATGAAGAATAGATATTTACAAATGCTATAAACAATAGATGGATTTGCCAATCTTTTCAGCCTTCCTTCTAAGCAAGGCTGAGGGAGCCTGATTAAAGGGAAGCCCAGGTAGTATGCCATGTATCTGGGGACTTTGCTTTCTAATGGTTATTTTAAAAAATATTCTTCCTTCCAGAGCCAGAAAAATATAAAAGAAAGATTGGACAAGTGGGCCCCTGTGGCTTATAACAAAAGAGTCAGCATGACACAGTGAGGAGGTAGTATGGCTACAAGGAATACTAGATATAAATTTAGATGGTGAGTTCAAATCCCAAATCCACTACTTGCTAGTCTTGTAGTTTTGAATCCTTGTGCATTACTTACACTCTGTGTAACCTCTTTGAACTTCAGTTTTTTCATCTAAAAATGGCAAGCATAATAATGCAATACACACAATGGCTCGAAAATCAGAGGATATGAGTTCAAATCCTGTCTCTGTCACTGACTATATGACCTTGAATAAGTCACCTTAGTTTTTCAAGCCTCAGTTTCCTCATCTATAAAATGACTAAGTCAGACTATATGATTTCTTTTTAAAGCTTTATGAACCTATACTCAGTGACCTGATCTCTAATCTGTAAACTTAAAATAGAGAGAGAGAGAGTCAGAGAGAGACAGAGAGAGTCAGAGACACACAAAGAAAGACAGAGAAAGAGATTTAGAAAGAAACAGAGAGAGAAAGAGACTGAGAAAGACAGAAACACACACACAGAGAGAGAGAGAGAGAGAGAGAGAGAGAGAGAGAGAGAGAGAGAGAGAGAGAGAGAGAGAAGAGAGAAGAGAGAGAGAGAGAGAGGAGAGAGAGGGAGAGAGAGAGAGAGAAAGAGAGAGAGAGAGAGAGAGAGAGAGAGAGAGAGAGAGAGAGAGAGAGAGAGAGAGAGAATTGGTTTCCTTTGTAGTCCTATTTTTTTAAGCATTTAAAAACATGATCTTGAGTAAAGATCAATAAACTTCATTAGTCTGACAACCCAAGGGGTCCATAACATTAAACAAATGTTAAGTACTCCTGCTATCCATGGATTCTAAGGCTCCTTCTAGTTCTAAGTCTAGTATTTTGCTTGTGCTGAATGAGCATCCCAGAAGATTCAAGATAATAAATTTAAATTCAGAAGAGTATTTAAAGACCCTTCTTTTTACAGAGGAGGAAACTGAGGTGAAGTGATTTGCTCAAGATCACAGGGGACTAATAGAACCAGGAATCTGGATCCAGACTTTCCATTCCCAATCCAGCATGCCTTCATTTATACCTTGAATTTTTTAATCAAAAATTAAGCTTGAGGGAACTGGCAACCCCTTTTCCTCTCCCCACAGATCAGCTCCAGTCCCTAAAGATGATTTGTAATCATGTTTGTATTGCTATTGCTTCATTGCTTTTGATCCTAATGCCAGTGGGTTATTGTTCAGATTTTTTCCAGTTCAATGCTAATTAACTTTATTAATGTATTTTGGGTAAGTGAAAATCTACAGAGGAAAGGTCTGCTAGTATTTATTTGGTTTTATTTTCCTGTCACAGTTTTATTGGACTTGCCAGATCTATTTGAAATTTGAAGGTAAAGACATGACCCTTCTCATTGGCCCTTGGGCTTTAATGAGGGGGAAGGGTGACAGAAAGAGGTGGTGCTCTTAAAGCTTTTAGAAGATTGGGATTCTCTGAGGGAGGAAGGAGGTAGGGACAGAGTTGTGTAATAATAACATATATATAGAAAGAGATAGATTTAGAGTTGTGTAATAATAATATATAGAGAGAAATATAGATTTAGAGCTGTATAATAATAACATATAGAGAGATATAGATGTATTTATATACAGATATATATGTATCATTCTTCCCATAGCAATTTTGTGATATTAGTAAGGCAAATAATTTCTCTGTCTGGCAATTGAGGAAAGTGAGGCTTAAATTTAGTGCCTTCCCTAAGATTACACAACTAAGAAGGATCAAAGATAAGATTCAAATCCAAGTCTTTTGTGAATCTGAGCTCAGCAGTCTTTCCACTTAACTATGTTCTCCCACAGTATGGGTAAGTACTACTCAGGGGTAGGGGTTGGTAGAGACTTCATTACCTCTCCTTGCCAATAACTCTAAGGGAAGCTACCTATGGCTCTGTCCTAGTAATTATGTCTTCATACATAATTACTACTTCTCTGGGAGTGTCTTATTCCCTTTCAAGTCTGGAATGCCTAGTTCAATTCCTGACATATTATAAGTACTCATTCAAATCAAGGTTTGGAGTGATAATAATAGCCTCACATTTCTAGAGTGCTTTAGAACTCAGAAAGCACTTTCCCAATCACAACAGCCCTATGAGGTAAGAAATACTAATATTATTACTGAGAGTAATGGGTAGGTAGAGTGAAGAGAGAACAGCTCTCAGAATCAGAAAAACCTGGGCTCTCTAGAATATAGTGTGATCTTGAGCAGCTACTTAATCATTCATGGCCCCCAGACAATTCTCTTTAAATTGTAAAATTGCAACTGATTTATATGCATAACGTAGATTAACAATAGGAGGGACTTCTAAGGCCATGGAATCCAACCCTCTTATCTTAGAGATGGGGAAAATGAGGCTGAAGAATGTTATGTAACTGGTGTTTGAGGAAGAGTTTTTAAAATTAATTCATTTATTTGAAAAAAATAAAAAATAAAAAAGGAAATAAATTCTATGTGCACAGCAGAACACAAGATAGGATTCAAAATATAAAGTATTAAGTAAGTTTCCCTTTTAAGAAAGTCTAAATAATAAATACAACGCATTATGTTCAGAGTTGTCCATCTTTTTTGTTTGTTTGTTTGTTTGTTTGTTTGTTTCTTTATAGGTTTTCTTTTGTTTTCTGTTGTGCACTTTTTACTTTATTCTTATCTTTCCCTTCCCCCAAGAAAGCTACAATTTAACACAGACACAAACATACACACATACACACATACACACATGCATATATACACTTCTACAAATGTATCTACATATATATCTATAATCATACCCACATACATGCATATACATTCAGATATATCTATATAAGATAGTACTATGTACTAGTATTATGCTTGTTTTTCCTCTGTTTCTCTGAAGGTGGATAATAACATCTTTTTTTGATAATCCAAGTCTTCTAATATTTTTCTAAATCTAAGCAATTCATTATTTTCTATACCACAGCCTTATACTATTTAGTTATTTTAAAAGTCTAAAACAATATTAATATGGATGATATATAATACAGTTTCTTTATTTTTCTCTTTTAATTAGATCCCTTTTAGTTTTAATTTTGTCCAAAATAATGATTACTACCCCTGCTTTTTTACCTAATAAATTCTACTCCTGATCTTTATTATTATGTTTGTGCGTATCTCTTGTTTCCTGTCAGGAAGGATGCTTTACTTCTACGCACTATCTTGCCCTCTTATTACTTAACCTATTCCCCCCACCAATGATCTCTCTCATCTCCCCCTCTCTCATCTCTTATCCTGAGGCATGTGGAGAATGGTATCTCTGGTCTCAAGTCCTCCTCTGGTCTGGAACTGAGTTTTGTCTTTTTGTAAGTGCCCACAGCCAGGAGTGTCTCTGCCCCACTGCTTCGGCCTCTACCAGACCTGTGCTAGCTCCTTCTTGCAGGGCCACATCTTTGCATTATAGCTGGGCCTGGCATCCCTTATCTGCAGAGCTTCCCTCAATCTTCCCCAATTCAAATGCAAATCCTCATGTTGTCTGGAAGGTGAAAGCTCCCATCCCTGGGGCTCAGCTACCTCCCAAACTAGCTAGCACCGGGACTCATTGCTTGCTGGTTCAGTAGAACCAGCCTAGAAGTGTCCTGGTATTTTTCTTCTGATCTATTCCAGTTGAACTGGGAAGACCACTGTTCTGCCAGATTTTGTTTGTTTTTATAGCTCTACATTTTCTCGAGATGCTATTTTGTTTAGTGGGGGAGTTCTATATCGCTTGGAATTTTCTGATCTACTCTACTATATTCTCAGAATTCTTGCCTAAGGAAGAATTTAAATCTAGGTCTTTCTGTCTCCAAGTTTAAAGTTTTATCTAGTACAACAAACTGTCTCACTAGTAGAGGGAGATTTCTTTATTAACATTCTCTGGTAAAATTTTACATTATACTGGTAAAATCCCAGTTCTAAACCAAATCAATTGAATGAAAATTTATATAACATTTAAAAATTTCAAAATGTTTTCATCTATTTATAATAGCTACCATTTGTATAATGCTTTAATATTTGAAAAATGTTTTACAGACATTTTCACAATTAATGCTTGCATCTATCTTGGTTATCCTCATTTTACAGATTAGAAATCTGAGGCAGACAGAGGTTAAGTGACTTGTTCAGGAATACCCAGTTAGCATGTGTCAGAGGCAGGCTTTGAACTCATTTTCCTAGCTTCAGATATAGTACTCACCTACATTATCATATTTGAGCCTCATAACAACTGATGGGGAGGTTAACTGTGGGTATTATTGCTCCATTTTACAGATGTGGAAAGGGAGACTTAAGGTTCAATGGCTTGTCTGTGATTGTCATCAGAGCCAAGTTTTGAACCTAAGTGTTTGTCTTCCAAGTCAAGCATGCCATCCTCTTGTCCTTTATCTTGTGAGACCCAAAGACTGTGAGATCCATAAGCTACTATTTATATGATTTAAAGCAAGTGTTTTAACCCAGGGTCTGTCAACTTTTAAAATGATATTAGATGCCTTTTTCAATGTAATTCATTTCCTTCAGAATCCTATGCATTTGAAAAATGGTCTATGGTTTGCACCAAAGTGCCCAAGGGCCCATAATACACATATACACCAACGAAGAACCTTTGATTTAGACATGGGGGAAACAAAGAGATAATATTGTTCTCAACCATTCCTTTCCATTTTATAGATGAAAAAATTGATTTGCTTAAGGCCACACAAGGTAGGGGTGGGATTTGACCTCATGTACACTAAGTCCAAATCAGAGTTTCTTCTTTCCACAGCATTCCCCAGAATTGCATTCTTACTCTTCAATTCCCCTTTCCCTTGAGGGTGAGGCTGATGACAATGAAGTCAGGAGAACAGAGCTCTTTAAAGAGCTGTTTGGTTGGAGGAATCACAGATGGGTCTCAGTTCAGAATGAGGGATGAGAGGACAGCGTTCCCATCTACCACATACCAAAAACTCAGATCCATCTTGGATTTGAGCCTCCTCCAAGTTGGCCAGGCACATTTTTATGCTACCAGGCCACATAGCAGAATTTCCACAAGTGGCACACCCCTAGTGTTTTAAAACAAAAAATCACTTTTCTGAAGAAATATAGGCATTATAAGTTATTACATGAATAATTCACAGGGCAAAGGCATTTCAGTTCCAGTTCTCCATTCCTATTCTTATCTTTGTGGGAGCCCAGAAAAGTCCAAAATTGGAAGCAGGCTATATATTCATCATTGCAATGAGAATCCTGCTCTGTTTTCACACCAGGGTATGGCTTGGCTTTGGAATCTTCCAAATTCTCATACCTACAGATATGTCCAAGTCACATTTTTCTCTCCTGCCAACCTTAAAGGAAAGGCAACAGATTTAAGGTCTAATGTGTTTTCCCCAATCTAATTTTAGAATTCTCTTGAGAAGAGAAGTAATACAATTTAGTGGGAAAAGCACAGACTTATAGTCCAAAGAATCAAGTTCAAATCCTGGTTGTCCTGTTACTTACTACTTCTTTTTTACCTTAGGCATCTCCCTTTACTTATAGTACCCTAACTTTTTTTATATGAAAAATAAGGGCAGGGATCACATGATCTGCTTCATTTTTAAGTCCCAGGATATCCTTGAGAGAAGTTCCATTACCAATATACTAGACTATTGGTGGAGACAAAAGCTAACCCCCCCCCAATCTAGAAAGGAGTGGAACTTGAGGTGCCCCTTTGAACAAGATTGATTAGTGCAATAAGATGTTTCTTTGTCAGAGAAGAAATAGCATTAGCAAATCAGGGCACATACACTGGTAGATTGAGTCTAAGCAATAAGTAGTGTCTAGGGAAATGTCCAAATGAATGGATGTTTCCTGGCAAGGTAGGATCTCCACCTGGGCATTGGAGAACAATGGTATTAGCTATAACTCTTTGCTGTGGCCAATATTACATATTTATGTGTCTCAGAAATAATCCTGGGACTCAAAAGTACAGATTTTGTGCCCAAAATAATTTTCTCTGCTACATCATGAATATCTATATGTAAATTCAATGGATATTCTTCCATTCATTGCTTGTATTTTCTCACTCATACACTTTATAGAGAGACAGCATGGTGTATTGGATAGACTCTTGGACTTGAAGTCAGCATCACTAGGATTCACATTTCATCTCTGAAAACTTATTAGCTCAGGTTAAGACCTCTCTGAATCTCAGCTCTCTGCTGTAGGTAAAGCAATCTGCCTTAATGGAAGGAATTCCCAGGCTGAAATAGTCACAGGTTATAGACAATAGATTTTAAATGGAAGGAAGAAAGAAAGAGAGAAGGAAAGAAACAAGTATTTATTAAATATCTATTATGTGTCAAGCCCAGGCTAAAGGAACCACCTGTAGTTCCAAGCAGTTGTAGCACTTGCAACAACTATGTACTTGAGTAAAACTTTCTCAGCTGATGGGATAAACCAGGTAGAGGGTAAGCAGCAGACCCAAATTTGTCAGGGAGTTAGGAGGGTGTCTACCCCAAATATGTAGACTTCTCCTGGAAGGATATTGGATGAGGATACTTTGTTCCAATGGCCATGAGGGTGATTGAAATCGGCACCTGTAGAACATCTAGAGCTTGGTCAGACATTGGACGCTGCATCCCAGGCCATCACCACTCATCTTGACTTTTGTCTTACAACTGGAATTTGATGACTGGAAGAGAGAGTGAGGCAAATGAGTCTGGCCACTTCTGCCTTACTTAAATTCAATTCATGCACAGGTTAAGACACCATCCCACAATGTCAAACTTTAGGCTAAGCACGTCACAAATTTCTCATTTGCTCCTCACAACAGTCTTCAGAGTTAGGTGCTATTATTATCCTCACTTAAGGGTTGAGAAAACTGAGGCAGACAGAGATTAAGTGATTTGGTCAGAATCACACATCTAATGAGCCTCTACTGCCAGATTTCAGGCCTGGTCCTCTAGCCACTATTCCACCTTAATCCAATCATTTCATTTTACAGATGAAGAAAGCAATGTCAAAAAGTTAGGGTCAAATTATAAGCTGTATACTTTCACACACTTGTACATACTCCTTCCCATACTTTCACAAACAATTTCATACTCTTGATTTTACACTCTCAGTTTCTTAATCTTTCCATCTCTTATATTGCTTCTTCCCCTCTCTCACATGTCACTGTAACACACTTCTTTACCATCATTACCTTCTCTCTCATACATACATGCACATACTCTCATGTGTCCCATCACATACACACACAACACTTTCATTCTACCTTCTTACTCTGTCATGCACATATTCCTATACTGTCTCACACATAAACTATGTCATCTTCATCCCATACTCCTCCTCCTCCTCCTCCTCTTCCTCCTCCTCCTCCAACTCCTCCTTCTCTCTCTCTCTCTCTCTCTCTCTCTCTCTCTCTCTCTCTCTCTCTCTCTCTCTCTCTCTCTCTCCCTCCCTCTCTCTCTCTCTCTCTCTCTCTCTCTCTCTCTCTCTCTCTCTCTCCCTCTCTCTCTCTCTCTCTCTCTCACTCTCTCTATCTCTTTCTCTCTTTTTGTCTCTCTCTATCTCTTTCTCTCTCTTTTTCTCTCTCTGTCTCTGTCTCTTTCTCATTCTCTCTTTTTCTCTGTCTCTCTCCTCTCTATGTCTCTGTCTCTCTTTTTTTCTCTCTTTCTCTCACCCACACTTCCATGTACAATCCCTCAGCCTCTCTCTTTTTCACAATCTCCACCTCTCATAACATTTTGCACACTTATACATGTTCACACTCCCAGATAGTCATATGCACACATCTTGGTAAAGGGAACAGCCTTCAGGGGGCTCTGCTGTGTTCTTTTCATTGATTTTTGACAAATACATAAATAATAAAAGAGTAATAAAAACCCCTTTACAGTTTGCCTGCTGACACAGAATGACTCATCTCTGCAATTCCTCTTCCAATTCCCTTCCGGCCCCACAGATCATGGAACAGATTAAATGTCCTTATCAGTGATTTGGAACATTTACACAGCTTAGGAAAAATAAGGCACTGAGTCTCCAGGCTTTACAGAGGACTCAATTTCCTGGAAATGGGTCAGAAGTTAGCAGAAACCTATAAAGAAATAATGGCGAAAATAAATGAATAAACAAAGACAGTGATTTCATCTTTTCCTTTCTCTTCTTCCCTGGAAACCCATTAGAACTAAGGTCACATTTCTCAAATCCTTATTTGAGAAAATCAATCAAATTTATTAAGCACCCTCCATGTGCTAAGAAATGCCAAAATAAATGACAATAAGCCTGTAAGGGCCCTTTAAATGGGCTGTGCCACAGCACATCATTGAGGCCCGGAAGTAATTTCTGTGGATATTAGGACTGCCTTGTAGGTGGGATCCTGTCCATTTTGAGATAGCTTCGTAATGGGTGACTCTCTCGCTGATTGGCTGTGTGTGTGACCTCACAGGCCCTATGTAAGCCCACTGCAGGCAGCAGGTGCTCTTTTTAACCTGGCATTCTTCACCCTGGCTTCCTAGCCTGGGTGGCCAAGCCGAGATGGATAGCCAAAAGAGGTAAGGATTTTGGTAGTGAACACGTGGGTCTTCTGACCAGGTGTTCACTCGGGAACCAACAAGTCAGGGCATCAGTCAGGGCATTATGTGAGTAGGTATAATAAAGGCTTTTAAGATTACACGTGGCTGTTCTTGAGTGCGCTACCGGTTATTAAGCTATAGATTCAAGAGATTGTGGCCAGAGACCTTAGAAGGCCTCAGAGGAGGCGAGCCGGGTAGAGTTCACACTGCTAAGGACAGTGGTCAAAGGTACTCTGGTGGGTCTAGGACAGACTAGTAATTGTAACTGCCAGGAGAACATGTTACATAAGCCTGCCCTCAAAGAGATTACATTGCAATGGGGATGATAAAATGTACATATATCACTGTAACCAAAATAGATATGTGGCTATATACAAAGTGGATACTAGATAACTTTACATGAAGAATCACTAGCAATTAGAGAGGACTAGGAAAATCTTCATGTGGAAAGAGACATTGAAAGAAACCAGAGATTCCAAGAGTTGTAGGTGAAACAAAAGAATATTCCAGGCATGAAAGCAAAGGCTCAGGCACTGAGATAGGATCTGAGGCATCATATGTGAGAAGTAGTAGTTACAATAGACACACAGCAAGATGGCTCAGGGAATGTAGGACTAAACTTGGAATCAGGAAGATTCATCTTCCTGAGTTCAAATAAGGCCCCAGTTGTGTGGCCCTGGGCTAGTCACTTAATCTCATTTGTCTCAGTTTCCTCATCTATAAAATGAGATGGAAAAAGAAATGGTGAACTACTTCAGTATCTCTGCCAAGAAAACCCCAAGTGGAGTTATAAAGAACAGAAACAACTGAATAATAAATAACAAATTAGACTAGTATTATTAGAACATAGAATACAAGAAGGAGAGTAATACATTAAAAAGCTAGAAAGATAGGATGACACTTAGTTGTGATATATAAAAACAAGATAATATATTGGAAGGATCCCTAGATCTAGAATTGGAGATTTGGCTTTATATCCTAAATCTGCCACTTAATACCTGTAATCTTTGACAAGACACTTCTTTCTGTGCCTCAGTTTCTTTTACCTGGGGATGTAGATGACTGACTAGATGATTTCTAGCCTCGCCTTTTTGTGACATTCTATTGCTGATCATTAAGAGAAATTTACCACCCACTGATGAACCCATTGTCCAGAATGGAGGAGGTATGGAGTCTCACTGTTTTCTATGCTGGCCAAACCATAGCTAGAGCATTGCATTCTATTCTGAGCATCACATTTAGAAAGGATATAACTAGGCTATAGTATGTCCAAAGGAGTACAACCAGATTAGTGAAAGGACTGATGACCAGGTAATAAAAGGAATCCTATCTAATCTACTTATTGACTATGTGAAAGCTAGAGAAGAGAAGACTTAGGGGACAAGAAAGCTATCTTCAAAGACATGAAAGTTTGTCATTTGAAGAGATTAGGTTTGTTCATTTTTGTCCCAGAAGGCAAAGTGAGGATCAATGAATGGAAGTTTCAGAAAGACAAATTACAGATTGGTGTAAGGAGAATCTTTCTAACAGTAACACAAGTCTAAAAATGCCTACTGAGCTCCATATTACTGAGAGTCTTCAAGAGAAGGCTGGAAGAACATTTGTTGGGATTGTTGAAAGCATTTCTGACTTAAGTGTGAGTCTCAGTGTTATAATAAAAAGAGTACTAAATTTATAATGAGGAGCTTACTGAAGATCCTGCCTCTGTTCCGTATAACATAATTTGTGCAAGTTGTTGCTTTTTCTTGGGGCTGCTAAGTGGTGTAGTGAATAGAACACCAGTCCTGTTCAAATCTGGCCTCGGACATTTACTAATTGTGGATAAGTCACTTAACTCTGTGTTTCCTCCTCTGTAAAATAAGCTGGAAAGGGGAATGGAAAACCACTCCAGTATATTTGCCAAAAAAAATTCCAAATGGGACCACAAGGAGTTGGACCTAACTAATCAATTAAACAGCTACAAAGGCCTTATTTTACCTTTCTATTTTTTTTTTCATCTGTAAAATGAGGCAATTGGGCAAGAACTGATCTCTAAGATCCTTTCCTTGTCCTTATCCTAAAACCACTGATGTTTCTTCTGATGTTGAAATCCTGTGATTCTATGCTTTAGGCAATCTAAACACACATACACATAGATGTACATATATATACACTCATAAATTGTCTTTATGTATTTAAATGAGTAATTAAAGATTAAACTGGTTTTAAGAGTTGACATTTTTTACCAAATTAGGCTCAGGGCAATTAATTTTGCCCTAAGGCTTGTCATACTTAGGGCAAGTAATTTTGTATTTATTCAGTATATTCCCTCTGTGCGCATGTATGTGCGTATGTGTGTGTGTGTGTGTGTGTGTGTTGTCTGTTCCAATATAGCATAAATTACATGAGAGTAAGGATTATTTCATTTCTTCTTGGCAAATAGAAGGTAATTAAATCACTTGTGTTTTTTCTTACACTTTTTTTTCTTTTCAAAGTCTATTTTTTACTTATTTCCTTTTTTTCCCTCAAAAGTTCCACTCCATTGCTTCTATTTTACTCACCCTCCATCATGCCCAGTGTCTGCTAATATTTCATGCTGCTAAGCTTCACACATAGAGCCTTACACACAACCTCTACATCAATGCCTCATATCTTTTTAAGGTGCCTTGATATCTCTTATATACACATATCATTGTGAGATAGTTATGGTTGGTACAGATAAATGTAAGGTTGGGACTCCAATGATCCTACCCATGTAAAAGTAATTACCTTTGTTAGGTAAGAACACTTCTTTATTGAATCAATCAATCAGAACTGAATGTGAACAGAGCCCTAATTCCTTCTGGAATCAATCAAAGCCATTGGTGAGAGAAACTCAGTCATGTTTTAAGGAATTTGTATAAAAGGATGAAATATCTGAGAAGCAAATAGAGATTCTGAGGGCCTAGAAATGGATAGAAAATAATGGAGTCATAAAGCTAAAAATCAGCAGTCCCAAAGAAACTTTTTCTGAAAAGAGAAAGTAGGAGTGATCTGTGACAGAGAAGAAAAGAAAATAAAGAGAACCTGTTCTACGGGTTCTTGGAGCAGAAGGTTCTATGTTGGAGCAAGAGACCTGACACCATCAGTATACTAACTATTCAAGGGCTGAGGGAAGTCTAGAAAAAATTAGGGTGTTTCTCCAACTTCCCTTCCTACCTATCCACAGACCTCATAATATAATCAGCTGTTTCATTATGTAAACTTTTCTATTCACCAGAATTTCCCTTCAATCACAAAGAAGTCACCTGACTTTAGGTAAAAAGTTACCTATCATAAATTGTCATAACTGGGGAGTCAGAGTGCTGGTGATTAAAGTCATAATGTTTTTATCTAAAATAACCTCTTTGAGACTTAACATGAACTGAAGCTAAGTAAAGTGAGTAGAATTAAGAGAACATTGTACACAACAACAAGACTGTGTGAAGATCCATTTTGATGGATGTGGATCTTTAAAACCATGATGTGATTCAGGCTAATTCTAATATAATAGACTTGTGATGGAGAGAGCTATTTGTATCTGTGGGGACTGAATGTGGATCACAACATAGTATTTTTCACCTTTTTTGTTTTTGTTTTCTTTTTCATTTTTTCCTTTTTGATCTGATTTTTCTTGTCTAGCATGATAATTGTGGAAATATTTATAGAAGAATTGCACATGTTTAACACAGATTACTTACTGTTTAAGGAAGGAAGTGAAGGGATGAGGGGAAAAATTTGGAACACATTTTGCTAAGATGAATGTTGAAAACTATCTATGCATATATTTTTGAAATATAAAGTTAAAAATAAAATGAATTAAAGATGGCGGAGAAGAAACACACGACTCAGTGAACGTCCTCACTCCCTCACAACCAATTAGATAAATTAAGTCTCAAAATTAGCTCAGGACTGATAGATACCACAAGGACTGGAAGCACGACTTACCAGCTGAAGAGAATCTGGAGTTTCAACAGGAAAGGTCAGTTCTCAGGGGAGGAATAAGAAAGACCAGCACAGACGGTGGGGTAGGGGCACACTGCGCCCATTGCGCTGGGAGGGGCTCTGGGATCAGAGAAGCCACTGAGGTAAAGGAATCTGGCACAGGCTGTTAGCTCTTCTCTGCTAATTATTTAGCAGTTCAGAAGAGAAAGCCAAAATATTTTAAAACTCAGATTAGATTTCCCCCCCCCCCACCCTGGGGGTGACTCCGCAGACTCGGCACCAGGGGGTGTGGCCTCAGCTACCTCCTGAGAATAGTTAAGAGACTGACAAGTGGGTGGATACGGCCCAAGGCAACACACACTGCCTAGCTTAGCTGGAGGGAGTGGAACTCAGCTCCAGGAAGTCCCAGAGAAGCGGAACCTTTGAACTAGGGACCGCGGTTTCTGGCAAACACTTCCAGTTTGAGCGCAGGGGCTTCTCACGTCACCTGCTGCAGACACCCACTCCCCACCCGGACACATAGGCTGAGCTTCTTGCTGTCTTCACTATTCTACGCCCTCAAAGCACAGCAGTGCTAATCACCTCTGAGGCACTTCCAGGGAGGGGGTGGGGAACTCTCTCCCAGAGCTCTCTCTTAGCGCGGGCGCAGGGGCTGCTGCATCCATCCGGTCTGGGAGGAAGCTGGTAAAGAAGTAAATAATTTCCTACCCCAGGGACAGACCCCAAAACATTTTTTAAGTATGAGCAAAAAAGCTAGAAAAACTATAGATTCCTTCTATACAGAGAAAGAGCGGGTATCCAACCCCGAGGAAGTTGACAGCAGAGAATCAACAGACAACAACCTAAAGGGGAACGATTCCTGCCCCCCATCACATAACTCTCTTCTAGAAGAAGCTCTTAAAAAATTGAGGGAGATCGAAGAAAAATGGGGAAAAGAAAGGGAAGTTATGATAGAGAATAACAACGTCCTGAAATTGGAGTTGGAAAAAATAAAGAATTCACAGGACATGCAGGGAAACAAAATTAGTGAATTAGAAAAGGTTAAAAAAACACAGGAAAGTAGGATTTCTGAATTGGAAAAGATAAAAAAGTCTCAAGAAAATAGAATTTCTGAATTGGAAAAAGAAAATAATTCTCAAAAAAAAAAAATTAGGGAAATGGAAAAAAATTCAATAGAGCAAAACAATTCATTTAAAAACGAAATTGGGCATTTACAAAAAGAACTAAAAACTGTGAAAGAAGAAAATAACTCCTTAAAAGTCAGGATGGAACAAATAGAAATGAATGATTCACAGAGAACCCAAGAATCAGTCAAACAAAACAAAAAAAATGAGAAGCTGGAGAACAACGTCAAATACTTACTGGGAAAATCTATAGACCTGGAAAATAGATCTAGGAGAGATAATCTGCGGATTATTGGACTTCCAGAAAACTATGACCAAAAAAAGAGCCTAGATTCTATTTTACAGGAAATTATCAAAGAGAACTGTCCAGAGATAATAGAAACAGAAGGGAAAGTAGATGTGGAAAGAATTCATCGAACTCCTTCTGAAATAGACCCTAAAAAAAGAACACCACGGAATATTGTGGCTAAGCTGCAGAATTACCACACAAAGGAGAAAATCCTGCAAGCAGCTAGAAAAAAACAATTTAAATACCAAGGTGCCACAATAAGGGTCACCCAAGATCTGGCTGCCTCCACATTAAAAGATAGAAGGGCCTGGAACCTGATATTCCGTAAGGCAAAAGATCAAGGACTGCAACCAAGAATGAACTACCCAGCTAAGTTTAGCATCTTTTTCCATGGAAGAAGATGGTCATTCAATGAAACAGAGGAATTCTATATGTTTCTAAGAAAAAAACCAGACTTAAACAAAAAATTTGATCTACATCCACAAGACTGAAGAGAAACAGAAAAAGGTACACAGAACCCTTGAGAACTGTAACTCTGTTGTGGGTATATAAAAAATACTCAAGGATAATTTGATTTTACTGATATAAAAGAAAAAAAGGGGGGTGTGGTAAAGGGAAGGAGGTCGGTTCAGAAAAAGGGGAAGAAGTGATAAAAAGAGGGAAACTACATCCCAGGAAGAGACATAGAAAATACACCATATCTGAGGGAACTTAGTGAGGGGGAGAATCATTGTGTGAATCTTACTCTCATCAGAAGAGGCTCAAAGAGTAAATAATTAACATATTTGTTTTTCAGAGAATTTTCTCTCACCTCATTAAAAGGGGGGAGAGGAAAAGGGAAAAGGAAAAGGGGAATAAGTGAAGGGACTTGGAGGGAGGGGGGAGGGATCCTAAAAAAAAAAAAAAAAAAAAAAGAGGGAGGGTTGCGCGTCACAAGGGGGGTCTGTAAATTAAATATCGGGGAGGGGGATCAGGGGGGTCAAGGGAAAAAAGCATAATCTGGGGATAATACGATGGCAGGAAATACAGAATTAGTAATTTTAACTGTAAATGTAAATGGGATGAACGATCCCATCAAACGGAGACGGATAGTAGATTGGATCAAAAAGCAGAACCCTACAATATGTTGCCTACAGGAAACACACTTAAAGCAGGGAGATACATACAGAGTAAAGGTAAAAGGTTGGAACAGAGCCTATTATGCTTCAGGTAAAGCCAAAAAAGCAGGGGTAGCTATCCTTATCTCAGATCAAGCAAAAGCAGAAGTAGATCTCCTTAAAAAAGATAAGGAAGGAAACTATATCCTGCTGAAAGGTAGCATAAATAATGAAGCCATATCAATACTAAACATATATGCACCAAGTGGTATAGCATCTAACTTTCTAAAGGAAAAGTTAAGAGAACTGCAAGAAGAAATAGACAGTAAAACTATAATAGTGGGAGATCTCAACCTTGCACTCTCAGATTTAGACAAATCAAACCACAAAACAAACAAGAAAGAAATTAAAAAAGTAAATAGAACATTAGAAAAACTAGGTATGATAGACCTTTGGAGAAAACTGAATGGCAATAGGAAGGAATATACTTTCTTCTCAGCAGTTCATGGATCCTATACAAAAATTGACCATATACTAGGACATAAAGATCTCAAAATTAAATGTAGGAAGGCAGAAATAATAAATGCCTTCTTCTCAGATCACAATGCAATAAAAGCTACATTCAGTAAAAAGTTAGGGGTAAATAGACCAAAAAGTAATTGGAAACTGAATAATCTCATCTTAAAGAATGACTGGGTGAAAGAGCAAATTATAGAAACAATTAACAATTTCACCCAAGATAATGATAATGATGAGACATCATATCAAAATCTTTGGGATGCAGCTAAAGCGGTAATAAGGGGAAATTTTATATCTTTAGAGGCTTATTTGAAGAAAATTGAGAAAGAGAAGATTAACGAATTGGGCTTACAACTTAAAAGGCTAGAAAAAGACCAAATTATAAACCCCCAACCAAAAATTAAACTCGAAATACAAAAATTAAAAGGAGAAATCAATAAAATTGAAAGTAAAAAAACTATTGAATTAATAAATAAAACCAAGAGTTGGTTTTATGAAAAAGCCAATAAAATAGATAAACCTTTGGTAAATTTGATCAAAAAAAAGAAAGAGGAAAATCAAATTGATAGTCTTACAAATGAAAAGGGGGATCTTTCCACCAATGAAGAGGAAATTAGAGAAATAATAAGGAGTTACTTTGCCCAACTTTATGCCAATAAATTTGATAACTTAAGTGAAATGGATGACTTCCTCCAAAAATATAGGCTCCCTAGATTAACAGAGGAGGAGATAAATTGCTTAAATAGTCCCATTTCAGAAAAAGAAATAGAACAAGCTATTAATCAACTCCCCAGGAAAAAATCCCCAGGGCCAGATGGATTCACATGTGAATTCTACCAAACATTTAAAGAACAATTAGCCCCAATGTTATATAAATTATTTGAAAAAATAGGGGATGAAGGAGTCCTACCAAATTCCTTTTATGACACAGACATGGTACTGATACCTAAACCTGGTAGATCGAAAACTGAGAAAGAAAATTATAGACCAATCTCCTTAATGAATATTGATGCTAAAATCTTAAATAAGATATTAGCAAAAAGACTTCAGAAAATCATCTCCAAGATAATACACTATGATCAAGTAGGATTTATTCCAGGAATGCAGGGCTGGTTTAATATTAGGAAAACTATTAATATAATTGACCATATTAATAATCAAATTAATAAGAACCATATGATCATCTCAATAGATGCAGAAAAAGCATTTGACAAAATCCAACATCCATTCCTACTAAAAACTCTTGAGAGTATAGGAATAAATGGATTATTCCTTAGAATAATCAGGAGTATATATTTAAGACCGTCAGTAAGCATAATATGCAATAGAAATAAACTGCAACCTTTCCCAGTAAGATCAGGAGTGAAACAAGGTTGCCCACTATCACCATTACTATTCAATATAGTACTAGAAACGCTAGCCTCGGCAATAAGAGCCGAGAAAGAGATTCAAGGAATTAGAGTAGGAAATGAGGAAATTAAACTATCACTTTTTGCAGATGACATGATGGTATACTTAGAGAACCCCAAAGACTCTGCTAAAAAGCTACTAGAAATAATTCAAAATTTCAGCAAAGTGGCAGGATACAAAATAAATCCACAGAAATCCTCGGCATTTTTATATATCACTAACAAAATGCAACAGCAAGAGATACAAAGAGAAATTCCATTCCAAACAAATGTTGATAGTATAAAATATTTGGGAATCCATCTACCAAAGAAAAGTCAGGAATTATATGAGAAAAATTACAAAACACTTGCCACAAAAATAAAATCATATTTAAATAATTGGAAAGACATTCAGTGCTCTTGGATAGGCCGAGCGAATATAATAAAGATGACAATACTCCCCAAACTAATCTATTTATTTAATGCTATACCAATCAGACTCCCAAGAAACTATTTTAATGACCTAGAAAAAATAACAACAAAATTCATATGGAAGAATAAAAGGTCAAGAATTGCAAGGGAACTAATGAAAAAAAACTCAGAGGAAGGTGGTCTAAGTGTACCTGATCTAAAGCTATATTATATAGCAGCAGTCACCAAAACCATTTGGTATTGGCTAAGAAATAGACCGGTAGATCAGTGGAACAGATTAGATACAAAGGACAAAAAAGGGTACATCTATAGCAATCTAATCTTTGACAAACCCAAAGATTCCAACATTAGGGATAAAAATTCATTATTCGGAAAAAACTGTTGGGAAAACTGGAAATTAGTATGGCAGAAATTAGATATGGATCCACACTTAACACCATATACCAAGATAAGATCAAAATGGGTCCATGATTTAGGCATAAAGAGGGAGATAATAAATAGATTAGAGGAACAGAGGATAATCTACCTCTCAGACTTGTGGAGGAGGAAGGAATTTATGACCAGAGGAGAACTAGAGATCATTATTGATCACAAAATAGAAGATTTTGATTACATCAAACTAAAAAGTTTCTGTACAAATAATACTAATGCAAACAAGATTAGAAGGGAAGTAACAAATTGGGAAAATATTTTTAAAAACAAAGGTTCTGACAAAGGTCTCATTTCCAAAATATATAGAGAACTGACCATAATTTATAAGAAACCAAACCATTCTCCAATTGATAAATGGTCAAAGGATATGAACAGACAATTCTCAGAGGAAGAAATTGAAACTATATCCACTCACATGAAAGAGTGTTCCAAATCACTACTGATCAGAGAAATGCAAATTAAGACCACTCTGAGATACCACTACACACCTGTCAGATTGGCTAAGATGACAGGAACAAATAATGACAAATGTTGGAGGAGATGTGGGGAAATTGGGACACTAATACATTGCTGGTGGAGTTGTGAAAGAATCCAGCCATTCTGGAGAGCAATCTGGAATTATGCCCAAAAAGTTATCAAACTGTGCATACCCTTTGACCCAGCAGCGCTACTACTGGGATTATATCCCAAAGAAATACTAAAGAGCGGAAAGAGACATATATGTGCCAAAATGTTTGTGGCAGCTCTTTTTGTTGTAGCTAGAAACTGGAAGATGAATGGATGTCCATCAGTTGGAGAATGGTTGGGTAAATTGTGGTATATGAAAGTTATGGAATATTATTGCTCAGTAAGAAATGACCAGCAGGAGGAATACAGAGAGGGTTGGAGAGACTTAAATCAACTGATGCTGAGTGAAATGAGCAGAACCAGAAGATCACTGTATACTTCAACAACGATACTGTATGAGGATGTATTCTGATGGAAGTGGAAATCTTCAACATAAAGAAGATCCAACTCACTTCCAGTTGATCAATGATGGACAGAGGTAGATACACCCAGAGAAGAAACACTGGGAGGGGAATGTAAATTGTTAGCACTAATATCTGTCTGCCCAGGTTGCATGTACCTTCGGATTCTAATGTTTATTGTGCAACAAGAAAATGATATTCACACACATGTATTGTACTTAGACTATATTGTAACACATGTAAAATGTATGGTATTGCCTGTCGTCGGGGGGAGGGAATAAGGGAGGGGGGGTAATTTGGAAAAATGAATACAAGGGATAATATTATAAAATATATATATATATAATAAAAAAAAAATTAAAAAAAAATAAAAATAAAAATAAAATGAATTAAAATGAATTCCTTAAGAAGGAAGGAATTTATGGCCAAAGAAGAAATGGAGAACATTATGTTATGCAAAATGGATAATTGTGATTATATTAAAAAGTTTATGCACAAACAAAACCAATGCAGCCAAGATAAGAAGGGAAGCAGAAAGCTGGGGGAAAAAATTTAGTCATTGTTTCTGCTAAAAGCCTCATTTCTAAAATATAGAGAGAATCGATTCAAATTTATAAGAACATAAGCCATTCCTCAGTTGATATATGCTCAAAGGATACGAACAGACAATTTTCAGATGAAGAAATTAAAGTTATTTCTAGTCATTTGAAAAATTTATCTAAATCACTATTAATTAAAGAAATGCAAATTAAAACAATTCTGAGGTACTACTTCACAATTCTGAATGAATTTATGAATCAGGAAAAGCTAATAATAAATGTTAGAGGGAATGTGGGAAACTGGAACATTAATGAATTATTAGTGGAGTTATGAAATGATCCAATCATTCTGAAGAGAAATTTGGAACTATGCTCAAAGAAATTATAAAACTGTGCATACCATTTAATCCAACAGTGTCATTATTGTATCTATATCCCAGAGAAATATTAAAAGAAAGGAAAGGATCCACATGTCCAAATAGTTTGTAGCAGTTCTTTTTGTAGTGTCAAGGAACTGGAAATTGGATGCCCATCAATTGGGAAATGACTGAATAAGGTACGATATATGAATGTAATGGAATATTATTGTTCTATAAGAAATGATAAGCAGGCTGATTTCAGAAAAGCCTGAAAAACTTCCATCAATTGATACTCAGTGTAGTGAGCAGAAGCAAGAAAATATTGTACATAAGGTTATGTGATGATAGACTTGGCTCTTTTCAACAATGAGATGATTCAAGGCAATTCCAATAGACTTGAGATGGAAAATGCCATCTGCATCCAGAGAGAAGATCTATGGATACTGAATGTGGAATGAAGCATAGTTTTTTCATCTTTGTTATTGTTTGCTTTTTTTATTCTCATTTTTTTCCTTTTGATCTGATTTTTCTTGTGCAATATGACAAATATGGAAATGTTTTAATTGCACATATTTAATCTAAAAATAAATAAAAATAAACTCCTCTAAACCACAAAGGAGAAAACTATATGGACATTAGGAGTCATTATATGACCCATAAAATAAAACAAACTATTTTAATGGAGTGTTATTTGAGAAAACTGAAGCCCCGTTAAAAATGACTTACCTAAAGTTTCATAACAAAGAAATGACAGATACATGCCTAGAACAAAGGTCTGAATTCTATCTCTGCTTTTCACCTATCCCCCATGCCCATTTCTTATGAAACCAGAATTAAATTTCATTATCTTGATAGGTGGTGAGTTGCAGTACATAGTCATATGCAGCTTCTATTATTCTGTCTTTTAAGCCTAAATTCAATCCAGGGGTTTGACTTAAGGGATTGTTGGATTCTACATCTCATCCAACCTTTATTTTGATAAAATCATTTAAAAACCTCCATTAGACTGTGAGTTCTTTGAGAGCAAGGACTCTGTTTTGCCTTTCTTTATATTCTCAGAGCTTAGCATAGTGACTATGCCTTAGCATAGTACAGAGTAAGTGCTGTAAATTACAGGCTTGGAGAGTTAACTAAGGTCACTGAAATGGTAAGAGACTTGCTTATGATCACTTATGACCATTTGTCAGAGGAAAGATTTGAATAGAAGTTTTCCTCACTGCAAAGCTAACTCTCTTTTCATAATATTGTCTTGCCCCATTCCAGTTCAATCTATCAAGCATTTATTAATTGCTAGATATGAATAAGCACAATGCAAGACACTGAAGTTGTATTTTCTTGTGGATGTGGGGGTGGGAAGGTGGATTCTACATGCACACTCTTAAGAATTAGAAAATCAGAAAGTAGTGGATGGGAGTGGGAAACTTAAAGTGTTCTAAGAAAATTTGAGAACCAAGAAAACACTGTCAGTTGGAGAAATAAAGGAAGGCTTTACAAATGAGGTGATACTAAACTTGATGCCCAAAGAGAAACCAATTTAAAAATAGAAAAGAGAAAGGAGTACATTTTAAGGATGGGGCAAATCAAAGAAGTGGAACACAGTAAAATCTGGGAATTGCCTGAAATGTAGAATGCATAAGAGGGAATTGTGTGAATGAGGTTGGAAATGTGGTTTAAAACCAGATTGTGGAAGGTTTTAAATACCATCCTGGAAAGTTTGTATTTTGTCAGAAAGGCAATAGAAAGTCAATGAATACTTTTGAACAGGGGAGGGGTGTGATCAAAGCATAGTTTTTTAAGAAATTATCTTGCAAATATAGAAATGTTTAGGAGAATTGCATATGTTTAACTTATATTGAATTGATTGCTGTTTAGAAGAGGGGGAGGAGGGAGAGTAGAGAGAAGGGGAGAAAATTTGGAATACAAGGTATTGAAAAGGTGAATATTGAAAACTATTTTTGCATGTATTTGGAAAAATAAAATACTATCAATTTAAAATAAAGAAATTTTCTTGACAATTATTCTTTAACCTAAGAATATATTCACTAGTGACCAGCCCTTCCCTTCTCTTCCTTTTCCTTCCCTTTCCTTCCCTTCCCTTCCCTTCTTCCCCTCTCTTCCCTTCTCTTCCCCTTTCTTCCCTTTTCTTCCCCTCTCTTTTCTTCCCTTCCCCTCTCTTCACTTCCCTTTCTTTCCCTTCCTTTCCCTTCCTTTCTCCTCTCTTCCCTTCTCTTCTCTCTCCTCTTCCCTTTCACCTTCCCTTCCCTTCCTTTTCACTTTCCCTTCCCTTCCCTTCCCTTTCACCTTCCCTTCCCTTCCCTTCCCTTCCCTTCCCTATCCTTCCCTTCTTTTCCCCCTTCCCTTCTCTTCTACTTTCCCTTCCCTTCCCTTTCACCTTCCCTTCCCTTTCACCTTCTCTTCCCTTCCCTTCCCTTCCCCCTTCTCTTCCCCTTCCCCTTCCCTCTTCTCTTCTCTTCCCTTCCTCCTTCCTTTCCCTTCTCTTCCCTTCCACCTTCCTTTCTCTTCCTTTCTTTTTCTTTCCCTCTATTTCTATCTTGTCTTCTCCTCTCTTCTAATCCATTTTTCATGTGCTTTCCTGTTTCTTCCCTCCCTTAACCAAAACAAAGCTTGGTCATCCTCCCTTATCTTAATATCTCCTATCTCGGTTGAATATTGTCTAGATCAAATCCACCTCCTTGTCCACATGATGGGAAACCTGATGGGGAGGCTGCTGATGGCCTTAGCATTAGATGCCATTCACATATGTCTATTCTCTGCCACAGCTGTCATAATTGGTTTCATTCTTTTGGAAGTTGGGAAGGAGAGATGTGAAGTCAAGATAACCCTGCCAAAGGATAAAAATAATTAAGAAGACATTAGGCACAGTTTCCTATCCCCAGTGAAAGGCCTTGAACTGATGAAATAAATGAGTTTCAGAACATCTCTGCAGCTTTCTTGGCTATAGAAGAGAGCTCCTTTTGAACCAGACCATCACAGGAAAACTTTTGGAAAGATTTTACAGTAGGAGGGCTTCTAATCCATCAGAATGACTCTGGGCTAAAAATGGGATCATCTCTCCAATCTTTCTGATTAATCTCTGGGGTCTTTTCCTATAAAGAATATTTGTATCAAATTGGGAAAATATTTTTACAGTTAAAGGTTCTAATAAAGGTCTCATTTCCAAAATATATAGAGAGCTGACCATAATTTATAAGAAATCAAACCATTCTCCAATTGATAAATGGTCAAAGGATATGAACAGATAATTCTCAGATGATGAAATTGAAATTATATCCACTCATATGAAAGAGTGTTCCAAATCACTACTGATCAGAGAAATGCAAATTAAGACAACTCTGAGATATCACTACACACCTGTAACATTGGCTAAGATGACAGGAACAAATAATGATGAATGTTGGAGGGGCTGTGGGAAAACTAGGACACTAATACATTGTTGGTGGAGCTGTGAAAGGATCCGGCCATTCTGGAGAACAATTTGGAACTATGCCCAAAAAGTTATCAAACTATGCATACCCTTTGATCCAGCAGTGCTACTATTGGGCTTATATCCCAAAGAAATACTGAGGAGGGGAAAGGGACCTGTATGTGCCAAAATGTTTGTGGAAGCCCTTTTTGTAGTGGCTAGAAACTGGAAGATGAATGGATGTCCATCAATTGGAGAATGGTTGGGTAAATTATGGTATATGAATGTTACGGAATATTATTGCTCTGTAAGAAATGACCAGCAGGAGGAATACAGAGAGGTTTGAAGAGACTTACATGAACTGATGCTGAATGAAATGAACAGAACCAGAAGATCGCTGTACACTTCAATGCTGTATGAAGATGTATTCTGATGGAAGTGGATATCTTCAACATAAAGAAGATCCAACTCACTTCTAGTTGATTCAATGATGGACAGAAATAACTACACCCAGAGAAGGAACACTGGGAAGTGAATGTAAACTGTTAGCACTACTGTCTATCTACCCAGATTACTTATACCTTCGGAATCCAATACTTAACATGCAACAAGAAAATTGGATTTACACACATATATTGTATCTAGGTTATACTGTAACACATGTAAAATGTATGAGATTGCCTGTCATCTAGGGGAGGGAGTAGAGGGGGGAGGGGAAAATCTGGAAAAATGAATACAAGGGATAATGTTATTAAAAATTACTCATATATATATACTGTCAAAAAATTATAATTATAAAATTAAAAAATAAAAAAGAGAATCCTCAAAAAAAGAATATTTGTATCAATTCATTCATACAATAAAATAAAATACCAAGGTGCCAGTGTCTTACAGAACAAATATTATCTAGAAAGAGTTTAAGACTTTTTCTCTGCAACTTAAATACAGATACATAACTAGGATGAGAGGATCAGAATATTGTCTAAGGGTACTAAAATTTGGTTGAGCATGTGAAGAAAATATTGCCTCCCTATGATGATCCAGAAATCATTCCTTTACTTGATAGTCCTTCATTGTCTTATATTTATGTCTAGTGCAAATGACTCTGAGCTACTCCTATGCAGAATTATATTGCTATTTCTTCTCTCCTCCAATACCTGACTTATTTCTCTCTGTGGATTAAGGACCAAAAATTTTCTGGGGGCATAGGCTTGAACACTGCTTGAATATTATTTCTAATATCTGGGCCTCAGTTTTTCCATTTTGTATAGAAAATAACTCACAATTAGCATTATGAAAAAAACATGGTTCACAGTTCTATAGCACTATAAGATTCAGAACTTTTTAGTATAGCACCTTTCTCATGACATCTTTCTTTCGTTTATAGTATATGTTACTGCTGATCTATAAACTGAAGATTATGTATTAAATATTGTAACCATACTTTAGTCCAGGTCTTATGACTCCAAGCATACTTCTCTTGCTACTAAGGGCATGTTTGACCTCTCAGATAAACAAACAAATAATAACCCTTTCCTGGCTGTAACCTTATGAAGCATTCAGTAAAAATAGACTTATTTTATAGCTAGGAAATTGAATTTCATAGAGGTTAAATTTCATGTCATAAAACTAAAAGTAATCATCTCTTTCTATACCCCTCATTTTATGGATGAGGAAATTGAAGCTCTGAGAAGCTAAAAAACGTGTCCACAAAGAAATACGTAAAAGATCTAGGGTTTGAAATAGTTCTTTAACTAGTAAATCAGTGTTCTAACTAATCTATCACATAATATATTTTCCAGTGCTATAATAGGAGAAAGAGACAAACTTTATTTTAATTTTGAAATAACTTATTTTAACCTATGGATAGAGAAAAATCAAATAAAAGATATTTATTAGAGAACAGACAATTTTATCCCCATTTTATGAATGAGAAAACTGAGGATAAGAAAGGTTAAATTATTTCCTCATATTCAAAAGCCATTATTGGACTATCTGCATTCCTGTAGGACTCTGAGTTTAATTAAGCCAAGGTGCATTAAATATTATTCAACTTGAATATTTCCCAGAATTAGGAATTCCCCAGAGGCAGGAAGGGAAATTCTAGGAAGAATATGAGAATTATCCCCCTTCCCAGAAGTTTGATTTTATTCTTAATGAGATGAAAAAGGAATACATATGCTCACACACATCATAGGATCATAGACTCAGATCAATAATGTACATCATAGGTCATCAAGTCCAGTGTCCTCGTGTTACAAATGAAGAAGTGGCAGAGGCAGGTCCTCAGAGTCCAAATTTAATAAATTTTTTCACTGCATAGACACATAGATACACAGACAGACATCCTTACCCTTATAATAGCTAACACCTTGATGTTGCTTGGGGTTAGAAAGAGAGCAAAAGTAGATGTCAGACAACATCAGAGAATAAAGTATTTTTCTTTGGTGAAAATAAAAGGTCAGGACGTTTTGAGTATCTATGCTTATGGAAATTAAATAGAGAATGTCTAGTTGCAACTGAACAATAGGTGAAAAGTTAGCACCATATGTGGAGAATGTATTTCTCCATCCTTTCCTTCTTCATTCAGAGACAATGATTGGGTATTGTTCTTGGTCCTGATTTAACCTTATTTTGTTCACTTTAGAGATAAGAACTGAAAAGTAATTGATGAAAGTAAGAGTCAGGAGAAAAACAACAAAAATAACAATAATGACAACATCATAGCAAAATGTGCTTTAGCTCCCTCCTCCTGCTCCCAAACTGAATAGGATAGTCATGGAACCAGATAGTAAGAATAATTTCTAGTGCTTTCGATGTAAAGTCAAAAGGAAGAATTTTAATAAAATGTAAAAGAGATCTAAGAAAAAAAACAAGACCTATGGTTTAGATTATAATAAATTTGTGCTGGGAAAGCAGCAGGGGTGTTGAGCTAGACAAGGAATTATTTCAATTTGATGCACTCTTTTTGTCTGTTGTTATGCTTAGCTGTTTGCAGTCAGGACTATGTTTCAGTTTCTTCTAAAGTCCTTTTAGCTGAAATGCTCCCTCTCCTCCTCCCCTCAATGTTCTCCATGGCAACATCAAAGTCTATGAAGCATTAGACTCTGTGATGAGAGGGGGTGAATAAAAAGGATTAGGTGGAGAAATTGATTAGTAGCTAGAATCTTGAAAAAGTTGGATACTGGATAAACATACCTCTATCTCAGAATTTGTACTGAGATTCTATTTATTAAAATATTCTCAATAATATATAAACTAGTTTGTTGGTACCTTGTGGAGAGCATAATAATACTTATTTCCCCCTTCCCTCTGGCCTTACTCCAGCCACAACAATAGTTCCTGGAAAAGAAAGCTGCAAATGAATTAAGGAAATGGCTTTTTCTGGTTACAAGAGTTGAGCCTAGATTAAAAAAAAATTTACCTGACTCCTAAACATGCTCCAAAATATAGTCAAGGATCATCAAGGACAGAATAACATTTGAAATACAGAAAAGATAGTATAACTACCAGCCCCTAGGAAAATGTGAGAAGTAGTGTAGAGAAGGCATTTTTGCTCTCTTCTCATACATGTAAGCTGAATAAACCTCAGTAGATTGGCTATAGGGAAGATGCAGAAGAGCCTCCTATCATTTTATCTTTGGTTCTTGGACAGAGCAGGTCTCACCTACTCTTTGAAGTTACATTCTTAGCTTTTCCTTCTCTATCAGAGCAGGCCAAGTCTATTGCTATATCCATGTATTTCTGTTTCTGTTTCTATTTCATTCTCTCTAAAACTTTCTGTTTTATTCTATCTCTCTCTTAATTTCTCTGTCTCTGCTCCTCTTTTTCACACTATCTTTCTGTCTCTGTTTCTCTTTTACTAGTCAGTTAACCTTGTGTGATATAAACCCAAAAGGGCCTAAGAGATATACTGATTTAAAAATTTTGTTCCATCCTCTAGGAAAGAATGAATATGTACCTGTATCTTTAGGCTGATTGTTAAATGGTTTTCTCAATTCATAAATTTCATCTTGTTAGATTTAAATATATATATATATATATACATATATATATATATATATATATATATATATATATATATAGAGAGAGAGAGAGAGAGAGAGAGAGAGAGAGAGAGATAAAATGCATCTTGAGGTCTAAGTGCTTGCTAATCCTCATAAAAGATTCTCAAGGAAATCATGTCTATTTTGCTGATTAAAATTTAGTCCATCAGACCTTCTGTTAGCCAAATACTCAAAAAAATTAAAACTGTTGGCTAGAGAGAGAAGTCAAATTGGATCATGATCCTTTTTCTCAAGTTTCATCTCTTTATAATGAGCAGAGATGAAGGCCTGCTTTAACAATAACCCTTTCTGTGCTTGAGTCCTGAGGGATGAGAGAAAAAAGGATTCTAACCCTAAAGGTAAATAGGTTGAATCAATAGAAGTGACCTGGACCCAGGTCATGTTTTGCTGCAAAAACAAAACAAAACAAAAAACATATGTTCATTTAATTTCAATGCTTTTGATGCTTCTATGATCTCACCATGTGGATACTCTTTCTAAAAGTGTCAATCACTACTCATCCATATCCTCTCAACCTATGTGACTCCTGCCCAAGTTTTCCCACAAATTCTCTGCCAGGGCATCTTCCTCTATCCCTTGATATTATATAAGTACTAAGGGAGCATATAAGCTATGTAACTCATCCATACTCAGTACATGTCATCCCCACCTCTTTTTCATTTTATTTCAATTTAATTTTATATCTATCTGTGTATATATATGTATGTATATATATGTATATGAATTGTCTGCTGAAGTATAGCACTGAGATAAATGGTTCTGGCTTTCAGAGAAGATAAAAATAAGAAATAACCCTGATTTATAATCCAACCTGACTTTAAAAGACGTTGAACCAAATAAGCAATCAAATGCAAAAAAAAAATTGCAGGAGGAGTGGTGATTTGAGAAGCAATAAAGACATTACTAGGTCTAAAATTCTCTCTCACAACTGTCTGAAATTCTGCAATTAGTGATTAATTTCCTTGGATTAAGCATTATCCTCTTCCTTTGGGTCTCTCTTTAAAAATCTACACATTTTCTTATGCTTAATTATAAATAAGAGGGCCCTGGTCAAAAGACTCATTGGGCAGAAAGGGAGTGAAGCATTTACAAAGCTGCCACAAGACAAAGACTAAACTGACTCAAGGAGAAGTAGGAAAGCCAGAAAAATTAGTCCTTGACTTGCCAGAATCCATTCCTTTTGCTCCTTCCCTTTCTTCTTCCCTGTTCTCCACTCAAGCTTTCTGAGTTCTATCTGAAAGTTATTGATTTGAGTGATAATAAACATCATGGTGATCTTGGCAGTACATTTAAGATCATAGTATTTAAAGCTGAAAAGTGACCTTAGATATGATCTAATAAAGGGTAAAGGAGTGTTTAAACTTCTTGTTGTGTATGTGTTTTGGGCCCCCTTGGCAATCTGGTGAAGCTTATGGATCCCTAAAAGAATAAATTTTTAAAAATTTTATTCATTTTCAAAAGCATAAAATGCAAAGGATTACAAAGAAGCCGATTATATTCACATATAGTTATTATTTTTTTTGAAACTAAGTTCATATTAAGAAGCATGATTTAATGCAATATCCTAATTTTGCCGATGAGAAAATTGAGGCCCAAAGAAATTAAGTCACTTGCCCAATGTCTCACAAATTATTAGCAGAGTCAAGATTTTAATACAGAACTTCTAAGTCCAAATCTGGTACCCTTCCCACTGTCGCATGCATTGACCAACATGAGAATCCAGCCCAGGATTCTTGATTCCCTCCTCCTTTGCTCAGGTCATTAGACCATACTCTTCTCATTAATGATGTGTTATTGTTATTTTCCACTCCAATAAGCTCTTTGATGACTGGTGACATTTTATCATTCTACATGGTGAAGGAAAGGCTGCTTGTGTCTCTGCCCTGGGAGCAGAAGAGGGTAATTAATAAATACCCAGAGCATTCGGTCTTCCTGGGGCATTGGGCTCCTGGACATGAATATGCATTGGCTGCCTAGCAGTGCATGAAACAGTGTGGTTCTGCAATTGGGGTGGGGGGTGGAGAATTGGAATGTGGAGGAGGAATTTTCCTGAGGCTGGAAGTACCAGGGTGGCCGGTCACTAGGGATTACCATTAACTGCTTCTCTGTTCTTTTCAGGGCAAGAACAGAGCTGAGTCTAAATGGGTGGCTTTCATCAGCCATGCAATTTCTAGCATAAGACAAGCTGGCAGATGTGAACATAAATATACCACCACCACCCCCCCCTTCTGCCTCACCTCAGTGCCCTGATGAGCTGTTAGAGATTTTAAATTACCATTTCAGTAAGAATTGAAAGAAAAGAAACGAAGGAGATGTATTTGTTAACTTAGGAGCTTTGTTGACTTCAGCTCATTCTCTTCCTATTGTTAGCATCCTTGGGGGATGGGGGATCAAATTGGGGAGTCTTACTCTGGAAATTCTAGAGCGACACCTTCAGACACAGCCAGGGTTTAGAGGACAAAGTTGTGTACCCTTTTCCAAGGCCACTTTACTGGTTTCTGCCTTATAAAAGAAAATTTACCCATAAACAGGATATGTGGGTATTATTATGGTATAATATTACTATTAATATTATGGTATAATTTTAGGGATGTTGGAAAATTTCCCTGGAGGGAAAGAGGGACAGAAAGGAAGGAAAAGAAAGGAATAAAGGAAAGAAAAGAGAAGGGAAAGGAAATGCTTGAAATTCTACCATTAGAACTACTTTAAGAACAGGGATTGTATCTTCTATATCTTTCTATAGCAGTAGTCCATCAACTATCCCTAAATCGCAAATTCTAACACAGTTAGAACTGGTCACACAGCAGAACTATAAATGGGATCCCTGACAACTTGGCCAAATTCAGTAAAGAGGAATGATCCTAATTTTGACTGTGTACACATTTAAGATAAATTGAAGACAGAGATCACAAGAGTTTAAGGTGTGGAGGAAATAAGAACCCAGGATGCTGAAAGGGATAGGGGTAGAGATGTAGAGGATGACTGAAAGACAACAAAGTGAAATGAAAGTTTAAAAAAGCCAGTGACAAGCACTTTTTGTAGTGGCAAGAAACTGAATGGATGCCCATCAATTGGAGAATGGCTGAATAAATTATGGTCTACGAATGCTATGGAATAATATTGTTCTATAAGAAATAATCAGGATAATTTCAGAAAGGCTTGGAGAGACTGACATGAACTGATGCTAAATGAAATGAGCAGGACCAGGAGATCATTATATACTTCAACAACGATACTGTATGAGGATGTATTCTGATGGACATGACTTCTCAACAATGAGATGATTGAGGACAGTTGCAATATCTTGTGATGAAGAGAGCCATCTGTCCCAGAGAGAGGAATGTAGGAATTGAATGTGGTTCACAGCATAGCATTTTCACTCTTTTTGTGTTGTTTGTTGGCATTTTATTTTCTTTTTCATTTTTTTCCTATTTGACCCGATTTTTCTTGAGCAGAAAGATAATTATATAAAAATATATGCATATATTTATTTAGCATATATTTCTACCATGTTTAATATATATTGGATTACTTGCCATCTAGGGGAGGGGTGGAGGAAGGGGAAAGAAAATTGGAACACAAAGTTTTACAAGGATTAATGTTGAAAAATTATCCATTCATATGTTTTGAAAATAAAAAGTTTTAATAAAAAGAAAAGAAACAAAATTAAAAAAAAAGAAATATTAATGATATATGTGTAGACTGAATCAATATAATAAAAATGACAATTCTACTTAAAAAATAAAAAGGTAGTAACATGTATGTAGAAAGGAGAGTGAACTTTAAATTGAGAGGTGGCTGCTGACCTAGTTTAGAAGAGGGAGGCTATGAAAATGGTAGAGAGGAGAAAGAAAAAGGACAGATATTTTTCTTGGCTCTGTTCATAAAGAAGTATTTCTTATCTGTTGATTTTATTCTTTTTTTGTCTTAAAGACCTAGTTTAGATGTCTCCTTCTTCACAGAATTTTCCCTTGATGCTACTCCATTTCTTTAGCTGAATGCTATTTCTCCTACCCAAAATGTTCTCTTTGTTCTACTAACTTCACTCAGCATCAGTTCATGTAAGTCTCTCCAAGCCTCTCTGAAATCATCCTGCTGATCATTTCTTACAGAACAATAATATTCCATAATATTCATATACCACAACTTATTCAGCCATTGTCCAACTGATGGGCATCCACTCAGTTTCCAATTTCTTACCTCTACAAAAAGGGCTGCCACAAACATTTTTGCACATGTGGGTCTCTTTCCCGCCTTTGAGATCTCTTTGGGATATAAGCTCAGTACAAATACTACTGGGTTAAAGGGTATGCACAGTTTGATAGCCCTTTGGGCATAGTTCCAAATTGTTCTTCAGAATATTTGGATCCATTCACAGTTCCACCAACAATTTATCAGTGTCCCAGCTTTCTCACATCCCTTCCAACATTTGTCATTATCCTTTCCTGTCATCTTAGCCAGTCTGAGAGATGTGTAGTGGTATCTCAGAGTTGTCTTAATTCGCATTTCACAGAGGAAAAATCTAAAATCAAAAGAACTGGATTTAAATGTAAGCTGTGTCATTTACTAGCTGTGAAGAACTTGAACAAGTCACTTCATTTCTCAGGACTTCAAAAAAAATGAGGAGTTTGGATCAGTTGAGAGTTCAGAACTTCCCTTCCAATGCTAATACATCATGATCCTAAGACCCTTGAAAAAATATAATTTAATTTCAAAAAGTTTAATCCACAATAAATGGTTCTGAAAGACTGATGATAAAACATGTTACATGTCTCCTGACTAAGAAACTATGAATTCAGGAGAATGAGAAATACATTTTCTGACATACTAAATGTGGGGATTTGTTTTGTTTGACTATTAAAATTTATTACAAGAATCTTGTTTTCTTTTGTTCTTTTCAATGTGTAGATGGCACACTGGAAAGATAGAAACTGATCTTTGTTAATTAAATATTAATTAAAATATTGTTTTTTTTTAATCTCTGGATCTCACCTAGTAATCATCACATAGTAGGTTTACAATAAATGATAGTTAAATTGAATTGAATTCAACCCCTGCAAAGTGACCAAATAAAATAAAAGGATAATAGATCTTGCCTTTCTTATAAGGGGATAAGATTAATCGCTGACAATTGTGTCAGCCTTTGTATTTGAAAATGATGCTCCTGACTCCCTTCATCCTTGGTGAAGCATGGCTTAATGATTCTTACCAACATTAGGCTTAATTGCACTAAGCCATCTCCATTTTCTAGCCCAGTATCTTTTGTGATTCATAGTGCCCACTTGTAAAAAATGCTGGGAAGTTTTGAAGCTTACTCTGGAATCACAAAATGGAACTGTCCTCTATATGTGTTAAATATATGAAATTAATGGGTTTACATGAAGATTGGGTTGTACCATGCTTTAGCAAAAGATATAATAGGTAGAGAGTCAGAAATTTGGCTCCATTAAATCATTTCTGGAATCTTATAGAATTTAGAATGGACAGAGAACTTAGTAGTCAGATAATCTATTCCCCTTATTATAGAGGTAAGAAAAATGAGGCTCAGAAAGCTTATGACTTGTTCAAAGCCACACAAGTACTTAAAAAGTGGGTCTGGGATTTAAACACATGTCTTCTGCCTCTATATTTATGTTGTTGTCACTACTTGTGGGCCTTGCCCAACGCAAATTACATTTTCCAAGTCTTAATTTCTTTATTTTTAAAATGAGAAGGTCTTACCCATCTCTTAGCTTTATTCCAACTATGATATTCTGGGAATCTCAGTCATTGACTGGTTTATTAGTACCAATTTAGCTCACCAGATGTGAAGTCTGTGGGAAGGTGACAGCTTCAATTCTCTCCACATCCCAGAATGTCGTAGCTTCTCATCTGTTTCTGAATCAACAGGGAAATTTGATGACTAGTAAGAATTGTTTAAATAAATGGGAATCTAACTCTTTTTCCTCCTACCTCATGAGGATAAAATTGTGCAGAAAGCTCACCTCTTCTTATTCTTCTTCAGCCCTTGGAGTCTTGATCCCAACCATTCTTGAGCAAAAACATCTAGAGACCTCAGGAGTCACACTGGGAACTTTCCCTTCCAATACTTCCTATAGATAAATAGAGGAATGAGGAAGAAGAAAGAGTAGTCTTCCATCCAAGGTCAGAGTGATTTACTTCAAAGGTCCAACTGGAAATTTCTTTAATATTTGTATCTGGGTGTCATAGAAAGAACCCAGTCATCATAAATGGAAGATGTATCATATATATATGTATATATATATATATGTATATATATGTGTATATATATATACACATATGTATATATATATATATATATGTGTATATATATATATACACATATATATATATACATACAAATCTGTGTATGTATATTTTCAGGCTTGCACTGACTACAGCAGTTATACTTCAATTGGCTTCAATGATTTCTGCGGTCTAACTTTTTATGAAGTATGATGTTTGTATCACTCCATTCCACAATAGAGGAGCTGCTGTGGCAGATGCCAGAGAAGATGATGAATATGATTAAAAGCTTCCACATAGCAGAGGGTATTTTTTTAAAGATACCTTTCTATTGAAGCTGTCACATTGCCCAAATCTATTCTTTAGCTGACTTAGAAATACTTTTAGAAAAGAACAGCCACTACAATTAAAAAATGTAGTCTCCATTCCTCCCCCCAGCCCTCCACCCCCACTACACTTATGAACTGTGCATTTCACATCTCCAGTGCCACGTTCCGTAAAATAACATCTGTCATCGCCAGCAGCCCTCAGCAAGCCTAGTGCTTGGCAGTTCACTCTTTAGGCAGAGTGCTAGGGAAGAGGAAGGGGGGAGGACCACAGAGATGTTTGCAAAGTTAGGCTTATGGAACTAGGGGGTAGCCCTGGGGAAAGGAATTGGGTTGAATTTGATGTTATATGGTACTCAGATCTTATGAGTTGGCAAGGCAGTAGTGCACAGTGGTTATTTAATTATTTTGTATGCACACATTTACATATGCACATCTTGCCTCCCCAACAAGAGTCCTCTAGGAAAAGATTGATTTTGCTTCTTTATAGTCACCACAGTGCCCAGTCAAGAGTTGAATTCAGAATAGGAGCTCAGTAAATCTTTGGTGAATAAAAAAAATGAGCATGAGCAGAACATTTTTAGCCAATAAACATTTATTAGATATCTACTATGTATCAGGCACTAGGGATAAAAAGAATATTCTGTTCTCAGGAAGCTCAAAGTCTAATGCAAAAAAAAAAAAAAAACTATACACAAACAAGTTATATGCAGAATAAGTATTTAGATTTGGGGGGATTGGAAAAGGAAGGAAGAAAAGAAGGAAGGAGGGAAGGAAAAGAGGGAAAGAAGGAAGAAAGGAAAGAATAAAGGAAGGAAAAAAGAGGGAGTAAGAGAGGAAAGAAACAAGAATTTATTAGGCATTTATTATGTGCCATGCACCATACTAAATACTTTAAAAATATTGCCTCATTTCATCCTCAGAAAAATCTTTGAGGAAATTAAGATGGCACATAAATAACTTACCTAAGGTCACACCGCTACTACATGTCTGAAAAAAAGATTTGAACTCAGGTTTTCCTGACTCCAGATCCAGTGTTTTATCTTCTGTGTCATGTATCCAGTCAATAACAAGGTCCATGACCATTGTTACAGATGTCCTTTCCCAGGCTCCCTAGCCCCCACTATAGACAAAATTTCAGAAGATGTTGTGAGGGATTGAGTTTTCACTGACGCTGATTTACAGAATCATTATAGTCTAACCCCTTAATATATTGAGACCCCCCCAATGACTGTGACCTCATAAGGAAAACATATATCATAAAATAACAAATTCATATGTGTGTGTATGTGTGTGTATCCCCAAAGGCACTCTGCTCTGACACAAGGACAATACCTGTCTCCCTAGCTGCCCCTCTTTCCAACAAACTCAATTCTATATCCAGATAAAAAGGCCAATTTAGGGACTATCAGTTGAGAGACCTAGATTCTATGTGTATATCCTGCCTACAGGCATCCTCTCAGTGATGTCTTCCTTAGGGCTAATGGAAATAACAATTCTTAGTATTTTTTAAGTTCAACTTCCTCAACTCAATATTGGTGGTAATAAATAGCAGATAATGGCATCTTCAGCTGCATGAATAAAGTATACAGGGTAAGATGTTATAAGTCCTACCGTCTTCTGACATGATGATTTAGTGTGGTTAGACTGGGTCCCTTTTACCAGAATGAGGAAGAAAAATGTGTGTCAGACAGCAAGAAAGACTGGTGCCTTTTGCAGCCCCTGACAACAAAGGAATTTTACCAACTTTTGTTTTTATCCTTATCTAGCCTACTCATGATTAGAGTGGTCAGCAAATACGCATTTATTAAGTGCCAGACACTATGCTAAGTGCTAGTCTTACAAAGAAAAGCAAGAAACAGTTCCTTTTTTAAAGAGTTTATAGTCATGACAGAGGAGAATATATATATTTTAAAACCACAATATACAAACAAGATATAAACAGGATAAATTGTTGACAGTCATTCCTTAAAGGATGGCACTGCTATTAATATGTATTGGGAATAATTTCATGTGGAGATGAGATTCTAACTGGTTCTTGGAAGGAACCAGGGAATTCAGGAGATGTATACTAGGCAAATATGAGAATGAAGAGATAAATTGTGTTGTGTTAAGAATTGCAAGGATCCTTGGGCAAGTTACTTTAACCCCACTTGCCTCAGCAAAAAAAAAAAAAAAAAAAAAAGCAAGGAGTCCAATGTTATTGAATCATTGAATCATAGAGTAGGACATTAAGGTATAATAGGACATTCGGCATAAGGACAATTATACCAATTGAGGTATTTTTATCTCTGAGGAAGTAAAGATAATTTACCTCCTGAGGACATTAAGGTATAAGAAAGCTGGAAAAGGTATGTGTGTGTGATCAAATCAGGAAAACCTTTGAGCACCAGAAAATTTAATATTTAATTCTAGAAGTAATGGAGAGTGGGGTAGCTCAGTGGCGCAATGGATAGAGCATTATTCCTGAAGTCAGCAGGACCTGAGTTCAAATTTGACCTCAGAAACTTAACACTTCCTAGCTACGTGACCCTGGACAAGTCATTTAACCTCAATTGTCTCAGGGGAAAAAAGTAAATAAGGTAGAGACATGGACTGACCTGTCTTTAGGAAGGTCATTTTGCTAGCTAACTGGATCCTCAAATAGAATGAGGAGAGACTTGATTCAGAGAGACTAAGCAAAAGACCATCACAATAGTTCAAGTGTGGGGCAATAAGGATGGTGGCAATGTTAGAGAATATCAGTTGGCATATATGAAAGTTGTTACAAAGGTTGAATCAACAGAATTTGGTGACATATAGGGGAAAGGGAAGGAGGGAGAGTAAAAAGTCAATAATGACATCTAGATTACCTTCTTAGACAGCAAGAGAGGATAATGGTGGCTTCAATAGTAATAAGAAAGCATGCAGAGGGAGGAATTTAAAGGGAAGGAAGATAATAGATTTAATTCTGAACATGTTGAGTTTAAGATGTCTCTTCTGCTACTGGGAGCCACTTGACAGTGGCTGCTAGAGATCTAACCCAAACATGCAGAATGGATCTCCTCATGTAAGAGGATGATATAGGGAGACTGAGAGGCTGTTGCATTGTCTAACCTCTCTCCTCTTCTCTCTGCCTCCAATGTATCTCATCTCCAGTCCGCAACATTCCTAGCTTTGGGTTGTCAGATACTCTGCCAGATATTGTGGTAAGTTCTGCAATTTCTGTTTTCACTAATAACATATGTAATATTTTCCATAAAAAGTGAACTTTAGGTTTGTTCACTTCACTGAATTCTATTACCTTAAAGATAGAAAGTGGAAACAACTTTTTCTTCAGCAAGTGGGCCACCAACTGCACAAAATTAGAAGATGTAGTAACTGACAGATTTTCTAAATCCCGAAATTTGTCCCATATGCTGAACTGGAATGTCATCTGAAATCTTTCATATCCATAAAATTTGCTAGCCAAATTGCATTAAATGGATTATATACTTTCTCTTGTAGGCGCAACTCCTTAGATGTTATGATTCACAGCTGTGGAGGCTCTCCCTTAACAGATGTCTACAGGACATCAAGTTTGAGAGATTCAACAGTATTTGGAGATATGAGTTTGCAGGTAAATTGACTGAAGACTGGTCAATTACTTTGGAGCAATGTCATAGAAGATTTAAGGGTTTTACCAGAAACTCTTTGAGATCCTTTCCAAATCTAAGATTCCTTGATCCTATACATGGGAGCTCTGGGTACTTTGGAGCTAAGAATTTGGTGTTCAAAGTAGGGGGGAAGTATAGCATTTTCAGGTCATTTTATAGATAATGAACCAAAGCTTAGAGTGCTTACAGTATTTGTCTAGAGTTATATAACTAGAGTTAATGGAAGAGTTTGGAATGGAATCCAATTTTTCTGAATCCAGATTTCTGTTTTGTTTAATTAAACACACTTTTATCAGATCTGACCATAGTTTATTGTTTTCCTTCTCTCCCTTCCTCCCTTCCTTCCATCTTTCATTCATTCTTTCCTTCATTTTTTCCCTTTCCTTCTTTTCCTGGTATATGGTATCCCCATGATCTGCAAATCTAAAGAAAGACTAATTCACATTCTGGGTTAAGGAGTAAGGTAATGGATGCAGAATGAACAGTGGAGCCCCTGATGGAAAAGATACTTTGCTGCCTGGGCTGTAATTATCACAGAACTCAGTTGTCATGGTGACTTAAATAGCAGGGCATGGCTGTTATGGTACATGGAACATTTAGGAAGAGAGGGAAAAAGGAATGGGAAGGAGAAAAAAGGAAGAGGAGGGAAAAAAGAAGGAAGGAAGGAAGGAAGGAAGGAAGGAAGGAAGGAAGGAAGGAAGGAAGGAAGGAAGGAAGGAAGGAAGGAAGGAAGGAAGGAAGGAAGGAAGGAAGGAAGGAAGGAAGGAAGGAAGGAAGGAAAAGTAGCAAAATAAAAGAGGAAGAAAGAAGAAGGGAAAATGAAAAGATTAATCAGGAAAGTTGTTAATCTGAGAAAAGGAAAAGGAAACGAATACAAAGAAAAGAGTTAGGGCTAAATAATGCAGGAAAAGGAGAGAGAAATAAACAAGGTAGAAAGATAATGAAGAACTAGAACAAGTGTGGGAGTAAAACTGTAAGAACAGGGATGAAAGAGAAGCTAGAATGGTAGAAGAAGCTGAAACAAAGATGAAAGGAGAAAAAGAGAGAGAATGAGTGGAAAAAGTGGTGGAGAGAACAACATTGAGGAGTGCCTGGCTCTCCCCACAATCCTTAATTATTGCCAAAATGTTTTCCATCTCTATCTGCTCTTTGATCTCTGGTGTTACATATTAAATGTGAGCAACAAAATGCCAGCTTCTTATGTTTAAAAACCTGATGAGGCTCGACTTCAAAGTGAGAAATAGAACAAAACGTCTCAGCCAGGCAGGCTTTTCTGGCCCAATTAGGTTAAATGGGACCCTGAAATCCTTTCTTGATCTAAGCCCTACTCAGGCTGTCAGGCTTAATGAGTTCAGCAAGGGCACAGAGGCACTCTCTGCTCCTGCCACCATTTCTGTTTGCCCCAAGAGGACAATGGACTAGAAGCTGTCCATTGGGACTCCAGGCCGCTGTTTCCTGACAGCCTCTTCCTTACCTCTGTCATTCAGATGCCAGGACCAGACTGGGTTCCTCCCGTCTGCTCTTAGTCTCTAGGATGAGACCATTCCAAACTTACAGATGTCTGAATGATCAGTGTGATATGGTTGGGACCTGATCTTGGAACATACAACCCAGTCTTTCAACACTGATGTAAATGTATGTAGGGAAGCAGTGCTATTATGTAGAAAGACCACCAGATACCTGCCTTCTAAGTCCAGGCTCTTGACACTAACTCATGTATCATTTTATACATTTAACCTTTCTGGGTTTCAGATTTCTGATCTACAAAATGAAACTGGAATAGATGATCTGGTCAAAGCACACAAGTAAAAGCTATGGTCCATGAAAGAAAGGGGCACACATGAAAACATACAAAAATATATATTTATGCATATAAATTAGTACATGGAACATGTGTGGAACTATGCTGTCCCTTCACCTAGCTGTGTGATCTTGGGCGAATCAGTCTCCTTCTCTGGGCTTCCATTTCTTCAACTGTTAAATAAAAAAATTGATTTGATTTTTTTTATCTGTTAAATAAGAAATTTTGATTAGATTTTTTTTCTAATGTCTCATCCAGACTAAAATACAAAGATAAGAGTACTAGATTGGGAATCAGATGAGCTCTGTTTAAATCTTAGGTCAATTATTTATGATTTGGGGCAAATTCCTAACTTCTCTGGGTCAGAGTTTTCTTATCTGCAAAATAAGGGGTATTGGATAAGATGATTTCTAATATCCCTTCCAGTTAGAAATCTGCATTTCTAGAATGAAACCAACATCACAGCAACAAAAGGAGGCAAAAAGACTTAGGACATTGAGAGTGGAGAAGATGGAAAGAGAGAAATAAACTCATTGGAAGTTCTGAAGAAGCCAGGGAAAGCAAAGAGAATAGAACAGTCAGATTAATCTTCCTATAAGACCATTTTGATCATGTCATTTTTCTGCTTTAAAATTTTGGTAGCTTCCCTTTGCTAGAGGATAAATTTTAAACTCTTTAGTTCAGTATTTAAAGTCATCTTGGGTCTCTCTCCAATTGCTTTTCAACACAAATGAAATCAGTCACTACTTGTTGATATCTTGCTATGAATAAAATAGATAGGGTAGGAGCATGCAAAAATATAAAATATAGCCATCAAAGTCTTCAAATCAAGTTAGCAAGATGGCATCAACTGGTGGATAGTTGAAAAGATATGTAAATGACATTTCAAGACAACTGAAGAGAATTCAAAAGTCAATTATTAAATCTCCAGGGCCTCAATTTCCTCATCTAACAAAAGGAATAGCTGTACTAGATAATCTCTGAGTGTTCTTCCAACTCTAAACCTAGCATCATAGAATGGGGAATATAATGGAATCTTAAAAATCATAGTCATAAGAGTATAGATTTAAAGTTGGAAGGGACCTTAAACCCCTATCTCCATATAAAAATACATTTACATAAAGGTCTACAAATCAGCCTGCTTACATAAACTAAGAACTACCCATTAATGAATGTGATGGAATACCACTGCATTGTAAAAATGAGGACATAAGTAATTTCAAAAACGATGGAGAAATGTAACTGATGCAGAGTAAAATTCCCTTTCCTTCTTTTGCAAAAGTGGATAACTTAGTTTGAAACACTACAAATAATTTCTGATTTACACACATGTGTGCATATATATGTGTGTGTGTGTGTGTGTGTGTGTGTGTGTGTGTGTGTGTGTGTGTGTGTGTATCTACAACAAAGGGTGGGGAGAGGACCACATTAGAAAATGAAGATGATAAAAAAAATCCAAAAGATGACCACCAAATGTATATTTTTGACATATCATCTTTTAACAATTCAAAGGTAAAAAGGAAGATGTATGGTGAGCTGCAGCATATTGTCAACAATGCTGGCATGGAAAAAGTGGCACAAAAGCATTTTTGAGGACATGCATGATGGGAAAGAGAACCAAAGTGATATGTGCCAAAGTGCATAGAGAGTCATCCTTAGAAACAGATAGATGTGGGTTCAAATGCTAACATTGAATAATATTAATTTTGTGACCCTAAGCAAGTCACATAACCTTTCCATGCTTCAAACAATTAAAAGCCCTAACTTGCAAAGCAGGTAGTGATCTTCATAGTTTATAGGTGGCTTCCTTTCTAGGAGCCCCTGTTTTTGGAAATCACAGATCTGGTACAAAAATGGTTGGGAAGTGGACTAACTTGTAGGCAGAATGAGAGATAAAACATAAACCAACTATTGATGTATTGAGGCTGTTGATGTTATGAACTAAGCCCCTAAAACAAGGGGACAGGGAACAAACCCAGAAAAAACTTGAGAAGATCATGAAAGGCTGTTATAGTAAATGAATAGTAAATGAACCTATTCTACTTGGCCCCAAAGGTCAGAACATAAGTGAAGTTTATTGTTCAATCTTTTCAGTCACTTCTGATTCTGCAAGACCCCGATTTAATATTTTGTTGGCAAAGATACAGAAATGGTTTTCCATTTTATTCTCCAGTTCATTTTACAGATAAGGAATGAGAATCACTTTCACAACCAGAACAAAATATAAAATTACTTATTTTTCATTTAAAGTACTTCATGACCTATTACTTCCCACTCATCCAATTTTCATATGCTCTACTCTTCAGGTACTCTGGATCCAGCTAAACTTGCCTATCTGCTGTTGTTCACAAAAGACATTTCATCTTGCCATTCCCATGTCTTTTCTGGGATTAATCTCTATGCTTGGAATGTTCTCTTTCACAACCTCCAACTCTCAAAAGCACTGGTTTCCTTGAGGATTCAGTCAAATCACCATTTCCTCAAGAGGATTTTGGTTGCTTTTCTCTCAGTTTCTGGTTCCCTTTTCTCTAAAGTCACCTTCCCCCTACTCTGAATTTATCTCATATGTTATGATTTCTATATACTGTATTCCCTATTCAAATGTAAATGTTTTAAGATCTAAGATTGTTTTTGTTGTTGCTTTGAATTCCTAGTGCTTCGCAGTGTCTATCATCTCCTAAGAATTTGTTTATCAAAATAAAATGCTTATCAAATGATTAATTGATAGCAATTCAAATTTTACATAAGGATTAAAATTTACAAAGTGCTTTCTTCATAGAAGCCATATTAAGTAGGTAACATAAATATCATTCTCCCCATTTTACAGATTAGAAAATGAAATAATATGGTCATGAACATTTAGTGCTTCCATTATTTGTATTGCCATTTTGTTCATTCTTTCCTGATCTTATGTGAATTAATATCAGAGATGGACAAACTAAATTATGAATCTTCAAAAAGTTGAAAGATACCAAATCCAGAACTGAAGTCCATAGTAGTGTATATTGGTGGTTGCAGCCCTGAGCATCTCATTTCTCCTCCTCCTACCCAGTATTATATTCAAATATTGAGGAAAAGAAGTAGCCAGCCACATTCTGGGAGCATGACGTGGCAGTTTTAATGTGAGTTGAGAATATACGACCTAAACTCTATATTGTAGTCTATAAGGTTACAACAAAAAAATGACCTTATCATTTCATTTATTTAGGGAATCTTAGGGGAGGAAATTCATTCTTGTCAATGAATTTAGATATCCCCTTTGAAATGGAGAATACTTATAAATTAAACAACTTTTCCCAGTACATATATGTTTTAATACTTTGCATAGGTTGTTTCCTATGACTTGACACCCTCTTCATTTCTGCTTCTTAAAATTCTTGTCTTGTTTAAAAACTTAGCTTGTGTTATTTTCTAAATGAGGACGTTTTGATCTGCCCAGCTTTTTGGTCCTTCCCTCTGAAATTTCTGATGTTTACTTTATATATAGTTTGCATTTGCTTTTATTTATACATGAGAAAAGAGCATGTTGTAATGACTAGAGAGAGAGCCTTAAAAGCCAGGAAGAACTAGGGAAAATCAGGGAAGGTCTCATTTAGGAGGTAGAATTTTAACTGAACTTTGAAGAAATTTAGGGCATATGTGAGTTGAAACTTAAGAGTTGGTAAGTTCGTTGTTGTCCTTTCACTTAATCTTCTTTGAGAAGACCAAAATGACATCATCATATTAGAGTCAAGTTAATATGTCTGACCAGACCAATATGAACTCAGAATGTTCTGCCACAGATCAGATACAAATAGTCTCAATAAGCATTTGGTATGGATTCTCTAACTTTGTGCATCCTGTATTTCCTCTGAACTACTTCAATTCTGCTTTGCTCATAAAGCACAGCACTTTCTCTGATGAGGTCATGTTATGCTAGCAGTCCTGTGCCAGTGTCTTCCATGTCATATAATCCATTATAAAGTTTTTAAGAAAGACCTAGAGAGTGGGATGTGTGCACTTACAGACCACAAAATTCAGTAGATCCTGAAAAACAATCTTGTTACAAGAGAATTCAACAGCTATCGAGTCCAAATAGCTTTGCTGAATGAAACAAGATTGGCAAATGAAAGCCAGCTTAATGAAATCAGAGCCAGATAAACATTTCTCTGTAGTGACCATAGAAAAGCGGAGCTTTGCAAAGCTGGTGTAGATTTTACAATAAAACTAATCTAGTAAACAAGCTCTTATATCTGTCAACAGAAGTGAACAGATCATGACAATGTAATTGCCACTTGCAGGGAAATACCATGTCACCATCATCAGGGCCTATATTCCCATCAGGACAAATTCTGATGAGGTCAAAGAAAAACTTTATGAAGACTTGAAGACACTTATTATTAATGTGCCCAAAGAGGTCAAACTTATAATTCTGAGTGAGTTTAATGATAGAGTAGGGTCAGACTAGCAGACAAGGCAGAAAGTTTTTGGGAGGAATGGGGTTGGAAACAGCAATAGCAAGGGTCATTTACTAGTGAAGACTTGTACATTTCATGACTTTCTCATCACTAACACTATATTCCATTTACCTAAATGAAATAAAACTTAATGGTTGCACCTTTGCAGCAAACATTGGCACTTAATAGACTATCTATCTAATTGTAAAGAAAAGAAATAGAATGTGAGAGGGATGAAGGCAATATGTGGTGCAGGGGGCATACCAGTCAGAGATTTATCCTTTCCAAGATGAATATTCATATTCAAAAAAAGCAATGGCTCCAAGGCAAAATGAATGCAGAAAGAATCAATGTCCACAAATTAGAGTGCTTCTCTAAGAGGGAATAGTTCGTTGCTAACTTATAGATTAAGTTGAGTCAACATACAGTTGGCAACAGTGGAAGCAGAAAAAGAATAAGCAGCTTTCAGAGATTTGGTGTACAGCACTGCATTTGCTCATCAAAGTCAGAACACCTGCAAACGTCAATATTGGTGTGACAAAAATGATGAAGAAATTCAAAAGCTGCTAAATGAAAAATGAGGACTCCACAGGATGTACCAACAGAATAGTTCAATCATCTCTAAGAAGGTAGCATTCAATTTCATGAAAAGTTAAATGCAATCGAAACTCAGAGATACAAGATTCTTGACTAAGTAAGAAGGCAGATGAAATTCAGTTTTATGCTGATAGTAACAATCCAAAGCACTTTTATGACGCACTGAACATTATTTATGGGTCAAAAACCTATAATGCATCTAAACTATTCAGTGCTGATGGAGCCACATTGATTAGTTAAATAAGGAGATGATCCTTGAGAGTTGGGCTGAACACTTACATAGTGTTCTCAACAGACTATCATCAATCAATGCTGAAGTCATTGACCATTTACCTCAGTTTGAAATCAATCACTCTCTAGTTGAAGTTTCATCTGAAGAAGTTTTGAATGCCATTAGGCTACTTTCTTATGGGAAAGCACCTGGTGCTTTCAACTGAGATTTATAAGGTAAAGGAGGGATCCGTTATTCATACAAAAACTGACTGAAATTTTCCATATTATATGGCAAGAAGAGATTATGTCTTGGATGTTCAAGGATGACTTTATAAAGGTAAAGGGAATAGATGATAATCTATTCATGTGACAGTCATGAGGACCTTTCACTTAGTCATTTCTAGCAGGTTTTTTTTTGTTGTTGTTTTTTTGTTTTTTTGTTTTTGCCAGAATCCTCTTTAGTAGGCCAATCCTAGTTTCAGAAGGAGCCAAGGAACAGTTGATATGATATTTACTGACTTTAAACTCCAGGAGAAAAGTCAAGAGCAGAAGCAACATTTGTAGATCTGACCAAGGCCTTTCAAACTGTCAATTGTGGGGGATTATGGCACATTTGGTTGCCCAGAAGGTTAAGATTAATGCATGAGTGATATACATAGGGGAAGAAGACACCTAAAGAAGGCAGGGAAAGTTAAGGAAAGGTTCATGGAAAAGGCAGGAATTCATCTGGGCCTTACAGATGATGTAAGTTTTATTAAGCAGCAGAAAATCAGAAATCATTTTGCTAAACTAAATAATTAAAGATGTATACTAAATTGCAAGGGTGGAAAGAATCAGGTATTTATTCTACTTAAGGGAATCAACTTTAGAATCACCTACTTGAGTATCTACAATATGATAATTATAACTAATTCATTTTTTATTAAAGTGGGTTCCTTCTAGCTCTTCCATTACTATTTAAAAATATGTAAAATAAAATATGTACTTTTTACACTCTCTCTGTATATTTATAACAAAGAAAATGGCTGAGCAAAACCAATCAGCAAAGAAACCACGTTTGATACATCCCACACCTAAAGAGTGTCACCTTTCTTATTGTTTGCCCTTTGCTTTCAAAGAACACTAATAACATCACCAGATGATATCTTGATTCTTGAGTGAATTGGATTTCAGTAATGTGAAGTGACTTCCTCACTCATCAAAAATCAAGACAACTGAATGTCCCGGATATAATAGATGACCTTAGTGTCTTCATTGTCTGATCAAGCTCCAAGTGCTCCATGGTATCTGTTCAGCCGTCTTCATCATCATTAGAACAAATTGTTCTCATCTACCCATTGTTCTAGAGGACATTATTACATGTTTGGGATAGACATTCCCCTAATTCACCAACAGAGTTAAGTCCTATCAGGTACCCTCAACTTAATTTAACCTACCTGCTGAAATGGTTTTAATGGAGTATGATCAATAATAGGTTATTGGTGCCACAAGTAAGAATTAGTTGAATCAAATGGACATCAAAAGTAGATGAAAAGAAAAAAGAAAAGTCCTGAAAAGAAAGCACTGTCTTCAGAAGAAAGAAAGCAAGCCTTCACACCAGAGGTGCTAGTCCTCCTGCACAGGAAATAAAGAAAGTGTGTTTTGTCCTTTGGAACCAAGATTGAGTATTGCATTAAATCTGAATTCTGATATTATTTCATGTTGTTTCCCATTGCATTATTATATCCATCTCTCTTGTCCTCATAGTTCTATTTTCTTCATTCTGAACCCGATCAAGGGGGAATGTAAAGATTCAAGAAAAAGAAATCTATTGATCACCTATCAACAAGTGATGAAATATCAAAAAGAAGGAAAAGCTTCTAAATTAATATTTCATGGACTAAAGCTCATGATCCTTTATAAGTAAATCTACATCTTTGAATATGTTATTTGAGAAGGACTTATTCTTATATTGGAAAAATGTAAGAATGGAGAGAAAAAAAGGTGATAAATAGAGAAGACAGAGGCTCATCTCTACTTAGTGTATAAGTAATTTCTCAGACTTCTTTGTAAGATAATAACAACTATATCAATAATAATAATAGTTGGCATTTAAAGCATTAATACTCACAATGAACTATGTATGCTATGCAAATCTTGTCACATTTGATACAACAATCCTATGATGTAGGCGCTATTATTGCCCCCATTTTATGTAAGGAAACTAAGGCTGAGAAAGGCTTGAGATCATATTCTTCTGACTACAGGTCCAGTGCTCTTACCTTCTGAACCATCCAGATGTTTTTCTAAGAGTGAGTGCTACTAATAATGTATTAAAATAATATTATGGAAGTAGTAGAATAACAGGAATAACTAAGAAGTACTTGCCATATGAGTGGAAAGGAAAGGTAACATAAAAAGCATTCCCAGTGAAGTGGAAAACATTGCAGGATAGGGAGGCTGGTGCTTGTAGTGAGAGACAAGGGTTTGTAATAGGTTGAATCAGGGGGAAATGGGGACATCAATTTTTCTGAGAAAAGGTTCAAAGTTTATCTTTAAGCACCATATCATGTTTCAGAGAATAGACTTATGAATTCTCAAAGGGAATACAATCCGCAACTTGATAGAAAAGACATAAAGCTGAAGACAGAATTACTTGGTTTTAGGAGAGGTGAGTGATCATGATGAGAGCAGGGATAGAGATGAGCCTCATTATTCAGGATACAGAAGAATTCCTGACATACAATGTTGCTTCCACTCAGATCAGTTTTTTCCTTCATGAATCTGTATGTCTAAGTATGAGGTGAATTATTTTAAAAGGGGGATGGGATCAAATTTACACATGCAAAAATAGAACTGGGATAAAAGAAGAAATTAAAATGTGACATTCTGGAAACTTTTCCTTTATAATGGACATAGAGGGAATAAATCAGGAATGAATAAGGATGTATCCAGTAAATTAAAGAACAGAATTCAGATTAGATTGACAGGATTTTTTTTTAAATAAGGCTTCTGCCATAGTAGATCTAATATTAAAAAGAACAGCAGAAATCATCAAATACAACCAACTACCTTTTTTACAGATGGGGAAACTGAGGTTTCAAGATGTTAAATTCCAATAGACTTGTGAGGGAAAGAGTCATCCACATCCAGAGAGAGAACTATGAAGACTGAATGTGGATAAAATCATAATATTTTCACCTTTTGCTGTCATTATTTATTTGCTTGCTTTTTTTCTTTCTCACGTTTTTCCCCTTTTGATCTGATTTTTTTCATGCAGCATGACAAATGTGGAAATATGTTTAGAAGAATTGCATATGTTTAACCTATACTAGATTACTTGTTGTCTAGGAGAGAGGGAGGGAAAGAGAAACAATTGGAACACAAGGTTTTGCAAGGGTGAATATTGAAATCTATCTTTGCATATATTTTGAAAAATAAAAAGCTATAATTATATTTTTTTAAAAAGGAATACCGTATCTTATATCTGGCACTGGTTACCTGGTCTCCACCAAGTCCATGTATAACTTTGTTACCTAAATCCCAACTCTGAGTGTGTTCTCTCCTCAAAATGTCTCCTTCTCCCTCATTCTAGGTTAGAGAAAGACACACACACACACACATACACACGCAAAATATAGACACAGAAAAACAGCAAAAGAGAGAAGGAGGGGGAGAGACAGACAGGGAAAGGGAAAGGGAAAAGGAAGGAGGGAAGGAAGGAGAAAGAGGGAGAGAAGAAGAGAGAAAGAGAGAGACAAAAACAGAGAGAGAGAAAGTAGGAGGAAATTGCAGCAGGAAGAGAAGAGTACATTTGTTCCAATAATAGTTGCAGTAGTACCTAAGGAATTCTGGGGCTGCTCTGTACTGTGTATAGTAGCAATGGAGAGCTCCTTCTGGAGAATGTGGCACTCTCCTTAAACAGACTAACACTCCTTTTTGAATGTCCCTCAGAAGATGCAGGGAGTTTAGGCTTTTAAGAGCAAAGCAGGAGACCTTTTAACTACAAAAAAAAAAAAGGGTTTTGATGATAGCTCTTAAAGGACTACGAGAAAACATGTCATCAGACCCAAGTGCATTAATAGCCAAGGGAACAACGTGATCAGAGATGTCTCACTGTTGACTCTTGGAGAACAAGTATCAGAAACTTAAATTACCAGTCAGAAAAACCAAACAGCTCCTAAAAGAGAAAGCTCTGGTGATTGTGGCAGTCTTAGGAGGAGGATGTTATCAGCTGAGGGTGTGGGGTGAGAAAAACAGCCTGAATCTAAAGTTGTCACAATCTGGATCATTTGATGTCATTTCCCAATGCTGGCCCTCTGGCCCTCTGCCATGTGATGAGGTAGGGTAAAGTATGTACATATGGATGTGTATATAATGTCCCTTCCCCTTCAATTTTGGGAAGGACCTAAGAAACAGGAAATAGAAGGTGGAGAAGCATGGAAGTAATTTTTGGTTGTCAGAACCACAGGTTTATATATATAAAGAACCAGCTAAGTGGTGTAGAGAATAGACAGTTGAACTGGAGTCAGGAAGACCTGAATTCAAATCCAGCATCAGATACTTACTAGTTGTGTGGCCCTGGGCAAATCAGTTAACCTCTGCCTCAGGTTCTTCATCTATAAAATGGGTTGGAGAAGGAAATGGCAAACTTTTCCTTTATCTTTGGCAAGAAAACCTCAAATAAGATCACAAAGTCACACAATTGAACAACTAGATTGACCTCCAAAGGAGGGAAATGCCCATCATTGATGCAGAAGTGAAGCTGTTTGGGGACAGCTTCTGCCCTGGAGAATTATATATTTGGAGCTCTGAAGGATTTAAAGGATCTGCCTAGAGTTGTAATCCCCATATGTGTCAGAAGTAGAAGTTTAGCCCAGATCTACCTAATTTTGACTTGCTTTGGATCCTTCAGATCTCACAGCTTCTCATTGATTAATAAAACTTATTCAATTCCAGGAACATGTGATCCAACATAACTAGATCTAACATTGGAATCAAGAACACTAGGATTAATCTCAAGTCTAAGCAGACTTCCCAGCTTGATCTCACACTTTTCCCTTTCACAAATTCTATGATTTTGCAAAAGTATTAGTCCCTATGGAAATATGTTTTGCATGATTTCATATATATAATTGATATTATATCATTTGCTTTATCAGTGGGTAGGGGAGTGATGAGAAATAGGAAGAGAATTTGAAACTCAAAATTAAAAAAAGAAAAGAATATTGAAAATAATGATTAAATTTTTAAAATTATTTTTGTTCTGTCATTTCAGTCATGTCCAACTCTTTATAATCCCTTTTGGACTTTTCTTGGCAAAGATCCTGGAGTGGTTTGCCATTTCCTTTTCCAGCTCATTTTACAAGAAATTGAGGTAAACAGGACTAAGTGATCTGACTAGGGTCAACGAGCTAATAAGTGTCTGAGGTCAGATTTGAATTCAGGAAGACAAATCTTCTTGACTTTAGACACTTCTCCTCTATGGTGCTACCTGACTACCTAATGAGCACATAATATAGGCCATATATATTTTATTCCCTTCCTTTTCCTAGCCCTATGCCTTTGCCTGGATTATTCCCTCTCTATACCTGGAACAGACTGTCCCTCAACATTTACATTTCCTATCTTTTTATATATATATATATAAAATATATCATGAGTTTCATCTAAATAATTTCATGGAACAATTAATTCCTTCCAGTTTGGGGGTGGTGGTGATTGGATGCTAGGAAGATTTTATTGTCAATAAATTCTTACACAGTGAAGGGTATGTGACTCACCCTACTGAAAAGTCAAGAAAACTTCCTGCATATTAAGATCCTGGGCCTAATTTTTATACATCACCAACAAAATGCAACAGCAAGAGATACAAAGAGAAATTCCATTCAAAACAAATGTCGAGAGTATAAAATATTTGGGAATCCATCTACCAAAGAAAAGTCAGGAATTATATGAGCAAAATTATAAAACACTTGCCACAAAAATAAAGTCAGATTTAAATAATTGGAAAGATATTCAGTGCTCGTGGATAGGCCGAGCAAATATAATAAATATGACAATATTCCCCAAAATAATCTATTTATTTAGTGCTATACCAATCAGACTCCTAAGAAACTATTTTAATGACCCAGAAAAAATAACAACAAAATTCATATGGAAGAATAAAAGGTTGAGAATTTCAAGGGAATTAATGAAAAAAAATCAGATGAAGGTGGTCTAGCTGTACCTGATCTAAAGCTATATTATAAAGCAGCAGTCATCAAAACCATTTGGTATTGGCTAAGAAATAGACTAGTCAATCAGTGGAACAGATTAGGTACACAGGACAAAATAGGGTACAACTATAGCAATCTAGTGTTTGACAAACCCAAAGATACCAACATTTGGGATAAGAATTCATTATTTGAAAAAAACTGTTGGGAAAACTGGAAATTAATATGGCAGAAATTAGATATGACCCACACTTAACACTATATACCAAGATAAGAACAAAATGGGTCCATGATTTAGGCATAAAGAATGAGATCATAAATAGATTAGAGGAACAGAGGATAGTCTACCTCTCAGACCTGTGGAGGAGGAAGGAATTTATGGCCAAAGGAGAACTAGAGGTCATTATTGATCACAAAATAGAAGATTTTGATTACATCAAATTAAAAGGCTTTTGTACAAACAATACTAATGCAAACAAGATTACAAGGGAAGTAACAAATTGGGAAAATATTTTTAAAGTTAAAGGTTCTGATAAAGGCCTCATTTCCAAAATCTATAGAGAACTGACCCTAATTTATAAGAAATCAAACCATTCTCCAATTGATAAATGGTCAAAGGATATGAACAGACAATTTTCAGATGATGAAATTGAAACTATTTCCACTCATATGAAAGAGTGTTCCAAATCACTACTGATCAGAGAAATGCAAATTAAGACAACTCTGAGATACCACTACACACCTGTCAGATTGGCTAAGATGACAGGAACAAATAATGATGAATATTGAAGGGGATGTGGGAAAACTGGGACACTGATGCCTTGTTGGTGGAGTTGTAAAAGAATCCATCCATTCTGGAGAGCAATTTGGAACTATGCCCAAAAAGTTATCAAACTATGCATACCCTTTGATCCAGCAGTGCTACTACTGGGCTTATATCCCAAAGAAATACTAAAGATGAGAAAGGGACCTGTATGTGCCAAAATGTTTGTGGCAGCTCTTTTTGTAGTGGCTAGAAACTGGAAGATGAATGGACGTCCATCAATTGGAGAATGGTTGGGTAAATTATGGTATATGGATGTTATGGAATATTATTGCTCTGTAAGAAATGACCAGCAGGAGGAATACAGAGAGGTTTGGAGAGACTTACATGAACTGATGCTGAGTGAAATGAGCAGAACCAGAAGATCATTATACTCTTCAACAACAATACTGTATGAGGACATATTCTGATGGAAGTGGATATCTTCAACATAAAGTTGATCAGTGATGGACAGAAACAGCTACACCCAGAGAAGGAACTCTGGGAATTGAATGTAAACTGTTAGCACTACTGTCTATCAACCCAGATTACTTATACCTTCGGAATCCAATTCTTAACGTGCAACAAGAAAATTGGATTTACACACATATATTGTATCTAGGTTATACTGTAACACATGTAAAATGTATGGGATTGCCTGTCATGTAGGGGAGGGAATAGAGGGAGGGAGGGGAAAATTTGGAAAAATGAATACAAGGGATAATGTTATAAAAAATTATTCATGTATATGTACTGTCAAAAAATTTTATAAATATAAAATTAATAATAATAAAAAAGATCCTGGGCCTAAAGGCCAAGAAGCAAGATTATAAGCCAGGAATTTAAGGGGTTGCCAAGAAATGTGGTCCAAACATGGCCTGCACCTACCTGGTGGAGAGGACCAACTGTTTAGTGAAAAGAACATTAGATTTGAAGGCAGGTAGGTCTGGAAATCTTTCTTATTGGCCTTGTGATTCTGCATAGTACAGGGGAACCACCCATGAATCTTTATTCCTCCATAAACTGCACTCCTAACTCTACAGTCCTACTTAAAACAACAATAGTAAAAACAACAAATAATAACAAAATACAAACTTCATCTTGCTAGCTCACTCTATCACTGGACTTCTCCCATCCAAAATAATTTCCCGCACTGTGGCCTTTCCCTGAGATGGACTTTCTCCTCCCAGAACCTTCATTTAAAAGAGAATGCCCATATATATTTTCATTTCTCTTTGGGCTGCTTTGGACTTTTGTTTATAATGCCCCATGCAGGGTACCTTCACTCCCTTTTCCCTACTTTGCCACATTTTTTGCTTCCATTTTATATGTCACCTTGCTCTACCAGGATATGAATTCCTTAATGGTGGGATTCTCTTTCTACCTGTATTTGCATTCCTAGTGCTTAACACAGTGCCTGAAACAGGAACGGCTTCACTCGAATTCCTTCAAGGATCATGTATTCCCTATGTGAGCTTGAGGAAATTATTTAACATATTTGGGACTCAGTTTCCTCATCTATAAAATGAGATAGATTGATGCCTCTAAATCTATGATACCCTTAAGTTGTTTTAACAATAACCAAGCCTCAGTTTTCTGTTCCATAAATTGATTTATTTATTTTTGTGTTTTCACCAGGAAATTTCTTCTACTAATACAGACTGAGAACTGTTCTGAAATTCAGAGTTTCAGAGAGGTACCAGTCAAGCCTTTAAATTATGTTTAATAATACCAAAGAACCTACCTGCCAGTTGTTATGAGACTTAAGTAAGACTAAATTTAAAGTACTTTGCAGACTTTAAATTACCATAATTTGGTCCTCTATTGTTACTGAGGTAAGCAAAAGGGCATCAGATTTGTAGTTCTATCCACTTGGCATACTTAAATGTTCTCAGAGAATGAGCATTTTCCCATGCCTGACCAACTCTGCTTTCCCTAAATTCCCTCTGTAGTAGAGCTCCTGATACTTTTCCCTTTGTCCATTTGTCCTTTACCCATTGTCATCAAGAGCAATGGCTAAGTCTTTGTAAAAGTAGACACCATTATTATTCCGTCAAGGCCCAGTACAGATGCTACCTACCTCTTTTATGAATCTCTACTTGATCCTACCAGCTACAAGTGACCCTTTTCTCTAGGAATTCTATCGTTCTGCTATGTTCACATTTTTTCCCAGGTACTTATAAGTCCTAACTGTATTATAGCTATGTGTGTGCAATTGTCAAACACAAATTCAACCCTACCTTTAAGTTTCTTTAGGGCAGAGACTGGATTATTTCTTATTTGTAACAGTGCCTGCTAAACTGAGACTGTGCATTCAAATCTGCTCAAGTTAATTTTCCGGAGCTTCCAACCTCTGAATCTCTCTCTACTTTAAGACAAAAGTTGTCACATGACTCCATATTGTAGCAAGAACTTGAAAAAAAAGTAGATCTTTTAATCATTATGATATCAAGAAACTAACAAGGGAAAGACAGTCTCAAATATATCTTGTGCAATTAACATCCCAAAGCATCTCTTCCTACACTCCCAACTTGTAAGTCACAGGTAATTAGGATCATGAGTCCTACATCTCCAACTGAGTGAAGATATTAAAGCAATTATCCATCTTCAGGGAAGATAGAGTGCAAAATGTGTCTGTCAGACGAACACAAAAGGGTAACATCCCAAAGTCAATGTCAGCAGCTCTCAACATTAGATGGAGGCTCTCTCTGTCCCATCCCAACTGCTAGAATCCCCAGGTTCTTTTGCATTCCTTCTATAGGAGAGCCCCTCACATTCTCTTCCCCCACCCATTGCTACACAAAGAATAATTTTCATAAGCAGAAAGTTCCTGAGTATTTCACACTCTTAATGAGTTCTGATATTATCAGGAAAGGGAAAATGCTAATGACTACATAACCCCAAAAGGACTGCATATTATTCACAGGCTACATCTGTCATTCTATCCACTTTTTAATTCCTAAATTCTGTCTTATCTTCAACCTAGGCTGCTCAGTAGTGCAATGAATAGTACACTGGGTCTGAAGTCAGGAAAAGCTAAACTCAAATCTGGCCTTGGATACATATTAATCCTGGGATACATATTAACCTCTATTTACCTGAGTTGGTGATTGTAAATTGAGGATAAGAGCGCTCACTTCCCAGGGTTGTAGTAGGATTGTTAAGGGATATTAAGGGGCCCCCTGAACTTGTTTTTTGAGTTGTCATATTTTCTAGAAATACTGAACCCAGACTATGTAGGAAGCCCTAAAGGGGATAAGGATGAAGCTATTCCTAAGCTGAAACAATTTGTTGTTTGCATCCCAAACTGGACTCCCTGCATATTGTTGGAAGTCAAGATAGGTGCCAGTCAGTCTACATTAGCTTAAGAAACTGCCTTGCAGCTGGGACCATTGTAGAAAAGCAGAATATCCTGTCTTCATCTAGCAGTTTCCCATGGAGAAGGAAGCGTTTGCCATGACTTTGCTTCTCCCCTCTGTCCTTTCCCCACTTTTAATCCTAGCTTTCCCCCTTCCATGCCACACCCTTCTTGGTAGAGATTTTTGTTTTCTCCTCCCTCCTTTGTTGTACTGTCAAAAATATGCAAACCTCTGTTTGGATTCCACATGCATGTTCGTTTCTCTTGTAATAAACATGGTTTTCACATAAGTTTTATAAAGTTCTGATTGCCAGTTGACAGGATAAATATTTGTAAAATGTTAAGCACAGTGCCTGGCACATCATAAGTGCCATATAAATGCTAGCTATTATTATTATTTTCTTTTTACCTTAGTACTTCTTACTCCTACATCTCCTTATAAGAGTTCACTTCAGATTAGCTGGACAATTCCACAGCAGGTGGAGAATGGAGGTACCCTTCAGGTGACCCTTAATGACAGCTAGTGGACAAGTCACTCTAATTCATTGTTATGCTTTAGGAGCAAACACCATGTTTTATATAAGTAGGTGCTTAATAAATAATTACTAAATAACATTGAATTATTCTGTTACCAAGCTCTAAATAAGAATAAAACTGGTATGAAATACTGGAGAATAATTTGGATCTGACACCAAAAGATTTGGATTCAAATCCCAAATTACCACCAACCATCATTTTATTTCTCAGTGCCTTTCTTTCCTCATTTGTAATTTGATGGGTTAGATTAGATTATACTTAAAGTGCCTAAATTCTAAATCTGTAGTTCTATGAGTATATAAGTCTTTCCTAAGTGTTCTGTGGTGATATAATATGAAAAAAGAGAATTTGGACTATGGGGTGTAACCTGGGATAATTTAAGACCCTCAAAGGAAACCCACAATGCTATGCTAGCTGAAGAGGAGCACTAAGTAATCTCCTCTCATAACAGTGAGATGTCTAGAAACAATTGCATCCAAGAAGCCATTAAGGATTCTGGGAACATTTACCCTGAAGAAGAAAAGACTTTATAGGGACACGATGCCTGATTTTATTTATTTCAGTTGCTATTATATGACCCAGAGAGTTGATTTGCTCTCTATAACCTCCTAGGAAAGAAAGGTTTAGAAATGATGAGGAAGAAGATTTGACTAAGCATAAAAACTGACTTCCTGATACCCAGTAATGGATTTGGCTGCATCATGAGATAGTATGCTTTTGATCACTTGAACTATTCGAATAGAATTTGGGTGATTGTCTGTCCACAATGCTATAGGAAGAAATCTCTGATTCAATAAGATACTGAGTATTATAACCCCATAGTATTTCTTTAAAACCTAACAGCCTATCACCTTTTGATGATGAATCAATCAACATTTGTTGGATGAAAGGACTTTAGCTAAAAAAATACTAAGTGGACTGAGTGCACTGTTATTAATCCCTTACATTTAGGCAAGTTGTTAAAATCTATCAAGTACACACATATATACACAAACATACATATAGATACACTTTTTCATGTATTTCTCATAACCTCTACAAAGTAGGCAGGAGAGGGAAAGATAGATATTTGTGTTCATTTTTTTATCACTGGGAAAATTGAAGCTCAGGAAAGTGAGGTGATTTACTTGCAATCATGAGGCTAATGAATAGCAATGATGGGGCTAGAGACCAAATGTTCTGATGCCTAAGTCAGTAATATTTCAAGTGCTACAAGTAAAAAACAAATATCTATTATGCACTAATTCTGCCCAGAGCATTTTTAAGGTGGCAATATGATACAAAATGGAATAGGATAAAACAAAGAGAGAAGTCTAGACAAAGTCTTTTTAAAGAATTTGGTATTTTTATTTTTAAATTGCCTAAATATCTCCATTTATACTTCCCTATGTGTTAAGATGAAAAATAGAAAAAGTAGAAAAAAGGGGAAAATCAGCAAACCTAATAAATAAATCAAAAAAATCTGGCAATGTCTACAATGTTCCATATCATAGATCCACATTTCCCTCCCTACCCCATATATCTTTCTGTAAAAGGAATTGGGGAATATTCATCTCTCTTTTTTGGATACCTTTTTCCAACTTTTACATCATTCAAATAAATTGTTTTGTGATTACTATTTCCATTTTGTGCTTTCTGTGTGACAAAGTACTTTAAGAAAATCTGAGATGGGGTACCTCGTTGGTATAGTGGATAGAGCACGAGTCCTGAAGTCAGGAGGACCTGAGTTCAAATGTGACCTCAGACACCTAACACTTCCTGGCTATGTGACCCTGGGCAAGTCACTTAATTTCAGTTACCTCAGAAAAAAAAAATGAAGTGAGAAAGATTACTTTTTATTGGGATCAAGGGCATTAACAAAGCCTTCATGGAAGAGATAGAGACTGATAGGGGCCTTGAAAGAAGAAAATTCCAAGGCATTTAGCATTCTCTTGAGAATTCATAGAGGTGGAAGAGTGCAGAATACAATCAGGAAACAGTGAGAAGTCCAGTTGGTTTGACATGCAGAATGCATGGACAGGAGTAATGTGAAATAATGTGAAATGAGATTGCAAAGGTAAATTAAAGTTCAGCAGTGAAGTGACTTAAATATTGCTGAGAAAAGAGGTAACTCTTTATTGAATGGTGGGCTGGAAAAGGGCAAATCTGATTTTTAAAAATGAATAGAACAGACTTTACCAAGTAAAAACAACTGAGCTGAATTTCTATTCTTGGAAGAAATTCTAGAATAGATTATTAAAGAGAGGGTTAGTGGATAACTAGAAAAGGAAGCTCAGCAGGACTTCATAAAAAACAGATCATTAAATACTAAACATTTCTTTTCCTGGCAAAGTTATTAAACTAGTTGAGCAATGTAATGTCATGGATATAGTTTATATTGAGTTTAGCAAAACATTAGAGAAAGCATTTCATATTTTCTTGCAAAAAAAAAAGATGTGAAATGTGGATTAGACAATAATAGAATTAGATGAATGCAGAATATTTTAATGGCTGGCCAGATTCAATGTCAAATTGTCTGGTCTCTAGTAGAGCTCCTCAAGGATCTGTGCTTATTTATCCCAAAACTACATCATGTTGCTGTGATTTAGAAAAACACATAGATGGCATGTTCGTGAAACAAAGCTGAGATTTAACCATTATATATGACATTTGAGGTCCAAGAGGTCTTGAAAGATTAAAGCATTGGATTGAACATAAAAAGATCAAATTCAAAGAAGATAATAAACTCCTATACTTCCAAAAAGCAAAGCATTTCCAAAGCTGTTGGTGATGGTGTGATTAGCTATTGTGCCTAGGTTCAATAACAAATGGACCATCTAGCTCCATAATTTAGTAGGGGTATAAATTAACCTTGAGCAATACATTTAATGTTTTATTTTGTTAAAATAAAGATGATATTTGAACATGCCAAAAGTGTTTTATGAGAATTGAGATAGCTGATATCAATGTAGCTCCTTAAAGTTTACAAAATATTTTCACTTCAGCTTCAGAGGAGTTTAGTGCTAATAGATAGGTATATTCCAGTTTTGAAAGACTGTCTTATGGAAAAAGTATTAGTGAAACTATATCCACTCATATGAAAGTGTTCCAAATCACTACTGATCAGAGAAATGCAAATTAAGACAACTCTGAGATATCACTACACACCTGTCAGATTGGCTAAGATGACAGATGATGAATGTTGGAGGGGATGTGGGAAAACTGGGGCACTAATACATTGTTGGTGGAGTTGTGAAAGAGTCCGGCCATTCTGGAGAGCAATCTGGAATTATGCCCAATAAGTTATCAAACTGTGCATACCCTTTGATCCAGCAGTGCTACTACTGGGCTTATATCCCTAAGAGATCTTAAAGAAGGGAAAGGGACCTGTATGTGCCAAAATGTTTGTGGCAGCTCTTTTTGTAGTGGCTAGAAGCTGGAAAAATGAATGGATGTCCATCAATTGGAGAATGGTTGGTTAAATTATGGTATATGAAGGTTATGGAATATTATTGCTCTGTAATAAATGACCAGCAGGAGGAATACAGAGAGGTTTGGAGAGACTTACATGAACTGATGCTGAGTGAAATGAATAGAACCAGAAGATCGCTGTACACTTCAACAATAATACTGTATGAGGACGTATTCTGATGGAAGTGGATATCTTCAACATAAAGAAGATCTAACTCACTTCCAGTTGATCAATGATGGACAGAAACAACTACACCCAGAGAAGGAACACTGGGAAGTGAATATAAATTGTTAGCACTACTGTCTATCTACCCAGGTTACTTATACCTTCGGAATCCAATACTTAATGCACAACAAGAAAATTGGATTTACACACATATATTGTATCTAGATGATACTGTAACACATGTAAAATGTATGGGATTGCCTGTCATGTAAGGGAGGGAGTAGAGGGAGGGAAGGGAAAATTTGGAAAAATGAATACAAAGGATAATGTTATTTAAAAAATTACTCATGCATATATACTGTCAAAAACTTATAATTATAAAATTAATTAAAAAAATAAAAAACAAAAAGTATTAGACTTTTTCTCTTTGTCCTGGGCAGCAGAACCAGCAATGGGTGGTAGTTGCAAAGATACAAAATTATACCTGATGCCTTGAAAGACTTCTTATAAGCATTTCCAAGTGAAATAAGGTACCTATACCACATAGTGAGTTTTGTAGATAATCTTCAGAGATTACATGACCATGTGTTGGACTTGTTATAATAGGAATGCCTTTCTTGTATGAATTAGAATAAATGACTTGTAGAGGTGATGGTCTGGAACCTGAGAGAATAGCAGACTATTACCATAGAAAGGAAGAAGCGATAACAACTCAAACTTAAGTGAGGGAAATTGTAATTGGAGGAAAAGGGAGAGGAGGCAATAAAAATAAGAATACCATATTTGAAGTCAGAAAACTTCTACTATTCATTACCTATAGGATCGTAGGAACTTTATTCAATTTTTTTCAGCCTGTTTCTTCATCTGAAAAATTAAGTGTTGGATTAAATTATGTCCATGATCATTTCTAGCTTCAGTTTCATGATTTGCTTGTCCTCCCAACAAGGGATGAAATGGCAGGACTTGAATGTTGGTAGGAAGTTGGGACATTAAGAAAAAGTTAAAAGATTAAAGCAACAGAAATTTAGAACAAGAAGGGACCAGTCTTACACTCTCACTTTACACACATGAGTGACCTGAGGCCCAGAGAACTAATTTTTTTAGTTTTTGTTATTCATTTTGAACACAAATACAAAAAGTCTCAAAAAAAGAGGCCATTTCCACAAATATAGCATGATAAAAAAGAGGATTCATATAAAAACATGAATTTCCATTTCTCATTGTTTACTTTTTTATGGAAAACTATATAATAAGTACTGCTCATCCTTTTCAAAGCTACCCTGTTTTCCTTCTTTAAATTTTTCTTATGGAATAAAAGGAGCATTTACATAATTTACTACAATAGAAAAGATGATTGAATATGAAACTGCAAATCTGCTATGTATGACTTGCCATCCCTTTAAAATATACAACAAAATTATCTTGTAAATTTCTTTTTTTTCTTTTTTCTTCTCCTCCCCATCCATATATCGAGATATATACACATATATGTATATGTGTATGTATATATATGAAAATTTATTCTATGTATACTTTCATTCATCAGCTTTTGCTACCCTGCTCTTCTGTCTTTTATTCTAAGCTTTATTTCTGTTCTGTACTGAGTATTTTAAATTTTTTCCTCTCTTCACTCCCCATCATGCCCTAAAGAAGGTTACTATTAAACACAAAAATATATATCTATATCTATATGTATATATATATAAACATATACACAGGCACAAATATAAACATATAATATACATTTCTATTTACTGGTTTTTTCTCTGGAGGTAGATAGCTTTTTCCTGCATAGGTCCTTTGCAGTTGATTTGAGTATTTATGATATTCAAATAAATTAGTCATTTAAAGTTGTTCTTAAGACAATATTTTTGTTACTATGTATAACACTGTTGGTTCTTCCTATTTTACTTTTCATTATTTCATGTAAGTCTTTCCAAGTTCAAAGAGTCTAAATGACTTTCCCAACATCCTACATTAGTAACAGAACTAGAATCAATTAATCAATCAACAAGTATCTATTAAGTGTCTATCTTATAAGAGATATTATGCTAGATATTGGGGATTCAGACATAATGAAATTATCTCTGTCCTTAGAGAATTTATATTCAACAGGAAAAGCCAGTGTGTGTATATATATAAAGGAGACTCAAAGATTTCCAACTTGAGCCATTGAAAAGATGATAGAGAACTGCACCACTTCTCTCTAGAGAAGGAGAGCTCTGGCTTTCTCATATTTATTGGTCATTTCTTTTGTTACCCCTAAGCAAAACCTTCAACTGTACATCAGAACCAATTCTTTCCCCTATTTAGCAACAGTAATAGGTCAATTATTTGTTATATGTGATGGCTCTGTAGAAAAGGATGAAGGAAGGCTACTGGGAGAAATTCTGGCAATGTAAAAATAAAAGACACTAATAAAATTTATTTTAAAGCAATAGATCAATTTACATGTATATACCACTTTCTATACCCATTATCTCATTTGATTTACACGAAATCCAGGGAATGTTCTGTTTTCATTTGCTTGTTACACTGCAGAACCCTCCAGAAGAAGGGACCTTTTTTTGACCAGGCAGGTACCATAGAAGTCCATTTATACTACACTGGACAATGGCTTTGCTATCTACTCATATTCTACTGTTGTTTATGTGTCTTCTAGAAGCTTGAAAGAATCAAAGTAGGATGAAGAGAGGTAAAGTTGGAAAGAGCCATACAGACTATCAGGAAATGATGAAAGAAGGATGGAAGGTACATTGAAAGCAATCTAACTTAATCTTGCTCATTTTAGAAATGGAAAAACTGAGGCCCTGAGAGGAACAGGGAGTGAATAATGGAGGAAATAATGTTAAGTATTTAAAGATGGAAATCCCATAAGTTGGAAGAAATCTTAAGATCTGGTGTAATTCAGCAGTTCACAAAGTATCAATCAGGGAATCTCAGGCATCCCTTAGCCATTTTTCAGAGAATCCATGATGTCAAAATTATTTTCATAATACTAATATATTTTAATTTTAAAGTGGCAAAAAACTGTTTGTGGCAGCCCTTTTTGTAGTGGCTAGAAACTGGAAAATGAATGGATGACCATCAATTGGAGAATGGTTGGGTAAATTATGGTATATGAAGGTTATGGAATATTATTGTTCTGTAAGAAAAGCAGGATGATTTCAGAAAGGCCTGGAGAGACTTACATGAACTGATGCTGAGTGAAATGAGCAGAACCAGGAGATCAATATACACTTCAACAACAATACTGTTATGAGGATGTATTCTGATGGACGTGGATATCTTCAACAAAGAGAAGATCTAATTAGGTTACAATTGATCAATGATGGACAGAATCAGCTACACCCAGAGAAGGAACACTGGGAAATGAGTGTAAATTGTTTGCATTTTTGTTTTTCTTCCCAGGTTATTTTTGCCTTCTGAATCCAATTTTTCCTGTGGAACCAAAAAAATCGGTTCTGCACACATATATTGTATCTAGGATATACTATAACATATTTAACATGTATGGGACTGCCTTCCATCTAAGGGAGGGAGTAGAGGGAAGGAGGGGAAAATTCAGAACAGAAGTGAGTACAAGAGATAATGTTGTAAAAAATTACCCATGCATATGTACTATAAAAAAAGTTATAATTATAAAATTAAATTTAAAAAATTTAAAGTGGCAAATATTAATAGATATATTCCTCCCAAACAAAAACTCTTTGGTATCTTTTATTATTTTAAGAGTTTACACTCCTGTTTGTAGCAGCTCTTTTTATAGTGGCAAGAAACTGGAAACTCAGTGGATGCCCATCACTTGGCTGAATAAGTTATCGTATATGAATGTAATGGAACATTATTGTTCTATAAGAAAAGATCAGCAGAATGATTTCAGAGAGACATGGAGAGACTTGCATGAACTGATGCTAAGTAAATAGATCAGGAGAACATTGTACACAGCAACAACAAGATTATACAATAACTAATTCTGATGGAGGTGGCTTTTTTCAACAATGAGTTGATTTAAGACAGTTCCAATAGTCTTGTGATGGAGAGAATCATCCGCACTCAGAGAGAAGATCATGGAGACTGTGTGTGGATCACCTTTTTATTGTTGTTTGCTTGCATTTTATTTTCTTTCTCTTTTTTTCCTTTTTTAATCTGATTTTTTTTGTGTACCATGATAATTGTGGAAATATGTATAGAACAATTGCACATGTTTAACATATTGGATTACTTCCCACCTGTGGAGGGGGTGGAAAGAAGAGAAGAGAAAAAAATTGGAATACAAGGTGTTGCAAAGGTGAATTTTAAAAAAATTATCTATGCATACATTTTGAAAATAAAAAGTTTCAATCAAAAAAAAAAAGAGTTTACACTTCTTGGTTTTAAGATTAAAAAAAAAACTGAGAACTGTTGGAATCCATATCTTCTCACTTAAGCCTTTTTTGATCTCTTAGGATCTCTAATTTTCCTTAAAGCTCTGTTCAATAGCCACCTTTTTCTTAAGACCTTTCCTCAGCTATCACTTCATCTAACTGATTTTGTTTTGTCACTCCAGATGGTTTCATGTTGCTCTGATATCAGCTCTGAGAAATGGGGAAACTCTTTCCTTGTCTAGCCCAGCACCATATCAATCTTAATCATATGGCAGCTAGCAAGGCTATTTATCTAGGTGGTGCTGTGAATAGAGTGCTAGTCCTGGAATCAGAAAAGCTCACCTTCCTGAGTTCATATCTGACCTTAGACACTTAACTAGCTATGTGACCCTGGGTAAATCATCTAACCTTATTTGCCTCAGTTTCCCCATTCATAAATAAAGCTGAAGATGGAAATAGCACACTACTCTAATTTGCTTGCCAAGAAAACTCCAAATAGGATTACAAAAAATTGGACACAACTGAAATGAATGAACAACAAGGTGGCTCAATTGAGTGAGGTTCTGTCCGGGTTCCAGGCTATCTTTTCATCTTTATTCATCTTATAGATGAATATTTATTAGCAGATGTATATATCTAGCCTTGATGATGGGTGATCTTATGACCATGAGACATTTAGAGGTCCTGGGTCCAATTGAGTGGAAGCTCAATATTCACAGCTGAGAAGTCTTAGGAATCTGCTCTGGTACTCTTGGGGAAGATGGGCCAAATCTGGCTGCTTAAGCAGAACTGTAAGTTGTTGGACAGAGAAGGGTCATGGTAAAATGTAAAATGCCTAATTAGCAGTTCTATACATAGTTTATGTTCTGATAAGGTTTAAGTATCAGTCACAACAGATTCTAGCATAATATGTGTAAGTTGTTGAATGCTTTTTAAAGTCATCCCATCAACATCTGTCATGATATTTTGCATCCTATTTCCTTTGTGTAGGAATAAATGTCCTGCCCCATATGTAATTCATGTTCAACACTGAATACCTCTTTACTTCCCTCTATTGGAAGAAACAGTTAACATGAGCTGCAGTCTAAGTTATAAGTAAATTTGACTCTAGAGCATCAATTTGGAATTGTTTCTGGTTCTGGTTAGTGAGTTGAAAATTGCGAGAAAAAAAGATGCCTAATCTCTAATATTAGGATTCAAGCTTCCCCAAGACTAAACCAACCATATGTCTGGGTCCAGAGTACAGAGACCCCTTTATTACATAAAAGAGACCCTAAAGGGTTTCTGCTGTTAAGTTTTTTATTAACTACCTCACACAATTGTTATAATAATCAAATGACAGAATACTTGTCAAGTGCTTAAAGCACTTTTTTTTTTTTTCAAAGTTAACCATAAGCAAGCTAAGCTTTGCGGAAATAAGCCTTTGAGGCTTAATTGAACTAAATCCTCAGGTTTTATCGGAAAACAAAATCAGCTTTATAAATATGTACACATGCACATACAGAAGGATGTAGGAATTTTGTATCAGGAGTGAACAGTGAAAAGATGTGAAGCTAAGTCACTGGTTGGGGGGGGGGGGATCAGGATGGCTTCCCATTGAAACCTAGGAATTCCCAACATGGCAATGAACTCCAAATGCGTTTTACTGTGATTGTGATACAGAGACAAGTGGTGGAGAGGAAGGGAAGAGAAGGGGATAAAGTCAGAGATCTATCCTTTTATATCTCCCATAAATAAATTTACTTTGGGTTTGCACAAGCTGCTTTCTCCCTCTGTTCCACATATTTCTATCCAACAAGTTCCAGCTCAGCACTTGTATTAAACCTTCCATGAGCTCCCCAACTCTCTCTGTCTCTCTGTCTCTGTCCGCTCTCCCTCTCTGTCTCTCTCTGTCTCTCTGTCTTTCTGTGTCTCTCTCTTTCTCTCTCTCTCTCTCCTCTCTCTCTGTCTCTCTCTGTCTCTCTCTCTGTCTCCCTCCCTCTCTCTCTCTCTCTTTCTCTCTCTCTTTCTCTCTCTCTCTCTCCCTCTTTCTCTTTCCTCCACCCCATGCAAGTACTTATCTATATTTTACTGCTTCCTCTTGCCTCCTTACCAATCTGGATGTCTGCCTCTTTTTTATTCTTTCCAATTTAGAACATTTTCATTTTAGAACAGCAAAAGCCTGTGAAAATAGATCATAAAGGAAGTTCTGTATAAGTCAAAGCTCTTTTTTTTCCCTTTCTGACACTGACACTATCACTTGGGGAGGGCAGAGAGTATAAATTGTTCTTCCTAGGGCAAAAGATAAGGGAGTAGAGGGATGTGGATCTGCATGGGCATATTTCAAGCTAAATACTGGAAATGAAAATATGCCAATTATCCAGTTGATCTGATCAATGTAGAGAGACCACCTACATAATTCATGTCCTCAAAGTCTCTTTGCAGCCTGAAGTATCTGCTTCGGTTATGTATTATGATTAGATTTCCTCTGTTTTGCAATATGGAACTTTGGCAAATATGAGTTTGTATCCTTTGGGTAAAAAAAAAGAAAAATATTATAACCTAGTTCAAAGAGGGGTGGTAAAATGGAAAGGTAAAAAAATATCATAGAACAACCCTACAAAGCACATCTGCATGGACTATATTGAACACAAATGTCTCCAAAGTGGATAGAATCTACTTTTCTGCAAATGTTCTTGAGATTTCTAAGTTCTAGGAGCCAAATCTACCTAATCTGTCCCAGGAGGTGTAAATCCCAATACTGTGGGGAGGAGATGTTGTGGGTGGTAGAGGGGCAGGTTGCTGCTCATCCCTCAAATTACATCAGGAAACTAAAAGTATCTTTAGTCTCTGCAACATTTGGGCAGCTACCCTCTTTGTTGCTCTCTGGAAGACCTGGCTAACAGAGGGACATCTAGATCTGATTGTTCCTTAAGATCCCTTAGCCAAATAAATAGATGTTAACTAGAAGCCTTTGAGCTCTCTAGCTGCCAGTAAATAGAAATGTCTTCTGCTAGGAGGGTCATTTCCATAAACCCAGCACCTTCAGCCATTCATTCTAACCGAAGGGACATATTCTGGGAGAGGAGGGAGCTTGAGAGAGATCGGTAGCATTTCCTATGTGGTGAACGCTTTCCAGCTGTCCATGAAACAGAGACAGCTTTCCCAGCAGGCTGGAACTGAATCCAGCTGCAAATGAACAGCAGGATGCATTAAACAAAAACATCCTTTTCAGGCGAACAGGGGCTGTGAAGATTACACCTTTCTCTGAGGCTCCAGCGAGTTTATATTTGATGCATCCCAGCTGTGGAAGGGAGAAAGGGCACATACATACTCAGAGGGGGTGGAAAGAGGGCTGTGCCTGTGTGAATCAGAGGCAATTTTCCCAAGGGACCCTTCAACTTCATTGGTCCTTGACTCTCTTCCAAATCTATCAGTGAAAGCTTCATTAAAGAAAACCACAATTCTCAGGAGGGAAAAGAGAGTGGGAGACAGGCTTATATCCAACAGGGCTTTGGGAGCTATGTAACAGATTTTGTATAACAAAGAGAGAGCAAGAGGGAGAAGGGGTGGGGGGAGGAGGAGAGAGGTGCTCCATGAGATAAGACTTTTTTTTTTTTTTTTTCCAGCAAATGAGCTTCTTATTATAGCACCGGGGAACTTGGATGCGTTTGTGAAGGATGAGGCAATTGGAAATACTGCAGCTTGGCCTCTGCCTTCAGGGGTTCACAGCAGCTGGCTATAGATGTATAAATCATGCAGGTCAGGGAAGAGGGGTGCGCTCCAAGCCAGCAACATTTCAGCCGAGATGAAAAGCGATCATAAATCCAGGACTTCGAGGCTGCCATCTTTGATGAAAATTTACTGAAGACAGCTCACCTCTGTCTTTCCCTAGGGCGGGCACATGCCACAGTAGGATAGCCTCCCTTCCACATGGGTGACTGAGCATGAGGGCTCCTGGGAAGCTGAGAGCTTCTCTTGCCATCTGTGGAGCCTCCTCAGAGCCAGTGTGGTTGGGGATAGTTCTAGGAGGGTGGTGATGAAATCAAGGGATCACTCCACCAGGCAGATGGAAAAATGGAGGTTTAAATTAGGGTCTCAGAAAATTACTCTGCGCCTGGAATACCTGCAGAAGTATGCAAACTGCAGGATTTTGATTACAAGTGACCTTTGGAAATCAATCCCATCTGGAAGCCATGGGAAGGGCCATTGATTCATCCTCAAGTAGACATTGGAGGAGTTTCTTTCTAAATTCCCTTTAGACTCTGGGATTCTATATCCACACCTAGCCTCAGTGGGGCCCGATGGCAAAATACAAAGCAATGGGAGGAAGTTTCCCCATTTCCTCCAAAGCTTCCCAAAGGTCAAGAAGGCTGCATTCGCAAATTGTTGGTGTACTTTATCAGCTGTCACCTTCACTGTTATTCTCCCATAGAACAAATGGATGAGGTGTGGATTATGTAACTGGAGGCACTGGGCGGCAGTGAACAGAGCTCTGGACCCAGACCCAGAATCTAATCTAGTCTCAGACACTCATGGACTTATGAATCTGGGCTAGTCACTTCACTGCTGTACTCCTTAGCTCCCACATCTTCACAATGTGGGTAATACGACTGATGTACCTTTTAGAGTTGTTATGAGGACTAAGTGAAATGTATTACTTGTTTAAAAAAAAAAAAAAAAAGAATAACACAGTGCTTGGCACTATAGATGCTATATAAATGCTTATTCCCTCCAGCCAGACTGCCCCCCCTGAAGAGAACTGCTCTGAACCTTGCATGAGTAAGTCATTTAACCTCTTTCAGCCTCTGTTTCCTTACCTGTAAATGGATCTCTCAGAGTCCTTAGAATCAAAGGAGATACTTGTTTTCCTTCCTGAGACAATTGGGGTTAAGTGACTTGCCCAGGGTCACACAGCCAGGAAATGTTTAAGTATCTGAGACCAGATTTGAACTCTGGTCCTCCTGACTTCAGGGCTGGTGCTCTATCCACTGAGCCACCAAGCTGGTCCAAGAGGAAATACTTGTAAAGTGCTCAGCACAGTGTCTGGAATTAATAAATTGCTGTTTCCTTATTTCATTAACTCAGCCACTTCCTACTTGTGTGGTCCTAGGCAAGTAACTTAACCTCTCAACTTTATTTTTCCATCTGTAAAATGGAAATAAAGATAAATTTCTAGCCTACAGGGTGGTGGTGAGGATCCAGTGAGCTAACATAGGCAAAATGTTTACAAATCTTAACTGATAGCTAGTGTCAAGACCAATCCCCTAATTTTTTTGGGGGGGCAAGGCAATTGCAGTTAAGTGACTTGCCCAGGCTAATACAAAGTTGCTATTGATTCTCAGAGATAGAACTGCAGAGAAATCATATTCTACGCCTGGAAGCCAGTCTGTAAAACGGTATTAGAAGCAGAAGATGGAAAACTAGGTTGAGGGAATAGAAAGTAAGTTTGTGTGGCTGGAGCACAAAGTGTGAGAAGGATCTTTTATATCTGCCATAGTGCCTAGCACTGTGCCGGAAGCAGAGAAAGGCAATTTTATTGGAAAACGTTAATAAATCCCTTTGGGTCTGATTTCTTCCCCAACCAAGAGGGCCAGAACAGAAAACTGGCCATTTCTTCATCCTCTTTCCATGATAGAACTGAAAAGTAATGAATCTGATTCCCACCAGCCCTGCTGAAAAACCTATGTCATTACCTTATTGTCACACACCGGTTTTTATTAACAGGCTACGTTAGTGCCCTGCTTTTACCCACACTCCTTCCTGCTTCCATATCCTTTATCATCCCCTTCCACCTCCTGCCACTGCTCCCTCTCACAACGGTACTGCCTTGTCAGCAAAGGTCTGACAGTTCAATATAGCCCATGCCAGTTCTTTTTCCTTTTTTTCTTTTTTTTCCCTCTTTCTCTCTTTTCGACACATCATTATTCTAAAGGTGGGTTCCTGCCTAATGTTTCTATAAAACACAGTAAGTCTTTCTTTGCAAGAATGGGGGAGGAGAGGGAGGGAATCACCTTCTTCACAAGAGGCAATTTCTGGCTGTGCTGATATAAAGTCAAAGAGGTTAGCAATTCACTGCTTACACAGTCAGGTATGACCTCAGTTATTCGGCAAACGGAAAGGAGAGTAATTAGTTACTTTAATGACTCAGAAATATTCCAAAAAGGAGGAGGGATGGTGATTGTTCAAATCAGCAGGTTTAGGAGTTTAATTTCTTTTTATTCATTAAGCTTCAAGATCACTCTGACATGTTCCATTATAATACAGTGGCCCCAGCTGGAAGAGCCCTATTATCAAGTTACAAAAATGATAAATTAACCGGACAAAGGTTATTTGTTTCTGCAGCTGCTGTTTGAAAATTCTAGGCATAGATTTCTCTATCAGAGGGCAGAGTGGGTGAATATATTAATTTGCCCTGTTAGAGAGGATTAAGAGCAAGAGGTGTAATATTTTCCCCTTAACTGACCCAATGACATTATTTGTTGTGGTCTCCTTGCATCATTGAGGGATGGTCTCTATTTCCTCCCTCAGTGCCAAGAAAGACATCACTTATTTTAGAGCAATAAGCAAATACTTCCTCTTATCCATATGTCATCAGTTCATAAAATGTCAAACAATGGAACTTAAAGATGATCTATTTCAATATCCCATTTTTAGAGATGGGGAAACTGAGGAACAGAAGGTGAGGTGGTAAGTAGCAGAGCTGAGATTCTAGTCTAGGTTAGCTGACTCTAAATTCAGTATATTATCTGCCTTTTATTCTTGTCCATTCATACTAAGCTATAAACTTTTGGAGGGTAAAGACCACATCATTTGTTTTACTCTATTACAATGGACAGGCCTTTTCTCATCATAAATGCTCAATAAATGTCTGTTGAATGATTCAGAATCAATGCATCACAAAATCACGGAATTTGAAACTGGCTAGAAGTCCAGGAGCCATCTAATTCAAACCACAATCAAAAGAATCTTGCACTATCACATACCTGTCAAATGCTTTTTCAGTCACAATGTCAACCTTCTTCTTGATGTCAACTTTTTCATCTCTTTTGCTCCACATTTCCAATCTGTTTTCAAGCCTTATCATGTCTAGCTCCATAACATCTCTTGATTACGTTGCTTTTCTCTGTTCATACAGCAGCCACCTCTATACAGGATCTTGTCACCTCATGCCTGGATTGTCACACTGCCTGCTGGAATTTGCCTCAAATCTCTCTTCAATTCATCTTCCACTCAACGTTCGAAATGATTTCTGAAGCTTAGGTGTGACCCTGTTATCTACTACTCCTTAATTGATAAACTCTAATGGGTCCTTCTTTTCTTCAGGATCAGATATAAAATGCTCTGTTTAGTATTATATTTCCTAAACTTGCCCCATCCTGTCATTCTAATCTTCTACATTTTACTCCCTCCAAGTACTTTATGATCCAACAACTACCTTTTTGCTGGTCCTTGCACACCTTGCCTTTTCACTAAATGTCCCTTGTGCCTAATATGTTCTTTCTCCTACCTCCACCTACTAATTCAGCTCCAGTCCTTTTCTACTACAGGAGGCCCTTCTCAACTGTTACCCTAATCCTACTGTTAGTGCCTTCTCTCTTAGATTAATCTACACAAGACTCACACAATGGTTAGAAAAAGTTGTAGAAAGACACTCTCAAAGTCTTTCTGAAGAACTTTAATGTCAATTGTGAGACATGGAGATGCTGGCACAGGACCATCCATCATGGCAAGCCTACATCCAAGAAGGCCCTATGCCCTATGAGCAAAGAAGAATCAAGGCAGCCAAAGGAAACATGAGGTGCACAAATCTAAGAGAGAGCTCCCTCCCGATGTTCGTAAAGGATTGCTGTTACAGAGTCTGTCAAGCTCGCATTGGACAGATCAGCCACAGTTAAACACACTGTACCTTGGTCCCAATATCCTGATGTCCTTGTCAAGTATATAGGTTGAATAATAATCCCTTCCATTACCTATGGGAGGATGGGAGAGAGGGGAGGAGGGGGAAAGAGGGATAAAAAGAGGGGGGAGAGGAAGGGAAGGAAAGAGAGGGAGTGAGGGAGAGAGACAGGCAGACAAAGAGACACAGAGAGAGAGACATAGAGACAGAGACAGAGACAAAGAGACAAAGACAGAAAGACAGACAGAAGAGAGAGACACAGACACAGACAGAGAAAAAGAAACAGAGACACAAGAGACAGGGACAGAGACAGAGAAAAAGAGAGAAATAGAGACGTACAGAGAGACAGAAACAGAGACAGAGAACAAGAGAGATGGAGAGACAGAGACAGGAATAGAGACAGAGACAGAGAAAGACAGACAGAAAAAGAGAGAGGTAAAGAGACTCAGAGAGAGAGACACAGAGAGAGAAATAGAGAAATTGTTTCTATGTTGTTTATTCCATTAGAATGTAAGTTCCTTGAGGGTGGGGACCATATTTTTGCCTGGTTTTGTATCTATACTACTTAACACAATACCTGCACATAGGAAGAGTAGTAATAAATGATGATAAATGTAATATTATATAAATAATAATGACTGCTTATTGATTTACTACTTGACAAGAAAGAAGAACAAACCACCTCTAGAAACAAGTTTATTCTACTTTGAGTCAACTATTAGACAGTTTGAGGTTTGGAGGGGGTTGTTGTTTTTTACATCAACTCAAAATGTGCTTCTTTGTAATTTCCACAGCTTCTTCAAGTTATAACTTCTTCTAGTTCTCTACTTTGAAGCCAAAATAAATATGTCTGATTCCTCCTCCACACAGTAGTCCTTCAAATATTTGAAGACTTCTGTCAAGTACTCCCTAAGTATTCTCTTCTCCAGACTAAATATGCACAGTTCTCCAACTAATTCTCATATTGCATGGGCTCAAGGCTTTGATACCTCTTGGCTGGCCTCTTTTAGACACTTTCAAAGTCCTTCTTAAACTGTAATCCTCAGAATTTAACACAATATTTCAGATGGTATCTCACAATGGCTAATACAGAAGGACTAACATAAAGACCTGTTCAACAACAATAACAAAACCTAATGGCCTTGAGAACACAGATGGATTCCTATCACTACTACTGATTGAGCCAGAAGAGAAAGATAGATCTGGAAAGTGAACAAAGATGGTGTCTAAGAATAGGATTTACATTTCTAGATGGTTTAAAACAAAAGTTTTCAAAACATTTTTACACTCCTAAAAATTATGGAAGATCCCAAAGAGCTTTTTTATAGGGGTAAGATATATTGATATTTACCACATTAAAAATTAAAATGATTATTTTAAAAAATATATTAATTAAAAATGTATTCATTCATTTAAAATAACAATCCATTATGTGTTAATATAATAGTTTATGAAAATAATTATATTTTTCAAAATGCAAAAATTTAGTGAAAAAATGGGATGGGTTTACACATTTTTGCAGATCTATATCTATATCTATCTATATTTATATAAAGCTTAGGAGCTTTGAATTGAACTTATAAGGAAAAGGGAAAAGTTGCCTACATAGCACTAGTAAGTCTGGTATCACAGAAAGTAGTAGATATATCACAGGAAGAAGAATGATACAGGCACAGAGATTAAATGACTAGCAAATAAAAGTGAAGAGATAAGATTTAAAACCTTCCTGATTTTAAATCCAGCATCACAATATACTACCTCTTAGAACCTCTCATATTGAGAACACAAACTTGTATGGAAATTCAGGAACCTGAGAGGAGAGACAGTGTAGGGAACATTTGGGTGAAGATAAATAGAAACATGAAAAGAAGTGATATTTTGTTGGGATGAGTTAGAAACCATATGGAGAGGAAGAAATAGATTAGAAATTTTGGAAATGTTACCAAACTAGGATGGAAGTATGATATTGTAGTAAAAGCAACTTCATCTCTCTTTACATATCCTGACATCCAAAAGGTAAAACAGGTAAAAAAATTTCTGATTTGCCTTATTTATAATTCTGTCCTTCAAAATGTGGAGGAAATAACAAGAGAAACTTCTATTTTAGACGAAATTCTGACCAAATAGGAACTCATTGCTAAAGTCGACATGAAAAGAACCTTGAGTATAAGTAAATGTCCCTTCCCTTCCCTTCCCTTCCCTTCTTCCTTCCCTTCCCTTCCCTTCCCTTCCCTTCCCTTCCCTTCCCTTCCCTTCCCTTCCCTTCCCTTCCCTTCCCTTCCCTTCCCTTCCCTTCCCTTCCCTTCCCTTCCCTTCCCTTCCCTTCCCTTCCCTTCCCTTCCCTTCCCTTCCCTTCCCTTCCCTTCTCTTCAATAAGCTTGGATTAAAAAAAAAAAAAAAAAAAAAAAAAAAAAGATGTACAAGTTGGGAAGCAAGATCAAATAACTGGAAGAGAATACAAAAGAGGAGCACAGTCATATAAGAAATACACCACTACTGTCAGATTGAGATTTAAAAGAGAGTAAACTGAAGCAGATTTCTGAGCAAGATAACATTTATTAGCAGGGGCATGCTATCTGACAATAAATGGATCAATGACTTGCCTCTATTTATACAAGGACTCCAGGAAAATTCCTTTTTGATAGGTTTTATAGGCTTATAGGTTTGGGGAAATACAGAATAAAGCATAGAACAGAGTATTTAACATCATGGGATTAGAGGTAATATGAGTGGTTACAGAGCTGAGATATAGGGAACAATATGATTGGTTGGAAATTTGGTAATAGAGACTAGCAGGGATCCTCCTTCTTCTCTCACGAGACTAAGTACTAATTGTTTGAGTCCAGGTGCTCAAGATAGTGGCCCATACTCTTGGACAGCACACTAAACATCTTGAAGGACAAGTTTAGTAGCATAAAGATATCAGGTCCAATTCCCTTTCTCCAAGGTTAGAAAAATTCCTCCAGGAAAGAATAGATCAGCAATTAGCAAGAGAACTGGATTTCTAAAACTAACTTATTCCAGGCCAGCCAAATTCTGAACTAAGTTCAGAGACAAAGAAAAATGATTTAAGCAGTTACAGAGCAAAATCAATTATTTGTGAATAGGACCAATGACAAAATGATACAGGATCAAACTTAATCTTCTCAGTACTGTTAAAGCCCAAAATGAACTCTGGTAAATAGTGAAGACTGAGGAAAACAAAAAAGAGTGGGTTTGTTTGTTTATTTGTTTCTTAATCTTGGTTTTTTACTATTTTTAACTATTATTGAAGCAAGGAAAGGATCAAAAAAGGGATGGAAGTTCTGCTAGAAATATCATGGCATAATGATAAAAATTATAATAAAAAGGCTGAATATTTAACTTTTATTTTTTGCTTATTTCTTCTTCTATGAAAAATGATCTTTGAACTGGAAAAGATAAAATAAAAAATAATTAATAAGGAGAGAAAATCCAAGATAAGTGAGGAGAGGGTCAGGCAGTGTCTAATTTCCCTCAATGAATTCAACTTATCAGTCTCAAATGAGCTGTGTTCAATTCAATGACATCCATTTTTAAAGCCTCTTCAGTACATTCTAGACTAATTAAAGAATTGGCAGATGTAATTGCTGAGCTTACGTTGGTGATCTTTAAAAATGACTGGAAAATAGGATAAGGGAAATGTTACAGTACAATTAATATTTATTAAGTGCAGAGTGTATGGGGTGTTCAGGGAGAATTAGCACCTTCAGTGAAAGGGTGTGGTGAACCCTGTTTTTAGGGCCGTTCATCCATCTTTGATGTTCACCTGATTCATTCAGCTCTCATTTGTGGCTCCAAGAAGTTGAAATTAAGCCCAACTAGGTTGGAGATAACCAACGGGCTTCAGACTTTTTTTGTGAATTAGGGAGATACCTAGCCCAGTTGATAGAATAAAACTTTTTATGAAGGTGTTTGAATGAAGCACTGTGGAGCACTTAGAGATTGGTCAAACGTTGGAGATATTAATGTCATCCACTGCAACTCAGGTATCATTCTGACTTTTCTCTTGATACGTGTTTGAGGTAGACATCCCCTAACTGACAGAAGGGCTTAAGCCTGTGTGTTACCCTCACCCTGGTTTATCCTGTCAGTTTACTGGAGTGTAAACACTTGTGTGTACTACAGCACCTTGGAGGCACAGGTGAGTTAAATGGATCAAGGTAGATAAGTAGCTCTGGAAAGGGCTGGGCAAGCCCTCATACTGGATGTGCTAGTTCTTCCTGAACATCCCATACCCTTACAAGTGGAATTATCCTAAGGGAAAAATATATAAACATTTATCTACTGCTTTAAAATTTGCTAAGCACTTTACAAATATTATCTTATTTTCTTCTCACAATAACCTAGGAAGTAGTTGTTATTATTACCTCTGTTTTACAGATGAGAAAACTGAGGTAGACAGGGATTAGGTAATCTGCTCAGAGTCACAAAACTTGTAAATGTGATTCCAAGTGCAGCAGTCCAAATACTTTGAACCCTAGCTATTTGAACATGGAAAAGCCACAATCTGGGTCTCATTTTCTTCATCTGTAAAATGAGGAACTTAGAGTTGATTATCTCTAAGGACTCTCCACCTCTAGATCTAGGATCATTTTATCATTTGTTCTTTCTCTCGGTCATATAACTATCCCTTAAAGAGTGTGCCAGATGAGATGACAGGAAAAGATAATGACAAATGTTGGAGGGGATGTGGGAAAACTGGAACACTAATACATTGTTGGTGGCGCTGTGAATGGATCCAACCATTCTAGAGACTAATTTGGAACTATGTCCAAAGGGCTATCAAACTGTGCTTTGATCCAGGAGTGTTTCTATTGTGTAATGTTTGGGTTAGCTTTCTGGAGGATCTTGGGATCAGCCTTGGTCTTAATGGAGAAGTGATGAAGGCAGGACAGCTGGTCAAAGATGGAATGTCTCATTTCCAGTCCTTCTCAGCCCTTATATACCTTAGTACAATTACATCATTATAGCACACTGAATATATGTGCACTAGAGAACCATCATCTCATAGATTCCATTGAGGTAACACCTTGTTTCAAGTATACATCTCCAGAGTTCCAGCTCTTTACACTATTGGGGTTATATTCCAAAGAGATCTTAAAGAAGAGAAAGGGACCTGTATGTGCAAGAATGGCAGCCCTCTTTGTAGTGGCCAGAAACTGGAAAATGAATAGATGCCCATCAGTTAGAGAATGGCTGAATAAATTGTGGTATATGAATGTTATGGAATATTATTGTTCTGTAAGAAATGATCAGCAGGATGATTTCAGAAAGTCCTGGAGAGACTTATGTGAACTGATGTTGAGTGAAGTGAGTAGAACCAAGAGATCATTGTATAAGCAACAAGACTATACAATGATCAATTCTTATGGACTTGGCTCTTTTCAACAATGAGATGATTCAGGCCTGTTCCAATGATCTTGTGATGATGAGAGCCATCTACACCCAGAGAGAGGATTGTGGGAACTGAAGGTGGATTATAACATGGTAGCTCACTCATTTTGTTATGGTTTGTTTGAATTTTATTTTCTTTCACATTTTTGATCTGATTTTTCTTGTGCAGCAAGATAATTGTATAAATATGTATGCCTATTTTGGAATTAACATGTATTTTAACATATTTAACATATATTGAATTATATGCAATCTAGGAGAGGGGGTGAGAGGAAGAGAGGAAAATTGGAACACAAGGTTTTTCAAGGGTCAATGTCAAAAAAAATTATTCTTTCATATGTTTTGAAAATAAAAACTTTCAATAAAAAGGTGGGTCAGAACTAGTCTGGGTTCTGGAGAGGCTATTGTTAATTATTTCACTATAAATATTCATATTTCAAAAATCTGAAAATGGTAAATATCAGACCTTGGTTTATAGTTTTATTAATTTTCAGACTTAAGAAAGTAATAGTAACAACATTAATGAGGCACATTAAAATTAAAAGTATTCTCCATCTCCCACCCAGAGAGCCATACTCTTGCCTGTTTTTCCATCTTCATTATGAGTCACCATTCCCTCTACCCCTCAGGTCTTTCCAAAGCCATCTCTTCTCTACTGTCTAAATTCTATTCTCTTCCTATCAACAACTGTAAAACAATTCATCTCTATACTACTCTTGTGGTTCAGTGGAAATATTGTGGAGCCTGGAATCATTAAGATTCATCTTCATGAGTTCATCTCTGGCCTCCGACACTTCCTAGCTATGTGATCCTGGGCAAGTCACATAGCCTTATTTATCTCAATTTCTTCATCTGTAAAATGAGCTGGAGAGGGAAATGGCAAACCACTCCAGTATCTCTGTTAAGAAAGCCTCAAATAGGGTCATGAAGAGGAGGATAGAACTGAACAGCAACACACTGCTCTATCCTTAATTTCATTGCTCCCTGTACCCTCATTAAAGTGCACCTTGCCAAGTCACAACCTGGGATTTTTTCCACCACCTCCTGTGACCATATTCACATGTTCTTCAATGGAACTGGAGGGAAACTTGAAAGAATGCTGACTGAGCCCACTGCAATTTGGCATCAACCTTAACTGGGACCTCCATACAGTTAGCCAAACATTCTATTATTCCCTAAACAATTTGTGGTCCTACTTTTATCAATGGCTGTTCCATAATATCTCCTTAAGCCATAGGATCTCCTCCCCATATCCTCTTGAAGAAAGCATTACCTTTTACCTTAAACTTTCCCTCCCCCTTATGAAATTCTCTCCTACTCTGTCATTCTTCCAGTCATCCAGGCTGGGAATCTTGATGTCATCTTCAACTTTTCACTCCCACTCACTCCCACGCATTCAATCTCTTTCCAAATCATATAATATTTTTCTTCATAATGTCTTTTATGTATTTCCCCTTCTCTCCAATTACAACTTTAATTCATGTCCTCATTACCAATTGCCTGAACTATTTCAGTAGCCTTTTAACTAGCCTCTCACAGAATCATTGGTGACATTGATAATTTTCTGCTTTGGCCCTAAGACCATCCCCTTCCCTTCCCTTTCCTTTACTTCTCACCTACTTTTCACTCTTCCCCTCCCCTTCCATTTCCTATTATTCTCTAGTTGGGTCAGCAGGTACCCTCATTTTGATAATATTGGCAATTGTCCTTTGTCAAAATAACAGTGGGATTGGAGGGTAAAAGAGGGGGGCATGAATTCTATCTAATATCCTTTGTTACACTTTTTCCCCCTTCAGTGCTTTTTTTTTTACTTTACTTTTATTTTTTACTTTTACTTTATTCTTTTCTTTACACCCTTTAGTCAGGCAATGTTATGTAACTCTTTCTGGTGTTATAAAATGAACCAAATAAAAGTCTTTCAGCATTGAGTAGTTTGCCTAATTTTTCTGTGAAGTAGAGAATACTTCATTGGCATAAAATACAATATACCCAAACTGATAGATTAAGTTAATGCTAAAGATATGGAATATTTAGACTTCATCAAATCAATCAGCAGACCCTCTCATACTAGGTTTATAGACAAAATAAGTACATATTCAATGATAGCATTTGAGTAATATTTGGACTTAGAACTGGTTAAATGATTAGAATAATCATGGTTCAACATCTACTTGGAAGGTCTCTAGTGGAGTGTCCCAGGGATCTGTGCTTGTCCCTGTTTTATTTATAACTGAGTGTGTCTTCCTTCTTACTGGATTCTCACTGGCTTAGGACTTCCCTTGACAATCCTGATAATAAGAAGGTAGGCCAAGAGTTCACAGCTCCTCCTCCATCACAGCTCCCTTACTGAGAGGGAAAGGATTCCTCCTTCAGTTTCTCTATAGGTAAGAAAAATGACTTCCAAATGTGGCTGACTTGCCCCTCTTTAGCACTTAAAAATGAAATATTAACTAGTTTATTGAAACTTAGTTTCCTCTAGCATTCTTCAGCTAGAAACAATAACTTATCTAAATCAGGTTTTCATTGGTTTAGATTCTTCTGTTATAGACAAGTTCATCTCAAATAGTGAAAAAATTTCACAACAAAAAAGGGCATGTGGTGAGAAATACTTGCTCTGGCTGTCTTGCTTTTGTTTACAAAGTAAGGGTTCCTGCCCACATAGATGAACTCCCCAGATCTGAACTCACAAAGATAAGTCTTCTTGATTCCAAGCCCAGCATTCTATCCAATGTGGTACCTAATTGATCTGAGAGTAGATTATATTCCTCAATTAAAATGGGAGAGATTTTTTTTTATTGAAATATGCTAAGAGGTGGGGCTGAGTGGTACAGTAGAAAGAACACTAGTTAGAAGAACCTAAATTCAAAGCCAGATTCAAATACTTATTAGCTGTGTGACCCTAGGCAAGTCAGTTAACCCTATTTGCCTCAGTTTCCTTATCTGAAAAAAGCTGGAGAAGGAAATGGCAAACCACTTCAGTATATTTGCCAGGAAAACCCTATATGGGATCATGGAAAGTCAGTAACTCTAAGAGCTAAGGAGAGATTTGAACATTAAAAAAGCATTGTTAATGAATATTAAAAATCAAATTTCCTCATTAGGACAATGCCTATCACATGGCTGTTGGTTTAGTAGATGCTTCTTGAATAATTGAATGAAAATAGGGTTGTACATGTAAGTGATAGAATCTAAAGAGTGCAGCATTATAATTAGATCTTCCAAAAGAAGGAAAGAGCTGCCTAAGGAGGTAGCAAGTTTCTTCTCAAAACAAACTAGAAGACTAGTTGGATATTGTTAAGTATGCTCTTCAGGTAAAGATTGGATCACATCATCCTGAAAGCCATTCTTACTTTGAGCTCCTAAGTTTCTATGACAACTGGTCTATTGTAGGGCCAGGTGAGTAAATGGGGCAGACTTCTTAGAGTGAAGAGAGATTCTAAGCTTTGGAATAGAAGCAAAAGGTCAACTCTGACTTTAAAGAGTAACTGCATTGTTTAGAGTGAGGGATCCACCAGCGGGCTCAGGCAAACTTCTACTGGAAACAAAGGGAAGCTTTCATGCCTGGCATAAGGCTTACTTCTCCCAAGAAAAGTCCCCTAGTGTCTGGGTTCTTTAAGACCTAACATAGCTGTGTTTCCATCTTTTTTATGAGTTCGAGATGTTACAGTAATTGTGATGGATGCTTTCTTTGTGCTCACACTGAGGGGTGGATGATGAAGCCATAATGTAAGGTAATATGTCTATTAAAGCTTTAAAATAATCAGACCTCCTGATGATTTCTCACTCTGTGGCAGTTCTTCACTCCCTAGAAGGCTTTTGGCGTCAGATGAGGGAGTCAAGGAAATAGAAAAAATGAAAGATGAATGGAAAAGAGAAATGGGGAATAGGAAAAAGACAGTTGAGGGGAAAGTATCCTGGTTTTGGGGTGCTTCACAGCCAGACTTTCTCTTCACACTATGTTGGGAAGTGGAAAATTAATTCATTCCCTTCTCTGCTTATTCTCTCTAACACACACACAAATATTTTTACACAGTCATGTTAACTCAGTTCAATTTTACAAACATTTATAAAGCATCTGTCGTAGCAGAACTTTGGAAGAGATACATGAGGGATATGACTTGGCCCCACCTGCTTGAAGCTTAACATCTAGTAGGGGGCTAAGACATAATAATATACAGCTCATACACAATCTTACAGAGTGGTTCATTTTAGCAAAACTGTAAAAGAAAGTGCCATGTGAAATGAAAGAGAAAGGAGAAAAGGTTCTTATTAACAAGGTAAAGTTCTCCTTAACAAGGAGGTGTCATTTGAAGGGGGTTTTAAAAATACAAGTAGGAATTTAACACAAGAAGAGCAGTAGGAAAGAAATCTGAATAGTGTGAGCAAAAGCAAGGAAGCAGGAAGCCTTTTGTATACTTGAGGGGGAAAATAAGGACATTTGGACTAGAGAACAGAATGAATGAAACGAAAGTAAAAGTGGAATGACCCCAAAACATTAGGCAAAGGAATTTGAACTTTATTATGTAAGCAATAAGGAGCCATTAAAGGTTTTAATCTATTGATTTTTAATAAAATCATGTTATCAGAATTATGTGTTAGGAAGTTAAAGTCTGGCAATAGTATGACAGATGAATTAGAAGATGAAGATGGGAAGATCTCTGGGGATAATAGTGCAAGCATCCAGGTGCAATAGTAAAAAAGGATTTGTACCAGTGTGGTTGGTAATGAGGAAACAAGTAGAAGAGATACATTTGAGAGAGATTGTAAAGTTAGAAATGACAGGGCTGGACAACTTATTAATTAAATAACTTTTAAGATTATTTTCCAACTTGGATAATCACTGAGCCCCCTTAAATCTCAATTATTTTCATCTGTAAAATGGGGATAAATAATGCTGGTATGGCTTGAATTCACAAGATTGTATGCTTTAAAAATCCTAAAAGTGGGGCAGCTAGGTGGCACAGTTGATAGAGCACCAACTCTGAAGTCAGGAGGACCTGATTTCAAATCTGCCCTCAGACACTAGGCAAGTCACTTAACCCCAATTGCCTCAACAAAACAACCAAAAACCCCACAAAAAAATAAAACAAAAAAAACCTTTAAAAAGTTATTTAATAGGATATTCTTACAATATTAGTATTCAATAAATAAGTATGGTGTTTTCATTAGCTTTATATAGGAAACATACAATCTTGGGAATACTGCAGTAGTTATCTTTCCTCTCTCCACAATTTCCCTATTTGTTCCCACCAAACCAAAAATAAAAAGAAAGGAAGAAAGGAAAGGAAAAGAATACACTAATACAAAATTGGATAAAATTTAATATGACCAAAAGAAAAAACAATACAAAAGACTTACACTTAAACCTTTAAGCAGTAAAGACATTCCTCTCAGGGACCCTCCACAGTTCTCTAGTCTTATGGTAATATTCTATATTACTTCTTTCACATTGTAAAAAAAAAAGGGAAAAAAAAAACTTTGGGATGGAAGGCAAATAAACAATTTGCCCTTTTAGAGACCCCTACGTCCAAGGAATCTGTACAATTCCACATTTGTTTAGCTTGACCATGGGTGCCCCCTACTAAATGAAGAGTGATCAGTAGAGAAATTGACCTCTCCACTCTCATACCTGCACTGTCCACTCAGCTCATCAGGCCAGTGAAGGGTAAAGTATGTTTTTACTCCCCCACATCTGTTTTTCTCTTATGGCCCTTTAAATTGGGATTTTCTTCCACTGGGTCCAAAAAGCTCCCCATTCTACTCCCACTGCCACATTATTGCTGCTAACTCAAACTCTTGCATCTGCATCTCCAAGATTGGCCTAGGAATTCAGGTGCTGTTCAGTTTTTGTTTCCATCTGTTGCCATCACTAAAATCATATATTTCATTGGAAGGGCTGCATGGCTTCCCAGGTTTCTTTAGGAAACTTTCTGTTTCTATTACATAAATAATATTTATACAAATACAGTTTTTAACATTCATCTTTGCAAAACCTTGCATTCCAAATTTTTCTCCCTCTTCTCTCCTCTCTCCCCTCCCCACAAATTTGTCATGCTGTGCCAAAAAAAAAAAAAAAAAAAAATCAGATCAAAATGAAAAAAAACAAGCAAATAACAGCAAGAAAAGTGAAAATACTATACTTTGATGCACATTTAGTCTCCAAAATTCTCTCTGTAGTTGTGAATGGCACTTTCCATTACAAGTCTATTGGAATTTCCTCAAATCATCTCTTTGTTGAAAAGGACCAAGTCCATCTCGGTTCATGGTCATATAATCTTGTTATTACTTCAGTTCATGTAACTTTTTTCAAGTCTTTCTAAAATCAGCCTTTTCTTTATTTCTTATAGAGCAATAATTTTCTGTTACATTCATATATTATAACTTATTCAGTCAATCCTCAGCTAAGGGCATCTGCTCAATTTCCAGTTCCTTGTCACTACAAAAAGAATTGCTACAAATAGTTTTGCACATGTGGGCCCTTCTCCCTCTTTTATGATCTCTTTGGGATATGGACCCAATAGTGACACTGCTATAGCAAAGGATATACGCAATTTTATAGCAACTTTGAGCATATTTCCAAATTGCTTTTCAGAATGGTTGAGTCATTTCACAATTCCACCCACAATGTATTAGTGCCCCACTTTTCCTGCATCCCCTCCAACATTTATCATTATCTTTTTCTGTTATCTTAGCCACTCTGATAAGTATGAGGAGGTACTTCAGTTGTTTAATTTGCATTCCTTTAATCAATAGTGATTTAGAGCATTTTTATATGACTGTGAATGACTTTAATTTCTTCACTGGAAAATTGTCTATTCATACCTGTTGATCAGTTATCATTTGGAAAATGGCTTTGTATTCTTATAGATTTGAGTCAATTCTCTATGTGTTTTAGAAATGAGACCTTTATCAGAAACACTGGCTGTAAAATTTCTCCCCAGTTTTCTGCTTCCCTTCTAAACTTGGCTGCATTGATTTTGTTTATATAAAACCTTTTAAATTTAATGTAATTAAATATATCCATTTTGCATTTCATAGCATTTTCTAGTGTTTCTTTGGCCAAGAAAACTTTCTTAAAATAATTTCTCACCTAGTTAAGGAACCATCATCAACACCAGGACAAAAAAAATCAACACCAGAGCAGCTAGAACAAACTCGGCTAACAAGGACTGAGAAAAATGCATTGACGTTTTCCTTATTTATTGATAACAATTCCTCTTTCTTCCCTCTCCCTATTCATTCTTTTTTGTTGCCTTTGTTTTATAACCTAAAGCTACTGACTAAAATGATAAGACTAGTGGTGTGGGAGTGGGTAGTAAGCAGGAGATTTGAAGAATCATCATAGGGAAAAAGAAGTATACTCATTTTTGTCAGATTCCCAAAGGGAGAAGCTGGAGCAATTTTTGTGACTTACAAAGAAGCAAATTTAGGGTTGATGTCAGAAACATTCTCAATAATTAAATCTTCCTAAAAATAGAATAGGTTGCCTTGAACAATGATGGAGCCATAATCTTGGAGGTCTTGAAGTAGATGTTAGATGACCATTTATCAGATATGACATAGCAAAGGTTGCATTGAGTACACAAATTAGACTTCTAATCTAACTTATGTTAGATGTCTCTTCCAATTGTTCAATTCACTGACTGAGCTAGAAAAGACCTTAGAGTCAGAGATTCTTGAGCTAGAAAGGATCTAAGAGAGCATAAAAGCCAGCCCATTAATTTTACAGATGAGGAAACTAAGACTGAGAGAAACTATTGAGAAGCTCTTGCATCAAAAACTATAAGTATGCAATATACTTAGCTTTGGCCACATGAATAAGGTGATGAATCTTTCCCATTTTCCAGTGTATATCCTAATGCTATGTTCCCCTCAGCTTAGAAGAAACATACATCTTTATTTCCTTTGTTTAACTTGTATTTAGTATTGCATGAATACTTGTTCCACAGCCAGCTAGTCTTATGGAAGATGAATGTCTTTTGATGTCCTTGTTTTTTGTTTGTTTGTTTGTTTTTTTCCTGTCCAAATTTCTAAGGAGCTGTGTCTTTCAATATTGAATAGCCCCACACTAATACAAAACCCAAAACACCTGAAATATATGTAAAGGACAAGTTCAATCTCAACCAGTGAAGGGACCCCTGCTTCAGGATTCTATGGTCATTCCCTGGCTTAAAACCATTGCTTTGGGGACTTCAAGCATAACAGTTGATTGAAGAAGACAAACCATGATTTCAGAGGACTGATGATGATCGATACACTCTCCACCTTCTGATAAAGTCAAGGAAAAAAAAGTCAAAGGTTTAAATTAATCCCCTGACAGAAAAATTGGAACAAAAGGTTTTGCAATTATCAATACTGAAAAATTGCCCGTGCATATATCTTGTAAATAAAAAGCTATAATTAAAAAAAGAAATCTTCAACTTGCTGAAAATTCAAATTCCTAATTTATCTGGATTTATCTTGATGAAAATAAATTTGAAATTCGTTTCAAAATGTAAAAAAGAAAAAAATAATAAAAATAATAAAAAATAAACCAGTTCCCATATGTTTTAAGCATATTGACACAAGGCAAATCAGTTAATCTCTCCCAGGCTTCATTTCCTTTTCCATAAAATGGAAAGATTGAACCCCATGATCACTCAGGTCCTTTCCAGATATAAATCTAAAATCACATGTATACATCTTATTTTTTGGTGGCCAGTACTCTGGTTTCCAGACCTTGGCTAGGCCTTTGGAGAAGTATACAAACAGGACTCCCTCACTCTTAGCCCCATCTTCATGGTTAAAGATCTCTCCTGCCTCCCTTTTCTCTAATAGAATCATTCCTGGCTAATGGAGCTTTCACAGAGATACCTGGGAGTAGCTATAGAAAGTCACACTTCTGGGTATATCTAAATTGTAATGCATACAGAGAGGTTGGAAAATGACCAGGGTTAACCTTTAAAACACTTTTATTGAGCAATAAAAGGAAACAGTGCAGGAGATGGCTTAGGGGCATAAGTATGAAAGTGTGTGTGTGTGTGTGTGTGTGTGTGTGTGTATGTATGTGTGTGGGTGGGTGTAGGTGTGGATGTGTCTTTCTTGCTTACAGTTAATGTAATGACTACATAATTATATGTGTAATGCATATATATGTATATATGTACATGTAACATGTACATTATGTATATATCCCAAAAGAAAACTAACATTGCTGTTCCATTTTTTTTTATTAAGATAAGGTTAGTTTCAGGAAAACAGCACTTCTTTCTAAATGCTATTTAGTTTAAAAGCAACAATTATAGCCAGAAGAATAGGCAATTTATAGCTTAGAGACCTAGATCTTTTCTCCAAGCATGGGCTATATCCTAAAACATCATCATTTAACAACCCTATTGGGAAACAGGGCCACACTGGAGAGGCCATGGGCAGCTGGATTCCCATAGTTCCCAGGGGAACACCCATAATGGGATAGCATAAGAATAGAGGTATTCAGTATGATTAGAATGATAGTAAAAGATGTGACTTTGGGAGCATTGTAAATACTTGAGATGGGGACTGGAGAAAGAGAAAAAAGGACTGAGAATATTTTTCCTTCTTCTTCCAAATGACTTCATCCTCTCCAATTCCCACTATTGCTGGTGAAAAGTCCATCTAAATATGAAAAAGGACTAAAGATCTCTGTTTAAGTTGATAATAGTAATAATAATAATATAATAGTAGTTCATTTATATATAGAATGCTAAAATTCAGAAAGCACTTTTCAGATGTAAAACTCCTTTTGCATCTTGCCATTCCTTATTATTTGCATGAGGCAGGTGCCACCAGGTGTACTCTTGTGGTTGCACAAGTATGATCAGGAGCTACAAAGAGAACATACCCAACATACAGTGTGCAATGCCTTTGGGCCAGGGGGAGAGTGAGAACCCTTTGTGAATTTGAATAGGAGGAGACAAAAATGAAAAATGGCATGGAGATATTCTGGCTCTTCTCTTGGAGGCTTTAGTGCTAAGATTGCACACTCTTGGAGCATGAATCATTCTCAAGGACAAATAGTGACTGCTGAACCAAAATGAGAGACAGGGAAGAGCTCTTGGGAAAAGGGACTCTGAGACTAAAGTCAGTCTGTGGAAGGAGTCAAACCAGAGCCACCTTAAGAAAGACCAGTAGAATGTTCCTGAATTCCTAATTCACTCTTATTGTTTGACACTGACTCCTTGGAAGGTATTACAGTGAATGGAGGGGAAAGCTCCTAGCTCACCCTGGAAACTTCTGAGAAGATGTCAAATATCTTTGGTTTGTCTGGTCACAAAGCAGGGTATCTGACTAGTTCAGGAAAGTTGGTAATTTGCCTTGAAGGAGATTCTTATCTAGATGGTTTTTATTTCTTTGGGTTATTTTTTTCTTTTAGTATTACAATTAAAGCCCTATAGATAGTATATTTTTTCCACTGATGCCAAAAAATGCAGTAGGAAGGGGAGAAAGGAGTGGAGATTCCTGGTAGTTAAACCTATAATATGGTTGGATTAACTAGCCTCCTGTTAATGTTTTTGGTTCTTCATTTTCCAAGAGGGTCAATGTTGTCACAGATGATATCTTGACTTGGAATTGAATTGGATTTATGTGAGGTGGAATTGGGCAGTCATCAGCCTCACTCTTTTTCAGAACATCATTAAAATCCAATGGCAAAGCAGATGTCAGAACAACTGGCAGTGACCCAGGATGTAGTGGATAACTTCGGCATTTTCTATGTCTGGCCAAGCTCTAAGCATTCCACAATGTCTACTTCTGACACCATCATGGCTGTTGGAATAAATTGTTCTCATCCTCCCATTCCAGTGCAGAGAAAGTCTTCACATGCTTGTGACAGTGAACCCCCTAACTCATCCAGGGCTTGAGGTTTGTCAGTTACCCTCAATCTGGTTTAGCCCATCTGCTAAGACTATGAGAAGCACATAGGCTATTTCTTATGAGGGACAGAGCCCAAGGGGTGAGTTACAGCAGCTGCCACAGATCCTGAGAGAGGTTACAGGAACCTGTGGGTGAAAACCTTTAAATCTCCTGCTAGTATTGTTAGGTGGTATATGTGACAGATGGGGTGAATGAATGTTTCACAACATTAATCCTGATCCTTGCTTCTGAAGGGGAGGAAACAATGGTCAACAGCACTCCCCTTTGTCACAACTACATTTTTTCCCATTTGATTCTCACAACAAATTTATGGTGCCGTTACCCCATTTTACCAATGAGGAAACTGAGGCTGAGATGTTAAAGAATTTGTCCAAGGTTACACAGCTATTCTGTGTCTGAAGGAAAATTTGAACTTAATTTCTAAAAGTCTTCCTAACTTCAGATACAGCCCTCTATCCTCCACATCACCTTGCTGCCTTTAGAATAGAATGGATCATCGTAATACACTGAAAGAGCAGACAGGACCTGTTGCAACTCTGCTAGACTATTTGTCCTCATGCCACAATGGTGAATTGGTGCATTTGTTTTCCTTGAGTACTTATATTTGTTACAAGGATTTTGTTTTATAAAATATAAATCAATGCTTTTATGGAGCAAATATTGTACACCTATATCTTCATCAGGCTGGGAAAGACTCAGAAAAATCTAAGAGCTGGTCTCCCTCCTCCTAAAAGTGACCAGTTCATTCTCAGCTCAGCACTAATACAAAATGCAGAGAAGCAATATCTGCTTCCTGTGTGTGTGCACACATATGTGTGCCTCTGTGTGTGTGCACTCATTTATATGTGGTGTGTTTGAGTGTAAGAGCCTTATCCTCCATTTGCTTCATAAGTGGGTCTTGCCAAGACTGAGGCTCCCCTAGATCTGCACACCAATGTGAATATTATAGAGATCATTACTATTGTGCCTGAAAACAAGATGCCTCTGGTGGTGTCTTCGAGAATCCTTCTCCATGGAGGACACTTACCCTAATCCCCATCTTTTCCAACACATACAGAAAATCCTTTCATCCAGCACCAAGTAGCATTGGAGGAAGCTCAGGGCTCACTGGCTGCTGTCAGAGATAAGTTTCTTCTCAGCCCCCAAATTATTTCTCCTCATGCATACACTGTCCATCCCTGCAAACTCCCAAACAAAGGCTCATCTAAGAAGCTAAATCTGTGCAGCATCACACCTTTAAGAACAGCTGTTTTATCTTCTTGTCTTATGTATCCATACAGGGATGAACGTTGGTATGAACGTGAGGGACATATGTGCCATTGGCATCATCCTTGCAAACAGCCTCACTACAAAGGGTTGAGGCAAAGAGAGAAAGGTCCTGTATTTTCCTTCTACTGTAGGATTCAAATTTAGAACTTGTCTCCATTTCATTGTATAAAGGAAATCCTTTTATTTCAGTTTTTAGAAGAAGGCAACACACTTAATTGGAAAGCAGAAAGATTCTGACCCAAACTCAAGGTAGAGATATAATCTTAGGCAAATCTCTTCCTCCTTCCCCCTTCCCTCTCCTCCTCCCTCCCTCTCCTCCTCCCTCCCTCCTTCTCTCTCTCTCTCTCTCTCTCTCTCTCTCTCTCTCTCTCTCTCTCTCTCTCTCTCTTTGTCTTTCTCTCTTTCTTCCCTCTCTCCCTCTCTGTCTCTCTCTCTCTTTGTCTGTCTCTGTCTTTATCTCTCTCTTTCTCTGTCTGCGCCCCCTCATTCCCATCCTTCCCTCTCTCTCTCTTTCCCTCCCTTTCTCTCTCTCCTTCCTTCCCTTCCTCCCTCCCTCTCTCTTTCTTTCCCTCCCCTTTTCTCTCTCTATTTCTGTCTGTCTCTCTCTCTCTATGTCTGTCTTAGTACTTACACTTATTTCATGCATATTACTGAGTAAAAATTGGATTGCAAACAAAAATACAAATACTGTAATAAACATTATCAAATAATATAACTGGCAACAGTAGTTAAAAGCATATTAATGGAACTGCTAAGAAAGAATCATGGGAAGAGGACTGCATACCATGACATTTTTTTAAGCCAAGCCAAAACTCTTGATAGCACCATAATGAAAATATTTACAAGAAATATAGAAGATAGGACATTTTTGCTACTATTTTTTTTCAGTCACCTGCTTTGCATTTTAGTGAATTAGGCAGGGAAGTTAACAGTGCATACACTTTTGCCAGCATCAGCTTCTTTTATAAACAAAAGTTTTAGCTAGCCATGTTAGGAATCTGCTTTTTCTACCTATGTGAGCATTTCACTGGGCTTTGATAAATTAATTGGAAATGGGCATGTGTTTTGCACACTGCTATAACGTAAAAGTTGTCCTCTAAAGCCGGAGTGAATCTTGGGTAGGCTAATACTTTTTCATCATCATTAGCAATAAGAATTACATATGTCTCTATCTAATACCCTCATTTGGGGTTCTTTAGTTCTTTATAATACAAAGTAATCAAAGAGGATTTTCTAGAAAACAACACAGTGAAATCCTCAAATCACCAGGCACTTAAAACCAAGCCTATTCCAAAGGCACCAAGAATCAGGGGGCTACATTATTCCTCTTGATGAAAAAAAGTAACTTTCTTTAAAATGCTTATAAATCATTGAAGTCTTACTTTATATTTTGCATATATATTACCATTATTTGTTGCTGTCTACTTAATTACCATTATATCTTACTAGATAATCTAATAAGATTATCATCTTACTAGAAAGATGATACAATTATTATATAAGATATACCACTAACATATTTCTGTATTTCAAAGTTGTACAAAAATCTCCATAACATTGTTCAAAAGTATACAAGTATACAACCACTAGTAAATGGAGTGATTAAGCTCTGTATGTGATTGCATATGATTTATCGTAGAAGGGGGGAAATTTTTGTCTCAGTCTCAGTTTCCTTATCTGCAAAATGGGGATAATAAAGCCTTTTCTGTTATGAAAAACTATAGAAATACATCAGTGGGAACAGTAGCCTGAGTGATTTGTGGGAAGTCTCCCAGAATTGAACTCAGTCTATTTAAGTCCAGAGCTGATGGTTGTGGGCCATACACAATTATTTATTTTGTGTTTTATAATTGATATACAAAAATTAACTCCACTATATAAGAAGAGATTTAGTTAGGCAATAATTAATACACATGCATACACATGTTTTAATGAATGACCCACTCTTTAAAAATAGTTGTGGGGCAGAGCCAAGATGGCAGAGAGTAGACAGGTCTTTGTCTGAGCTCTTTCTGGCTTTCCTAAGATCAATACCAGATCAAGCTTCTGAACTGGTTTTGAAATGACAGAATCCACAAATATTTGGAGTGTATAACAAATTTCTAACAGAAGATGAAGAGGCAAAAAAGACCTATTATGATTGAGGGAAAGAAGGGAGAGAGAAGATGATTGTGTGAACCTTAATCTCTTTGAATTTGGCTCAAAGAGAGAATATCAGTAACTAAACTAATAAATATTTGTTTATAGGGAAATAGGAGAGAAAAGGGTAAAGAAAAGGGGGAAGCTAACAGGGAGAATAGAAGTAGAAGGGGAAAGGGATAAGAAAGGGGGAGGGACTGTAAAAGGGGAGGGCTGTTTGAAGGAGGTAGTGGTTAGAAGAAAAACACTAGAGAGGTGGGAAAGAGGAAAGGAAAGAGAAAAGAATAACTTGGAGAAAACAAGATGATGGGAAATATAGAAATAGTCATTTTAACTGTGAATGTGAATGGCATGAACTCTCCCATAAAACAAAAGTAGATAGCAGACTGGATTAAAAGCCAGAATACTACAATATATTGTTTATAAGAAACACATTCAAAAGAATATGATGCATACAGAGTAAAGGTAAAAAGCTAGAGCTTCAGCTGAAGTTAAAAAAAAAAAAAAAGCAGCAGTAGTAATCCTGATCTCAATCAAGCAAATGCAAAAATAGATCTAATTTAAAAAGATAAGGAAACTATATTTTGCTAAAGGGTATCATAGATAATGAAGCAATATCAATATTAAACATATGTACCAAGTGGTATAGCATCCAAATTCCTACAGGAGAAGTTAAGAGAGCTACAAGAAAAATTAGACAGCAAAACCATGTAGTGAGGGATTTCAACCTTGCTTTATCAGAATTAGATAAACTGAAGCACAAAATAAATAAGAAAAAAATTAAAGAGGTAAATATAATTTTAGAAAAAATTAGGTATGATAAACCTTTGGAGAAAATTGAATGGAGAAAGAAAGGAATATGCTTTTTTCTCAGTGGTACATGGAACCTGCACAAAAATAGATCATGTATTAGAGTATAAGAACTTCAAATTAATGAGGGAAAGGAAAGGGGGAACCCCGTTTCTCAGCACAAAGATCCCATGAGGCACAGTGTCCCCTGTAAATGAAGTTACAGGACCAAAAACCCTAGATTAATAAATAAAAGGTTTATTGTAGGAATTTGGAAGTAAAATTCGGTTAGAAAGATGCCAGGGCCAAAGGTGGTCGCTGGGTGGGCAGGAACCCTTACATGGTCGGAAGGATACCATGTGTTGGCAAAGAGAGGGCTCCAGTTTGGCCCTTTTATACCTAAAAGAAGATGGGCGGTACCCCAAGTTCTTGGCAGGCTTTTCAGATAGCTCAGATCCAGTGGGGCTGGGGGAAGCTGAGCTGACGGTAGGGGCTGAGCCCAGATATTCAAAAGGGTGTTTTTGATCAGGATTTGTGAATCAAGGTCAGCCTTGGGGGTTGGGAAATTAGAAAGAAATCTTAAAGGGACCTCAACCCCTATCATAATCAAATGCAAAAAGACAAAAATAGTAAATGTATCTTTTTTCCAGATCATGATGCAATAAAAATTATATGTTATAAAGGGTCAGGGAAAAATAGATCAAAAATTTAAATCATTTAATCCAAAAAAAAATAAATGGGTGAAACAAATCATAGATAGAAATGATTATTTCATCTAAGACAATGATAATGAGACAACATACCAAAATTTAGGGGATCAGCCAAAGCTGTTTTTAGGGGAAGTTTTATATCTCTAGATGCTTACTTCCATAAAATAGAGAAAGAAAAGATCAATGAATCAGGTATGCAACTAAAAAAAGCTAGAAAAAGAATGAATCAAAAACCCTCAATTGTAACACCTAGTAATCCCAACACTCAATTAAAAACCAAATTTGAAATTCTGAAAATAAAAGGGGAGATTAATAAAACTGAAAGTAAAAAAATTATTGAACAATGGTTTTATGAAAAAAAAAAATAAGCAAACTAGATAAACCTTAGTTAATTTGATTGAAAAACAAAAGAATACAATCAAATGAAAAGGATATATTTTCCACAATCATTAGGAGTTATTTTGTCCAACTGTATGCCACTAAATCTGATCATCTAAGTGAAATTCACGAATATTGAAAAAATATATATTGCTTAGATTAACAGAGGAGGAAATAAATTTATAGTTCCAATTTAGAAAAAGAAATTGAACAAGATATTAACCAACTTCTGAAGAAAAGATCTCCAGGGCCAGATGGATTTATATGAGAATTCTATCAAATATTTAAAGAACAATTAATTCCAATATTATGCAAACTATTTGGAATAATAGGAAAAGAGAGGAGACCTACCAAATTCCTTTTATGGCAGATATAGTGCTGATACCAAAACCAATTAGGGTCAAAACAGAGAAAGAAAATTATAGATCAATTTATCTAATGAATATTGGTGCAAAAATCTTAAATAAACTATTAACAAAGAGAATACAGAAACTTATTCCCAGGATAATACACCTTGACCAAGTAGGATTTATAATTCAGGGTTGATTCAATATTAGGACAACTATTAGCATAATTCACTATATCAATAACCAAACTAACAGAAATCATATGATTATTTCAATAGATACAGAAAAAAGCATTTGACAAATTCCAACACCCATTTCTATTAAAAACACTAGACAGTATAGGAATTAATGGAGTTTTCAAGGGTGAATGTTAAAAACTATCTATGCATGGGTCTTAAAAATAAAAATAAATAAATAAAATTAGATTGTGTGATATGGAAATAAAAGAAGCCAATATTATGTTACATAAAATATCCACAATGAAAAAGAAAATAGACGATCTATACTATGGCCCAGGGGCAACTAGATTGTACAATGGATTCTGTGCCAGGCCTAAAGTCAGAATCACTTATTTTCATAAACTTATATCATACATACACCTATTTCTCATTTCTTGCCCATCAAACATACTAGAGATATTCCTCATTTTTTCTCCTAAGATTTCCATTTCACTCCTAAGAAGCCTCCTTTGATACAATTATTCAGGGAACACACATATGGTTGCAAGGTGGTAGAATAGTGTCTACATTTCTAAGGAATAGATTATATTAAGTTTAAAAATTTTTATACAAACAAAACCAAGAAGATTAGAAGGGAAGCATCAAACTGGGGGGAAGATTTACATATAAGGGTTCTTCTAAAGGCCTTATTTCTAAAATATATAGAGAATTGGCTCAAAAATAGAAGTCATTCTCCAGTTGATAAATGGTCAAAGGATATGAACAGACAATTTTCAGCTGAAGAAATTAAAATCATTTTTAGATATATGAAAAAATACTCTAAATCACTATTGATCAGATAAATGCAAATTAAGACATTAGAATTATTGCTAATTTCTTGGAATGGCATTGCAGCCAGAAAGACTTAGGTTTTCCTTGTTTTTAAATGACTTATTTTGCTCTATTGAAATTTTTTCCATTTCCCTAATTTTTTTTAGAGAATTATTTTCTTTTTCTAATTCAGAAATCCTATTTTCTTGAGACTTTTTTATCTTCTCCAATTCAGAAATCCTATTTTCCTGTGATTTTTTTAACCTTTTCTAATTCACAAATTTTGTTTCCCTGCATCTCCTGTGAATTCTTTATTTTTTCCAACTCCAATTTCAGGACGTTGTTATTCTCTATCATAGCTTCCCTTTCCTTTCCCCATTTTTCTTCAAACTCTCTTAACTTTTTAATAGTCTCTTCATGGAGAGAGTTATGTGATGGGGGGCAGGAATCGTTCCCCTTTAGGTTGTTATCTGCTGACTCTCTGCTATTAACTTCCTCGGGGTTGGATACCCGCTCTTTCTCTGTATAGAAGGAATCTATGGTTTTTTTGGGCTTTTTGCTCATACTTAAAAAATCTTTTGGGGTCTGTCCCTGGGGTAGGAAATTATTTATTTATTTCTTTACCAGCTTCCTCCCAGACCGGATGGATGCAGCGGCTCCTGCGCCTGAGCTAAGATAGAGCTCTGGGAGAGAGTTCCCCACCCCCTCCCTGGAAGTGCCTCAGAGGTGACCAGCACTGCTGTGCTTTGAGGGCGCTGTGTTCTAGCGGCTTCCCTGAGGTTGAGACTGAACAGTAAAGGCGACTCAAAGCCTAGCCTATGTGTCCCGGTGGGGCGTGGATGTCTGCAGCAGGTGACGTGAAAAGCCCCTGCGCTCAAACTGGGAAGTGTCTGCCAGAAACCGCGGTCCCTAGTTCAAAGGTTCTGCTTCTCTGGGACTTCCGTTCCACAGCCTCCAGCCAGCCGAGCCAGGCACTATGAGTTACCGCCCCGCCCACTCTTCAATCTCTTAAATACCCCGAGGCGAAAGCCTGGATTGCCTATGTCGGCCACACCCCCAGTGCCGAGATCTGCTGAGTCACCCCCGGGTTCCGGGAAGATCCAATCTCTGGCTTTAAATTTTAAAGTGGCTTAGATTTCTCTTCTGAACTGCTATTTTATAAGCAGAGAAGAGCTAACAGCCTGTGCCAGATTCCTCTATCTCAGTGGCTTCTCTGATTCCAGAGCCCTCCCCAGCGCGACCGGCGCAGTGTGCTACTACCCCACCATCTGCTCTGGCCTCTCTTCTTCCTCCCCTGGGAGCTGACCTTTCCCGCTGAAACTCCAGATTCTCTTCAGCTGGTTAAGTCCTGCTTCCAGTCCTTGTGGATTCTATCAGTCCAGCGCTATTTCTGAGGCTGATTATATCTGGTTGGTAGTGAAGGAAGAAAGGAGCTCACAGAGTCGCGTGTATCTTCTCCGCCATCTTGGCTCCGACCCTCCAACTTAGGTTTTTCTCAAGAGCCACAGGAGAAGTCTCTAACTGCATACTTGTCTTCCTTTACTTTCATCATATGACCAGCCCATCTTTTATCTTATATTTTCTTAATTATCCCTTCTATTCCTATTCTTCTTTAGAGTTCTTTATTAACCTTTGTGTGAAATTCTTTTTAAAATTATTTAGATATTCAATGATGAACAGAAACAGCTACACCCAGAGAAGGAACACTAGGAATTGAGTGCAAAATGTTTGCACTATTGTCTTTCTACCCAGGTTACTTATACCTTTGGAATCCAATTCATACCGTGCAACAAGAAATTTGGTTTTACACACATATATTGTATCTAGGTTATACTGTAACACATTTAATATGTATGGGATTGCCTGTCATCTAGGGGAGAGAGTAGAGGAAGGGAGGGGAAAATCTGGAAAAGTGAATACAAGAGATAATGTTACCCTTACCAAGAAAAAATTGTCACTTTAAATTTTCAAATAAAATATTACTTTAAAACAAAAAAAAATATTATTTAGATATTTATCATGAGCTAAAGTAAAAAAATAAACTAGCCATTAGTACCATACAATATTTAGGAATTTATAACTTCCAGCTGCTTCTCCATTGACTGTGGCAGAGTAGTGGAAAAAGAGACAGAATCATAAGGATTTTAGGCAGTCTATAAATTTTGATTTTATTGTTGGAAATCTAAATGTGAAATCCTTATCCAATGACCCAGTGAATAGACATACTGCTAGAGGAACTGAATCACATGAATCTTGATTTTCTTGCTATTAATGAAAACTGAAGAAGAGTGGAATTTATTGGTCCAATAGGGAGGGGAATAGGGGAAAGAGTTACAAAGAAAAAAAAATGAAATATTTTCTGCTCTGTAGGAGCTTATGTTTTATCAGGAGAAATAGCATTACACAAAGACATACATACAAAGTAAATTCAAGGTAACTTTGGGGAGTAGAAAGGTAGGTAGGAAAATTGAAGGAAAACTATAGAATGTAAGAGGTGATAAAGAAGACTATGTTCAAAGATTCAGAGAGAGGAACTTAATGGCATGTGTAAGAAACATGGATAGTTCAGATGGATTATACAATGCATTAAAAAGAGCAATATTATAATGATCCTGGAGAGAGGCTGGACTGAGTTTTCAAATGTGTTTTAAAAAATGTTGAAATGTTTAGAGATCAACTCAAGGCAGCCACAATTTTATAATTCTTATAGAAGCTAAGATGTGAGAGGCAGCAGTGTGGGTTGGAGTGTACAGGAAAGGCTTCCTAAAAAAATGAAAATTTAAAAAGTTAGCCTCTAAGAGTAGTAAGAATTTGGAGAGATAGAGACATGTAGAAGTAGAAGTAAAAAGAAAATGTTTCAGACAGGGAAAATATAAAGAAGGACATAGACAAGCCTACAACACAAGCAAAAGACTCATAGCATAACAAAAAACTAATATTTATACAGCAATTTACAGTGTGTGGAATGTTTTACAAATATTATCTTACTTTACCTTTATAAAAACCATGGGAGGTAGGTGCTATTACTTTCCTCATCTTATTGATGAGGAAACTGGGGGTGAACAGAGGGTAAGTGATTTGCCCATGATCATATGGTTCATAAAAATATAATGTGCAATACATTATAACAGCTAATCACTTTTGTAAATAATATAAATTTAGCAAATAATGAAAGATAAATTAGGTGGGTTAGATTATGGAGACTTTGGATGACAAGCAGAGTGTAGTATGGTATAGTATGAACCTGTCCCTGTCAATCCACTGAAAAGAAGAATTTAGCTAGTGAGACTAGAAAGTTGTAATAGTATTACTGTTTGGAAAAGGGGCATAATTACAAGTACTCTTATCATCAAAGAGACTTCTCCCCTCCCCAGGGTAGGAATTGCATCATTTGATACTGACAGTGTTCTCTATTGACTCATAGCAACACTCTAGAGCTTCACAATATGTTTCTGCTCCCTCCTCCATTGCCAGTTCCTGCCTATATTTCTGTCAACTTATTTAGCATTGTATGTAATGTCATGATTGCTCCCCAGGGTTAATGGCCCTAGAAGGAAAGCACAATTAGCAAATCCAGAAAGTGTTCCCATATGTTTACATTTCAATTTTCAAAACTAATTATTTCTTTAACTAGTTGATTCTATGCTGCTTACATCCCATTAGTAGATGAAACTATTTGCATTTCATAAGAATGCTTGACTTTTAAAAATCAAATATTTCATACTGGTAAACCAAGCTCAGGCAAATCTTTCTACATATTGAACTCTGATGAAATCACAAGATTTTATGCAAAGAAGCAAAACAATAATTTTAGAATTAAAAACATAAAGAGTAATTCATACATGGGTTAATTGTTCTTTGTCCTGAATATTAAACTTGTTTAATTCTTAGCATAATTGCTAAAATATTTACATGAGAGCCAGGGTGTCAGAGTGGATATTGGGCCAACTTTGAAATCAGGAAGACCTAGATTATGATCTTATTTTTGACACATGGTAATTGTGTGACCCTGGACAAACTAGAAATTTCCAAAGCATAAATTCCTTATATTGATATAGTTCTGCCTCTAAAGAACATAGAGAGTTGCCTGGGGCTATGGAGAGATTAAGATATTTGCTTGTATTCATTGCTGTTAAATACCAGAATCTGTACCTTGAACCCAGGACTTCCTGATTCCAAGGCTGGAAATTATTCCCACTATGCCGTGCTGCCCCCCAAATGGACTAGTAAGTACATGCTGAGTATATGAGTGTAGTTCTATAGTCTTTTCTCTCAAGTTACCATCACATACCAATGCAAGCCTTCAGAGTCTCATGAAAAAATTGCTATAGAAATCACAGATAGAGAGAACACAGCTTCAAGGTTTCGGCCAACAAATGTGACTGAAACCACATTATCCCTTCCTTTTGTTTAACCCGAATGGGAATATATTTTGACATTCCAGAGAGCTTCTCTCATTTTTATGAAAAAAATTTAATCTAAGTATTTTCCTATTCTACCCACATTTGGGTGAGTTCCATTTCTCTTTCTGATTTCATTAGCAGCCAGAGCACAAAAACCTTTCATTTCTTTCGTGAACCACCCACTTGATATCTTTTATGTTATAGCAATCCCCACACAAATTTCTCTTCCTTCATGGTGGTCCCATTCATAACTACAAAGAAGCAAGAAACCCAGAGGCTAAGCTCCAGAAGAGATTGTTAAATCACACATGTAGGCACATGGGTACACACATTTATACCCATACAATGCATATCTCCCATTCATGACACTCAGCATTCTCATTATTTGATGAAGATTATCAAGGCATCATTTGTATCAGTACCTGTCGAGGTTTGCTTTTTGGGCCTTAGAGAGACGACCCAGCATGGAGGGTAGTGAGCTCATGAGGGGAAGCATGTTGAGGCAATACTGGATGAGCGGAATCTCATCACCTAGTGCATTCACATTCATGAATTTGGTTTGTTTCTTTATTTCTTATTCGGGGAACAAGATTAAATCTTGCTGCCCCACTGTTTAGAGGTCTAGTACAGAGGAGTATCACAGTATAGTGGGGTATCAGAGCAAAGTGTCAAATGCTATATCCCCAGCAGCTATTTAATCAATGTCTCTGGGAGAAATATGAAGCAGAGAGGTGGAGGAACATATAGTATGGATTTCAACATAACAGCTCCAACTGAGACAGATGCCTAAAACTTTTTGTGATGATTACAGTCACAGGTCCCAACCTTCACAATAAGACTCTAAAGGATTCCTGAATTTTTCCTTCTTCAGTGTCTCCTAGACCACCTCAACCAAAGTGACTGGAATTTTTACATTATTTGCTCTTTTGGAGGAAGAAGGAAACAAGGAAGGAAGGAAGCAAGGAAGGAAGGAAGGAAGGAAGGAAGGAAGGAAGGAAGGAAGGAAGGAAGGAAGGAAGGATAAATGGGAGGAAGGGAGGAAAAAGGTAGGGGGAAGAGGAGGAAGAAAAGGAGGAAAAGGAGAAGGAGGAGAAGCAGGAGGAGGAAGAGGAAGAGGAGGAGAAGAAGGAGGAGGAGGAGGGAAGAAGGAAGAAGGAGGAAGAAGAAGAAGAAGAAGAAGAAGAAGAAGAAGAAGAAGAAGAAGAAGAAGAAGAAGAAGAAGAAGAAGAAGAAGAAGAAGAAGAAGAAGAAGAAGAAGAAGAAGAAGAAGAAGAAGAAGAAGAAGAAGAAGAAGAAAGAGGAGGAGGAGGAGGAGAAGGAGAATGAGAAGAAGGAGAAGAAGGAGGAGGAGGAGGAAGAGGAGGAGGAGGAGGAGGAAAAAAGCAAGAAAAAGAAAGAAGAGAAGTATTCACTATTTTGGATAAACATTTCAATTATCTGAGGTGAAGACATTAAGCTAATAATAAAGCTTATTTTTTAAAAATCACATTAGCTTGCATCATCTCATATCAGGATAGAACACAGATCTGTGAATATGTAGAGGAGTTGAGCTAAGAATAGATTTAGTGAAAATAATGAATTCTGGATTGAACATGAAATACTTTACAGTTTCATGATGGCATTAAACATTAGAAAAACAATAAAAATAAGGGAAAAACAGAAGGAGGGACAGAAAGCAATTCATTCAATCACTCTAATGATCATATTGTAGGCAGCATATTAAGCCTGGTGATACAAAGGAAGGCAAAAATGTGTGGTCTATGCACTCAAGTGGGTCATATTCTAATATAAAGGAAAAATGAGGAAGAAAATTTGTGAAAAAAAATTGTACATCCCAAGATGTATATAACGTAAATGGGAAGTAGTCTCAGAGTGAAGGCACTAGTGGTAGAAGGAAAGAAGACAGGCCTTCTGAAGAAGATGGGATGTGAGCTAATTATGAAGGGAGCCTAGAAAGCCTGAAGGCAGAAATAAGGAGGGAAAGCATTCCAAGCATGGGGGAATAGTTTGTGAAAAGGCATGTATTTGGAAGATGGAGTATTGTGTGCAAAGAACAAGAAATGTACATACACACACACACATAGCATAAAAGGTAGGCAGGAGCCATTTTGAAGACAGAGACAGAGAAAGACAAAAACAGTCAGAGTCAGAGAGAGAGAAGGAAGGAAGGGGGATGAGGTGGAAAATCCATTCCAAATGCACTTTTCTAAAAAGACCTTCAGCAAAGAATCTTACCATTTATTAATGTGATCTAGATTATTTCAATTTGCCATAGAATCCCAACCTGGAATTCTTTCCATGAATAAACCCTGAATCACAGAATTTCAGAGTTGGAAGGAAACTTATGAATGAGATTCTAAGAGTTCAGCCTCCTATGAGGAAACTCTTGTTCAGTCTCACTGACTGATGGTCTTATACATTTTAGAGTGGAAAGCCTCTTCTCTTCCAAAACAGTCAGTGAACAGAACTACCAATGACTTGAAATGCTAATAGAGGATGGAAAATTACGCTTTTTATTCTGATAGGATATCAGTGTGGGAAGAGCTGAGAATATTATATATGAATATTCACCCCAGGTGTCACTATACATTCAGTGTATGTCATATCAAGCCCTTAAACTCTCATTATTCAATCAGACATTAACATCTAGTTTCTCCTTAATTTGCTCCCTTCTTACCTCACAAATATGTTATGAAAGGCAAAACAGATAATGTAGTTCCCGGACAGACCTTCCTATCCCAAAGGTGCTATTACAAGCTCAAACATTTTCACATTCTCAAGTTATATCTTCTCCTTCTATGCACAGTTCTGAAACTATGCACAGTTCTGAAAAATTAATAGCATTAATATTGATTAATATTGTAGTTGATACTTTCCATTTTTTGAGTGTTCCTTTATTTTAGGGAGTTTAAAAAGCAGTCCTTTAGTACCTTTAAAACTGTTTATTTTATAATATGAATTTATTTTGTATGTATTTGATCAGAAATAGTTCTTCCATATTCCATATTTAAAATATAATTTCCATTTCTTCTTATAGCATAGGGAGTAGAGTTCAAAGATCATTATCATTAGTGATATAAATCCTGGGGTAATTTTTTTGTTTATGTGTATTTGTCATCTTTCATTAAATTTTATCGATAATTGTAATTGGTATAACTTGGCCTAGTTGGTTCTCATGCTATGCTTTCTGTATGCTTGTTTTCCTCTACACTGTTCTATCCCTTATTTTGTGATAGTAAACTGTCTATAATCTTCCATAATCTTCTTCTGTAGTGTTTTTAAAACGAGTTTGGATTCTAAACTGCTGGTGCTTTTGCCTGCCGTGTATCAGACTTTTGTAAAAATATTGTGTCTACTAGCTAAAGCAGTTTTGGTTCTAGTCTTCTTTGTCCTCCTCCATGTGTCGTTTATTTTATAATGCTAAAAATTCTCTAAGAAATGGGTGGAAAGTCAATGCCTTTATGTTTATCCACATCATTTTTTAGATACTAGTTCATTTAACTATGTCAGATTGGAATTGTTTTAATTGTATGCATTAATTCATTGCCTACCACATTTCTTTCTTCTAATTATGTGCTGATTTTGGTCTTTGCTTCTCCTAATTTAACTTTTAATTATTAGATTCAAGTTGTCTCAAATAAATTGAAATTTGGGAAAGACCCTAGCTAGCTTCAAAAGGCCAGGTTCTCCGAGCACCAGAGACCATCACCCTCCTAATGTCATTAGTCCTCTTTGAGAATGAAGGACAAACAAAAAGTCTATTTAGCTAAACACAGGCAAATAATTCTGAAATGAGTTTCTGATTATTCCATTCTTCATTGATGTCTCCTTATGGTTGCCCCTGAAGGTAATTTTTTGGTCCAGGAAAATGCATTTTGGAGCTTGATTATATACACTATATTATATGCTGTTATTATATTGTTGTCATATTATTGTGGGTGTAAGTCTTGGATCCCCAGTGATATTAAAGACTACTTAGTGCTATACACTTTGATTATACTTTATGCCATACTAGGCACATAGTCAATGGTCCAGGGTACTTTTACACCATGTTTTAGTGACAGAGGACTGGAAATGGAGACCAAGGCATTAGGAGTAGTCCGTCATCCCAAAGCCTCTCAGCAAGGATGCTGAGCAGAACATACTGAGGATGGTTTGTCAGCATCGACTTACTACCTCCTGTTGGCTTGAGTTGCCTTTGATACAGTTGAATGTAAGCTCCCTTAGGCCTAGAGGAAGAGCCCAGACTGATTTATTTGTTGAATGTCACAGCTGTCTCAAGCAGTTGTTTAAAGTTGGGGTGCAGGGCATCCCTTCCACAATGAAAAATGAGATAATCCACTAAACTCCGAAAGAGCACTGCACCCTGGGAGGCACATTGATTTCTTCTTTCTCTCTTCTGAGGCTGCACATTTTGGTGCCAGCATGAGGACTGGGATCAATAAGACAAGAGTCTTCTATTAAAGACAACATAAAAACATATATTTTTTGATTCAAGGGGAGGGGTAAATGAATTCTGATGCTCAAAAAAGCAAGACACCAATAGATCAGGTAACAGGTGGAACAAGGACGTCAAAGTATAGTGGAAAAAGCATTGGTTATGGAGTAAAAGTTGCTATTGTTCAGCTCATTTCAATCATGGCTGACTCTTTGCCACCCTCTATGGGGTTTTCTTGGCAAGGATCCTGGAGTAGTTTGTCATTTACTTTTCCTACTCATTTTATAGCTGGGAAAATTGAGACAAGGTTTATCTCAGGATCAGTAAGTACCCAAAACTCTATCCATTGTACCATCCAGCTGCCCCAATGGAGTAAAAATTCCCACCTCAATCGCTTGGAAAGTTACTTAACTATATTAGAAGGTCTCCAAGGCTCCTTCACAACTCTAGATATATGGTCATATGTGGTTCACAATTTGCCTCATGCCCTCTCCCACCCCAGTGCTTTCATTTGGCCATACTATGCTCCACAGTAATGAAGCCTTTGTCTAGCCCTGTGGAGTAGTCTATATTCTTTGCAAATTTTCATTTTAAGGGAATGAAAAAGCTGTGAAAGCATTCTGATGATGTCTTTATCCTCATACTTTATGGAGGAAGACCAATGCAACTCTGCAGCTCATTCTAAAAGGGGCATGTGACTCAGTCATCAGTGTATGGTCCGGAGTTACTCTCCCTTTTGCTCTCCCCAAGTCCATCAGCCTATTGCAACTTATACAGAGCTCTCCCTATCTCATTTTCTACATGCACATATTTTCTAAGCCATTCAGTCTAACCCTAGATTTTGCATTGTTATGTGTTAATCCTTCCATCATTTTCTCTGGATGCTGCCTTGACTCATTTCCCATTCCTTGTTCCTATAACAAGTAGTATTCAATAAGTTGCTTTTGAACTGAATTGAATTGAATCAAACATATCCCTGATCAGGAAGCCTTGGTCTGAATCCTGGCTCTGTCACTTAATAAACTGTGATCCTGGCAAGTCACTTCTCTCTGGGCTGTTCCAGATGATCTGTAATTTTCTTTGTATCTCTAAATCTCATGACTATGAGATAAAAAGAGAATAAGAATAGGGAAGCAGGGAGTTGGGGAAATCACTGGCAGTAATATGTTTATTACCACTAATAAAATTTAAATAATACTTTAAAGTATGCATAGCTTTTACCAGCTGTGTGATGCTGGGCAAGTTACTTAACCCCGTTTACCTCAGTTTCCTCATCTGTAGAGAAGGAAATGGCAAACCACTCCAGTATCTTTGCCAAGAAAACCCCAAATGGAGTCACAAAGAATGAAGCAACTCAAAAAACAACAACAAACCACTTGGCTGCTCCAATTGAATTAAATATGTCAGTAGAAATCAGCTGGATATCATTTCAGCCTTTAGGTATTAATTCAATCTGTGAATAGCATTTTTCAATTTTGGTCCTTAGAGCTTTAAACAAATATATACAAATAGACAGCATGAGATTATATTAAGTAGGACCAAATATATCCTTTGAAAGACTCATAATTAATCTGAGACCATTGGGACTCTGTCCTTGTGTGAGAAATGTAGAGGTCAAGAATAAATGTAATATATGTCCTTTAGCAGAGAACAGTAAGTAGAAGTGTAGGTCCTGGGAGGATGTAGGGAGCAGTGTATGTGTAACGGACAGGGACAGCAAACTGTCTGTATCTTTCCTTCCTTCACCTACAAAAAGAAACTACAATCAGACATATTCTGTCCCATTTTCTCTTCGGACACTCACCTTCCCTCCCTTTTTAGAAGCAGGCCAGCTTCTCTCCTACCCTCTTGCCCTAAGCAATAATATTTTCCTCCATTGAGAATGGATAATAACCCCTTCCATGGGGAGGGAACCAACTGCGGAATTAAACAACCTCTAAGACACTATCAACTTTTGAGGTTCTATCCCCTAAACCATTCTAGCAATAAATTCTTGCTCTCACAAAAGAGAATTTGTCTTAATTTCTTCAGGAGGTATTTATGCGTCATGAATTAACATTTTGATTTGAGGGCCCATTTCTCACTGCTTACGCCAGCTAGCCCCTGGTAGTAATTTCCCAGTGCTGAAATAGCTAATTATGGCTGTAGCAGAGGATACTAAGACTCGAACATGAGAATAACTTCTCTCTATTTTGGAATCTAAATCCATATGTAAACACATCAGGAGAGAAATGTTCATACATTGCTTGTGCATGCATGTGGAAGGGGATAGGGTTGATACAGAAATACAAGATCTCTATCCTTAGGGCTTCATTTACATTGGATAGTTCAAAGAGACCTTTAACTAGGCTAAAAAAATCCATAAAATCTTTTCTAGTTGGAAGGTAGAAAAACTCCCAAAGTTGAGAAAACAATTATCAGTGGTGCATTTCTAGAATCATTAAGAGGCTAAGTGACAAAGCCACAATATATATAATGCAAACATAATTTGAAAGACTCTGTATAGCTAGGCATCTATCTAGAGATGGAAATATATGGAAAGAGAAAATGTTTTAGTTTTCTGATTGAAGGTGGTGATAGAAATGGCACTGAGATGGAAAGGGGCATTGGAGCTAGGCCATGTTTTCAGCAGTTCTCTGAGTACTTGCTTAATTCAGAGCTCCATTATTTCTGCCCAGAGGCCTTGCCAAGTTTGCAGAGAGAAAGAATGGGTTGAATGCGACTGTCACAGAAGGCTAAAACATTTCAGGCAGAGCTTTGTTGAAAAGGCTTTCTGAGCACACAAATATAGAACACGAACACATCAGGACAAATATCACTAAGGCAGTTGTTAGGCCATGGTAGTACCATGGCTCTGTCACTTACACTCGAAAAATAGTCTTAGCTCCATTTTTTCAGCCCAGAAAGACTCTGAAGGTCACATTTATGTCTGAAGCACCTGGCATGGTTACTGTAAAGAACTGAAATACAAGGCAGGGAGCTCTCATGAGTCTGAATCGGAGGCTAAACATTCAAGAAAATGAGAGCCCAGTTGCAAGAAATGGGCAAGCATAAATAGGCTGTGATTATTGACCATGGAACCCATAGGGGAAAGCAAGGGATACTGCCAGAAGTTTATGTTCCATTTCACCATTCTTCCAATCACCCAAATTTGAAGTTTTAATTTATCTTTGCCTCATTCCCCATATCTAATCTAAGTTTCTTTGAGTGAACCTCCACAGTCTCTTTCATTTCATTCACTACTTCACTCATACAACTTGTTTTAGTTTGGGTTCTCATCATCAAAATGAGGGCCAAATGAAATAACTAACATATATAAAGTACTATATAAATGCAAGTTGTTGTTGTTATTACCATCATTATTATATTATAACCCCTTTTTTGGATCTTTGAAAATACTCTTCTAATTGTACATGTTTAACTTGTATTGGATTACTTGCTGTCTAGGTGAAGGGGTTGAGGGAAGGAAGGGAGAAAAAAATTTGGAACATAAGGTTTGAAGTGTGAATGTTGAAAGCTATCAATGTATGTGTTTTGAAAATAAAAAAGCTTTAAAAGAGAAAAAAAAGAAAAAAAAATACCCTTCCAACTGACTTACCTTCATCTATTCTTGTATCCTCTCTAGCTCATTCTTCAGCTCAAAAATTTTCAATGGATCCATCTTCTCTCTAGGATAAAATACAAATTCCTTGGCTTGGTCTGCTTATCTGTTCTTTAATTTTAAGGGACAATGATGTTCCAAACATTCCATTTACCCCTGCTCAAATTATGAAGTATATTAATCATATAAAATCTGATGTAGTGGACAAAATATACTGAGGATACCATTCCCAAAACTGTCTTGGATTGGTCTTAAGATAAATGATAGCATCTGTCCTGAAGAGATCAGCCCTGCTGAGAACTCTGGGCTAGCTTTAAGTGACCAAAAGAAATTAAGTTTAGTGCTATTTTGTTCTCAGGAGAACAAAGGAAACTAGAGCTTTTGAAAAATCTACCAAGTTAGGTTAAGATGACCTGAAAGCCTTTGAATATACTAATCATAGTAAACTAAATAGGGGTGAATGCAGGAGCTGGTAAAAATTCACAAAGTGTCAGGGGCAGCACATAATGGAATCATCAGTCATTCCATCTGTTTCTTTTTGCATCTCACTCTCCTCCTTCTGGAAAAGGGATGTAGTCTCACCATACTTTGCATCACCTGGCCCTTAAAGCTCTCCACAAACTGACTTGTACTTTTATGATCTCATTTTATATTATTCCACTTCAGAAACTATTTTCCACAGTGGATTTACCTGATCTCCTCCTGCCCTCTCTCAATTCTGTGCTTTTGTGTAAGCTAGCTCCAACAGCTGGAATGTTTTCCCTCCTCACTTCATCTTATTTATATGCAGCTCAAGCACTAACTTCTACACAGAGCTTTTCCTGATGCCCCCAATTGCTAATGCCCTCATCACTACCTTATAGTTAACTCTGGTATTTGTTTTGTATTTATTCTGCATATGTTTATCCACATAATGTTGCCTCTGTTGAAAGAACACAAGCTACTTGAGAGCAGGAATTGTTTCCTTCATTCCTCTATCTCTTTGTCTCTCCCTTTTTTCTTCATTCTTTCCTTCTCTTCCTCCTTCTCTCCCTTTCCCCCTTCCTTTCTTCTTTCCTTCCTTTATCCATGCTTGCATATATACATTCATATCTCTAATGTCTGGCACAATGATTTGCACATAGCAGATAACTGTTGATTATTTGGAATCCTTCTCTTCCTTAAAAACTCAATTTTGGTACTATGTTCTCCAAAAAGCCTTCTCTGTATCTCTTCTAGATTAAAATTAAAAAGATTTACTTCTTGCTCATCAGATATTTTAGGGCACTTCTTTTGAATCTTTTCTTTTCTCCTATTACAATCTGTCATACAAAGCATGATTTAGTAGACAGATGGCTAAATATATATTTATAAAGGCCTCAATTCAAATCTCACCTTATATGCTTATTCTTTGACTGAGCAAAGCATTTCACTTCTCTCAGACTCAGTTTCCTGAATCTACTTCAAAGGTTATATGAGAGAGAGAGAGAGAGAGAGAGAGAGAGAGAGAGAGAGAGAGAGAGAGAGAGAGAGAGAGAGAGAGAGAGAGAGAGACGGAGATAACAGTAATAGCAATAAAAAAGAGAAAAAGAAAAGAAAAAAAGACAGATAAAAATAATTTTGCAAAACCAAATGTGAAATGGGTTTTCTGTGGCTCTACCCTGTAGATCTATTATATTTTACATTGAACCACCACTCTATAATTCTCTGATATTTAAGAGTGAGTTAGAGATTGTATCTCTTTACTACCATTTGATTAAGTCCCCATTAATTGCTTTCCTCTTATTTGAAGGCTCCAGTAACTAGCCCCACAGTTTCCTTTAATCACTTAACATCACATTAGTTTTTTTTTTAATAAAGGGATATTAACTTCAAAGATATAATAAGAACAAACTTACAAATATTTTTCGCAACATCTCTAGGGCACAATACACACACCACCTCTGTTTCTGGGAAGAGAAGAATTATTGGGCTCTCAGGTTATCATACTTCTTATATGGCATTAAATTCACTAGCTCAAGTCCAAAGGCCAACTGGGCTAGTGTTGCTGCACCCTTGCTCCTCAAAGCTTTGCTGCTGGATTGATTGCAATATAAAACCTGGACTTCTAGACTTCTGGACCTGCATGGTTTGAACTACTGGTTCAGAGACTCCATTCCCTGTATCTAGAACTAAAGAGGACAAAATAAAAAAGACTGATACCATTGGTCTGTTTCTCAGGGCCACAAGACCTAAAGAGGTAAGGTAACCCTCAGCATCTTCTCGTACCACATGGTATCACCTGCTATGATTTAGAGTCCTTCATCCCCAGAGTGGAATAAAGCAAATGCCCAAATCTTGCTTGATCAGGCAGTTTTAAAGAGGCATATAGTTACACTACATATTTAATGGAAAAAGACTTCTTCCAACTATGGGGTAGGCAAAAAGCAGAATGTTCCCAAATGCGTCCTCAGCTTTAGTGATCTAGACATATGCCAAGCCCCATCACACAAGTTCATTACATCTGTCTGTCTATCTGCCTTTCTTTCTTTCTACCTGTCTATCTATATATCTATTTCTATATGTACATATATTTATAATAAAGAGGATAAAAATAATAATAGCAATAAAACCTACTGTGGCTTTTACCCCTTTTATTAGGCTTATTTGTGTTCATGCCATATTTCCATATTGAATTACAAATTTTCTGAGAATAGATCTTCTGTGCTTGGATTTTTTTTTCTTTTAATCTCTCTCTAACTAGCATATTATCTTTACAAATAACAAGTATTTGATAAACATTCACTGAATGTAATTTGTATCACTAAAAAGTACTTGGAAGATTTAATTGCCTTTGAATCTGGGTCAGTTCTGGCCTCCCTAAATTATTCCTCTGGATTAAAAGAATTTTTTGCTGGCTTTTGACTATATCTGTGTCAATTACATCCTCCGGACAGATGTAGATCCAATAAGAGGTTATGAAAAATTTGGGGATGACAGCTCAAGCACAGGTGGAATTGGATGTCCCCCCAAGATGCCTTCCACATCCAAGAGTCTGTGATTCCATGAACCTATTATTTCTTTTAGACTCCATACAAATGGATCAGAGAGGCACTCAGGATAATAACAACTCACATTTCTTCAGCACTCTACAGTTTACAATGTATTTCCTTCACCAAAATCACATAAAGCATGCAACCTAAGTTTAGTTATCTACATTTTCAAAATAAAGCTTTCCTGAAGTCACCTAGTCAGTAAATAACACTATCTGGACCTTAATCCAAATTTCCTGTCACACACACACACACACACACACACACACACACGCACGCACACACCATGAAGTCTCTAAGAAAATTCTAGCAGAGAAACTGGCTGGGAAGAAATCCTTTATTGCTAATCAAATATGCTAACAAATAGGAGAGTGAGTCTTGGAACCCACCCCCAGTCCATTTCGAACTCCCTCCAATTAGGTTTGAGAGCTCCATGGGAAATGGCTGGAAACACTGTGAATCTGACATTGTTCTCTGTCCCTCCTCGCCATCTGTGGCAGCGTATCCGCCATCCCACAAGCACAGAATCCTCCTTGACCCTCTCCACCTACCATCTCCAGCAGCTGTTGCTCTGATGAATTGGCAGTCCCAAGCATTGGTGAGCACTCTATCAGCATTTACAACATAGACACCCTACCTTATCACAACACGATACACACACACACACACACACACACACACACACACACACACACACACATTCACCCCTCACTTAAAATCAATTCAGGCAGAACTGAGATTCAGAATGAGTCCTTGGATCAGAACCTGTGCAAGGTCATTCAGCCCACAGGGAAGATACCCTCTTCTCTCCTGGAAGAGGTGGGAGAATACAGAGATAAATACCTAAAAGGGTTTTTGCTGATATCAAGCCTTAAATAAAATTGCCCACGAACTTTGGGATGATGAAACACATGCTAGAAAGCTCCATTCTGCCCTCCGTTGTGATAGTTGCCTGCGGAAGGCCATTCCACCTCCCTTTGCGGGCAGGCCTTTTCCAGAATAGCTGTCTCCACAGCAGTAAGTCTCCAATTTGCAGGATTATCTTTATGTCTAATAGATATCTCAGCACCTCAGCAGGTCAGCAGGGTCAGAATGTGCTAATTGGCTCTGGTTCCTACCAACCTACATGGCTTTTGCTGGCAGCTGAGCTCCATTTGGCAAGAGAGAGAAACACTCCCAACCGTTGGAAGTCTTAAAGAAAAGAGGAAATCAGAGGATTCAGATCCAAGCTGATGCTCAAGGCCAAGTGCTCCAATAAGCAGTTCTGACCAAGGGGGAAAGAAGCAGGTTGCCACCCACAGGCAGGTTTTGAGCTGAACGGTCCTTACCAAGGGAGAATAAGGAAATGAAGGGCTACTGGAGGTTCTTGGGTGGGGGGTAAAAACAGACGGAATGGATTTTGGACAGTTTCTCTATTTCTAACCATTCTTTATTCACAAAACTAATATTAGCCACAGTGAACTCTTTTATCCCAGCTTCCTCTTCTTAGACCTTAGTTATGGTGACAAGACAATTCAGAAATGTCACTTAAATAAACATGCTCATTTTCCCATTATCTGTTCCCTCCACTCTCCAGCTTTTTTCCTCTTTTTCATACTATAAAGAGACAAAAAAAGAAAATTTGTGCCCACTGACTCAAAAGAAAAGCAGCATTCGTGAGTGAAGGAGATCTGTAGTGTCCATTCCCTCATTTAATACTAGGAAGGAAAGAAAAAAGTATTTGATAATCACCTACTATGTCCAAGGCACTGTGATAATCACTTTACAAACGTTAAATGCAATTACTAGTCTTATTTTACAGTTAAGGAAACTCATGCAAATAATTAATATGAACAATTAATAATTTATTTGATTGTAATTTAAATAATATTAAATATTAATAATAGTATTAATAATAATAATATCTAGCATGTAATAGCAATATACAAAATTTTATGGGAGTTGAAGGGGAAGATAAATAGAAGTTAACAAAATCAATATCTTATTAAAAAGTATTCATAAATGGGGCCTAATGAAACCTTTCTTACTAAAGTCAGCTAAGTGGCAGACAAGTCATTCAGCCAGTCTGCCTCAGTTTCCTCATCTATAAAGTGAGATTCTCAAGATTGTTGTGGGATCAGATGAAATAATATTTATAAAATATTTCATGAATATTAAAGTGCTATAAACATGCTATTATTATTTTCTTTTTATCCTTATTCTAAGTCCTCTCAGATCCTAACTAGCTTTAGTAACCCATAAAACCTCATTAAAATACTCTCTTCCAATTGAGCTAAGCTCTTCAAAGTCCTCAATATGATTTGTACAAATTACCCAGACCTTGTCCTTGCCTACTTGGTCCTTGAATGTCCTCCCCTTCTTTCTCTCCCTTTTAATCCTAGGCAACCACTAAAAATAGGTCCAAATCAAAGCCTATCTTATTTATCAAGTTTTCTTCCCCAATCTCTTGGGACCAACCTTCATGAATTCTAAGAGTCCCTATTGTTGATATCCACTCCTCAGTCATTGCCAGTCAATCAAACAAGTCTTTATTAATCACCTACCAATATGTATGTGTGTGAAGAGTTGGGAGCACCCAACAAAAGCAAAATAGTTCTGATCTCAAGGAAGTTATATAATGTTGGGGAGAAAAAAATGTATCCATATAGATATGTACAAAATACATTCAATACACATACAAGGTAATCTTTTAATGGAAGGCATTAACAGCTGGAAGGGCCAGAAAAGGATGTATATACAAAGTGGCATTTCATAATCTGAAAGAAACCAGAAATTCCAAGAGGAAGAGGTGAGGAGGGAATGGAACCTGTTTCTTTATGGAATATATAAAATATATTTTATCTATTTTAATATATTAGAGGTTACATGTTATATGTTATTATTTATGCACATATATTTTTAATATATAACCTTTCTTTGACTGATAATTCTTTGAGTATAAGAGACTTTTTCTTATATATCTTTCATATCTTCCACAGAGAATGGCAGATTTTGAGAACTGGAAAAAACCTCAGTGTCATCCATCTAATCCAATTTGTTGTTTTGTCCTTCATTCTCAAAGAGGATCAAAGTGACATCACTGTGTTAGAATCAAATTATAGTATGTTCAACTGTAGCTGATCAGACCAATATGAGCTCAGAATGCTCTTCCACAGATGTCACAAATAGTTCCTATAAACATTTGGGTTAAGTTCTCTAACTTTGTGCATCTCACATTTCTTTTGTGCTACTTTAATTCTGCTTTGGTTTTAGTGCACAGCACCTTCTCTGATGAGGGCATTCCCTCCTTTGATACTGTAACTTGCAGGAGCTTATGGAATATTATGTCAAAACATTGTTGCCCAGAAAAGTTCATCAGTACTGGACATCCATTTCATGGACAGGTTTTGGACAAAGGATGAGGCTTTCCCAGTCACCAATGGAGTGAAACAAGGCTGTGTGCTAGCTCCCATGATTTGTAGCATGACATTTTCAGCTACTCAAATACCTTCAGTGAGGATGAAGATGGCATCATGGTCAGCTATCACACAGCAACTAAGTTCCACATCTTGAAAAAGCTCCAAGCCAAAACTAAAGGGGAGGTGCATGATTTCCTGTCTGCCGATTGTGCATTCAGTGCAGCCTCCAAAGGTGAGATGCAACGAAGTATGGAATGATTCTCTGCTGCTTGTGCTAATTTTGGTTATTGAATCCATTCTTCTTCTGTAAGGAGGAGGAACCAGTCATGTTTCAAAATAGACTGTTACACATTTGAATAATTTGAATAGGAAGTGTTTTGTTCCCTGACATCAAAACATCCAGAAATTGGGCTTCTTGGTATCTTCCACCCTTCTCTCCTGCTTCTGCCTTCTAGGAAAAGTCTAATCTCTCCTATAAATGACAGTTGTTCAAATATTTGAAAAAGTGTACTCACTAAGTCTTCTCTTTTCCAGGTTAAACATGCCCAATTCCTTCAACCTAACACCCTGCTGGGCACAAAATGATCAGTTAGTAGTATTGAACTGAATTGAATTCTTGGCCATTCAAACTATAAAAACCAAAGCAATATAAAGCAGCCACCCATCCATGGCAAATTTCGATAGGTAATCTCATTAGTGCTCTTTCTACTAATCCACAAGAATTAATAAATACAACTCCATCCTGTTAGGAGATACTGTTCTCCCCCTGGATTTGAAATGAGCCATCAGAAGGAAGAATTGTAGAAGCCTGGCTAAATGTGGCTTTGAATCCAGACACCAGGTTGTGTCCCTAATCAGACCTCCCTAGAGTAATAAGGTCTTCTGATCATTTCCTGCTCTAAGCTTCCCTAGTGGTTCCCTGTTTACCTCTCTGATAATTCCTTTCAGTAGATAATCAGAGTTTCACATTTAAAATCACTTAAGTTTGAATAGGCTTTCTCCAGGTCCTTTGAGTGCTTAAATATTTCATATCAGTTGTACTTGAAACTTCCTAAGAGCTTACAGCCCCAGGAGCAAAAGAAAGACTCAGAAGGCAGCCCAAAGAGGATCTCCCTAGTTGAGAAATCCTTTCTCATAGATGGTTCAGCTACATGAAGCTTCCTGATGACCAGCTCTCCCTTTGGATATGTGTCTGCAGCCTGCTTTTTTAGGCTCTTTTTATGTTAACCCTCTCCATAATAATATTCCATGAGAAGATGTCAAGTTACTCTTATATTTGGGAAACTCAAGGGTCAGTTCCCCTGCCACAGGACCTCTTTACCTCCAACAAAATCAAGTAAGACTAAAAGCTTGCAGATAGAATTTTTTCCCTTACAGCACTAGATTCTGGTTGGTCTTCAAGCCTTTCCCCACTCTGGTCTATTTTTTACTCATTTATCAGAGTGATCTTGCAAAAGTACGCGTTTGAAATGTAATTTCTCTATTCAGTAAACTCCAATGGTTCCTTATTAGCTCCATATAAAATTCTCGAGGACATTAGGTGGTGCAAGGGATAGAGTGCTGGGCCTAGAGTCAGGAAGATTCTTTTTCTTGAATTCAAATCTATCCCTAGATGTTTACTAGTTGTGTGACCCAGGCCAAGTCATTTTACCCTGTTCCCTAGATTTTCTTATCTGTCAAATGAGCTGAAGAAGAAAATGGCAAAGTACTCCAATATCTCTGCTCAGAAAACCTCAAATGGGGTCATGAAGAACTGAAACATGAGTGAATAAAATCCCCTCCTTAGCTTTCAAAGCAAAAACATTTCCTGATTTCTTATGCCTTATTTCCCTCTCCATTCTTTACAATCCAGTGGCACTTACCCATTTGTTATTCCTTGCACAAAGCATGCCCTTTTACTCTCTGTACCACATGCATTCAGTGCTTTCCCTTCATGTCTTTACCTCATGACTTCCCTGGCTTACTTCAAAAATGAGCTAAAAATCTGCCTTTCTGTAAGAAACTTTTCCTGGTCCCACTTAATGCCAGTCCCTTCCTATGAAATTATCTCCAATTATTTTTTAATACATTATCTCCATGATTAGAATATAAACTTTTTGAGGACAGAAACTGTTTTTGCCTTTCTTTTTGTCCACAGCACTTAGCCTCATATGTTATATGCTTAATAAATGCTTATTTACTTGAATTATTTATTTTGCAAAAATCAATGACAGTAACAATACTTGATAAAAAAAAATCTCTAGAACACTCCATTGGTTATCTCCTTCCAAGTTGTCAGCAGACCTTTAATTGTGTTTGACCCCCAGCCACTTAACAAATTTAAAATCTACACAATATATTATCCTATAGGATATGCTTCTATCATTTGCACTTTTATGCTCAGAACTTCTGTCCTGGAAGCCCATTGTCATGATTGATGAATGCTTCTTCTGGCCCATTATGTCAGTAAACCTTTAGCAATGTTTCACTAAATCCCCTACTCTCTGTTCATTTCCTACACAGAGTCATTAACTGCCTTCCACTATCCCCATCCATTCTTATTCGTCCACTCTCCAGTTCTGTAACCATTATTAAAAGATTATACTTTGGAAACATGATCAAATTAAACTCTTCCATTGTTCCTAGATGAGCTGCGTCAACCTACTGTGCTTTATCCCTATATATCATTGATATAACTTTGTCCAAAGAAGCTCTTTTTGATTATTGCTCCTCTTTGCTTATTATCTCCTCAACTTAGAATGAAAGGTTCTTGGAGCATGAACTGACTTTGCCCTTATATTTATATGCCTAGTGATTCTTGTCACATAGTAAGTACTTAATAAATTATTCATTCATTCATTACCAATTGCTCTGATAAAATCTAAGTAAAATATACCTATACCATTTCCTGATTAAATAGTCTAGCTACTTGTCAAAAAAGAGAATGACTTTAGTCTTCATAATCTCTATTTGAGGAAGTATTGAATTTTTGTGATCATAGCTTCCTTTTCTAAGATGCTCACTAAATATTTCTTTAACATTATGTTCTAGAATTTTACCAAGAATCAAATTCAAGCCAATTGGTTAATAATTTGCAGACACCATTCTCTTCCTTTTTTGTTTTTTAAAGCAGGACATTTACTCCTCTCTAATCTGGCAACACTACTATTTTCCTTCATCTTTGAAAGGTCACTGATAGTGGCTCAACAATCATAACTGGCCATTCTTTCTATATTTCTTGATGTAGCTGATGGGTCTTGCAACTTGAAATCAATTTTTCAAATGAATCTGTGATGCTTTTATATTATACATTTGAAAATCCTCTCCAATAATTCAGATTGCAACTTATCAATGCTTGTCCATCTTGCTTGACTTTTGTCCATGTCATTCCATATGTTCACTTCACACCCAACATGCTGGAGATCTTTCTTACTCTCTTTTGAGTCAAGTAGTTTTACTGTCTATCCTTTGCTGATTATCATTATTCCATCCATCATACATAATGATATAATCCATTCTTTGATCTTTCTCTTTTCTCCAACATAGAAAGCTTTTCCCTGAAACAAAAGCTCATTTGTTTTTTTTAAATGCTATTCTTCTTCTTTGGATACTGTATGATATTGGTTTTATTAAATGTCTTTGAGAATACTAGAAATCTAAGTGGAAGATAACCCAAAGAATAACAGAGGATAAAAAATAAACTGACTGCAACACATTGCATGAAAAAAAGACTTGCTATAAAGAATTTCATCAGTGATATATTTCTCACTAGAATAAATTAGGAGCTTGTCATGAGTTCAATCAGTGAATTTACTCTAGTGATATCTATGTAACATGAAGAGACTTCAAGAAAGATCCATAGAATATTGAGTAGAACCCTCTGTGGTAAATTTATGGAAAGGTAGAGTAAGAAGACATGAATAAATTGTCATCTACATCAGCAGTGAACTATCCACCCAGATAAAATCACAGCCCCTATGACATTTTAAAGCAAAATAACATCATCATTTTTGTTGTTTAATTTTCCTTTCCAATATATTCAGATCCCTAGCATTCTTAACACTATACTTATGGTACTTGGGGGGAGGGATATAACCAAGATGGCAGAATAAAGCCAGGAAGTTGTTTGAGCTCTCCCAGTTTCCTTCAAAAACCACATGAAACCAAGCCTCTGAACAGAGACTGATGGAATGAAACCTCTCTCCAGCTCAAGAAAGGTGAATCTCACTGGTGTGAAAAATGTGTTCAGAACAGCTCATATAGAAAGCAGGTAAGAGCTGGTAAGATAAGTCTTAACCACAGAAAATCAGCCACAAGACCCTCAGTGCTAGCTCAGAAGAAAAGCAGATTAATGGGTATGTTTCCAGTCACAACTCAGAAGGCAAAACTCTGGGAAACTAGGCTATTTCCTGAAAAGAACAGGCAAAACTACCCCCTGCAAACATAAGGGGCCCCTATGCTCAAAGCCAATGCTCTGAGTTGCACAGAAACCTTGGGACAGTGCCACCATTACTCCATGAGCAGAGCTCAACCATAAAAGTCAAAATGGGAAAATACAAAAGAAAAAGAGAGAGAATGAGCAAGAAGCAGAAAAGAACCTTGACCACAGAAAGCTACTATTGTGACAAGGCAGACCAAAACACAAACTCAGAAGAAGACAAAATGTGTACAGAATAAATCTCAAAGAGTGCTATGAATTGGTCTCAAGCCCAAAGAGGCTTATTGGAAGTGTTCAAAAAAAAACTTTAAAAGGCAAATAAGAGAGAAAAGTGAGAAAGGAAATGAGTGGAATGCATGAGAAAGTCAACAGCTTGGAAAAGGAAGAAAAAAAATTGTCTGAAGAAAACAACACCTTCAAAAGTAGAATTAACCAAATGGAAAAAGAAATACAAAAGCTAACTGAAGAAAATCACACATTAAAAACTAAATCAGGGCAAATGGAAGCTAATGACTTTGTAAGACAGAAAACAAAAAATAAAATAAAATAAAAATGGAAGAAAATGTGAATTAACTCATTGGAAAAACAGCTGATCTGGAAAATAGTTCCAGAAGAGACAATTCAAAATTTATTGGCCTACCTGAAGGCCTACCAAAAAAGAGCCTGGGTAGCATTCTTCAAGAGATTGTTAAGGAAAACTGCTTCAATCTTCTACTTCAAGTCTAGAAAAAGAGAGAGAAATATTCATTTAAATAATCGATAGATCACCTTTGGAAAGAGATCCCATAAGAAAACCCGAAGGAGCATTGGCTGCAAAACTCTAGAACTACAACTTCAAGGGAAAAAAAAAACTGCAAGCTGCCAGACAAAACAGTTCAAATATCAAGGAGCAATAGTCAGGATTACCCAAAATCTGGCAGCTTCTACAATACCATAGAGCCTGGAATACCATATTTCAGAAGACAAAAAACCTTGGGTCACAACCAAGAATTAACCAATCAGCTAGTCGCAGCATCATCTTTCAGGGAAGGCAATAGAGCTTCAATGAAGTAAGAGACTTTTTTTAATTGAGAATTTAATCTACAAACACAGGACTTGAGAGAAGTATAGAAATGTAAATAGGGGAAAATATATATTATTTAAAGGTTGAATTGTTTATATCTCTAGATGGAAAAATGATATCTATAACTTTTGAGAATGTAACTATCACTGGAGCAGAAGGGGACAGACATCACATGAACTGGGAATGTGATTGTGAATGGCCCCTGATGTGATGACATCAAAGAAAATAAATTAAGGGATGTAAAAAGGTCTGTACTTGAAAAAAGAGAAAATGGAAGGTTTAATGGGACAATTAGTTCATAAGAAGAGATGCCAGAGACTTATAATTGAGGGGGGGAAAAGAACAGGGATGAGCATTGATTGAAGTTTGACCTCATCACTTTGGGCTCTAATAAAAAATAACAATCATTCAGTTGGATGTAGAAATTTATCTAATCCTATAAAGAAGTAAGAAGAGAACAAAGAAAGAAAAGGAAGGGGCAAGATAGAAGGGAGGACAGAAACACTCATGGAAAAGGTAGGAGAGGAGGGGAAGGAGTGATAGAAAATTAGGTAGTGCTTTGGGGTAGGTAAAAAAAAGCAGGACCAAGGACAAGATGGAAAGAGAGAGGAAAAGTATATATGAGGAGAAAATAGGATGGAGGGAAATACAGAGCTGGTAATCACAAATGTGAATGTAGCAGCAAGTCTGACAATCTAATGGAAATGGATTAATATTTACAAACATGTAAATTGCCCAGATTCACAGAAGAGGAAATAGATCATTTAAATAGTCCAATTTTAGAAAAAGAAATTGAACAAGCCATTAATGAACTCCCTAAGAAAAAGTCTCCAGAGTCAGATGGATTCATAAGTGAATTCTACCAAAGAGTTAAAGAACAACTATTTCCAATACTAGGGAAACTATTTGGGAAAATAGGTAAAGAAGGAATCCTGCCAAATTCCTTCTATGACACAAATATGGCACTGATACCTAAACCAGGAAGAGCCAAAACAGAGAAAGAAAATTACAGACCAATATCCCTAATGAATATTGATACAAAAATGTTAAATAAAATATTAACAAAGACATTACAGTAACTTATCAGCAAGATAATACACTATGACCAAGTGGGATTTATACCAGGAAGGCAGGGCTGATTCAGTATCAGGAAAATTATTATCATAACTGATGATATCAATAAGAAAACCAACAGATATCATATTATAATCTCAATAGATGCAGAAAAAGCTTTTGACAAAATACAGCACCATTCCTATTAAAAATACTGCAGAACATAAGGATAAAGGGAGCGTTCCTTAAAATAATAATCAATATGCATCTAAAACCAAGAGCAAGCATTATTTGTAATGGAAAAAAGCTGCATGCATTCCCAATAAAATCAGGGGTGAAATAGGAATGCCCAGTATCACCACTATTATTCAACATTGCACTAGAAATTTTGGCTTTAGCAATAAGAAAAGAAAAAGAAATTAAAGGAATTAGAATGGGCAATGAGGAAATAAAACTATCACTCTGCAGATGATATGATGATATACTTAGAGAACTCCAGAAAATCATCCAAAAACCTTTTGGAAACAATGAACATCTTTAGCAAAGTTAAAGAATATAAAATAAACTTACAAAAATGATCAGCATTTATACATATTACTGACAAAGCCCATCAGTAAGAAATAGAAAGAGAAATTACATTTAAAATTATTGTAGACCAAATGAGATACTTGAGAAGCTACCTGCCAAGAGAAACCAAAGAACTATATGAACACAATTATGGAACACTTCTCACACAAATAAAGTCAGATCTAGACAATTAGAAAAATATCAATTACTCATGAGTAGACTGAGCTAATATAATAAAATTACAATTCTGTCTGAATTGATCTATTTTTTTCAGTGCCATTCCAATCAAATGGCCAAAAAAATCATTTCATACAATTAGAAAAAATAAAAACAAAATTCAAAATGGTGGCTTAGCATTACCAAACCTAAACTATATTATCAAGCAGCAGTCATCAAAGCCATTTGGTGCTGGCTAAGAAATAGAGTAGTGGATCACTGGAATAGATTAGACATACATAACACAATAATCAAGACCTATAGTAATCTAGTATTTGATAAACCCTTAAATTCCAGCTTCTGGAATAAATCACTACTTGATACAAATTGCTGGGAAAACTGGAAAATAATGTCAGAAACTTGGGATAGACCCACACTCCATAACAAAATAAGATCAAAATGGATACATGATATGAACATAAAGGATGATTCCATAAACAAATTAGGAGAGCAAGGAATAATGTATCTATAATATGATATTTGGAGAAGGGAGGAATTTATGATCAAAGAATAACTAGAGAACATTATGAAAGGCAAAATGGACAACTTTGATTACATTAAATTGAAAAGGGGTTGCACAAACAAAACCAACAAAAACAAGATTAAAGGGGCAGTACAAAGCTGGGAAAAATTTTTCTAGCCAGTGTTTATGAGAAAGGTCTTATTTCTGAAATATATAAGGAACTATGTCAAATTTATAAGTACAGAAGTCATTCCCCAATTGATAAATGGTCAAATCTGAATAGACAATCTTCAGATGACAAAATTAAAACCATCTATAGTTTAAGAAAAAAAAATCTCTAAATCATTGATTAGAGAAATGCGAAGTAAAACAACTTTGAAGTTGAAGTACCATCTCACATCTCTCAGATTGACTAAGATGACCGAAAAAGATAATGATAAATGTTGGGGGGATGTGGAAAAACTGGGAAAATAATGCATTATTGGTATAATTGTGAAATAATCTAACCATTCTGGAGAGCAATTTGGAACTCTATCCAAAAGTCTATGAAAACTATGCATATCCTTTGAACCAGAAGTGCCATTACTGGATCTGTATCCTAAGAAAATTTTAAAGAAGGGCAATGTACCCACATATGCAAAAATGCTAATAGCAATTCTTTTTGTGGTAGCAGAGAATTGGAAAATGAGTAGATGCCCATTAGTTGGGGAATTGCTAACAAGTTGTGGTATTTGAAGACAATGGAATATTATTGTTCTATAAAGAAATGATGAACAAGCTGATTTTAGAAAGACCTAGAAAGATTTACACGAATTGATGTTGAGTGAAACAAGTAGAACCAGGAATATATTGTACACAATAACAGCAAGAATATGTGATGATCAACTATAAAAGATTTGGTATTTCTCAGTGATTCACTGATCCAAAGGAATCCCAATAGACTTTGGATAGAAAATGCCATCTGCATCCAGAAAATGAACTAAGGAGACTGAATATAAATCAACACATTTGATTTATGTTCCCTTCTTTTTTCTGTTTTTTTTTAACCCTCCAATGATTTTTCCCTTTTGCTCTCATTTTTCCCCTAACATGGTTCATAAAGTAATGTTTATTAATTTAGACAACTCTGAAATCCCATTACACACTTCTCATATTGGCTAAGATGACAGGAAAAGATAATTATGAATGTTGGAGGAGCCTGGGAAAACTGGAACACTGATACATTGTTGGTGGAATTGTAAACTGATCCAACCATTCTTGAGAGCAATTAGGAACTATGCCCAAAGAGGTATTAAACTGTGTATACCCTTTGTCCCAGCAGTGTTACTACTGAACTTATATCCCAAAGAGATCTTAAGTAAGGGAAAGGGACCCACTTGTGCAAGAATGTTTGTGGCAGCTCTTTTTATAATGACAAGAAACTTGAAACAGAATGGATGCCCAACAATTGGAGAATGGCTGCATAAGTTATGATATATGAATGTTATGGAATATTATTGTTCTATAAGAAATGATCAGCAGGATGATTTCAGAAAGGCTTGGAGAGATTTACATGAACTGATGCTGAGTGAAATGAGCAGAACCAGGAGATCATTATACATGACAACAATTATACGATGATCAATTCTGATGGACATGGCTCTTTCCAACAGTGAAGTGATTCACACCAGTTCCAATTGTTTAGTGATTAAGAGAGTCATCCACACTTAGAGAACTGTGGGAACTGAAAGTGGTTCACAACATAGTATTTTCACTCTTTTTGTTGTTGTTTACTCACATTTTATTTTGCTTCTCATTTTTTTCTGGTTTGATTTGATATTTCTTGTGCAGCAAGATAATTATATAAATATGTGTGCATTAAAAATAATGTGTATTAAAAATAAATAAATTTACTAGAAAAAATTTTAAAATTATTCTTATGATGCCATGACATATTTTCATATCATCTTCTGTTATTTATCCTTGCTTTAATCTTCTGTCCACATTTTTTAAAAGTCTAAATTGGTTAATGAGCAACTTGTGTATTCATATGTTCTTTTTTTGTCTTCATCATAGATGTTTCTTTGTCTTCTTTCTTCTCTCACTCTCCCATATTCATAAACATCTCTGCTCTACTTCCTTCCTTCCTTTCCTACTAACACTGGAGAGATATGTACCCCTATACAGTGATTATAATACATCTGGTGTTATAAAGCAACTCATAGTATATAAGGTATATGAGATACCTCATAATTCTAATGGATATATCTATGTGACTGAATTCTTTCAGGATATGACCATTCCATTGTATTAATTTCTAAATTCCCCTTGGCATGAATCAAAATATAATGAATGAATATAGCATATGCCCAGTAAAGATGTCCTGAATGAATTACTGACAGGACACTCAAATAGCATTTAAATGTTTATAAAAATGCTTCCCTCATAATCCAAGTACACAGAGTATAGTGAAAAGAGAACTGGGCTGGAAATCATGACATCTTGATTTTGTTTGGTAATATGGGAAATTCATTTAACTTCTCCATGTTTTACTTTCCTTCTCTGTAAAATGAGGGGATTGAACTAGAGCTTTAATTATTCTTTCCTCTTTAAGCTTTTATGACTTACCATTTTTGAAGCACTTTCATGTGGAAGAGGAATGAGATTCTGCTCATCTCATCTTAAAAGAGCAGACCTAGGATGAATGGAAGCTAGAGAGATGCAGATTCTGGTTCAGTGAAAGGAAACACTTTTTAACATTTATAACTCTAAAAAGGGGAGTATGCTGTGCTGGAAGTAGTGAGTTACCCCTTCACTAGCAGTCTTCACATTAAGCTGGGATAACAAATTGTTGAATATTAGAGCATCATCTTGCTTAGAAACTGTTTGGACTTAGGGGTCTTGGAGTCCATTTCCAATCCTAAAATTTTGTCATCATGATTTTATGATAGAATGAGTGAATGAATGAATGAATAAAAGTCCTTAACTCTGGCACTGAACACAATTATGAAGTAGTTTTTTGCAGTTCTCCTTCATTTTCCCCATACCAGGTGACTAGAGCTTTCATTCTCCATCACTACCTCAATTCCCCACCCCACCTTTCTCTGTCTCTGTCTCTCACTGTCTCACTGTCTCACTGTCTCTCTGTCTCTCTGTCTCTGTCTCTCTGTCTCTCTGTCTCTCTCCCTCTCTCTCTCTCTCTCTCTCTCTCTCTCTCTCTCTCTCTCTCTCTCTCTCTCTCTCTCTCACATACACACACACACACACACACACACACACACAAACACATATACACACATCTATTTCTAAAGAATTTGTTACCTTTTTGACTTCTATTTTCTTGGGAATAAACCCAAGCTTTCCCAAGGAATGAAAGCTAATCTGGTATACTTCTTCAAAATAAAGTATAATTAGCCTTTGAAACCTGGCCATACTTCTAGGTTTCTTCACCTAATTTTTCTCATCTTTCCATGTCACAGACACATCCCTCAGGGATGGGGAGGGAAAATAAACAGCTGTGCTCAAGTTAAATCCTTGTCTTCCTTGTAAAACATTTGAAGCAATCTTGATCCTAGAGTTGGCCTGACCCCAGGGCTATTGGTTTGAAAAAATACACTATCTGATCCATTTTAGAGATATCATATCTGTCCTCCCCTCCACCACCAACATCTCCCACTGCCCTGTGGGGTGTGTGTGTGTGTGTGTGTGTGTGTGTGTGTGTGTGTGTGTGTGTGTTGAGGAGTTGTGGATGGCAGACTGACTAGTTTGGAAGTTATTATTCTGGCACACAGAGGTGTATACTTTCTTAGAGCCCTTCCCCTATTATTCCATTCTCCTATTCCATTCTTCTTTGTGAGACTTGAAAATGATGTTAAAATCCTAGCCTTTGACTTTTAGTAATATTTCTTAGTTTTATCTGTTAGCTTTAAACTATATACTAAGCAATTTGTTTCTCATTCTGATCAAAGTTCTATTAATTAGTGAGATTCTTTCCTCTTCTCTGTCTTCAATTTCTTGTTACTAAACCAGGTCTATCACAATCAGTATTCCCCTCTATTTGGTCAGCCTATGTTACAGGTTCTAAAAATGTCCACTGGCATTTCCTATCTCATCCCCTTTCCTTTTTAATGAATTGTACAATACCAATCAAAAGAAACAAGGTCTACAGAATCAGGAAGTTTTGACCTTTAAAATAGCCTCTGAGGAAAAACAATTCTTCAATAAATGACCACTTTGTACAACTTAGAGTCTTCTTCTTCAAAGGCTGATGATGATCATTTTTAGGAAGTTGCTTTTAAGGATTGCTTGTCCTTAGAAAAGTATTTTGCATTTTTTAAAGCCCTTCAAGTTCTTGCATATTATCTGTACTCTCCAGTGACCCAGGAGAAAAGGACTGATGCATTATATTCATTTCATAGATTATTGAATCTAGATAAGATTCATATAAGAAATGTATGGTGGTGAGATCTCAAATTCCAAATAGTCCTCAACTCCACACAAATGACTGTCAATTACTGTGCAATTAAATGCAATATATATAGAAAAAAGAAGGGGGAGAGAAGAAAGGAAAGAGAAAGGAGAATGAAATAAACATCTGTATAATGCCTATCTAGGTCCAAAATGTTAAAAAAAAAAAAATGATTTACCTGAAGTTGCACAGTACAGAATAGAGGAGCTGACTTTTCAGCAATGAGATGATTGAGGCTAGTTCCAGTGATCTTATGATGAACAGAGCTATCTACACTTAGAGAGGATTATGGGAACTGAGTGTGTGAATTACAACATAGCATTTTCATTCTTTTTATTGTTTGCTTGTATTTTGTTTTCTTTCTAATTTTTCCTTTTTTAATTTGATTTTTTTGTGCAGCATGACAATTGTATATGTATACATATATTGGATTTAACATATATTTAACATGTTTAACATATTGGATTACTTGTCATCTAGGGGAAGGGGGAGGAAAGGAGGAAAAAATTGGAACTCAATGTTTCTCAAGGATCAATGTTGAAAAATTATCCATGCAAATGTTTTGAAAATAAAAAGCTGTAATAAAAAAATAATAAAAATTTTAAAATTAGTAAAACAAAATAGAGATCTAAAATTCAAATTTTGATCACTTGACTTCCCAATTCATTGCTCTTTCCACACTACCCTATTTTTCCTTAGCATTGAACTCTATATATTTCTTACCCTTTGTATAAAGTAGAGCATCCATTCTGTCCTAAGATGGTCCATTTCAAGCTTCATGGGAGATTTTTTTTTTTTTTTGCCATTCATCAATTTTCTCTAACCCCAGTTAACTGTTTCAGAATTTAGTGAATATGTTTTTCTTTATGTTAGTTAAAGCTGGCCTTCCAAATAGGTAGAATAAGACCTCCATCATTCTTGAAACATGGAGAACATTTTCTGTTCCATGTCAGAAGGTAAATCTCATGATATATTTTATGAGGAAGTAGGATGTCCCCTCTGATCAAAATATTACCTCTGACCTGAAGTGTAGCCACTGGAAATTCATCCTTATATGTCATTTTAAAATATTCTTGATATTTAAGAACTCCCTTATTAAATGAGTAATACATTAATATGTAACATTTCAGTTGGGAGTATTGATAAGCAGTTGAAAGCAAACAAAGTAAGAAGGCTGAACAGGGTTTTCTCATTTTCATTGGAACACCACAAGGGAGAAGAAGAGGAATTAAATGAAAGTGTTAGTGATAAGTAAGCTTATTGTGAATTAACAGTGTGATGTGGATTCCCCTAAAGCTAATTCAATCCAACTCCATGGGGAAAGGGGAATTAGAAGATTAGAATTTGGTGTTTTGGCCATGGTAAGCCAATATTTGAAGTATTGTGGCCAGTTTTAATTTTAGTATTTTATGAAACATGTTGATCAATGCATTCAGACAAGGGTGATAAGGATAGAAAAAGGACTTGAAAAAAAGGCATTTGAAGATCATTTGATGGCAATGGATGTTTTTAACAAGAATAAAAAAAATTGAGTATATCATATTATTTCATGTAAGTTCCTCATATAATCACAGAACTTTAGGGTTGCAAAAGACCTCAGATACTATTTATTGCATTTAGAACCAAACAAGAATACTTCTATAACATTTTACAAAGTCATCTTAAATTTGCTTTGAAGGATTTGAGTGAAGGAAAGTCTAATATCTTCCAAAGAACACATTCTACATCTGAATAGCTCCACTTGTTTGAAAATTTTGTTTTTCTCCCTCTTAAACTTAATCCTAAATTTCTCTCTTTATAGCTTCCAACTAGTTTTAGTTCTTCCCGTTCAAATTATCATAAAGATAAATTCATATCCCTATACTTTTTTTAGGCTAAATAGCAAGAGTTTCTTTATATAGAATGATCTCAAATCATTTCACTATCATGGTAATCTTTCTCTAGATACTCCCATTTATCAAATGTCCTTCTTAAAAAATTATGTCTAACACTTTTCAGATTGGCTAAGATGACAGGAAAAGATAATGATGATTGTTGGAGGGATGGAACACCAATATATTGTTGGTGGAGTTGTGAAGTGATCCAAACATTCTGGAGAGCAATCCAGAACTATGCCTAAAGAGCTATCAAGTTGTGCATACCCTTTGATCCAGCAGTGTTTCTACTACACTTATATCCCAAAGAGATCTTAAAGGAAGAAAAGGGACCCCAATGTGCAAAAATGTTTGTGGCAGCCCTTTTTGTAGTGGCAAAAAACTGGAAACTTATTTCCCTTTCCCCATTTTTCTTCTAGCCCTCTTTCACAATCCTTTATGAAATCTTCTAAGAAAGTCTTGTGAAATGGGGACCAGCTCATATGTCCCTTTGGGGCTTCATCTGGAGTTGATTTACTTTAGGAACCTCAAGATATGAAGTCTGTTCTTATCTCTCTCCATAAAAGTTGTCTATGGTGAAAGTTCTTTTTGTTTTTTGGGTTTTTTTTTGTTTTTTGTTTTTTGTTTTTTGCTCATTTTTAAGGCTTTAGGTCTTCTCTTAATGAAAAGGAGCAACAGCTGCTTTAGTCTGTCCTGGGGCAGTTTTGCTGATTGACTTCCAGTGCTGGGTAATCATGGCTAGGTCCCATGTTCTTCCAGGGTTCAGTGCTTTACAATTTGTCTTTTGTAGCAAATCTGCCAAACTACCTGTTTGCAGCCAGGACAGAGTAGCCTAAGAGGCTCACAGAAGATTCCCAGATGTGTGGAAGCGGTAATGCTCTGACTTCCCACCTCGGCTCATTGCCACAATTTCCCTGTGCTGTGGTCTGAGCTCAGCAGATTGTCTCCCTGCCCATTTGAAACAGACCTGTTCTGAAAGTTCCAAGATATATTCTTCTGGAAATGTGTTGTACTCTAAATATTCATGGGTTCTGTGACTCCAAAACTACTATAGAGTCTTAATCTACTGTTGGTTTGAGAGAAGGTCAGAAGAGGTCACAGAAAAGTCATGTTTGCTCTCTGCCATCTTGGGTCTGTCCCTGAAAAATCAAATCAAAAAGGTAAAAAAAGAGAAAAAAATAAAATGTAAACAAACCATAACAAAAAGAGTGAAAATGCTATGTTGTGATTCATACTCAGTTCCCACACTCTTCTCTCTGGGTATAGATGGTTCTCTTCCTCACAAGATCATTGGAACTGACTTCAATCATCTCATTGTTGAAAACAGCCATGTCCATCAGAATATATCATTGTATAATCTTGTTGTTACCATGTACAATGATCTCCTTATTCTGCTCATTTCACTTCATCAGTTCATGTAAGTCTCCCCAGGCCTCTCTGAAATCATCCTGATGATTGTTTCTTATAGAAAATAATATTCCATAACATTCATATACCATAACTTATTCAGCCATTCTCCATCTGATGGCATCTACTAAGTTTCCAGTTTTTTGCCACTACAAAAAGGGCTGCCACAAACATTTTTGCACATGGGGGTCCCTTATCTTTGTGTTTCTAAATATTTTCTCTTTGCAAATTTTCCTAATTAAAAGCAAGGAAAACATGCTCTCTGTCCTTTGAGGACTCAAAGGTTCCAGTGACTTAGGAAAGATTGGACTAACTAGGCCCCATTAAATATTTCCTCAAAATTCAAGTTTTCTAACTCCTAGTCCAAATCTTTTCCCACTGCACTGACTTTTCATGAAGTCAGTGCATTCACATTATTAAACAGTAAAGATGAAGGCAGAATATCTGAGAGCTGGCAGAAACTGATTGTTCAAAATGACACAAGTCAATGGCTAGGGAACTGGTGATGCAGTCAGACACCTGATGAGCTTGTGAAAAGTGAGCATTCAGGACCATGGAGAGCTCTTTGTTCACACTACAATTTTTAGAAGGACTGGCTGTATGTAACCTTTTATCCAAAGGCAGACCTTTATTGCCTTTCTTGTGCTACCTATTCTTCTGAGCTTAAAGATGTGTCACTTCTATTTGACTAAGAAATCTTAGTGTCTGTGTCACAAGAGAAAGTGATATATCCTCAGTCCAGACTGTAGGCCCTACAAGAGAATCCAGCTCACCAAGGGCAACCCAACTCATTGTCAGGATGGAAAAGGGAAAAGGGTTTATATGTACTAACTTCAATGGCTAGGAGACTGGTCTCACTTTGAAATCTGTTCTTATCTCAAGGGTACTTAGGGATCTTGATTGGCAAATTCAAATAAAGATTCAAGTGTTCAGTTCTTTCTAGATCTAGACCTATAATCTTGTGCCCACTATGGTTTTTTCTCAGTGTGACGTTTCTGTGAAACTTGTGGATCTAGATGTTCTTTTTATACTATCATTTTGTCTTTAAGATTCTCCATGAAGCAAAAAAAAATTCTTACTACCCTTATCTTCTCTATTCTTCAATGAAAATTCAAATCAAAAACTGAATTATCTTATATCTGCATGGGACTAACAATAACCCCCTTTCTGACCATTTTAATTCCAGCTTCTTTTCCTAGTACTGCAGTATTGGAAGACAAACAAAACTATATAGGTAATCTGTCTCAGACATCTATCAGTATGCTTGCTGTTCAATCATTTCAATCAGGTCTGACTCTGACTTGACTTGGAGTTTTCCTATCAAAGATACTAAAATGACTTGCCACTTCTTTCTCCGGATCATTCAGTAGATATGGAAACTGAAACAAACAAAGTTAAGTGATTTCCAGTGCTATATATCTAGTAAGTGTCTGAGGCCAGATTTGAACTCAAGAAGATGAGTTTTTCTGACTAAAGGCTAGGGCTCTATCCACTGGGTCACATAGCTGGACCACTGGACCTGTATTCCAAAGAGATCATAAAAAGGGAAAAGGATCCCCATGTGCAAAAAGGTTTATAGCAGACCTTTTTATAATGGCAAGGAACTAGAAACTGAGTGTGTGTCCATCAATTGGAGAATGACTGAATAAGTTATGGCATAAGGATCTTATGGAATATTATTGTTCTATAAGAAATTATCAGCAGGATGATTTCAAAGAGACCTGGAGAGACTTACATGAATTGATGCTAAGTGAAGTGAGTAGAACCAGGAAAACATTGTATACAACAGCAAGATTATAAGATGATCAATTCTGACAGATGTCTTTGGAATACAGGTCCAGTGGAGACACTGTTGGATCAAAGGTATGAACAATCTGATAGTCCTTTGGGCATTTTTCCATATTGTTCTTCACAATGGTTGGATCAGTTCATGACTCCACCAACAATGTATTAGTATCTCAGTTTTCCCTCACCCCCTCCAACATTCATCATCGTTTCCTGTCATCTTAGCCAATCTGAGAGGTATGTATTGGTACCTCAGAGTTATCTTAATGTGCATTTCTCTGATCAATAGTTATTTAGAGCATTTTTCATATGACTGGAAATGGTTTTAATTTCTTCATCTGAAAACTGAATGTTCATATGCTCTGATCATTTATCAGTTGTAGAATTCTTATGAGTCAATTATCTATATATTTTAGAAATTGGGCCTTTATAAGAACCTTTGGATATAAAATTTTCCCCAGTTTATTGCTTCCCTTTTAATATTGTCTACATTAGTTTTGTTTGTACAAAAACTTTTTAACTAAATATCATCAAAATTATCCATATTTTGCACTCCATAATGTACTCTAAGTTCTTTGGTCAAAAATTCCTTCTCCATATATGTAAAGGGTAGACTATCCTTTGTTCTTCTAATTTACTTATAGTATCACTCTTTCTGTCTAAAACATAATTCCATTTCAACCTTATCTTTGTATAGGATATTAGGTGTAGTCAATGCTTAGTTTCTGCCACACTAATTTCCAATTTTCCCAGCAATTTTTGTTAAACAGTGAGGTCTTATCCGAGAAGTTTGGTCATTACTATGTTATTATAGCCACTGATTGTTGTGTCTTGTGTCCTTTTCCACTGATTTGGCTACTCTATTTTCTAGACAATACCAAATGGTTTCAATGACCATTGCTTTATAAAATAATTTTAAATCTGGTACAAATAGGCCATCTTCATTTTCATCTTTTTCATTAATTCCCTTGAAATTCTTGACAGTTTGTCTTCCAGATGAATTTGTTATTTTTTTGAGCTCTGTAAAATAATTTATTGGAAGTTGAATTGATATAGCACTGATTAAATAGATTAATTTAGGTAGAATTGTCATTTTTATTATATTAGCTAGGCCTATTCATAAGCATTTGACATTTTTCTTATTGGTTAGAGTTGATTATTTGTGTGGAAAGTATCTTGTAATTGTGTTCATATAGTTCCAGACTTTGTCTTGATAGGTAGACTCCCAGATATTTTATATTATCTTCACCATTGTAAGTGGGATTTCTCTTTGTATCACTTGCTAGTGGATTTTGTTGGTAACATATAAAAATGCTGATGATTTATGTGAATTTCTTTTGTATCCTTCAATTTTGCTAAAGTTGTGAATTGTTTCTAATAGTTTTTTAGTTGATTCTCTAGAATTCTTTAAGTATATCATATCATCTGCAAAGAATGATAATTTGATTTCCTCATTGCCTCTCTAATTCCTTTAATCTCTTTTTCTTCTCTTATTCCCAAAGCTAATTTTTCTTTTTTAATTGTATTAAAACTTTCGATTTATAAACATATGCATAGGTAATTTTTCAACATTGACCCTTGCTAAACTAATTTTCCCCTGCTTCTCCCTACCCCCTCCCCAAATGGCAGGAGCCAATACATGTTAAATATGTTAAAATATAGCTTTGTGAGATGGAGACCAATTTATACCACTTTTTAAAGCTTTATTTGGAAATGTTTTGCCTTTAGTATCCTCAGGATTTGGGGTCTGTTCTTCTGTCTCAATAAAAGCTATCTATGCTCAAAGTTCTTCTTGCTTTTATGCTCATTTTTAAAGGTTAAGGTCTGCTCTTAGGTCAAAGGGAAGATTGTCCCAAGCTTTCTCTAAATGCAACAGCCACATCAGACTGCCATGGGCCTGGTGTTGCTGGCTTCCTTTCTGTGCTGAGTAAGCATGGCCAAGCCCTGTGTTATGTTGGGGTTCAAGGGCTCACTATTTGCTCCTGTGGTTGCATTGGAAATCTCACAGCTAGTCTGATCCACTGGCTTCTGAACAAGTTCAGAGTAGCAAACACTGCTGTATTTTAGCTAGGACACTCCCACTAGATTCCCTCAGCATGCAGAAGCCTCTCTTCCCTAAGTCTCACTGCATCTAGTGTTGTTCTGAGGGAAACTATGAAGAGCTCAAAGATCTGTCTATTCTGGTGATCTTGACTTTGCTCCCTGATATTTCAGTCTTAGACTTAAATTTTCATTGTAGGAATAGAGAAGATAAGGGCAGTAAGGGTTTTTGTTTTGTTTTGTTTCATGGAGAATCTTGAAGATAAAATGATAGTATATAAAGTATATCCAGAGTCACAACTTTCATAGAATCTTCACACTGAAAAAAATCATAGTTGTCTCAAGATCAGAAGTCTAGATCCACCTAGGTAGAAAGGAATAGAGCCATGTTTAACTTCTAAGTTCAGCACTCTTTCCACTAAAAGACTGTGCCTCCCTGAAATAGCCACTAGATCATTGAATACAGTCCCTCTATAATATTCTATGGTTATAAAATATTCTTTATAAAAATGATTCAAAATAAGACTTTAAATCTAGAAGCCTGCAGGACACTGGAAATGATCCAGATGTTGGTTGTGAGATTGGAGCTGTTACCAGTTCCTGAAATTTTTAGTTCAAGATGTAAAATGGAAGCCATGTCCTAAGGGGTTCAAAATGTTACTAACCTGGGCCAGATGATATGCTTCCAGATTTAACATAATGCACTTCTCTCCAAGTAGGAATTTCCTTCAGAGAAAAATATATAAGTAAGGAGATGATGAAAAATTGAAGTTAAAGATACAGAAGTTAGTGATGGAGGAGTCAATTTTTGTTTGATTATTTTTAAAACTTGCACAATTCTTTGAAATGATACAATACTTCTTTTCATGAAGACAGCCAAAGAAAACAAAGAGGGTACTTAAAAATAAACAAATCCTCCATCATGGGAAATATAGAATAGAAACATAGAATCAAAAATAGGAGGCTTTACTCAAACCTATACTTTTTCAAGAATTCACTCTATAATATACCTAACCATACTATATTTAAAAATGTGAAGGGAAGAGCTGTGGGGACCCATTACCTTTTTATGCAGTCCTTTTTACTGTTGGAGAGCTCTAATTATGAGAAAATGTTTCTCTAAATCTATTTCTCTGAAATGTCCACCTGTTGTCCCTTTTTGTGCCTTCTGGGGCCAAATAAGCCTAATACTTATTTTATATACTATCCCTTTACGTAATTGAAAATGGCTATTATAGCACCCTCCCACATTTTCATGTTTTACAGAATCCTTTTTTGTTAAATATCTCTTTGGATCTTTATGGCAATATTCACAAGACTCTCAAAGAAGAGATTGTTAACCTTATTTTACACAGAAGAAAATGAGTCATATAGAGGATTAGTGACATGTCAAGGTCATACAGATAGTTCACTTGAGAGTCAAGATGAGAACTATAATAGTCTCGTTTTGGCATTCTTTCGATTACAGCACACTGCTTTTCCCGAAGTGCTAATAAACTCAGCTAAGTGACTAAGATAGTCTTTAGATGCCTATAAGTTGGCAAAAACCCAAACTATTAGGCCTCTAAGTGCTTGGAGCTTGGCAGAAAAATTGTCATGAGCTGTGCAACTGAACTCTTCCTTCCTCTGAAAGAAATACCCAGAACCCTACAACGCAGCTGGAGCATTTAACCTGATGGCAGATTGTCCCCTGAAGGGCTTCTTCATTTACCTCCCCTGCATCATCAACCAACTTCACTCACTATGTGGCTCACATGGAAGCCTCAATACTTCTCCAGCAGGACATGTATTAAAGGAATGGGACCCTTGAGTAGAAGTTCCTCCCTCTCTACTTATATCTGTTTACTCACCAAAAGATGAGGAGGGCCAACTCTGGAATTTTGCCTCAGAGTGTGGGAATAAACAAAATAACTGAATTCAACATGTTTTTGAGAACTTATGGTGTGCAAAGCACTGATTAGAGAATAACAATGAGTTTCAGAGTCACTATTCTAAAGAAAAAATGTCTATTTTTTTTTACAATACAACTGGTGATGGAATATAGATTCCTTAAAGCAAGATCTGTTTTAATTTTTGTATTTCTATCCTACGCCCCCCCAGGACAAAGTCTTTCATATTTGGAGAGGAGTACATGTAAGTAAGGGGGATCTATTTGATGAAATTAATTAGTGTGTTATAGCTTATTCTTAATTAATCCAAGTTGGTTCATAGTGATCATCCCTTCTCTTTGAAAGGGCTTACAAGCCATCTGTTTGATAATACATTCTAGAAGTTTGCTATGTGGTAAAGTCAAATTTACCAGTACTTGTAATAGAGTCCATTTTATTTCTATTCCTAATTCTCTTCTGTTCTTCATGGTTTCTCAAAGACCAGCAGAAAAATTCAGTGATTGTAGAATATGAGTTGGAAGACATCTTAAACGTCACCTAATCTATCCCATGCTTGAGAAGAATTCATTCTATAATAGCCTAACAAATGGATCTTTCACTTTGAGAAGCAAGAAATCTTAGGTTTGATAAGTCATAAGGTTATGTAGTCATTTCCTAATTCCTCTTCAAGTATTATTTTGCTTCCATGTTCACTGGCAAAGAGAAAAATCTTTGGAATATAGATGACATAACAAAATTAATATTAGGGGATTGATTCCAAGGTAGAAAAGAAGATCATAAGAGAATCCCCAACTATATTTCATAAGTTCTAATTATTTGACCCAAATAGTCTTCATCCTAAAATGCTGAGAAAAAAATTGGTTGAAATAACCACTGAACAGTATATCCATGTCTTAGAATTATGAAAAATGGAAGAGGTTTCAGAATAGGAGAAAAATCAAATAACACTACAAGCAAAAAAAGAAAAGAAAAAAGAATGTATTCTACAAACTATAGGCTAATGCACTTTCATTTCAAATCCTAATAAAATTATGCAGGGGATAACTCATATGTTAAATGAAAATCAACATCTAAAAATATTTTAACAGGCAAAATTTTGGGCCAAATCTTGAAAAATTATTTTAAATAAGGCTAAATATAAAACATTGCAAATTGATGATTGCAAAAATTCAACTTCATAGGAGGAAAATATATTTTTTCAGAAAAAGATCTAAATGATCTTCAAAATTAATACTGATTGATAGTATGATATGGCAACTAAGAAAGTTAATATAATTTTAAGCTACACTAAAATGGACATAGGGACCAATAAGAAATTGATATACACTCATTGTATTCTTCCTTGCAGTCAGATCACACTTGGAGTACATTTATGTATACACTTGAAGGACATGCTTGTGTTCAACTCTAGGATCAGGTTTTAGAAAGGACATTGCTATGCTGGAAAGTATTCAGAGAAAAGAAACTAGGAGGGGTAGAAACTTTTTTTTTTTCATGGCAGAGGCTGGAAATATTTAGCTTTGAGAAAATGAGACTTAAGAAGAACATTATAGCTGTACTTGAAAAGTTGTTATGTGAAAATGAGATTTGATTTGGTCCTGGTGGGAAGAACTAAAAACAATGAATGAAAGGAGACTGAAGTATAAGGATAGTGTGATTGACTGTCTATGTAGCTCTGACCCATGGTACTTGACATCCAAGAGGTATACTTCTTCCACCAATACAATAGAGTGATTCCCCACATCCCCAAAATACCTGTTTTTATGATTTCAACCGAGTACAAGCTACCATGCCTGAAGGATTCATACCCTTTTCCCAGAGCACTACAGTATGTTTTTATTGCATTTCAGGTTAAGGAATATAGCTACCACTTTTCATTTTCCTACTTAGCTACTTACTCCCCATTGAGGGGGATCAAGGGTCTTTTGATTATATCAAAAGATAATGGACCAGACACACTGGAGAATGGGCTGTTCCTCCTCTGTGTCAATTATCTTCCAAACATGTGTGATTAATCAGGCAACAAGCATTTATTAAGTTCTTATTATGAGCCATCACCCTTGTCTTCAAGGAACTCACATTCGAATGAAAGGAAGGTGGGTTGATAAAATGAGGGAAAATGTACATACAAAAGATATACAGTATAAATAGAAAGTAATCTCAAAGGAAAAGCATTCATAGTGGAGTTGGTTGTGGGAGGGAGCAGGGGCAGTTCTGAAGAAGATGGGATTTGAGCTGAGTCTTAAGGAAATCTGTGGAAGCTAGATATTGGAGATAAAGAGGAAGGGAAGGTCATTTCAGCATGGGGAACAATCAGTGAAAGGTACAGAGTCAGGAAATAGTGAGATGATTGAGAATAGTAAGAATATTCCTCATCCACAAAATAAACAAAATGAGAAATGTAATACTAACTTCCCATTGAGTTGTTAGGCTCAAATGAGAGAATATCTTTAAAATAAACCGCCAAGACTCAACTGCTCTATCAATATTAGCTATTAGCCATTTCTATTATTCCCACATGTCAGGCAAGTTCCTCCCAGACTTGGCCCAGCATTGTTCCCTTTCTTACAGAAGTTTCCTAAGAAGCAATTTCTGATGATTGGTGGGCTTCTGTCTCCACCACAAAATTACTACATTAGAGGAGTTTGTATTCCAAGATTTGAGATCTGCTAGGGGAAAGAGGGAAGGGAGAGGGTGGGCCTATGGGGACCGGATGTTTTTCTTTCCCTAGGTATCAGAATTACTAATGATCACTTTGGCAGGAAAATGTTAGGAATAGATTTAGCCTTGAGGTAAGGAGTAAAACATGAAATGAAACAAAACAATAATTCAATCGATTCAAAAGTAGAATAGGCAGCTTCAGGAGAAGGTGGGTTCTCCAGAAGTCTTCAAGTAAAGGCTGGATGATTTTGTGTGAGTATATTGCAGAAGAATTTCTTTCAGGTATAAGTTGAAGTAGTAAATCCCTTTCAGCTCTCAAATTCTGTAATTCTTACTCTTTTGACTGAGTTAATTTAACTTCAAGGAAGTAGAGTACAAGGGTTTTTGGGACTTCTATTCCCTTTTTCCTTTCTGGAACAAAATGATCTTTTACTTATAGAGTCATTATGGTATCCAAAGATAAGGAGATTCTTTTCATCAAAAAAACTATGATTTTCTGAGTTTTGTCAAGATTTTGATATATGCTACATATTAAATACTGAGCATTGTGAGAACACACTGTTCCTTGGGAAAATTCTGGAAGGTAGGCAGTACTTACATGATCCTCATTTACGTGTTAGGAAACTGAAAATATGAGAGATGACATTACTCTCCCAATTGAATTGGGATGTGAACTTAGGTTTCCAGATTCCAAAACCAGTGATGTTTCCACTGCACCATGATTTCATTTGGTTTGCTTTTACTTAGTTCGGTCAAGCAAGTTGAATCCATGTAGAACAACTATATGATAAAATAACAATAATAATATAATAAATATTTATTTGGCACTTTTAAAGTTTGCAAAATACTTCTCATTAGCATTTCATTTGATCAGGTGCTCTCTTGATATCTCCTTATTATCTTGGGACATTTTTAAAATATATGACAATCTTCAAAGTTACTACTAATTTAACATGTGGCATGACAACCAAGAAAACACTTATATGGAAAATGCTCCTTCCATTGCCACTATATAAAAACAGCCATGTAAATAACAGAACAAAATAAAACTAACACAATACAAGTAAACTCAGTTTTCTCCCTTGAACCCTCAGGAAGTGCTATAATGTCAAATGACATATTCTAGAGGAAAATATTCCTTCTTAAAAAACACTTCATGCTTCAACCATTTTCTCTGGTACTCGAGTTGGTTCGAGATATTCAAAGAGAAACAAAAGAGAAGTAAGAAATCAGGTGATAGTGGTCCAAAACATCGCTTCATGGGCTCTAGACTTTAGAGATCCTTTTTACAAATATTTTTACAGATTAAAAAAGTCAAGCTCATTGAAATTTAGGGCCAAAATTATCTAATCTGCAATAGAAGGAGAACTTCAAACTAATATTTTATTAAAAAATTCCTGGGCCCTTTTAATGAAGTGGACCTCAGATCTTCCTCATGATCTGAGATACTCCCTTATAATATTTGCTATCCAGAGACACAGGATATTTAAAATTAAATACAGAATCTCATTAGTTAATAGACGTTACCTTTGACTCTCAAAGAGAGCCAGAAATGATGCATCAGCATTAGTGGTTCCCAAATAGGCAAGGCAAGAGTCATCTCTGCTGACTAAATGGTCATAAAATGGTGCCTCTTCATGCTGGACAAGAGAGAGTGGCCTAGAGATAAAAAAAAAAGTTTGGGGGCTTTCTATATTACATGAAGACATCCAACCCACACTGAATTTGGTCACAGTAATTAAGCAAAAGAGGGTGGAGGTCCATCTATAGATTGAAAGGACAGCAATCCTCTAGTTGAGACTCTTGTGATTAGGCAAGTGAATTCTATAACAGGTTATTGAACAATTAACTTTCATCTTGGAGTTTAAAACTTGGGGGCTTAGGAGAAAGAATCTCTTACCTAATTATCCATAAATATAATATATACATATAAATATGTATATACACATGTATACATATATGTGTGGTTCCTATATTAGTTAATTAAACTGATCCAATATATACTAAAAGAGAATTATAACACGCAATCAAAATCTCTATGGGTCATACTACATAGAATAAAATAGGGATATAATAAATCATTCCTCTCAGAGATGATAAGGTTAGGTTAAAATCACACAGAATTTCACAGAACTGGAATTTAATTCTAAATCCTCAACTGGAGAAAGAAATGGCAAATCACTCCAAGATTCTGACAAGAAAACCCCAAAACAAGTCACAAAGAATCAGACACAACCAAAATGAGCGAACAACAACTATAGATCTAGTGTATTTGTCATGATACAATATTAGTTCTTCTTTTCAGGATGAAATTGCCATTTGTCCATACCATTTTTGATCATGTCCCATCCTATAGGATATTAGTTTTTCTTTGCTGTTGTTATTGATATGATTGTGCGTTTTAATTTTACACCCTGCCCTGAAAACGGATTAGATTTGAGAAGAAGGCCAGCAAAGCAGTGTAGGAGTGAAATAATATACTTCAGTGATCTTTATGGATTCCCAGGGCCCTGGAAATGCAAACACTTATTATTTTGACCTCCCTAACTCTGCCCATAACTGAAGGTATCATGGCTACTTAGAAACCAGGCTCTGTAATTGATACCATAAACTATCCACAGCAGCTCTCGCCAGAATGCATTTGGCTCCAGCTGCCATCTCAACTTGCACTAATTCTCAAATGGAAAATGGACATAATTTCCTAAACAGAGCACTCCCCAGATGAATGTCTCTCGGCAGGGCATTTCTGAATTCAACTTAGCATTTAGCCTGGAAAATGAGCACTGGCTTCTTGTCTCTTCAGCCCAAATTCATTTGGAAAAGGGAATTTCCCTCTGACTAGATAATAAAAGAGAGTTCAGGCTCTGATGTTTGGGTGTAAATAAGTTTGTGAAAGCTCTTGTTCCTTGCTGAGCTTTGTTGAGGCTCGTCAGCCATGGGAGCCAGGAGGAGGAGCTCACTTGAATCACCAGCAGAGTTGCTTCATGCTGGTTCTTTCAATTCTCTGGAATTGTAGCATAAAAACAATAATGATAACAACAACAACAATAGTAATGGCAACTCATTTTTATATACGAATGCTTTAAAGAATTAGCATGTAGGTAGCTAGGTGGAGCAGTAGCTAGTGTGCTGGTCCTGGAGTCAGGAAGACTCATTTTCCAGAGTTCCATTTGGCCTCAGACACTTTGTACCTGGGTGACCCTGTTGCAAGTCACTTAAGTCTGTTTACCTCAGTTTCCCCTCTGTCAAATGAGCTGCAGAAGGAAGTATCAAACCACTCCTATATCTCTGCCAAGAAAATTTCAAGTTGGACATGATTAAAAATGACAAAACAACAAATGGTGGTATGAAAAAGAGGTGGCTTTGTTGCCAGGAAGAATTGGGTTCAGCTGTTGGCTCTGACACATACTGGCTATATGATACTGGGAAGTTAATTGACTTCAGTGCTCTAGGAAGCTCTCTAAGGTCTATAAATTAGAAAGGAAGTTTTGGCCTGTATTTGGTAAGGGAAGATACTCACTATCAGTTCCTTACACAAAACTTGCAAAATATTCTCATCACCACATCCCTATAACAGGAAGGAGTGAAAATACTGCTCTGTCCATGCTACAGATTTGAAAACTGAAGGTCTGAGAAGTGAAATAACTGGCCTGTGATCATTCAGTTAATAATGATAGTTGGTTTTAAACTCAGGTCTTCTAATTCTAAATTCAGAGTCCTAGTCACACTCTCACTCTGTCTCATAGACTAAGTCAGCATTGGAGGCAGAGGATTTGATTTGATGGTACCAATGGGTCATTTCTGATCCTTGCAGACCATGGACAAGCAGTCTAAAGAGAGAAAAGATGAAATTTTATTGTCACCTATCCCAAATTTAGGGTTAAGTCTGATTCTACCATTCAGGTTGGGAGAAAATAGCTCTAACCTTCTTCCCAGAGATGGTCATTGAATTATTTTCAAAATTTTACAGTCTTCTCTCACTCACACCATTTTACACCTGAATTTAATTTTCTCAATAGCAGAGAACATTTTAATTTTATCTTTATATCCCTTATTCCATGCACAAAGCTTTGCACATGGTAGGCATTCAATAAGGCTGATTGTGTTAGGTCAGATCCAGTTTTTATCATATATCATGGAGAGATCAATGTCTTTAGATTTCAATTTTTCCTTGATGGTATTCTTAATCATTTCTCTTTCAAGGAGGAGCAGAAAGTTGTCCTCTCTTATCTGTCTTACTCAACTCTCTTCCTGAACTTGAAGGCTTAAAGACAAGTTTTCTGGGAGGCTTACAGACTTCCTAAATACATAACCAGCCAACTGTCCTTTATTTGCCAAATCTCCATCAAATCAAAATCTCCTTAATCTTTTCCAATACCCTTTGAGTCCCAATGCCCTTCTTGATTCCCAACACCACTTGAACAAAGAAATTTCTTGATCTAGAAAAATAACTCAGCAATGATAGGGATAATCATTTTTAGCAAAACAAAAAATTGTGTAGGTCAAACAAAATATAAGGAGCCTTTATCATATTTACAGGATCCAATATGCTGACAGCAGAAGGTTGGTAAAGCCTGAAAACAATGCTGGCAGATCCATCTTATGCCTTCAGAACCAAGTGACTGCCTAGGTAATAATGTTTCATTTGTGATTATCTCATGAAAAAGTTGAGAAACATTATGAAGCTGAGATTTTTCTTTTTGTCCACATATTTCTCAAGCACCTCTTCTTTGATTAGAACTATTCTAAGTGCCATGGTGAATATAACAAGAACAAAATGGGAGGAAATAAGTCCTGGAAATAACATTGGATTGGGTATCAAGAGAATTGGCTATTGCTATTGCTTTTCCTACTGGTTATTGATATGACTTCAAACAAGTTACTACATTTATGTTTTCCATCTATAAGAGGGAATGAGTAATATATACCCTTGATACCTCTTTCTTACCTCCAATGAAATAATAACTGTTAAAGCTCTTTGAAAAAACTAAAGTAATAAAAAATAGAGTATTAATGTTATCGAGTGTTTACAGCATTTTAAAACACCTAATGTGTGCCATGGATTGTACTAAGTATCTGAGGATACAAATAGAAAAAATGAAATTAGTCCTATTCACAAAGAGTATCTATTTATTTAAATAGGAAGATGATTGTTGTTAGACAAGGTCCCTGCCTTTGTGGAAGTTATAATCCTGTAACAATATAATATAATCAACAATAAAAAATAGGGGTAAACATAAGATTATATATGATCAAGTAAAACTGTGTGTGATACATATTAGAAGCATTGTGGCAGGTACAAGATTAAAGTGATTGGAGGAAATACATGGTTTAATATAAAGAGTATTGAATTTAGACTCAGAGATCCTGAGATCAAATCTGGTTCTGGTTCCATTTACTACCTATGAGAGTTTGGGCAAGTCCCTCTGAAAGTCAGTTTCCTCATTATAAGGAATGAACTAAATGACTGCTAAGATTTAGAGCTGAGAAATGAATAAATAATGAACTACCTTTTAAGCATTTGCTCTGGGCCAAATATAGTACTAAACACTAGGGATACAAATACAAAATCAAAGATAGTCTCCGCTTTCAATGAGATCTGACATAAAGGAAAATGGTGTTTTCACTTGGAAAGTTTCAGGAATGAGGAGCAAGGATGAGATGGCTTTCTTTCCACTAAAGAAAGATGATGGATTTTTAAGAAATCCTGGACATTAACAATCTGAACAAGTGCTATAGAGCATGCATGCTTGTGTACACACACACACACACACACACACACACACACACAGAGCTGTTTGTTGAGTTTTCAGGGCAATTGTTCATTTGAAACTCCCTCAGCAATCATAGTTGACCTCCTAGCTTCATATCCCACATTAACCACAGGTCACATATACTCTTAAAAAAAGAAAAACCCAGGGGAGACTCAGCCTTTGCATGGCAGCACAGACTTCATTGTGTTTTCCGTGGAATGAAATCTAACATTTGTGCCAGCACCTCCTCCGGCTTCCTTTTTGGTCTGTGGTATGTGCTCCTGAGTGACAGCTTCCTGTGGCTAAATTTCTTTTGTCCAGAGGTAGAATGCTTCCCCTTGGCTTTCTGCTGGAAGTGAGCTTTCTGGTGAGAAGTTGGGACTCAATGGAGTTGACTTTCTAAACTTCAGATGGCCCTTCTGGTTTGAAGTCCCTGGAGGTTACTTCAGCTTGGTTTCCCAGAGAAAAGTCAAAAGCAGAGCCACATTGCTGGTTAGACAGACACAGAAAATGGATAAAGGAGGGAAGGGCCATTCCTCTTACTTGACAGTGCCAAATGCTTCTAGTAGCCTAGGTTTTTGTTAGCTATCGTGAGGTTGCTTGAAAGACGAGTAGATTATGTGAGTAGCACAAGTGTACAGATCTCTTGCAATTGATTATCTTCCTCCTCCTGGGTTCTTCTTGGGACAGAAATACTTGAGGAGGGGCAATGTCTTTCACCTAACCCCCTATCTTTAAAGCAGAGATGTCAAACTCACTGAAAAAATCCCCAATGACCCAAACAGATTAAAATGGAATGTTTAAGAAAACAAATAAAAATATAAAACAACACAGATAATGTTAATCCGTGGTTTTCTAAGTAAGTACAAGTGTAGCAGGGATGTTTTTCTATTTGAATTTGGCAGTACTGCTCTAGAGAACACACTTTTGAGAACTCATAATGCTGCGGTAAGCACTGCCAATAAAGCTCAAAGGAATGAGCCGGGAGAGAGGGATCAGTAGCTTCTTCATCAGTTCATATATTTCTCTGTCCATCATACAGAGAATTAGTATCAGTCCTTCAGTCAGCCAACTAACCAATTATTCAACAAATATTAACTAAATGCTTATTATATGTACTAAATACTAGAGATTCAAAGATGCATAATGGATATAGATTCGATATAGCTTAGATTCTCTTAAGAGTGTTCACATTCTAATAGGAAGACATGCAAACAATTAAGTACATATGGTATAAATGGGAGGATGTCTCAGAGAGACACCCAGTAAGGAGAAAATAGGACAAGAAAGGCTTCTTATAGAAGATAAGATTTGAATTGAGTATTATTTTTTTCTTGTTTTAAAAAGCTTTTTATTTTCAAAACATACAGATAATTTTTCAACATTGACCCTTGTATATCTTTGTTTCAGATTCCTTCTTCTTCCCTCCACCCTCTCCCAAGATGACAAGCAATCCAATATATATATATATATATATATATGTATATATATATATATATATACATATATATATATATATATATATATGTTAAATCCAATGTGTATAAACATTTATACAATTCTTGCTGTACAAGAAAAATCAGATCAAAAAGAAAAATAAATGATAAAGAAAACAAAATACAAGAGAACAACAACAAAAAAGAGTGAGAATGTTATGTTGTGATCTACACTCAGTTCCTACAGTTCTCTCTCTAGGTGTAGATGGCTGTCTTCATCACAAAATCATTGGAACTGGCTTCAATCATCTCATTGTTGGAAAGGGTCACAAATATTGATATTGACGAGTACAATTATTTCCTGGTTCTACTCATTTCACTTAGCATCATTCATGTAAGTCTCTCCAGGTCTCTCTCAAATCATCCTGCTGATCATTTCTTATAGAACAATAATATTCCATGACATTCATATATCATAAGTTATTCAGCCTTTCTCCAAATGATGGGCATCCACTGTTTTCAATTCCTAGCCACTACAAAGAGAGCTGCTACAAACATTTTTGTACATGTGGGTCCCTTTCCCTCATTTAAGATCTCTTTGGGATATAAGCCCAGTACAGACACTGCTGGGTCAAAGGGTATGCACAGTTTGATAACTTTTTGAGCATAGTTCCAAACTGCTCTCCAGAATGGTTGGATCCATTCACAACTCCACCAACAATGTATCAGTGTCTCAGTTTTCCCACATCCCCTCCAACATTTGTCATTATCTTTTCCTGTCATTTTAGCCAGAAAGGTATGTAGTGATACCTCAGAGTTGTCTTAATTTGCATTTCTCTTATCAATAATGATTTGGAACTCCTTTTCATATGACTAGAAATGGTTATAATTTCTTCATCTGAAAATTGTCTGTTCATATCTTTTGACAATTTATCAATTGAAGAATAGCTTGAATTCTTATAAATTTAAGCCAATTCTCTATATATATTTCCGAAATGAGGCCTTTATCAGAACCCTTAAATGTAAAAATGTTTTCCCAATTTATTGATTCCCTTCTGATCTTGCCTGCATTAATTTTGTTTGTATAAAAACTTTTTTAACTTGTTATAATCAAAATTATCTATTTGGTGTTCAATTATGAGTTCCAGTTCTTCTTTGGACACAAATTCCTTCTTCTCCATAGATCTGAGAGGTAAACTATCCTATGTTCTTCTAATTTGTTTATAATATCATTGAGTATTAAAAGAAACTCAGGAAGCCTGGAAGAAGGAAATTTGAATCATGTTGAATAGCCTGGGGGCATAGAGTCAGGAAGTGAATTATCTTGAATAAGGAACAATAAGTAAGATAGTATTTCTGACTTGTAGAGTACCTAGAAGGGAGTAAAAGTAAAGTTTCCAAGACTGGAAATATAGGAAGAGACTTGTAAAAGGCTTAAAAAGCTGAACAGAAGATTTTATTTTTGGTCCTAGAGTTAATAGGAGCCACTAGACTTTATTGACTAAAGAGGGCAGAGGTGATATGGTCAGGCCTTCACTTTGTTTGAGAGGATCACTTTGAGCTCAGAATGGAGGATGGTCTGGAGGTTATGTAAGTGGAAAAAAGGGGACATATGTGAGAGAAGTTGTAAAGCTGGAAATGACAAAATATGTGGATAGGTAGAGTGAGTCCAAGTGAAGAGTTGAGGGATAACATTAAGTATAAGAGTCCAAATGACTATAGGAAAATGATAGTCATGACAGGAATTGGAAAACTGCTATGAGAGAATAAGAGAAAAGCTAATGAATTCTGCCTAGGACACACTGAATTTGAAGTATATAGAGGGCATTTACTTTCAAGATGACTAATAGGAAATTTGTGAAACAAGACCAGAAATCAAAAGAGAGATTAGGACTATTCCTATAGATCTAGGAATTTTCTTCATAGATATGATCAAATTCATGAGAACTGATGAGTCTGCCAAAGGAATTTACTCCATATTATTATATGGAGTAGGAGTCTGCCAATTACTGCTACTGCTATGACCAAATCCAGCCTACATCTTGCTTTTGTATGGATATCTAGTTAAAATGATTTTCTATTTTAAAATAGTTTTATTGTTTCTTAAAATGTAAAAACCATTCTTAGCACATAGACAACCCAAAAACATGAGGTACATTTGCTCACCCCTGGAGAGGGATAAGGAAAAGAGGATCAAAGACAAACTTGGAGAATATCCTTTGGGTGTGACGGAAACAAAGATTCAGCAAGGGAAATTGAGAAGAAACAGTCATCTAGGAAAATAACCAGGAAAAAGAGCAATCATAAAACTTGGAGAGTAGAGAGAATTTAGGACAAGAGGGTGTTATGTTTATAGACATCTGAGAAGTAGCCACTAGATTGGGAGAAATTGACATTTATTGGGCAATCAGGATGATAGAGGGTCAATCTGCTGGTCAGGATGATAGAGGGTCAAATGGAAAGAGATCACTTGTGCATGTAGAGGGACTTGTCTTAACAAGAAGGGCCACCTCTTCACATGAGACAGGGGCAAAATAGGAGCCAGTGGAGGAAGACATCCTAGTAAGCCATAGAAATCAAGTAGATTGAGGAACTGGTCATAGAATGTTTAAGGGAGTATCAAAATATATGTGAAGTCCCATAATATGGAAATAATAAGTTGGGGTAAAAAAAAAGGACTTTGAGTCAGATACTGAACTCATTGAGTAAGGAATAAGAATATCCTAGGGTTTGGCATATAAAGAATAATAGAATCTTCAAACAATAACAAATTTGCATCAAATGAATCTCAAAGAAAAAGTGATTACTAATCAATGGCAATAGTGAGAAAGTTTGGGAATTGCAAATTGAGGAGCAAAGAATATTCTGACTCCCCCACCTGAGTGTCAAGGTATCAATGAAAATACAACCAGTACTGCAAAGAGTGGTCAGGAATACAAAGTCATCAGGAGAGGGCCAAGGCTCAATGAGAATCTGAAGACAGAGGGAATGGAAAAATAAAAGGTTTAAGATAAAAAGCAAAGTATGTTGTCATTGTTGCTATTGGGTTTTTTTTTTTTTTTTTTTAAACTATGGGGTAAGTATTGCAAAAGGCACAGCAGAAGAAATGGTTAGAATAGGTGTTATAATTTTGGAGTTAAGTTTGAGGCAGATGGAACAAAGGAGTAGTCATTAGGGGGTAGAGATACAGATTTGTACAATGACAGCCAGAGGTTCAGAATCACTGAGATGGGGGCACATTATGGAGTATGATAGGGTAGTAATACACTGATTATTGAGAAATTAGTCCAGGCAGAATGACAGTAGCTAGAGAGGTTTCCTAAAGGAATTGGGTGATTACTATTCAAGGCTCTCCATTGAGATTCAACCTTATAACAGATAGAGATGTTGAGTCTCTGGACCACCTCACAAAAAGTAGAAGGTAAAATTATGGCCTGGGGGTAGGAGCTAGAAATTCTACATGGCCGGGATCCCTGGGATGCCTTGCAGAGTACTGAAGAAGTCCCCAGAGCCACGCGAAGGCACAGGTAAGGATAATAGGGAAATTAATACCCACAGTTCCTACTTCAAAGGATTGTTGTGGAGTTCCTTTGTTCAGGTGCTCAGGGGTATCCAACAAGATCTTCATGACCCCATGGACATAGAACACCAAGCTCTACTATTATTCTCCACTATTTCCAAAGTCTATGAGGTTTCAATATTATATAAATGTCAGTATGTTTTGCATTTTTAGGGGGAAAGATTTGTCTGTTTTGTTTTTATTTTGGTCTGTATCTGTAATTATTCAGCATGAGCAATTTCTTCTAAGGCTATAAATCATCATCTGTCTCTTTCTCTATGTCTCTCTGTCTCTGTCTTTCTGTTTCTGCTCTCTTTCTCTGTATCTTTCTGTCTTTATATCTCTCTGTCTCTGTCTCTCTCTCCAGAGATGGAATGAGTTTCCAGAGGGAAGAGATTTCTATGAAGAAAAGTCAAGAAAACACTGGAGAGAAATGAAGACATGACTTGTGCAGGCCTCTTTCTTGCTCTTACTCTCCTTCATCCCTCTTTATTCTCTAGAGTCCAGTATCCTTATGTTGATCAATTGGCTAGGGAATCCAAAGTCCCCTAATATAATGACCCAACCTTTATCCCAAAGTCACCTGGCAGGACTATCATTCTGTAGACAGTGGTTCTCAGGTGTTGTCACACAGGAAAAAACTTGATTAACACATTCACACTAAAGTGTTAATTGCTATTAATAGCTTAGCTTGTTACTTCTCCCAGGAATGCTGGCTTACAAAATAAATAAGAGGAGCTAACTTAATTGAAAGCAATAAATCTCTGACAGTGAGTTCAGGCATCAATAGCCTGACCAGGGGACTAATGGGGAAGAAGACCTGCCTAGTTTCCCTTAAATCATACTAGGTAAATAAAGACTTATCCAAGTTACCTTCATTTCAAATATCACCCAGGAAATCAGGCTCAGTATCCTGGACCTCCACAATTTAGATTCTTTAATTTATGATCCAACTGAGTTTTAGGTAGGGATTAGATGAGCTGCAGTTCAATGAGATACTGGATTTGGAATCAAGAGGACCCAGCACTGATGGAGGATTGACCTCAGACTTCCCAGAGCTTCAATTCCCTTAGGTCTCCTCTTATGATTTTTATCAGCTTCCATGAATCTTATTATCATCTCTATGCAGATGTATATCCAGTCCCAATCCTTGGAAACACTTGTGTTTCTTGAAGAAGGAAGGAAAATGAGAACTGTTTCTTTTCTCAAAAGGTCTCCTATCCCGCACAGAGTCATGCAGAGATGGATGTGTGTTCCCTCCATCAATTAAAAGAATTTCAAGTAAAATTCTCCAGGTTTGTCTGGAAATCCTGGTTAGAAGATTTAAGATAGATTTATGTCAGAGTGAAAATGTTGCAACACAAATTCTCACTGTGATGAACAAGTTGATCACAGGGGACCTGCTAGTAGAATGTGAGCATCTTGAAAGCAGAAATGGCCTCCCTTTGGTATCTATGTCCACAGGCAACTCCTAGAATGGTGCCTGTCACATAGTAGATGCTTGATAAATTCTTATTGCTGGAGAGTATGAGCCCATGGGAAACTGATACCACCAGAGCAGCTGTTTTGATTCAACATTTTGATACAACAAAAACTTTTTAGTTACATATGGGGGATTTGAGGGGTTTTGTATCTGTGTGTATGTATTTATTTTCCCTTTTGAGAAAAGGTTCAACATGGCTGCCCTCCATCTTCTTAAAGTTTCAATCTACCCAAGGAAGTTAGAGATTCTCCCACAATGCTTATTAACTCCAGTGAATCTAATTATCCTCTGTACAGTTGGGTAGGTTTGAATCGCCTGACCTCCCCATGTCAGTTTATGGGTTTTAAACGTTTGACAGCTGCAATTAGCTGTAATTAGAAAGGATTAAAACCATCCATCAGGCAAGTTTTATAGATAAACCCAGATCAGTCTTATATCTTCATTGGAGAGCAGCCATGGAGGAGCAAACTAGGATAGTGACAAAGAGCAAAGGAATCCAAAAAAGGATGATGGTTCAAATCATAGTTCTGGTATTTACCAGCTGACTGACTTTGTACAAGTCACCTCTCTGCCCCTTTCTCTGATTTGCTCTTTCTCAAATGAAAAGTAAAGGGATTAAAATGGATCTTTAATGGTTCCTCGGGCTTTAGAATCTGTGAAGAAGCGTTGGATGGGCACACACACACATACAGCTCATTAAAGAGATACATGATAATAGGAAAGAAGCTTGATTTCTTATTTTTCTATTGACAAGGCTTTAGGAAATACTTTGATGTGGTTTTCTCATGGTTTATGACGAATTATAAAAAACAGACCACCATAACAACCAAAAACAAAACCTTTTAAAAAATCCTGGAGGAGAAAGAGTCAGTAATCCCAGCTGCAAACGCTCACCAGGAGCTCCCTTATGAGTCTAGCTTCACAGCACATTATCAGCTTTTGTTTACCTAACAGTGTGACAATGTATCTTTATGCATGTCTGCATAGGGCTTGCATTTGCTGTTCATTAATTAGCATCCTTTCTGTTAGCTAGACTTCAGAAGAGATTTCCATTAATTTGATAAACAGCCCATTGTCCCCTTGCAGTCTTTAATAAGGACTGAATAGGAAATGGTTAGAAAGGATTCATGTTCCCTGGATTCAGAGAAAAGAATCTGGGGAAGAGTCCAGATACCAGCTAATGCCTCCAGCTGGGGCATTATTGCCCAGGCAGTCACTTAGCTTATGACATATATGGGCAACATCTATCAGGGCTCTACACCTCCACCAGGGATGGACCCAAGCCACACTTCCACTGGGGGCAGACCAGGGAGTCTAAAAGTAACCACTCAGTGTTTGAGCATGAAATCATAGGGATGCCTAATATTGCACTATGTGTGTAAACAGTTTTATATCAGGTCCTCTTGAACCCTTTAGAATAAGCTCATCTCTAGCTTGATGTGAAAGGTCTTTGAATAGCCTTTTTGCCAAGTTAATATTAATAATTATTATTTTTCAATGAAAAACTCCTTAAATTTAAAGTTTTAAGATTCTCAAAAAAAATTTTTTAAGAGTCTCAGGAAGGTAGAGAGGCTTGAAGAAAGAATAAAGGGAGCTATACCCTGCTTAATCAAGTTATTTATCTCCTATGTGATAAAAATTGAAAAACAATGTTTTAAACTGCAGTCAAAACATATGTGTGTGTGTGTACATATATATTCTAAATTTATAATTAGGTGAGAAATTGGGATGGGAGAAAAAGTTCCCTAGTTCTATATATTTGTAGCTGGAAAGGGTCTTAGAGTTCTTTTCGTACAAGCCTCTAACTTGAATGTTAAAGAAACTGAGTCACTTATTAAAGATCACTTACTAAGGCAGTAAGTGAAAGAATTAATATTTGAATCCAAATTTTCTGATTCTTACATTCTTTCCACTGTGCCACTTTGTCCTGCAGTGTCCATTGAATTAGGAACCACAGCTGGAACTGGTCAAATTGGTCCCTTGCCATCAGCCATTCCTAAAACCAAGACCACTTCATTATTATTCCCTGATGTTTCAAGGCAAAATTCTTGGCCTGGCATTCAAAGTCTTCATAATCTAGCTCCCACCCATCTTTCCAAACTCTTTTTCTGTTGCTGCTCCTCTTCCCTCGTTCCTGGCTAGACGTCCTCACCCCTTTATCACACACACACACACACACACACACACACACACACACACACACACACACACACAGCATTTCGTCTTCTTTCTCTGTGAAGAGGTGATCCTCCCTGGACACAATTCTGCTTCATAGAATCCCTAATTTCATTCAAAACACAGTGCAGCTGCTGAATCTCTACCTATACTACCACCTAATTGTTAATGCTCTCTCCCCTTTGAAATTATTTCACAACATATCTTTGGTATTTACATATATACCTTGGCAGAGATCTTTGTCTTGATATTCCAGCACCTGGCAGTGCCCTGAACATAGTAGGTTCTTAACTTATGAATTGGAATTGAGATGAAATGATGCCAGATCTCAGAGAAGCTTCTTCTTATGTCTGGATCAGAGGAGGAAAAAAAGGCAGGAACAGAACAGGGACTGTCATTGGGTGCAGACTGATTTCTTTACTTTGTAATACTTCAAAACAGAAGTTTCTGGTCTATGAAAGATGTTCCCTTGACAATTCTGTCAGGGCCCTGCAGCTCTTGCCTGGAAAAATCTATTTACTATATCCTCTTGAGAGTTCCTTGATACACTGTGAGACCTGACCCCTAGTTCCTTCTTAAAATTCTTTTTCTATCATGTGGGACTGTGAAACTCTTCTTTCTCTTCCCTTCTTCCCCTCTCCCCCTCCCATACATCCCTCCTCTTCCCTCTCCCACACCATTCTCTCTCCTCCCTCTAATCATTCTTTTCCTCTTTCCTTTCCTCTCCTCTTTCCCTCTTCTTTTCCTGCCTCCATTCATTTCTTCTTTATCCACTTTACTCTTTTTCTCTCCTCCAAACTTTCTCTATTCCTTTCTTCCCTTTCTCCCTCTTCTCTTCTTCTTTTTCTTCTCTTTCTCCTCTCCTCTTTTCTCCTTACGCCTCTCCCTTCTTCTCCCTTTTCCTATTCCCCTTCATTTTCAGCTTTCCCTTTCTCCTGCTCTCTCTTCTTGCCTACTGATCTTCCTCTGTTCTGCTATTTTTGGCAAAAGAATCTCACTGGAAGCTGCCCCCTCTATCCCCTCCTTCCCAGCTCTGACCCAGGCTTTATTAATACATCCATCCAGAGCCCATCCACAGTAAGGGAACATGATGATGTTGCCATTTTTAGCCACATCTAGAGTGAAATGCCAAATAAAGCACAGAAAATCCCTGTTGATGCAAAAACTACTGATCTGAGGCATCCAGGGCTTGGGCTGGTGAAGCCCCTCAGCAGCCACCAGAGAGGATGAAGGTGTGCTTCCTTTTCTCCCAAATGTCTCACTGGAGAGGCTGAAGTCCTCTGGTGCTGGGAAGGCAACTGGTGTTAAATAGAGTCACCTTTCATATCCAGAAGCTCAGAAAAGGGCAGTGAGGGCTACCAAGCATCAATTTTACCTGTTGTGCTACTGGTGACATCCATTTCCCTCTGTTAATTCCCAAAGCCACAGTCAGACTGAACAGAGCCTGTGGAGGTGCTAGGTCTCATTAGAAACTGAATAATAGCCTTTCCTCCTTCAACTCTTCCATGTCCTGGAACTCACAAGATCACACACACACACACACACACACACACACACACACACACACACACACACACACTATCTCTGCAGTTCCTCATCCATGTCACATTATTTCCCATCTCTGCAGGTTATCTCCATTATTAAACCACATTTGTTCTTTGTCTTCATTTCATAGAATCCCTTTTTTCTTCAAAGATCAGGTCATGGGTCACCTTCTACATGAGACTTTTCCCATTTATCCATCTCTTGCCCATGGGAGCACTTCCCTTTCCCAAAATTTATCTTGTATTTTTGAATTTAATATATGTGTATGTTCCTAGCTTATGCACAAAAATGCAAGCCCTTGAGACTGGGAACTTTCTCCCTTTTTGTTTTTGTTTAACTAGCACTCAGTTGACACAATGCTTCTTGATTGATTGATGGTTGATAGCAAATAGCAGAGGTGGGATACAGCCCAATTTTCCTTACTGGTCTATGAGGATATCACATGACCTTAGTAGCAGCATTAAAGGGGGAATTGAATCTTCATACAAACCTGTGTGGAATCTTTGTAGGGTAGTGGAAAACTCATTTCCCTCCCCAAATTCATCCTTTGTGCTGCTGAGTCAGAGATTGCTGGGGCTCTTTTCTACTTTGACAATTATTTCATTCCAGTAACCCACTTGGAGCCTATAAAGAACTAGTTTCTTCTGCACTTTTACCATTAACTCTTAAAGGCAGTAAGCAATTCACTGGCAGAAGCAGATGCAGAAAGATTCCAAGGTTCAAATCTAACCTTTTGCCCTTATAAATTCTATGATCATGGACTGGTTGTGATCTATGTGAGCAAGAAGAGTTCTCACAAATATGATGTAAGATTTTGCAAACTTGATAACTTAGGAAATACATATAGAAAAATTGCACATGTTTTACCTATATTGGATAACTTGCTGTCTAGAGGAAAGAGGAGGGAGGAATGGAGGGAAAAAGTATGGAACACAAGGTTTTGCAAGAGTGAATGTTGAAAACTATCTTTGCATGTATTTCTAAAAGTAAAAAATTATTATTTAAAAAAAGATTTTGCAAACTAATTTTACATATAGCCTCTCATTTGAGCTCATAATATAACTGTGACAGTTTTTGAGACAGTGGCAAGGTTCAAGGAAGGTTTTATTGTTTTAAAGATTGGGGAATATAATATCTATGGGAATTGGGGGAGAAACCAGTAAATAGGGAGAAATTAAAGTTGAAAGAAATAAGGCAAAATTTCTCAATTAAATTGGGGTGATGAAGTCATAGCCATATTATATATCTCGTTTTTTGTCTTAGTTCTCAAAGAGGACCATGACATCAGGGAGGTGGTGCCATGCCCTACAAGTGAATTGGATTGAATGAAGGAAGGGCTGGGCAAGATCACCCACCTTACTTTCCCCTCCAGAGTCATCTGGGTTTAATGGCAAGACTGGAAAAAGCCCTAGATGCAATGGGAGACTTTGGCCTTTTTAAGCTTTTACTAAGCCATACCCATTCAGTGATTAAGGTAAGGTAGCATGTAATATATGTGTGCGTATGTATGTGTGTATGTTTATAAACACATACATACATATAGAATTATTTCTTTAAAAACAAAAAATCCAACACTGTCTCTCCAGGACCCCTGCCAGATGAATAAGCAGGTGCTTAAGAAATATTCATTATCCTTTAAATTAAAGTTATCCTTAGCAAGAAAAATAACACCTTCTTCTCTGAGACAAATGCAAAAAAGGAGAGTGAAGACAACGCAGTTTTGAGAACATAAAATCAAGGTGTTCAGAATGAGTCACATAATGCAAGAAAAACTCCTTCCCTCTCTTCTCCCCTAAACATTTTTGGAATTCGTTTTAGAAGAGGCTGTAACTCAGAAGGGATCTGTTTTCTCAACCACTTTGAAATTTCCACCCTGTCCTTATCCCCCCTCCAGAGTTATTCATATCATCAAAATTTTCCCTTTCAGAAAAGTAAATTGTGTAAGCAAGATATCTAGGTATTTGAGTTGGCTTCATCCTCACACCCCTGTTATAGTAACTTCCTGCTCTTTTTACTATTCATGGTGCCTCAAGAGTACCAGGGGAACTTGGGTTTCCATTGTAGTGATCTATGCTACAACCCAGCAACTCAGTTGTAATAATGCTATTCTGCCCAGTGCAGTCTTAGCAGAGGAGTTCTTGGACCCACCTCTTTATTCTTCTGTAGTTTGTGGAGGAAGAGAAATCCCTCTGAGTCTGATTTTTAAAAAATCCTTGGGGACCTTTCCACTCCACCCTCATCCCCACCCCCATTCATTTCACCCCAGAGAGATGGAATATTTTTGAAAACTAGCTCCCAACCCCATGGCTACTGCTTTACTCAAGCTGAAATATGGCCTTAAGCTATTTCTGAGGCTTTGTTAGGCACACACAATAAATATTTGCACAATGGAAATCCACACAGTACCTCATTTTGATGTAGCACCAGTGCCCAATAGCTGTAAAGTCCTCTTGGGTTACCTTCACACAGACTCATCTCTGAGTCTTTTACAAATGAGGGGTCCTGGGTTACCTGAGCTCACTAACTCATAGTTTTGCTTTCTGGATTAGCCCATGCTGGCCAATTTCTTTTTGTTTGGATTTAGAATTCGAAGGAACCTCAGAGCCTAGCCTAGCCTAGGTCTAAGACTCCACATCTATCCTTTTTCCTACTCAGCTGCATCAAACCAAGGCATTTCAGGCATACAGGTAGAGCATACTTGTAATCCATACTACTTAAAGGCTGAGAAAATGGAATTTTTGATCTCTGGAGTTCTGAGTTTGTGACATTCTTAAAATGTCAGAGGTAGTTAAATAAAATAACAAGGAAAGAATTAAAATCTAGATCCTCTGACTCTACAGACAGTGGTCCTGAGTTTCTGGGTACAAAATAAGCATTTCTGTTGCTGATGAATGACATATATAAGATGATTACTGCCTGAGATAAACTTTCCCTCCCCCAGTGGTCCTACTGGGAACTCTTCCGATGACTTGAGGAGCCCTCCCCCTCATCTTAGAAATTCCCTGGCCTGTCATGACAGGAGGAAATAACTCTGCTGAGGTTTTTTTGAGCCCATCCAGAGAAGCCTCTCCATTTCAAGAGGCTTTTATAGATCAATAGGCTTTGCTTACACTTGTTTTATCATTCCAAAGTGCTCTCAGATATATAGTGCTGAAAAAAAAAAGTAAGTTCAATAATCAGAGAGTACCAAGAGTACATTAATTATCAGGAAATACTATCCCATCAATCATCCAAACCACAAAAGAGCTAGCTCTTGACTTAAGGGAAAGGAGATTGTCCTTGTTACCCTTATAGGTATCCAAAGATAGTCACTTCTGGTTAATAGAAAATGTTTAGTTCACAGATCTGTGAATATAGTGGGGTGCCATTCTGGGGTATGAGTTATAGTTAGGGGCAATGGAGAATTATCTAGCCATCTGGCCTGCTCTCTTGACTCTGTTCTGTTTTACCAGAAAAGAAGATAAGATAAAGAAAACTGTCAGCTTTCCTATTACCATTCCAAACTGTCTCCATTCAATCTTCAGAATATAGTTAGCTAACAGGAAATCTTCAATTTACTAGAATCATTTTTTTCTTTTTGCTTCTCAGAGAAAGCTACAACCTACATGAAATCTACTCAATCTATCAGCATCCAGATCAAGTCCTAGACTTTATACATTTAGATTTTTTTGCCCATACTTCCTATATTTTCATCTATAGTCCTGTATAGTGAACCATTCCTCTGAACAACAAAGAAGTTGATCTTGCATAATTCTTAGTCATAAAGAAGACATGGCCCTATTCTTTCTCGTCTATTAATGACTCATATTTAAATAAGGATGTTATGTATTCTAAATAAGTTTATGAGGCAAATTGTATAAGCATTATACTATCTCCATTTCAGAGATGAGAGGACTGAAGTCTGGAGAAAAGAAGCTACTTTTCAAAGTCACACATTTCATGAGAGATCCTGGACCCAAACTTAGGTCTTCTGACTCCAAGATTCAAAATGCTTTCCACATCACTATGCTGCTGCCATTACTAAGACAGGAAAATGGACTCAGACATTTCAGAGACATTTTCAAAAAGTATTTCCCAGATAACCTTTACTTAACTAGAAAATTACTCTAACCAAGATAGATGATTCATTTCCTAAGCTACTTTCCCTCGTTAAGGCCTTTGCACGCTCAACATCTTCTCCAAAGAATGGTTTAATTCTGGCTCAATTTGCACAACTGTTTACAAACCACACCACAACCTGATAAAAATTCTGGGCTCTCTGGCTTGTTTTTGTGTTTTTCAAGTGATTTCTGAAAAATAAAATAAAATAAAAGGTGGGTGGAGGAAACAGAGGGAGAGGCCTAAATACTGCAATTTTCCAGTCATTTTCATCCAAATTGTCTGCAATTTCTCAGCGGCCCTGGCACGAAATTGCAAGTGAGTGCTGCTGTAGTAATTCCTAGTTCTAGGCAGCCATGTCCAAACTACAAGAGGAGGCATGCGCATGTGTGCTAGGGGTGAAGAAACTATTATGATACTCAGATCTTTGCTTTGTTTTGTACAGTGTTATCTGCTTTTGATTTCTTTAACACTGGATTTTCTATTTCTCCCAAGCCAGAAGTGCTGCTGTCACTGATGGACCTAATCCTGCTATTGATCCAAACCTCTGACCTGATACTTTCTGACCTGGGCTCATTTGCTTCTCTTAAACAGAACGTTTGTCCTCCCCTTCCCAATCATCATGGCTCACCATAATGGTGCTGAACTTGATGTGATTCCCAACAATAGACAACACCCTAAAACTTAGAACTCCAGAGCTCAAACGTTCCATCAACTTCAGCCTCCAAGTAGCATAGATTACAGGTCTGCTCCACCATGAAATGCCTTGGTTTGGGGCAGCTAAAGGCTTAGTAAAATATTCACTCCTTCTTCTTAATCAGTTATATATAATCAGCTTCTAAGATCCATAAAATTATGGAGTTGAAGATCAGAATTTCTGCTTTTGAAACTCTCCAATTGTATAGATAAGAAAACTGAGCCAAAAAGAAATTAATTGACTTGCCCAAGAACACACAACTAGTTGTACCAGAGCTGGAACCATAACTCAAATATCTTTGCTTCCTAGATCTAAATTCTTACCATTATGTGACCTTCTATATAATATGGGTAGATGTCTTGAACGAAGTTTCTATCTCTTAAGCTAGTTTACTAGCAATGAGAGAGAGCAGAGGATGGTGAGAACAAAGGGAAAACAGTCTAGAAAATTCAGTGCCCTTACTCTGAAAAGTTAATACCCAGGCCCTGATGAATACAATCCGTTCACAAAGAAGAAAGTTTTGCCAATAGAATGACAAGTTTATTAAAATTCATAATGAAGCTGATAATTAAATACATAAATACACATTGTGGCAGGCATTAAATCTAATTATTGCACCTCTAAAAATCAATTTGTGCAAACACATTTAATAATTTGTGGCTTTCATTAATTACCATTGACAAGATCAATATGTAGCTAATTCTTAGTTGGCAGTGGTAAATTAGTAGAATAGTCTCACAAAACACTAATAAGCAATGTTGAAGGAAGTGAACCTACAGACAGTTTGGTATAAAACCAAGTTAATCTATATCACCCCCATGAACATCAGTGGATAAAACCAGAAGAAAGAGAGCAAACAGAATAAAATTGAAACAGATCTGCTGGTCCTTCTACAGTGATTTATTCTCACTGGAGCTTAGAGCAGGGTGACCACATTTGGACTTTGCTGCTACCAAACCTGAATAGAAGTGGCAAGGACATTTAAAAAGAGTTGATATGGAAAATATCATCTGAACCTGATGAAATATATGCAAAACAAATCAATACTGGAGATATTATGTTTGTAAAGGTATTGAGAGATTTATTTTCCAGAAACCTCTAAAATAATAAATATACACATATATATGTATGTATATGTGCATATGATATATGTGTACACACGTGTGTGTTTATCTCTCCGTATCTCTGTCTGTTAAAAGGATGGAAACGACCAATGTTGGTATTTTCAATCACTCTTTCCTTTTCTCCCTAAACAAAGCCACTAAAACTCATCAGCAACTACTTACCATATGACCAATGTCTTTAGAAGACTAGTTGATAGTTTATTGAAAGTATTCCTTACAAAACATGAGAAGGGAAATAGATTGTTAGAGATGATTTTCTACAGCAGATCACTCTTTACTTTCTTAAAGCATCAAAGGAGTAAATACTATAAATGATTCAAAAATATATACTATTTGATATGGCAGGTATATATTTATGTATATATCTTAAGATATAAGTGTTAAAACACAAAACACTTAAGAGGCTTACCTTAAGTAAGATGTTTACCATTCAGATATTAAACTAACAAAAGATGTTTATGACAGTTGTACCTACAATGAAGCTTTATTCAATCATTCACTGAGTAACTGTAGTATAATTAGTGGGATATGTGCTTCCCATCACCATCAGAAATAATATACTTTGTAGATGCCAAACAAAAAATTACTATCGATGGCAAAGTTTGCCAAAAGCTTCTATTGCAAGTAACATTGTAGTGATTGAAATGATTCCTGAAATACTACAAATTTTTTTCAAAAAACCTATTGTTATCACAAAAAAAAAAAAAATAGTTTAACCATCTACAGTGGAAACACAAAGTGGATAACCAGTTTATATTGCCCAGACTATTACATACATTGTAGAATTAGTATGTCATAAATTTGCAATACAAATGGAAAATGAGCTGGGTCAAGAACTGAGTAGGAAGACATCAGACTGGATCATATGTGGGAAATTGTGTGATAACTTCAATGATACTAAGCTGCTCCCTAATACAAATACCCATCTCTCTAGCTTCTTCTGACAAAAATGTGCAGTTGTATATCATGGCATACCACAATCCCAGAAGAATAAAAACTGCAAGTAACCCAAAGGGCAGTGGAGAGATGTTATGTATAGGAATGCCTTGGCATATTACCAATGATGGCTTCTCCATGAAAAGTGCTATAAAAATACTATTGAGAAATACATGACTGGAAAATAAGCCTGCTATTCATAAACTGAGACTGCAACACAACAGATGGATGGCATATTGGTTACATTGATACTTATGAGACATTATAGGAAAAAATACAAATCCTCTCTGGATTAGTTATATATGAGAGTGAGTGAATAAAAACCTCTCGCTATGGAAAGGCAATGCAGGGGCTACCATATGTGTAAATAATTTTATCACAGATGAACAGGATTATAGATTTATGGCTAGAAGGCACATCGGAAGGCCATGTGGTGGTACAACTCTTTCTCATTATGCAAAAATACTTTGCTTCACTTTGTCAGATGCAGAACCTAGTAATCCATGGTATAACAACTTAGTATAGTGGAAAAACCACTGGCTCTGGAATTTCAAGGATCAAGCTTCAAAACCAACGCAATGCTTGGAAATATGATAATTGCTACCTGTGTGACATGAGGCAAATCATTTAATCTTCTTTTAATCCTAGTTACCTCAATTGCCAAATGAGGAATTTGAACTAGATAACCTCTAAAGTCTCTTCCTTCTCTAAGACCATCATCCTCTATGTCTCCTAAGGATAGGGCTGTAATAGTAACTGGAACATCCATTCACCCTGCTGCATGGTGAATTTAGATTCCTTATAATTAGAAGCACTCTAGGCAACATTGGTTCCCTGGAACCTTTAAATAGTATGGTTTTCTACAGGTGGAGGAAACTTCAAGGAAAGAGAAGCATGTGAGACAGATTGAAATAGTAGAGTTGAAAGGTAATGCAAGAATAATGATCTTGCTTTCCTCTTTATCCATCTGTAATATCCTATTTTAATAATCAGTTCATTTGGAGTTGGATCAATATAATTACCCCTCACATCCACATTGTTCTTTTCTCAGTTACTTTAAAGAGTTTACAGTTAGGTGCTCACTAGTTTGAATAATAAAATTTATGAAATAAATTGAATGTACCTAAATTCATAGTATTTGAAGTCATGATTATATAAAATATGATAATTAATCCCAAACTAACATAAATACACAGCATGAATTCAAATAATGTGGCCACTTCAGAGAATTCTTTATTTGTAGATATATAAAAAACCTAAGATATATAATAAATGAAAAATTTAGAATATCATTATACATGGTTGCTCTGAAACCCCAGTTATAAAAATTCTATCTGTGCAGAAGTTTTTTTCAGTTTTATATAATTAAATTTATCTATTTTATTTTTTATAATTGCTCCAATTCTTTGTTTTGTTAAGAATTTATTTCCTAATCAGATGGGGACACAATATGTAACTTTGATTTACCTCTGGTAACCCTTTTCTTTTCTTCTTGTGAGAGGATGATGATGATTCAGGGAAACTGAAAGACAGTTGCTGTTCTCCATCTTCTCTCACTAAGAGGCCCTTGCATTGTCTGACTTCTCTCCTTTTCCCTCTGCCTCCAATTTATTTTCCCAGTCCACAAGCAACAACTCTGTCAGTAAAGGCTGCCCTGCAATGCCTTCAGATGTTCACAGCTGTGGAGGCTCTCCGAGAATTGACCTGCCCCTTACAATGCACTTAGGCATGGTCTTTAACACTAATCACAGGTGTAAAAGATATTTGGTCTGTTTCTCTTCTTTTTATACTATGATCTTTAATATGAAAAATGCTTATCTATTTAGAATGATTCTGGAATATGTTGTAAGGTATAGGACTAAACCTAATTTGTACCAGGCTACTTTCTAACTTTCCAAGAAGTTTTTATCCAATAGGAAGTCATTTCCTATGTAATTTATATTTTCTGTTTTATTAGACACTGATTATCAAGTTTTTGAATTTCATTATTTCTGATTCTCCCATGTGTAGCATGTTTCATTGTTTTATCTCATTAGGGTTTTTTTTTTTTTAACAAATATGAGGTTTATTATATACTATTTTAAGGAACACTATTGCCCCTGGCACTTTTCTTTTCTTTCTCAAATCCCTTCTCCCATTTCAATAATTCTTTTTTTCTTTCTTGCTTTTACCTAATTATTTAATTCTTTACTTTTTTCTGTCAGTTAAGCAGTAGAATCCCTGTTTCTCTTTTCCTCTTCAAATTGTTTTGTTCCTTATTTTTTAAAGTGAATTTTTGCTTCTTTTTCTTTAAAAATATATTATTTCCCTTATTTTCTTCATTAATCTTCCCTTTCTGTCTTTTCTAAATTTCTAACCTTTGCTTCAAGATCTTAATTATTTAGTCCTACTTTAGTTTCTATATGCCTCATAGAATTAAAGTTTCTAATGGGATTTGGGATTCCTTCTTCCAAATAATTTCTATATTAATGTCTTTTAGATCTTGCTTCCTGGCCCCCTTTTCTCTCCTGTGGCCCATTCTTAGAAATATTGATTCCTATAGATAATAGAAAGAATGTTGCACTTTAGTAAGAATTTACCCTTGATTGAGCAGTCCATTGTTGACCTTTAACTTCCCCAAAGTATTTTTTCTCATTTGTCTTGAAAAGTGGGTCCATGTCCCTCTACTCTTTTGCATGTCAGTTGCCCCTTCCAGGAAATCTAATTTCCTTTCCCAGAAGGCATGGTGAATGGTCTATTTAGCATCCAGAAGAACATACCCATTATAGAGTCCTCATCTCCTTTTATAAAATAAAGATATCTGTAGGAATGTTCTTTCTATAGGAACATTCATCAGTAGTACCATCCCCCATCAATGAAGCAAAATTTCCCTCTCCCTTTTTTTATTCTTTTTTTTTCAATCCCTTCCTTTGTTTCCTCACCCATTCTTCTAAGGGCTCTTTTCTTCCTGAGAGACTACAGGAGTTATTGTTTTTTCATTATTAGTTTTTAATTTAATTAATTAGTAATTAATTTTAATTTACATTTATTATAATTCTCATTTATGTTCTTCTTCCTTCCTCCTTTTTTATGAACCTTTTCATCACTGAATCACATGTAGATAAGGTGTTGTGAGGTTTAGTCCACTATGTTTCAGGCTTGCATTATTAACCAGGATCACTTCTACTTAACTTCTGATTTCATCTTTATCTCCTTGCTAGCCTTTAAAAAGAAATTTCTCAATGTTCTTTTTTTGTTGTTATCTTTAGTTGCTGTGTTTATTTACTTTTCTTGTATTTCTATTGTTGGAGGTGTTTAAGAAGCAAATAATTTCTTCAGGTCTGTTTTCCTTATTGGAATACTTCAGATGTCTCTTTTTTATTGAGCATTATCTTTTTTCATTTATATTTAGACTCATCTTTGTAGGGTAGGTCACCTTGGACTGCATCTTGAAATTCTTTACCCTTTGGAACACATTAGTCCATTCTTCGGTTTCTGGTGGGTATTGAATAGTCTTGTTATTTGGATTTCTTTTCCTTTATATTTAAAGATTTTTTTTCCTGGTTGCTTGCAGAGTTTGTTGTTTGTCATGGGGCTTGTTAAATTTAACCACTGTTTGTCTTGGATTTTGCAGCACAGATTTGCTTGTTTGTTTCTGGAGGCAATCTATGGATTCTTTTGATTAGCACATTGTTCTCTCTATTCAGAAGTTCTGGACAATTTTCCTGTATCATTTTTTGCATTAAAGTGTTCAGACTTTTGTACTTGTGTTCTATAAAGAGCCCTTTAATTCTTAAGTTGTCTCTATCTATCCTGTCTTCAAAATACATATATTTTATGTGAAGAACATGCCTTTTTTTAACCATCACTGCTTTGTATTTCTCCCAGACTGTTCACTTCCTTATATTTGCCTTTCTAATAGTATTCTTTCATTTATTTCTTTAATAATACTTGCTACCATGTATTCAAGTTTTTCCATGCTTATAATTATTTCTGCTTTGTAGGCCACAAGTTGGGTTCTTACAATTCTTATTTATTTTAGATAATTCATTCTTGCTATGGTTCCATACTCTCTTCAGAATCCTTAGGATTCTCTGCCTTATCAAGTCTTTATTAATTTTCCTTCGACTAGTAATATTTATTAATAAATGCCTGAACTCTTTTACTTGATGGAGATCATATTTCCTCCTGTTAGTATCATTTTCCTTGTTGGTTATCTATTTAGGCTCATGGTCTTTAAATGTTTTTTCTTCCTCCTGATATCTTGGATAATTATAATATTTTTCCTTTTTCTCCTCCCTACTTTTTTACTTTTTAAATATTCTTTATTTAAAGTTTTGAGTCCCATATTCTTTCCCTCCTTTTTTTCCCCTTCTCTGAGATGGTAAGCAATCCGGTATACTTATGCACAAGCAACATTTCTATATTAGTCATTTTGTATAAGAAGGCTCAAATGAAAGAAAAAATGAAAGTTAAAAAATAGCATTTTTCAATCTGTGTTCAATCAATTATCAGTTCTTTCTCTGGAGATGGATAGTATGCTTCATCATTAGTCCTTGAGAAGATCTGAGTCATTCATAGTTTTTCATCAAATAATATTGCTTTACTTTATACAATGTTCTGGCTCTGTTCACTTCATTCAGTAGCAGTTCATGTAAGTCCATGCTTCTCATTTCTTATTGAATGATAGTTTTGTTGCATGATAGTTACATTACAAATGTATGTCACAGTATATTTAGTCATTCTCCAATTGATGTATATCTCTTGCATTTTCAATTCTTCGCCATCACAAAAAGAGCTGCTATAAATATTTTTATCCAAATAAGTCCTTTTCCCCCTTTTTGGATGTCTTTGGGTCAATAGACCTAGCTGTGGAATCGTTGGATCAAAGACTATATTTTTATAGCCCTTTGGGCATAGTTCTTAATTATTCCCCAGAATGGTTAGCTTGGTTCATAACTCCATCAACACTGTATCAGTGTCCCAGTTTTCCCACATTCTCTCCAATATACAAAGTTTTCATTTTTTGTTTTATTAGCCAGTCTGATAGGTGTGAGGTGACATCTCAGAGTTGTTTTAATTTGCATTTCTCTTATCAATATAATTCAAACATTTTTTCACATGACTATAAGTAGCTTTGACTTCTTTCTGTGAAAACTGTCTTCACATTCTTTAGTCATTTATCAATTGGGGAATGACATGTTTTTATAAATTTGACTTACTTATCTATATCTTATTTATCAAAGACACTTGCTGAAAAAAAATTTTCAAATCTTCTGCTTTCCTTATAATTCTGGTTGCATTGTTTTTGTTTGCACAAAAAACTTTTACATTTTATATAATGAAAATTATCTATTTTACATTTTGCAATGTTCTGTCTATATTCTTTGATCTTAATTTTTCCCTTTCCCCATAAATCTGACAAATAAACTATTTCATGCTCTTAATGGTATCCCCATTTATGTATAAATCATGTACATAAATACATAGACCTTATCTTGGTATACTATGTGAGACATTGCATTGTTTCTAGATTATGCCATACAATTTTCCAGCTTTCCCAGAAGTTTTTGTCATATAATGTTTTTGTTCCAAAAGCTTAGATATTTGAATTTTTTATATACCAGATTATTATAGTCATTTGCTATAATGTAATTTGTACCTAATGTATTCCATTGCTTATCACTCTATTTTTTAATCAATAGCAGATTGTTTTGATAATTGCCACTTTATAATACATTTTGAGATCTGGCATAACTAAACTAGCATCTTTCACATTATTTCTTTTTATTGATTCCCTTGATATTTGAGCTTTTTATTCTTCCAAATGAATTTTGTTACTATTTTTTTTAGCTCTATAAAATAATTTGGATAGTTTAATTCATATGTTAGTGACCAAATAAATTATTCTAGATAGAATTCTCATTTTCATTATATTTGCTCAATATACCCACAAGCAATTAATATTTTTCCAATTGTTTTGATCTGATTTCATTTGTATGAAAAGTGTTTTATGTTGTGTTCTTATAGTTCCCAGGTTTGTCTTGGCAACTAGGTTCTGAAGTGTTTTATGTTGTCTACAATTATTTTAAATGGAATTTTTCTTTCTAACTCTTGGTGCTGGATTTTGTTGGTAAGATATAGAAATGCTAATGATTTATGTGAGTTTATTTTGTATTGTGCAACTTTGCAAAAGTTGACAATCATTTCAAGTAGTTTTTAGAGTATGGGATGAATTATTCTCTAGATGTTTGGTAATATGCACTTGTGAATACATCTGGTCCTGGGAATTTTTAGGAAGCTCATTGATGGTTTCTTCAATTTTTTTCTAAGACTGAGTTATATAAATATTTAATTTCTTCTTTTGTTAATCCAAATATACTTTATTTTTGCAGATAATCATCTATTTCATTTAGATTATCAAATTTATTGGCATATAATTGGGCAAAATAGTTCCTAACAATTCTCTTAATTTCCTCTTCATCGATGTTGAATTCATCCCTTTCATTTTTAATACTTTCTAAGTATAAAGTCCTACCATCTGCAAAGAGTGATAGTTTTGTTTCCCCATTACTTACTCTAATTTTTTTTAAATTATTTTTCTTCTCATTGTTATGGCTAATATTTCCAATATAATATTAAATAACAGAAATAACAACGGACATCCTTGTTTTGCCACTGATTATATTGGCAAGGCATTTAGCTTGTGTCTATTACAGATAATGCTGGCTAATGGTTTTAGATAAATATTACTTATCATTTTAAGGTAACTTCCCTTTATTCCTATACTCTCTCAATTTTTAAGAAGAATGGGTGCTATATTTTGTCAAAGGCTTTTCTGCATCTCTTGAATCAAATTATTTCTATGGGTTTTGTTATTGATATAACCATTGATATGGTCATATTTATGTTGACAGTTTTCTTAATATGGAACCAGCTCTGCACTCTTGCTATAAATCCTGCTTGATCATATTGTATGATCTTTGTGATATATTGCTATCATTTTTAGTTAATATTTTATTTAAATTTTTTGCATCAATATTCATTAGGGAAATTGGTCTATAATTTTCTTTCCACTCTTTTAGATCTTCCTGGTTTAGGAATTTAGTATGATTCTTTCTTCAACTATTTTTTCATATAATTCATAGAGTATGGGATGAATTATTCTCTAGATGTTTGGTAATATGCACTTGTGAATACATCTGGTCCTGGGAATTTTTAGGAAGCTCATTGATGGTTTCTTCAATTTTTTTTTCTAAGACTGAGTTATATAAATATTTAATTTCTTCTTTTGTTAATCCAAATATACTTTATTTTTGCAGATAATCATCTATTTCATTTAGATTATCAAATTTATTGGCATATAATTGGGCAAAATAGTTCCTAACAATTCTCTTAATTTCCTCTTCATCGATGTTGAATTCATCCCTTTCATTTTTAATACTAGTCATTTGGTTTTCTTTCCTCTTTTTAAATCAAATTAACTGATAGTTTATTTTATTGGTTTCTCATAATAAAAACAGCTTCTAGTTTTATTTATTAGTTTAATGGTTTTCTTTCTTTTGATTTTATTATTCAGAATTTCCAATTTGGTGTTTAATTGGGGATTTTAAATTTGTTATTTTTGTAGCTTTTTTAGTTCCATGTGCAATTCATTGATATGCTTTTTTTTCTGTATTTTATTTATATAAGTGAAATTGGAGATATATTTTTTCCTAAATACTGCTTTGGCTGCATCCTATAAATGTTAGTATGTTATCTCACTGTATTCATTTTCTTTAATGAAATTATCAATTATTTCTATAATGTGCTCTTTGACCCACTTATTTTTTTTAGAATTAGATTATTCAATTCCCAATTAATGTTTAACTTCTCTTTTCATTGTCCTTTTTATTGCATTATGATTTTTAAATGATGCACTTACAATTTCTGCTTTTCTACATTTGTTTGTATATACTAATACATAGTCAGTTTTTGTATAGGTGCTATGTAATGCTGAGGGGAAAGAAAAGATATAATCCTTTCTATTCCATTTTATCCAGAGATCTTTTAACTTTTTCAGAATTTTATATACCTCCTTAACTTCTTTCTTGTTTATTTCTTTGTGAAATTTATCTAGTTCTGAGAGGAGAAAATTATGTCATTTTATTATCTAATTCTTCCTTCAACTCATTCAACTTCTCTTTCAAACACTTAGATGCTATACAATTTGGTGCATGTATGTTTAGTAATGAAATGATGTCGTTGTCTATGGTACCTTTCAGCAAGTTTCCTTCTGTATCTGTTTTTGTTTTATCTGCTTTTTTTTTTTTTTCTGAGATCATGATTGCTACCCCTGGCTTTCTTTGCTTCAACTGAAGCATAGTAAATTCTGGCTCAGCCCCTTACCTCTATCCTGTGTGTGAATTCATTTCATTTACATTTATAGTTATCATAACTAACTGTGCCATTGTCCCTTCTTTATTCTCCTCTCACTTACCCCCATCCTTTCCCTTTTTTACAAATGTCACCAACTTCTTCAATCTACTCTCTCATTAAGTTCCCTCCAGCCCCCATCTTCTATCATACTGATTCCTTTTTACTTCCTTATAGGATATGATAGATTTTTATATCCAACTGAGTGTGCATGTTATTCCATCTTTGAGAAAATTTCACTGGAAGTAAGGTTTGAGCTTTGCCCATCATTTCACCATCTTTCCTTCCTTAATAATAGCTTTTTCATGTGGGATAATTTACCCCATTCAAATGGCTACTTCTTTTTCCTCCAATGAAATTTTCTTTCTCTACTCCTTTACTTTTTTATTTTTTGTATCATTCCATCAAAGTCACCCTATATCCACATCCTCTGTCTAAACATATGTATATGATATATATATATATATATATATATATGTATTTATGAATGTACATACTCATTTTAATTGCTGTTATGGTAATGAATTTCTAAAGAGTTACAAATATTCTTGCTACACAAAAATGTTTAATCTTATTGAATTTCTTATACTTTCTCTTTTTTGTTTCTTTTTTATCTTTTTAAGTTTCCCTTAAAAAAAAAAAAATAAGTTTCCCTTGAGTCTTGTATTTGGAGGTCAATTTTTAAAATCAGCTTTAGCGTTTTAATTAGGAATGTTTGAAAGTCATTTATTTTGTTAAATATAGATTTACCCTTCTGAAAAATTAATTCCAATTTTTTCTGGGTAAGTCAATCTTGGGTTGGTATCCTTTTGCTTTCTGGTATGTTTATATTCTGAGCCTCCCAGTTCTTTAACGTGGAAGCTGCCAAATCCTGTGTAATCCTTCAAGATATTGTTCCTTTTGGTTTCACTGCAGTACTTTCCCCTTTATGTGTGAGCTCTAGAATTAGTCTGTAATGTTTCTGGGAATTGTCATTATGGGATCTCTTTCAGGTGATGTCCAATGGATTTTTTCAACTTATATTTTGCCTTCTGTTTGTAATATATTAAGATAATTTTCTTTGATAATTTCTTGAAAGATGTTATCTAGACTTTTTTTATTCATGATTTTCAAGTAGTCCAGTAATTCTTATACTATCTCACCTGGATCTATTTTTAATTCAATTGTTTTTCTAATGAGAAATTCCACATTTTTTATATTTTTATTTTTTAAATTTTGGTTCATTGTATCTTAATGTCTCAAAGTCTTTAGCCTCTACTTTCTCAATTCAGATTTTTTAAAAAATAATTTCTTTAGTGAGTTTTAGTACTTTTTTCCCATTGTATACATTTCCATAGTATAGATTTTCCATTTGGCCAATTCAATTTTCCTTGGTAAATTTTTGTATATCTTTCCCCATGCTATTGACTTGTTTTCATGATTCACTTGCATTATTCTCTTTTCTTTCCCCAATTTTTCTTCTACTTCTTTAATTTGATTTTTAAAATTCTTTTAAAGCTCTTCCCAAAATTCTTTTTGGACCTAATACCAAATTACATTTTTCTTTGAGGCTTTATGTGTAGTCATTTTAACACCCTTGTCTTTTTCTAAATTTATACCTTGATTCTTCCTGTCACTATAGTAACTTTCTATAGTAATGTTTTTGTTTTTTGGGGGAAGGGGATTGGTGACAGTGTTTTATTTAAATGTCAAGGCTCTGGTCCTACACTAGGACTTTTTGTGCTGGAGCTCAGGGTCTTACTGCTGACTTTCACTGTGTTTCAAGGATTTGTTTTTATAGTTTACCCATCTGGCTTGTACTTGGGTCTACAGCTTCCTGGTTGATCTGTCCCAAGGGTGGATTGCTATTGCAACAGGGTCATTCTGGTAACTGGCAATGGAAGAAGGAGTTTGTTGCCAGATCATGGATACAGCTAAAATTGCTTTATTTTTTTCACATGATGACTATTTTTGAAGAGGTCTCAGAGGTTGTGAAGATCACAGAAAATGTCTAGTCCACAAAATGTGCAGAATCACATTGATTTACATTGATATTCATCTTTTGCTTAGTGTGTCCTCTTCATGACTGAGGCAAAATTCAAGTTATGGAAATGTTTGGGTAAAGATGTAATAGACTATATTTGTAGTGTGCTAATAGACAGACAGCAGAAGGGGAAGTCAGGGAAAGAGTTGACCTTTTCTTGGAAGTCCCCTCATTCCCTGAGTAGTAAATAAAACATAGCATCTGGCACCTGCACAAGTCTTCTGTTCTGGGATAACTTTAAGGTAAAGAGTCTTCTTAATATAGTCTTTCTCAGCCACAGCTCACTACTACTTGGGCTGTAATATAAAGGAATGATTAGAGAAGAGAAAGATTAGAGGCAGGGGGAGAAGTTAGAAGAGTGAACTAAAATCTAGGAAAGACATGATAAGAACCCAGAGTAGAGGATATGGAAGTAAAAAGAAATGGAAGAACTCAAGAAGTGTTGTGAATAGTAGTGATAAGATTTAGTAACTTGTCATGACCAATAAAGAAGATAAAAATCAAGGATAATTCCAATGTTGTGAATGGAAATTCTAAAAAGAAAAAGCTGGATAAAACAAGGACAATAATCTGCCTCTTTTCAAGTTTCACCAAGGATAAGTCCTGTAAAGAATAGTACAAGAGGCAAAGTTATTTGGCTCCATACACTTGCTACATATGTGTTGTATAGCAAGTGATGGCCCCAGGTAATAAAGCTTCTATTTACAGAGTCTGAAAAATGAAATATATTCTTGTGTTGCTTTTTCAGAGAAGTATCATTTAAACTGAGATGAACCCTAGTTGATCTGATCTTCTAGAGGCCAAATAGCATATCTAGGAGCAAGAAAGAGAAGTTCCAGAGATCCAGAGTTCTTCTGGATCTAAAAAGGGGGGAAAAAAACTAACAATTAGAGCAATCTAAAAGGGGAATGAGCTGTCTGGAGAGCATGTGGATTTCTTATTGCAGGAAGTCAGTCTTCAAACAAAGGTTGAATGAATACTTGTCAAGTGAATTATACAGCAGATATTTCTGCAGATACAGGTTGGTATGGATGGCTTCTGGGATTCCATTCAATTCCAATTTTCTATAATAATTAAATTTATTTTCCTAGAAAGTACAAAGAATAATGAAGTTTGCCCCTCTCAGTGAGGAGAACTCTTGGAACTGCTTATTTTGGAAGAGGAAAATGATAGTTGTAGCATCACATGTTGCTCAAACACATTTTAAATCAGATCCTTACTGGAGCTCAGCAGTGGGTAAAAAGAGGGTAGTGGGACATAGAGAGTAGAGACAAAGATAAATTTTAAAAAAACAAAGTGTTGGAGGAAGAGAAGAAAGAAGGGAGAAAGCAGGAGAGAGAGAAAGGGGAGGAGAAAGAAATGGATGGGAAAGAAAAGAGAAATAAATGAAAGGAAAAAGGGAAAGAGAGAAAGGGAGGAAGGGAGAGAAAAAATGGTGATGGAGACATAACAGACAGAGAGGAGTTCAAGGACAAGGAAAATGAGGAAGAGAGGGAGAGGAGGGGGAAATGGAGGAGATGAGAGAGGAAGGAAAAGATGGGAGGGAGTGAAGTTGGAAGGGAAAGAAGAAGAGAGAAAGACAGACAAAGAGAGACAGAGACTTATAAAGGCAATCAAGTTGAAAGATTTCCATGTTTATTAAGGACTTAGTGGTTGGACTTCCCTGTCTCTCTGGCATATTGGTTCTAAAATAAAATCTCTTCCATCCAGGATCAACCCATTAATTCTGTGTGTGTGTGTGTGTGTGTGTGTGTGTGTGTGTGTGTGTGTGTGTGCTGTGTATTTTCTCTTCTCCTTCAAAAGGGTGAGACAGTTCACAGCCAACAGCTCTGTGTTATTCGTTATCCAGCTCAGGAATCAGTAGATTATTCTTTTTACCGGCTCTATGCTTGTTATGGTTTATGCCTTAGAAAGTGGTTGCTTTTAATTGATACCAAGGGGCCCCAGCAAACTCCTTTAAAGTGATTCAGAACTAGCACTGCTCATTAAATGAGAGAATAGAAGGTGGAGCTGAGATGCAGCTAATTGTGTCAGCCCAGAAAGGGGGCGGGTGAAGCCTTTTCATCTGAGACCTTTGCAGATTGCTAAATTAAAAGAATGTCTTGGGCTGATAAACAGGTTGGAGCCAGTCAATTGAGCACAGCTATTGGGAGGTCAGGGCTGGCAGAGAATGGAGAAGCTAAAGTGGTTTTATACATTAATTGTCATCTGTGACTTCTCTCTGTACCACAGTGAGGAGTATGGGTACAGAAGAAGCTTGTTAGTTGGTAAAATGGGTCCTAGTCTAAAGTTGTCATGGCTAGGATAAAATAAAGGGGAGATATGCTGGAGAAAATTGCTCTCTAGAGATAGGTATTACCTCCATTACTAAGGAATTCAGCAGATCTACAATAATTTCTACTAAAAATCTTGACGATGACTTCGAAATGAGAGCTCTAGAATCTAGAACTGAAAGGGAGCTCATAAGTCATTGTGACCAATTTGTATTTGAATAAATGATCCTTTCCTTCCAGCTTCTGTTTGATATGCCAGGAATAGATTCACTCACACTTTTTAAATATGTTTAAGAATTCCTGTCTCCCCTCTCCCACTCCAAATACACACTGATTCCAAGATCAGCAACACTCCATCTCCCACATTACCCATCAAAGTACCTGGCACATAGTAGGCAGTTAATAAATGTTTTTTGATTAATCAACTTCCATCATCTACTCTCACTGAATATAATTTGTATAGATAGCAATGAGGGAAATATTCTAGATGGGAGATTGGGGATGTGGGAATAAGAGAGAACAAAATATATAGTGTAGGATTAGGGACAGTGGTTCTTGACTAGAGAAGTTGTTATAAAGGATCAATAAATTCATCTACTCTTAAAGTCATTTTTTTTTCTCTTTTGCACCTCCTAAGATTCTATCTTGGGGTTTACTGACTAGATTTCTTTCTTAAAGACCAGGTCTTAAACCAACAGCAATCTGACTCTAATTGGCACCAATAGATCCTAGGTCAAGCCCTATTTTATCATTGTTTGGGTCCATATTGACTCAGATTGAACATAAATAGCAATTATTTCTGTTGTGACCAGAAACCCTGAGGATTTTCCCCTTGTAGATTTATTCATTCATTTATTTATTGGTTTTTGTTTGGGGTTTTTGGTTTGTTCGTTTGGCTGGTTTTTTGGACTAGTTGAGAAAGAAGATCCTTTGCCTCAATTGCTACCTAGCCTTAATCATTGAATGGGTGCAGTCTGTCAGACTGAGATCTGTTAAAGACCTTAGCTTAAAAAGGCCAATGTCTCTTGATCTATCTCTGGCCACTGGACCCAGATGGCTCTGGAGGGGAAAGTGAGGCAGGTGACTTTGCACAGCCCTCCCCCACTTAAATCCAATTTATTGTCACTGAGTCACCTGCTGGATGTCTTGGTCCTCTTTGAGAATGAAGGACAAACAGCAAAAATAGCAGCACATCAAGCATTAAATTGTAATATTTATTTAATATCAGTGCACAAATAAGCCAGGTTTTTTTTTTTTGTGATTTCACAAATCTAGGAAGTCCTCTTTGTATAAGATATAGTGAGAATTGCCTAGAAAATTAGTAAGTTAAAGAGTTATAAGAGTTATAACAGAGTTATACTGTTAATATGTATCAAAGGCAGGACTTTAACCGAGGTCTCCTTGGTTGGGGGTGAGGAGGATGGATGGAGTGACTGGGTTGGAGAAAAAAAGATATATGTTGGGGAACAGCCAAAGAGAACCATAGAGAGGCAATTTGGGATCAAACCATGGAGGCTTTGAATGCAGTGTAAGTCTAATATGTTGGGTATTAATATATAGTTGGTTCTGAGTCCTTAAAACAAGACTTCAGTTAAAGCCCCTTTACCCTTCATCCAGTAGAATAATCCCCAGTAGAGTTAAGGCACTATCTTTTAGATCTCCCACTCCCATTACCATCCCAATTCTATTTCATTCCTAGGACTCTTTTGTCACAACCAAATGATTTATGAGTTTGCAAGCCTAAAAATGTGACAAGATTAGATGAGAGAATTTGGGCAGTTTCCTTGAGGAAGTAAAGATTGTAGATGCAGAACGTTGCATATGCTGTCAGATTTGGTCACTATGTCATTTAGTTTTACTGTTTTTTCTTTCTTGTAATGTAAAGTTTGCAGTAACAATGTAGCATACCAGATAAAGAGAGTTAACCCCAGAAACAATCTATCCTAGTTCAAGTCTAGCTTCTGAAACATTCAGTATGTGATTCTGGTCATTTAACTTTTTAATTAACCAAACAATTGTCTAAAATAATTAGTTACAAAACAGTTGCTAATATGCATTACTAGAGATAATTTCTTCACTGGGTGTTGATCACTAAAGATGAAATCTAGGTTTGAACAATGGGCTTTTAAAGGGAGACTCTCTGGATAGATATATAATAATGACTACTCAATTCTTTAACCAGCATTTATTAAGTATTTATAATGTAACAGGCACTGTGCTAAGGCCTGAGGATACAAAAAAAAAAAAAAAAAAAAAAAGGCAAACACACACACACATACACACACACACAACCCAATCTCTCTGCCCTCAGTAAGTGTACATTCTAATGGAAACAATATGTAAGATATATACAAAATAAATGGAAGGGAATCTAAAAGGGGAAAGCATTAGTATCTGGGGGAACTGGGAAGGATCTTTTTAGGAGGTGGATTTGGAGCTGTCTGCCTTCAAGTCCCAGCTAAAATACCACATATTAGAAAAAAAAAAAAATTTCCAATCACCCTTAATGTTAGTGCCTTACCTCTGTAAATTGTCTTCAATTTATCCTATTTATAGCTTGTTTATACAAAGTTGTTTGCACATTATTTTCCCCATTAGACTGTTAGCACCTCCACATCAGAGACTCTTTTACATCCTCAATACTTAGCATTGTGACTGGCACAAAAGTGCTTAAATGTTTAGGCTTGAGTCTTAAAAGAAGGCAAAGGTAACAATATAGGTCAAAAAGAGAAGGGGACAGAACAAAGCATTGGAAAACATTCTATTAGTGACCAAGGCCTGAATGAAGAAGCAGCAAAAGATCAAATAGGATTACAAGAAGTGTGTCGCAAAAACCTAGAGAGGTTGGCTAATAGTATCAAATACTACATGATTATGATACAGCTGATACAATATCAAGAGATAATCAACAGACATTCATTAAAAGTGCTTATTTTATACCAGTCAATGTGCTAAACATGAAAAGAAAAACATTTTTCTTGGAATTTCCAGTTCCAAATATCCAGATACCATCTATATAACCCACCCCACAGGTTGCTTCATGCCCCATCCATCTTGCCATTTTAGGATTCTAAACTCCTTTACACTGGGCAGGGGATAAGTGGTCAATATTCAGTAAGGAGAGTTAAAAGTGTTTATCTGACCTACTCCTACTAATCCCCTCAGACCCTAATGCAGTGGGGATTGCATCTCATCTACCACTAGACCCTAAAGTTCTTTAGCCCTTACCATCTATTTTGCAGTGGTACCTTTTTCAAAGGACCAGTGTGACCCTCCTTGCAGCTGGAACCTACTATATCATTTCTATATTATTATCCTCTGTCTTAAAACATGAGTTAATTAAGCACGGGGACTGTCTTGCTTTTCTATTTGTATCCCCAGTACTCATCTGGGGATTATGTTACATAATAATCACTTAATATGTGCCTTTTCATTTATCTATCTATCCATCCATCCATCCATTCAATTCGTACCTTGTTCCTCTAGATACAAAGTATTTTTAGATAGAATTAATTTCTAAATGTTTTCACTTATCACCAAATGATAGACCCAGTCCTGATTTTCCTGGAATTCAGGAAAACAACACCTCTGATGGGATTTACCAAGAATAACCTTCTCCTTTCTTTTCTTTCTTTCTATTCCTTTTTTTTTTAAAGAAATGACAGAAATATTCATGGGACTAGGGCTAAGTAATTAAGATTTGCTGTGGGAACACCAAGGAACGGTCATAAAATGTCTGTGCAGCTTGGCAAACGAATTAGTTAGTGTTTAATTACTAAAAATGACTATCAATTACGAAATGTTACTGCAAATTACTTGTAGAATAGACACATTTGTTTGTGGCTATTAATGATTTCAATTATTCCTCTAAGGTAATTTGTTTCTTTATTCCAGCAGGAGCAAGAAGTACCCAACAGGATACGAAGTATACCTCAAAGCCTGGCACCCTGCAGCTGAAAATGTGGACCTCTGACTAGAAGGAGACCTTCCCCCTGTCCAGAACTGTCTTTGCCTTTCTTGTTGCTGACCTTAAGCCTTCAGGCTGTTTGGTTGGAATGATTAGTCGTAGAATATTAGAGCTCTAAGACTCCTTACAAGTCATGCAATACAACCCACACATTTTTCAGGCAGGGAAAATAATATCCAAGAACAGGAGGGGTATGCCAAAAATCAATATTAATGAAAATAACAGCAACATAAAACTTAAAGGGACCCAAATTTGGTATTATTCAGTCAAATGTTCTTATTTTACAAATGGGGAAATGGAAGTCAAAAGAGCAAAATGATTTGTTTAAGGGAATACAACAAATCAATGACAGAGGTAAGTTTATCAGTAGACAACATGGAGCTCCTACAGGATTTTAATTGAGGAATGAAATTATCAGATCTGCTCATATTTCTTCTCTGCCCATGTCACACCTCTGCTCAAATACTTTCAATGGATCCCTGTTGCCTCCTAAATAGCCCAGACCTCCTGACTCAATCTAGTGCTTTCTTTAGTCTATTATGCTGAATGAAAGCACTCCTGATTTGCTTTGAAGTTGGAATTCCCCAAGGAAGTGATAATTATTGTCAATATTAGTAATAGTGGGCTTATTTATGAAAGTCCTACTCCCAGGCTCTTCATAGACAATTAGGACATCATAAACTAGGATAATTAAAAGAGCATACAATATACAACAGGAAAATCATACTGAATAATGGAAAAGTAATATCTTTATAGAAACAGAAACTGCTCCTTCAGGGACCACAAGGAAATCTATTAAATTATAGGTAATTAAATCTTAGCACAGTGGGAAGAACACTGAATTTGGTTTTAGAGAACCTGGATTCAAATCCTGACTCATTCTTATGTGACTTTAGGCAAATCATTTGACACCTCTAGAGCCTTCCTTGTTTCAGATAACTACTGAAAAGTTGAACTAGTTGGCTTCTAAGGTACCCTTCTCCACCTAGCTCTAAATTTCATGATTATAAATAGCATAATATGGGAAAAGACCGGTGATAATATGGTTTAAAATGAAATTTATACAGTGAGGAAGGGACAAATCTTTTTATGTAGACTAAATCCACTCAAATTTAGTGGTTTTTAAATGTCTAATGAAATCTCAGTATTCTTTAAGCACCCTTCAGAAGCCAGATTATCTATATTCTTGAGGTCCCCCCCCTCAAAGATCACTAGTACCTTCATAACCATCCCATTAGAAGTGATCCCTGCTCCATTTCCTTCTTGATCCCTCTACAGCATTTGACAATATTGACTCTCCTATTTTCTTTCTACTCCCTCCTTTGGCTTCAGAAACATCATAATCTATTAGAATTTCTCTTATTTTTCTGACTATGCCTTCTTTCATTTTCTCACTGACACCTTTTCCTATTTGCAATCTCCCAATGCTATTGTTGCTCAAAGCTTTTGAGCTTCTCCTCTTCCCTTCTGTCTTCTCTCTAGATTCTTTCCTTTGACAGTTTCATTAGCTCTCATATCTTCAGATGTTGCTTCTAAACAAATGACTCCTAAGTTTCTATCTCTAGCCTAGAGGTCTTTTCTGAGGCCCAGACCTGCACCTCCAACTACCCATAGGCTGTCTGCACCAAATTTATTAAAATTTATTATCTGTCCTCCTAAACATGTTCTCCCTTCTAACTTCACTTTTTACCAGTAGCAGTTTCTCATGTATATTTCTCATGTATAAAATTTGAGGTCCATCTTTAACTCTGATTTCAAATCCATATCCATGAAGATGAGGCCTGTCTTTCTATTTCATACTCTCCTGTGTTCATTCCAGCTTCTCTGTTCCTGATATCACTATTGTATGATAGTGGAAAGTATGACTGTTGCTATAGCTTCCAACATATCCTTTACCTTGTTCTCTGATTAATAAGTTTTCCTTTTGCAAAGATTGGATCATATTACTCTTCTGATCAAATCTATTTGTTTCTTGCTATTGATGACTAAATCAAGTTTAAATACCTTGGCCTGACATTTATAGATCTATACCAATGAGTACTTCCTCATCTTTCCAGAAGGTTGAAGTAAAAAGAACACAGAATTAAAAGACATGGTTCAAATCCAGACTATTGTTTTCCTCATGGACAACCAGTCATTTTTCGGTTGTGTTCAACTACTCTTACCCTATTTGAGGTTTTCTTGGCAAAGATACTAAAATAATTTGTTGTTTCTTCAACTTATTTTACAGGTGAGAAAAATGAGAAAAACAGAGTAAAGTAACTTGCTCAGAATCACACAACTAGTAAGTGTCTGAGGCAAAATTTGAACTCAGGTCTTCCTTTTCTCCAAGCCTGACACTATCCACTGCATACCTCATGGAAGTCCTATCTTTATTCAAAAATCACAAGACTTAAAATTGGAACAGTTTTTTGGCCATCAACCCATTCCTCAAATTTCTGTTACAACATACTTAGCAAATGTAACCTTCTGCTTGAAGATCTACAATCCATTACACTTTTAAATGTACTTATTATTTATTATTAGTTACTTATTAGCAAGTTTTCCTCCCAATATCAAGCCTAAATTTGCCATAATATCTTTAATCATGTTGCAGATTGGGCTATGGCTAGTTCTAGCTAATAGAAGTGACTCCATGTTTGGCTGCTAATTGACCCACTTTTATGCCAAGAAATTGTTATATAGCCAATAACTGTCTTGGTCAGCTACATTTAGGGTTAGAAATTCAAATTTAACTAATTATCATTTTAGCAAACTTCATCTAATCCAGTATGAAAAGTTAGCAAATTTCTCTTAATGAGGATGCCCTTATTTGTGGTCAACAAGATGAAAAGAGTTGTTAGTCCAGACCATCCACTGATTAAATGTCTGAAGGTCACTCTCTAACTCAGTCTTTGTGAATCTGCTCAGTGATAATAATCAGATATTAGGGCAGAGACCCAAAGATCTGGGCTTCTAATCAACGTCCACATCCCACAAGCTACCATCATATACTTATGAAATTATAGTATATTTGCAGGCATATGAGTAATAAATTATCTTATTTATGATCCACTGAACACTTATGTACCTTCTCAGTAATCCCTTATCCATCGACTCCAAATACACTCCTGCTTGAAATACCAGTTCCATTTCCTTCTACTTTTTCAATGTAGCCTTAGACACTTAGCTGTCTGATCCTGAGCAAGTTATTTAATTTTGTTTGTCTTAGTTTCCTCATTTGTAAAATGATCTGAAGAAAGAAATGGCACTTCAGTAGCTTTACCAAGAAAACTCCAAAAAGGGCCATGAGAAATCAGATTCAACTGAACAATGACAACAAATGAAAGAATTGCTTGCTGCAGTGAGGGCCTAGTTGAAACTATGTCATAGATTTTGTTGGGCTTGGTTTTATGATTTTCTTAAGTTTAATTTATCAGTAGAGGAAAGACAACTGAATTTGGAGGTAAAGGATCTGGATTCAAATCTTTTTTCTGCTATTTTCTAGATGATATGAACCTAGAAATGACCTTTCCCCTCTCTGCCTCTTGGAATCTTCCTCTGTAAGTGGAGATTTGATTAAACATCCTCAAAATTTCATTCCAGCTTCAAATCCCATGACTATGAAATAAAAGAAAAGAAAGAGGAAAGGACTCCCATGAGAAAATGATTGATGTGGGAATGCACATGATTCCAGACTCAGTGAATTGTCTCCTCTGGCTGGGTCAGAAGGTTCCAGCTTATACCTGTGATGGGAGATATGCTTGGAGAAGCAGCTGGGTCATCTGACTTCAGATTCTCTGACCCTATTTTCTATTTTCTCTGTCTCTCCTTCTTTGAAACCTGAATGAGTTCAGGATTACATGTTTCTATCTCCCTCGAGGCACTGTGTGACTTGTTGTAAATAGCCTATTTGAGAAGTAATAGCATGTTTTGGGCTGTTGCTTGCCATATGTAATTGCTCAGTTGTTTACTAGCCACTTTCCTTTCTTCAAATTTCTTGGATTTGTGTCTCTCAAAAGGATAAAATATCCCTCTGGGCAACTAGCTAGGAAAGATAATCCCAATTATTGCCCTCTGGGCAATACCATTTGTCCATTCATCCATCTACCCATTGACTCATCCATCAATATATCCATCTATCCATGCATCCATTCAATAAAGTTTTAGTTTGAGTGCTATGTGCCAAACCTGTGATAGTACCTGAAGATACAAAAATAGCAAGATGCTTTTTCTGGAGTTTATTATTCAATTAGATTAGAGATCTGTGAGCTGCTTGGTATCAAAAACCCAACATAACAGGTATCAGAGCTACTACCAATTCTAGGACCTTTCCATATATTGTGGTCAGATCCCCTTTCGGTCTAGTAAATATCTTTTCTGATATGGCTTTCCTGCCACTTATTACTCCCCTACATGTCCTTTTCAATCCAGTGATTCTGGTTCCTTTGCAATTCTATGAACAAGATATTCCATCTCTCAGCTCCAACCATTTTCTCTGGTGGTCCTTCATTCCTGGAATGTTTTTTTTTCTTCTTTTCTCCAAGTACTAACCTCACTGATTTCCTTTAAGCCCCACCTAAAATCCTATCTTCTCTTAATCCCCCAAATCTCCTAATACCAGTATTTTTCCCTTTGTTAATTAATCTCTTATTTAGTCATATACAATTTACTTTGTATATATTTGTTTGAATGCATTCTATCCCCTTAGATTATAAACTTTCTGAGCAGAGATTGCCTTTTGCCTATTTTTATATCCCTAAGGCTTAACAATGCCTGACTCATAATTGGTGCTTAAATAACATTTATGGATTGATTGATCATTATGGTCTTTGTAGAATGTGAATTGTGTGACAAAGTTCATGTAACTGGGAGTATATTTGTGGCTTTTCATACTGTTCCTTAGAAAAATATTGATTTTCTAACTACTGAATGACTATTTAGCTATTAAATCAGACTGGTCCTTCATAAACCCCTATATTAACCCATGAACACTTTTGGACTTTCATTTCTGTTCTTTTCTCAAGAGTAGTTGTTGAAGTAGCTTAACAGGGATCACAGCATTTAAATTTAATTTTGATCACATTTTCACAGTCTCCCCTTTTACACCCCCATATTATACACCTGTGGAAAAGGAGTCACTAGGTCTTTATTATGAATACAAGCCAAAAGAACTCCCAATGGAGTGCCTGTATCCCCAAATAGGATGACTTTTCCACTCATTTTTCAGATTTGGAATGGGAAAAGATGGCTGCCATTATCCAGATTTGAGGGACTTCCCCATCCTTCCCCTTCAAGATCAAAGAAACCTCTGGCTCATTATCAGCCTGTTAAAGTATTAGGTAGAAGTCAATCTGGGAGGTGTGGAATTCCTTTTGGGGGAAGATCTCTATCTTTCTTCTTTATTGATTGCTTCCTTTTCATTTTATATCCTTTCTCCCTAGCCTGAAATGAGAAAAATGAGCCCTTGCCACGGGCTTTAAACTTTACACCCAGACAATATCTCCCCCTTATCTAATGCCAGGCAAGGAACCTCAGCCCAGAGGACCCTGGGTAATGTTACAACAGATTATGTCATAAAATGAGGAGATAAGCAAAGGGACCAATCTGAAAGACGCAGCAAAATTTACCTTTCCACCTCCCTGCTCCCCTATTAGAAGGAGGCTTTAAATCAATCTGCCTTTGCCATAAATTCTCTTTCTAAAATTTGATAACAAGTGCAATATTTTCCTTTGAGATTGGGCTCTAATAAGATGGAGGAAAGGTAAAGGAGTTGAGGGGAGGGGCTACAGAAATGCATGGGGGCTTGAGCAGAGTAATAAAATGCCAGGATTGATCGAGGCTGGCTGGGTGGGGGGGGGGGAGGTTGCTCTGTATTACTTTACTTCTTGGCTGGTAAGCATAACCTAGCTAAGAATCATAATTTTTTTTTTTCCTGTAGACAGCTGAGCCTCCGTATTGATCTCGATTTGTTGTTCTGTTCTCCTGTAATTGCTCCCCTTGATTAAGACTCCAGGTTGGTAAGAAGGTTTGGCTAAGGGTGGGGGTGGGGACAGTGAGACATTTTGAGAAGGGGAGATAAATGGAAATTGAATGAGCTTCATGGCTGGAGTTTATCATGACCCTGGCTTGTCGATTGGAGAGGCCCCGGTCATTGATGCTGTCTGGCTCCAGGATATCTGGAACTGCCCGATCAAGCCCATAGGAAGGACAAAAAAAAAGAAGCTGTTGAGTCAGAATACCTTGATTTGGGGATTTAATCCTCTTGCAAAAGAATGTTTTCATTTCCAAGCAAGTCACTGGTGCTTTATACTGTCTTAGAGAATTTAATTCTTTGATCCTATTTTGATCAATGGGGATACTGAGGCACAAGATGGGTAAACAGCTGAGCTGAAAACCACAAGTCTGAGGAGCTATGGGGATGGAAGGGAATGGATCTTACTGATGATGCTCTTCTCCTCTCCCCTATTCCATCCCCACCCCCTACCCAGGCCTGATGGACTCTGAACTGCCTCCATAACCTTCAAATCAGCAGAGAACCTGCAGACATATCTGTAGGGTCCTTCAAAATCAGGAGTTCAAGAAACTTAGCTTAACCATAAGAATTGTTATACTTAGTCACCAGTCTTGAAGAATTTGAGGGCAGGGAGGGTTAGAAGTCTGAATCAGTACAGAGGACTGATAGATGTTAGACTCATTGTTAACCAGAATAGTTTATTCAGAGAACCCTTGCTATCTCTAATCAATAAAGAAACCAAATGAGTGCCATATTTGCAGGTGTGTTTTAAATGGGGGAGGGAGAATGGATAGGGCACTAGATTTGGATCAGGAGATTTGGATTCAAATCCTTCCATAGGCACTTGCTAACTGGGCAAGTCACTTACTGTTTCTGGTTCTTTTCCCTCAACTATAAAATAAGGATAATAATAGCACTTGCCTCACAGGGTTGTTGTAAAAAAATAAATGAGATAAATATTTGTAAAATTTTTGACAAATAATAAGTACTTTATGAATGCTTATTTCCTACCTCAGTTTGCTATTATAGTACTTTCCTGTCTCAAACTGAAGGAATTGTTTCAGTTTCTACATCTGTTAAATGGAAGAATTGGATTACAGTTCTCAAAGGGTGTGCCCCAGCACCCTGGTGGACCATGAGTTTCACTAACACATCATATTTTGTATGTTATATTTGTGCAAATGGAAGAAAATATAAAAATAATTTTAATATCAGTTTTTCTGACTCTGCATACATGGAAAGATAGAGTAACCATAAAATAAACAAAACTTGTCTATTTAGACATATACATTGAATTCATGAAGAACCAATAAAAATGGTTTATCTTGTTGGAAAGAAACTGAGGCACTCCTTGGACTCAATGGTATTGTTACCAATTTATATAATTGGTGTGCCATGATTATTCAACAACAAAAAGTACTATGCCATAATCCAAAAAAGCAGGAGAGTTGAGATTTATTGGGTCAATCTAGTTCTATATGTATTTATTAAATGTCTACTAGATATCAGAGAGTGTACTAGGCATAGAGATACAAAAATAAAATGTGTGTTTGTGTGAGTTGTGTGTTCAGGGGGGAGTCAGGGAGAGAGAGAGAGAGAGAGAGAGAGAGAGAGAGAGAGAGAGAGAGAGAGAGAGGGGGGGGGGGGGAGAAGGGGGAGAGAGAGACAGAGAAACAGAGAAAGTTCCTGCCATTATAGAATTTTTAATATTTTGGAGATGGGATTAGTGATACAAAAGAGTTTCATGTATGCATATCAGTAAATGGAGAGAACATATAAGTTAATTTGAGTGAAGAACTAATAACTGAGAGATAGACAACAAAGACCTCATTTATGTTGGATCATGTGTGCTGAGCCTTGGAGGAAATTCTTAAGAGACAGAGGGGAGAAGAGAGCAGCAATATATACAAAGAAAGTCAGGACATGGAACACTGTGTTTGGCAAACATCAGATAGAACAGTTTGACTTGAACACAGGAGTTCATTCAGGGAAATAATGTGAAATCAGCCTAGAAGCTAGATCGTCCTCTCCCAGTTCTATGGATTATTGAGAAGTTTTTCTTTTCCAAAAAAGATGCAAGGAAGAGGAACTGTCCAACAGTTATCTCCCTTTTCAATAATGCAGAAATAATATGTGGGCTATTTAGAGTTCTTTGTTTTGTTTTGTTTTTAACCTGGGTTCTCTAAAGGCTCATGAATATATTTTAAAGAGAGTATGACTTTGATTTTTAAAACAATATTTTGATAGCTGTATTTCAGTATGATGGGTTTCTATCATGAACCTGTGAATTTTAAAAAAAAAAAATTTACCAAGAAGACGTCCATAGACTTTACTCAGACAGCCAAAGGTTAACAATCTCTGGTATAAAATAAAGACAAATTTAGATGGAGGTGTTAGTAGCAGAAATGGGGCTGAAATTTCAAATGTCCTTGGGTCTTAAGGACCCAGAGACACAAAGGCAAAAATTTGTCTTTGAATCAGGCCAGGAAATCAATTTTCCTTAGCCCCACTGCCCCGCATAGCCACCCCAAGGGGTGAGTAACTCCCTGCTGAGCAGCATACTCTGAGAGCAGCCCAACTGTTTCCCACTCATCACTCAGGAAACAACAACAACTCTGGCACCAGGTTGCAGATCCCCAAATGGGAAGAAGGGAACAACTGAGCATCAGTAGGCATGGCCTCCAATTCCCTCCCCATTCAGGGCTATCACTCAATGCTCCTGCTTTCAAGCATCAGGCACAGAGGGGATCTTGTAGAGAAAGCCAAGTCTAAGATCAAAGAGGAAGCCAGAAGGGAGTGAGGAGAAACACTGATCCTAATTCTTCAGCCTGTGTTCAAAATCAATCAGCCTTCCCTTTGTTTTCCCTGACTTTCCTCAACTTCCCCCTCCTCTCCAACTTTCCCATTCAAATAGCTTAGACAGCAGAGTGCCTGGTGGTCATCTAATTTGGGTTTGATTTTGGCTTTGGCTCCGTAGTGTAATGGGTACCCTGACGCACATCCACTTTATCTCTGGGTTGCTTTTCTCTTCATTCAAACAATACCTTCCCATAGAAAGCTCATTGATTCTGAGCTGGAATGGATTTCAGAAGCCATTTAGTCCCACTTTCTGGAATTAAGATGAGGAAACTAAGGTCCATAATGAATCATTTGCTCAAATTATTTGCACCTTTAAGGGATGGGATCTGGCTTCAGAGACAGTGCTCTTTTTATTCTTTCATGGCTACCAGGGATGCCTAGGATGTTTTCCTTTCTCCTTGACACTCCCCTAACTCCTCCCAGGGGTGCTGTGTAGAAAGCCTTTAGTTCCCCTGAAACCATTACATAAACAGGATTATTAGCCCTTCTTTAGGGTCCAGCTCAATTCTCATTTACACCATGAAGCCTTCCATTACTACCTCTTTCTCCTTTCTCTCCTTTAGCCCTATCAGTCTATAGCATTTATTTGTCCTTTAGGCTACCTTATGTTGTTATTTTTCTTCTGTTTTATGTATCTCCAACTAGTCCCTTATATAGCAACTGGCTTTTATATATTGCTATATCCCTAGGGCCTCACCTGGCTCCTTGGACAGAGTCTATAAATGTTTCTTGGGGGTGATGGTCTCTCTAAAGCCATTTGCTGTTCTGTGAGGGAAAAAAGACCATGTCAAAGAAAGTATGGTTGTAATTCTAAGAAAGTCACTCTTGACTGTCTATCTCCATGCTTCCTTTCCAATAGAGTTGCAAAGTTGTTGCTACTGTCTCTCTCTGTGTGTCTCTTTGTCTCTGTTTCTCTCTGTCTCTTTGTCTCTGTCTCTGTCTCTCTCTGTTTCTGTCCTCTCTCTCTCTCTCTGTCTCTCATTCTATGTGTGTGTGTGTGTGTGTGTGTGTCTGTGTGTCTCTGTGTGTGTGTGTGTGTCTGTGTATGAAGTGGTGAAAGGAGAAGTGACCAAGAAATACTAGGAGATGGTGAGACAGACTTAAAACAATGCTGAGCAGCCACCTTTTCCTGGGCCTAAGAGAAAATGGAATGAGCTTGATCAGCACATGATTAATCTAGAACAACATTCTTTGCCTTCATTATCATTGGTGTGCCTCACTTGTATAATATTTTCTGAAAGCCCTGGATGTAAATTGGACTTTGTCCATGAAATTCCTTTTGATGTGGGAGAAGGAAGACTCCTCTTTAAGACAGATATCATCAGTGGTGGATCAAAGTGGTGTGTTACCAGTCAAGGTCCATCCTGACCTCACCCTAACCATCTTGTTGATCTCATCTTAAACTACATTCTTAACAGGGTGATAGAAAGAATGCTGAATTTTGGGCAAGTCAGAAGTCACAAGTTTGAATTCATGCTTCACTTATGGCTACCTATCTGACGTAGGGCAAATCACTTAACCTTACTAGATCTCATTTTCATAATCCGTAAAATGAAAGTATTGGGTTTGAGCTCTAAATTGATTCTTCTATGACCCTAATTTGTATTTTTGCCAAAACTGTATCATTGCCAGATCTCCAACTACATCCTTGATATCTCATCTTCATTGCTATAGAAATATGCATTCACCAAAATATGTAGTGCTTTCCCAAATTAGAATGTTTTTTTTTCTTGAAAGCAGGGATCATCCTGATTTTCTGTTTGTATTCTCAGTGCTTGGCACAGTTAGTGCCAATATTTTTTTTCATTCATTTATTTATCATACAAAACTTCATTGGTTTAAAAATTATATTGGCGTTCTAGAATTGGTCATGTCATGAAGAAATTGGGTAATGCAGAGTAAATTACTTAATTTTTCTGGGTCATAATTTCATTATTTTTAGGACATCTCTTTCAAATGAATTCTATAAGGGAAAAATAAATGTGAATACAATTCAAAGTATTGGGAAATACTTGGTAAATATAGAGTAGCATTACAAATCACTTATACTTCTTTGATGTACTTTCCATATTCTTTTTGGTATTAACTATTTATGTATATGTTATATTTCCATATCCTTTATAAGGATTTTGAAGCCAAAGACCATACCCATTATATGTATATGTATATGTTTGTTATATATACATATGTATATGTATTATATATATATATATATATATATATATATATATATATAAATATATATATACACCCATGCAATATCTACAGTGGGACCATCAGGGTTTTGCCCTAGAACAAAAAATTTAGAGGGCATTCAACATACACAAACTCTATCCTTCAGCAGTTTAGATGCCTTGTAATATTCCAGGGCACTTTATACCCTCAGCTACTGAATTTCAAATGACCTTCTTGCTCCTCCCTCCTTTCCTTTGTTGTCCCTCTCCCCTTCCATTATAACATTCTATTATTTGGCCTAAGTGCAAAAATTGCTCGTTTTAGATTTGGAGGCACTTAGCCTGTTTTTGTTGAATTAAAGCCAACAAGAGAAATCCAGCCTCTTGCCCCCAAATCTTCCTAGCCACTTCTTAAAGGAAAGGACTCCTGAAAAGGATTTTCTTTATTGGGGTTCAAGAAAGGCAGTGATAAAGATGATGATGATGATGATGATGATGATGATAACTGGCATTTATATAGCATCCACTATGTGCCAGGCACTTGCTAAGTGCTTTACAAATATTATTTCATTTGACATTATATAATCTCATTTCATTTTGAGTTCTTTACCCAGGATGGTGGGAAGGGAGAGTCCCTGTTTGGCCTGCAGCCCAGAAGAGATAGAAGCTCTTGCCAGAAGCTTGAACTGAACAGCTATCTTCTCCAGCTCTGCACCCTGACTGGGTTAAAACTGTCAGGAAGGAAGCCACCATAGCAATATACCAATATCAGATAGCCTGCCCTGGGCTGCCCTCTAAATCATCCCAGCCAATCAAGCACTTAATGTTCTCAGCCCCTCAAGAATGTTGCACCTCACCGCTGCCCATGTATCTTTCAAGTTTTATCTCCAACATCTTATAAATCATCCATTAAATACCTCCCCACTAATGTGCAGGCCTGTTGTTCTCAGCCAGAGCTGGAGACTGCACAAATCAGTTTTACTGCATATTAGTCCTGCCCAGTGGGCTAAAGAAAAAGAAAAGAAAAAAAAAAAGAAAGAAAATTCTCAGTGGACCCAGCATTAATGGCTGGAAACACCTGAGAGGTCTAGAGTGGAATGGGCTAAAGAATGATGTGGAGCCAGGAAGTTAGAGCCCTCCACGGTTCATGTACCCAATTACTTATATACCAAGTGCTTTTCTTGTCATTGCCCTGTGAGGTAGGTCATTGGGTGGTTGCATCTTAGAGACAAGGGAATTCTGAAGTTCAGAGAGAGGTGATTGGATCTGTGAGGGGAGGGGGTCACACAAGTGGCAAAGCCAAGCCTGGTGATCAGGGGTCTTAATGGCATGTCCAGTGAATTCTCTACACCACCACATTTTTGCTAGCTTTTTATTCAGTTTAGTAGGAATACAATAGCAAGATCAACAAACCTCCCTTGCAGGAAAACAAAGAAGTCTATGGGACATCCTCTGAATGTAAGAGTCAGGAAATGGAAGGATCTGGGCATGGGGATCAGGTAATTAATAACTGGAGTAGGAATCTGACCAGCTCATGTATAGGCAGAACTTGACAGATTTTTTTCTTTTTTAAATTTTTTATTTATTTTGTTTTTAATAAACAGCATTTCTATTATATAGTTTAATAAAGAAAAATGATTGTACATTAAATTGCAAATCTATTATATGCAACTTCAGCACTTGACAGATTTCAAAGCACCTTCATGAGCACTGTCTCATTTAATTTTGTATCAATCCTGTGGTATAGGCAAGCTAGATATTTTTATCCCTATTTGATGATGAGGAAACCAAGGTTCAGAGAAATTATAGACAGAAAAGCTTATGGATAGGGATAGGGAAATAAGTAAGGAAAGAAGCAGAATAATATAGTAGAAACATTATTAGAATTATGGTCCCAGTTCTATGAGTATTTATACAATTTTGGGTAAGTTTTTAAAGTCTTTAAGCCTCAGTTTTTTCCATTTGTAAAATGACTTGGTTACCTTAGATGAGAAGTTCTTAATTAACATTAATTAACCTGATATTAATTAACCTTAATTACAAACTTAGTTTTGTAATATTTTGATAACTACATTCCTAAATAAATTTGTTTCCTTCATAATCCTGTATATTTTATTTTGTATAATTAAGAACATTATTCCTATAAGGGGACTCCAGATTTCACCAGACTGCCAAAGCAGTCCATGACACACTAAAAAAAGGTTAAAGATCCTATGCTTTCTGAGGATATTTCCAGCTGTAGAATTCTTTGCAGAATTTTTTTAATAGAACCTAATGTTTTTAACCAAAATGTCTGAATCATTTACTCTTTGTGATAGAGAATTCAGAGTAAGAGGGCTCATAGGATCATGTGTAAACAGTTGGGAAAGGCATTGGAAATCATCTAGTACAGCTCTCTCTTTATACTATGAGTTTCACCATTTGGAGATGAATATGAGAAGAATCAACCTATTAAATTCAAGCTGAATAGGTCTCTGCTGAGGCGTTATGAGTGGAAAAGCACCACTAGAATCGATGTGCTCTAAAATATACTTGCCACCAGCCTGGCCCAGTACCTGAAACTTCCTTTAGTAGAACTCTTTTTTGGAGTTAAGGCCTTGTTTCTAGAAAGTTTTTGCAAAAAAACAGACATTAGTGATCATGGATGAAGCTTTAATCTGCACTACTTAATTCACTGTCACGCTAAAAAGCTGAGAAAAAGTACCAGTCTAGCTGAATCCATCTAGCATATCCCAGAGAAATCATTCACACTTATGCTAATTTGGCATGGTGGAAAAGCAGAGATCAGCGTCAGCAGGTGTATTCCTGGGAGATGTCCCATGATAGGAATTGTGTGGAACCTTAACAAGATAATAGAACCATAAGATGATGCTGAATTTTCAGGGGAGTTGGGTGAAATTGTGAAGATACTTGAGATTTTGTTGAAGCGGTTAGAGCAAGATGGCTATGAAAGGAATTCCTTTTTTGAAAAAAATAGCATTTTATTATTTTCCAATTCCATGTAAAGATAGTTCATCTTTGTAAGATTTTAAGGTCCAAATTGTTTGTCCTTCCTCTCTTCTCTTCCTTCTCCCAAAACAAGCAGTCTAATATAGGTTATAATATGCAATCATTTTAAACATATTTCCACATTAGTCATATTTTGAAAGAAGACTCAGAACAAAAAGAAAAATCCATGAAAAAAGAAAAAAACAATAACAAAAGTGAAAATAATATATTTTGATCTTCATTCAGATTCCATAGTTCTTTCTTTGGATGTAGTTAGCATTTTCCATCATAAGTTCCTTGGAATTGTCTTGGATCATTACATTTTTGAGAAGAAATAAGTCTATCATAGTTGATCATTGCACAATGTTACTGTTCCTGTGTACAACATTCTGCTCAATTCATTCAGCATCAGTTTGTGTGGGTGTTATGAAAGGAATTTCTGAGAGCATCTAGGACTTGCTGAAAGCTAGAGAGGTCACATGGAAATACTGTTTAAGGGTGCTAGTCTCAGGAACTTTGCATTCAGAAAAGGAGAAGCTAGTATAGAAGGAGAATCCCAAAGGAAGAACTCTAGTTTAGGTAGTTTCAGTCTGAAGTCACTGTACATCTGGGACTCAGTGAAAATGGGGCTTTATTTTCTTAGCCACCAAAAACATGAAGAAAACTGACCTTTTACCAGAGGGCAGAAATAAAAATGAACCACAAATAATAATAAAAGTCTGAGATATTTGTGCAACCCATGCCTTACTAAAATAAGTCATATGAGACCATGAACTTGTTTAATTCTTGTGTCAAAGACTCATGAAACAAAGGGCCTGGTTATAGTTTGGGGATTTTCTCACTCTTTTGGCTCACAACAAACACCATTTCAGGATGCCTTGGAAAAACATTTTAATTACATCTGCCCTGCAATATAGTGAGATCAACACACAGTACTGTGGAAGTCTTTTATTAAAAACACAACATACCAAACAGATCCTTGAATCAACAACTATTCATTCCAAAGATGTATGTAAATAAAATCACTTTATCATTTAAAAGCCCTGCAGGTTCAGGGTTTTTTTGTTTTGTTTTTTTAATTTTTTTTAATTCATTTTTCCAAATTATCCCCTCCCTCCCTCCACTCCCTCCCCCCAATGGCAGGTAATCCCATACATTTTACATGTGTTACAATATAACCTAGATACAATATATGTGTGTAAATACCATTTTCTTGTTGCACATTAATTATTAGCTTCCGAAGGTATAAGTAACCTGGGTACATAGACAGTAGTGCTAACAATTTACATTCGCTTCCCAGTGTTCCTTCTCTGGGTATAGTTATTTCTGTCCATCATTGATCAACTGGAAGTGAGTTGGATCTTCTTTATGTTGAAGATTTCCACTTCCATCAGAATACATCCTCATACAGTATTGTTGTTGAAGTGTATAGTGATCTTCTGGTTCTGCTCATTTCACTCAGCATCAGTTGATGTAAGTCTCTCCAAGTCTCTCTCTATTCCTCCAGCTGGTCATTTCTTACAGAGCAATAATATTCCATAACCTTCATATATTTACCCAACCATTCTCCAACTGATGGACATCCATTCATCTTCCAGTTTCTAGCTACAACAAAAAGAGCTGCCACAAACATTTTGGCACATACAGGTCTCTTTCCACTCTTCAGTATTTCTTTGGGATATAAGCCCAGTAGTAGTACTGCTGGGTCAAAGGGTATGCACAGTTTGACAACTTTTTGGGCATAGTTCCAAATTGCTCTCCAGAATGGCTGGATTCTTTCACAACTCCACCAACAATGTATCAGTGTCCCAGTTTTCCCACATCCCCTCCAACATTCATCATTATTTGTTCCTGTCATTTTAGCCAATCTGACAGGTATATAGTGGTATCTCAGAGTTGTCTTAATTTGCATTTCTCTGATCAGTAGTGATTTGGAACACTCTTTCATATGAGTGGAAATAGTTTCAATTTCATCATCTGAGAATTGTCTGTTCATATCCCTTGACCATTTATCAATTGGAGAATGATTTGGTTTCCTATAAATCAGGGTCAGTTCTCTATATATTTTGGAAATGAGACCTTTGTCAGAACCTTTGTTTTTAAAAATATTTTCCCAATTTGTTACTTCCCTTCTAATCTTGTTTGCATTAGTATTGTTTGTACAGAAACATTTTAGTTTGATGTAATCAAAATCTTCTATTTTGTGATCAATAATGATCTCTAATTCTCCTCTCGTCATAAATTCCTTCCTCCTCCACAGGTCTGAGAGGTAGACTATTCTCTGTTCCTCTAATCTATTTATGATCTCATTCTTTATGCCTAAATCATGGACCCATTTTGATCTTATCTTGGTATATGGTGTTAAGTGTGGGTCCATATCTAATTTCTGCCATACTAATTTCCAGTTTTCCCAACAGTTTTTTCGGAATAATGAATTTTTGTCCCTAATGTTGGTATCTTTGGGTTTGTCAAAGATTAGGTTCAGGGTTTTCTAATGAAGGCCACCCATAAAGTCCCTTGTGGTACTATTGCTTTAGGCCAGTGAAAGGATGTTATATAGCATCAAGCTCCTTGTCCTTGTCCAACTTCCTGGTATTGAAACTGCTGCTCTCACCTTTGTAGCATCACCATCCAGGCAAGAGAAGAACAAGTCTGGAGGATTTTATGGTCTAAGAAAGATATCTCACAACATCAACCTCAATTGATATGAGGAACCAAAAAGTTCAACCCTCACATTTCATCAGTTGAGATTGTCTACCTCTTTGACTGAACTACAAAATCATTCCAACAAGATGTTCATACTGAGGTGGCTAGTCTCTGCCAGACTCCTTAAAGGTATGAATCCTTGTAGAATCCTGGATGAAGTTCGCCAAAAGGGAACTTCTTTACCATACATACTTTCTAAGCTTCTTTTGTCATGTAATGTGCTAAAGTGTATTTAGACTTCTGAAAGAGATGATATGTAACAATTGCTCTTATTATACTATCTTAGCAAATATGTTTTGGGGAACCTAACCTGCCTGTGAGAATAAGATCAGAGAGTGAGCTCAGAAAGGGTCTGATCATTAGAAATACACACCTTAAATCAGATAGATTCCTATCTGTGACTTCTAATACATAGATTTTAATAGATTGGTGCAGGAAGAGACAATTATAAATCAACTAGTCCAATCCTTGGTTTCACTAACCCAATTTATAGAAATAGTATGTAATATATTTCCTTATATGTAGCACCCTAGAGCTAAGCTAAGCTCTAAATGGAGCTCAGCATGAACTCTGATCTTTCTCAACTCCATGAAAAGTACCCCAGATGCCTTCTCTGTTTGCATCATATATTTGTAACCAATGTAAACTCTATGATATCTTCATCCTCACTCTTTATTCTTATGTAAAAGCTGGGTTCCCAGAGATTAGCCAGAGAGATTTCCCACTCAAAATTCTAGAAGTATTACTGAAAGGCAATGAAATGGATTTCACTAAGGCCACTGACTTGAACCTCCACTGGTGTGCTCTTCCCAAGATTACCAGTTGAAAATTACTTAGCCAGCCTTAAGCAGCTTCTAGAAAGGGATATTTATCATAAAATATTCTCCCCCAAAGTCTGAGAAACATTTTCTCAGAACTACATACATATCCTAAGGGAAAGTAGAATCAAGTTTGGAGAGTATTCATGGCCAATGAATAATCCATTGTTCCTGTTTTCTAGAAGTTTTATCCCAGTCAGGGTCCTTAGGAAGTTTCCTTTAAAAATGGTAGTCTCTCTGGTGAACTCCTTGTAGAGCCATGGATCTAGTTTGCCCTTGGTTCCTCATAATTCCAATATTGTCACAAGTTGATTGAGGGAATGTCATTTTAAGATATTGATGGGAAGGAGAAAAATCCAATTTTCTCTGGACTTTGAAGATGAAAGGTACTTCTCTGGTCAAAGAGGGATGGGAACAAGATCAAGCTAAGGACAAAAGAGAGACTTCTCTATTTTCCTCCTCCTCTTTTTAAGTGGTTCCTCCTCAGGAACATGCTATAAAGCCATATGCTCCAATTTCTGAAACATACATCCTTTATAAACTCCCGTGATAATTTATGGATGATCCTTGGATTCTGAAGAAGGGTAAAATTTCACCAGCCTATTGAATATAATTCATGTGCAGCATTCTAATTTGAAGGCCTCTTTATACTTAGTGTAAGATCTTTTGATTGATTGATTGATCAAGACATGCTCTCACCTAGTTATCAAAAGCTAAACAGACATAGGGTGGTTTTGACTCCTTACATATCTGTGCTTCACAACTGGATTGTAAATATCTTTCAAAGCATAAATGATATTTTCTGCTCTACTGATGTCCCCATAGGACTTCATACCAAGGGCTGGGCTTAGGGCAGTGACTCAATAAATACTGATTTAATTGAGCTAACCAGAACTGACCCTTGTGTCTCTTTTAATCATATTGAATGTTAGTGCCCTTTGGGATCAGCTAGTTCAACCTCCCAATTTGACAGAGGGGGAAATGGAGGCCCAACAAGGTTAATGTGTTTTGAACCCACATTGATAGCTTTAAGAATAATAGAATTTGTGCATAGAAGAGAAAAAAAATATGAAAGATCAAAAGAGAGATCTGTAGGTTAATCCCCATTTCCAAATGAGGAAAATGAGACCCAGAAAGATGGTCAGTTACCTGTGATAACAAAGTTAACCAGGAGCAAAGTTAGGCTTTGAAACCAGGTAGACTTATTATTAATAGTGGGTTTTTTTTTCCACTAGAGTAGGCAGATTTTACTCAGAACAAAGAAATCAACTTCTAAAAGTTATGGAACCTGACCCCAGTGGGAAGAGCATGAGATGTGGAATTGAAGCCAGTGTGTTTTCCTCAGTTCTACCACTAGTTTATTTATGTGACCTCTCTGGAATTGTTTCCTTCTCTATAAATGAGAGGGCAGGTAGAAATAGAAAATCCCTGAGGTGCCTCCCAGCTCTAATATTCTAAGTTATCTATCATTGCAAGAAAGGGACACTCCCAAAATAAACCATTATTATAACCTTTAGCTGTTAGGAACAAGCTTTTCTTTTTGAGGAATGTAATCATACCATCATTATCCACTTCTTAAGCAGCTCCTTTGTCACCCTGTAGAAGTAGGGCTTCTACTATATTCCCTGCATTAAGAATTTGCCTAGCCAATAGTGATCACTGGTTGTTGGAGAGAACTGAGTGTGAGGGGCACATGTGTTAGAATTGTACAGCTGGCTGTTACTGCCATCTGATGGACCTTCAGCCTCTCACATGTTAGCTTGGGACCATGCCCAGATCAAGGCTGTCTGGCTACTCATGGGTTGGACGATGGATCACAGCAAGTGCCCTTGTTTGTTATTTACACGACCGTCCCCAGGACCCCATACGTTACACTGAACCCTCTTTCTGGTGTAATTGAGATTTTTAAGTTAGATGCATGAGGGTCCCATGTCTAATCACTCACCCAGTATTACCAGACTCTAGGCTCTGGGCCAAGACTTGGGAAAGACAATAAATATTGGTACTAAAACTAGCCTGTCAGTCCCTTGGACAAGTTTTTTGAGAGCCAGAGGATGTTGTGGCTCAAATCTGTTAGGATTTCATGACCTCCTGCTTGGGACAAAACCTCTGCCATTTAACCTGTTTCTCCTGAAGACCTAAGAAGACAAAATAGGAGGAGGGAATAAGTTTTAAATGATCCTATCAGTGTGAAAATACAGCAAATTCTGTCTCTGGAAATGGTACCTTTGACCATGTCCATAGCTCCTCACTCCCATTCACTCATAGCTACCAAATCTTGGATATTTTTACCTTCACACCATTTCTCACATCCAACCTCTTCTTTCTGCCTAGACAGCTACTACCTCTATTCAGTCCCTCATTGCCTGTCACATAGGTTTTTATAACAATCTCTTAATTGGTCTCCCTGCCTCAAATCTTTTCCCATTTCAGTCCATTTTCCACACTGCTGCCAAAGCAATTTTCCTTAAGGGAAAATCTGACCGTTTTACTCTCCTACTTAACTACAGTGACTTCTTTTTGCTTCTGTAGTCAAACATAAATTCTGTTTAGCTTTTCAAGCTAAATATTCACTTTGCCAGTATGTATGCTAAAAATCAAAATGATATAGAAAATATTAGCATGGTTCATGTACAAGCATAACATGCAGATTTGAGAAGCATTCCATATTTTTCCACAAAGTAGGACTGGTTTATAGGAAAATTAGACATAATTGATCATATTGATAACAAAAATCATGATTATATCAATAATGCAGAAAAGATATAACAAATATTTCTGTTTTTAAAAAAACACACTAGAAAACATAAGAATAAATGGAATCTTTATTCAAATGATAAATAGCATATTTTTAAAAACTAAGAGCTACTATTATTTTTAATGAGGATAAACTAAAGATGAGATTTTCTGGGTTTAACAAAAAAATGTAAATAGTATAAAATACTTGAAAGTCAATCTTCCAAAATAAGTTGAAATTATATGAAGATAATTATTAAATAAAATTATCTAAATTATTAAATAAAAATATCTAAATAATAGGAGAAATATTCATTGCTCATGGGTAGACAAAGTCAATATAGTAAAAATGGTGCTATCTAAATTAATTTACTTAAGTGCTATACCAGTCAAACTACCAAAACATCACTGTCTAAATTAATTTACTTAAGTATTATACCAATAAGACTATTAAAGAATTACTTTAGAAAACTAGAAAAAAAATAACAAAATTCATATGGAAGACCAAAAAGTCAAAAATGTAAGCAAATTAATTTTTTAAAAAGTTGGGGAAGGAGATCTGTCAGTACTAGATTTTAAAATATCCTACAAATATATAGTCATTAAATAATTTTATAAAATTTACCACAGTAATTTTAAAAATTACTGGATAAAAATGAAGAGTTCAGTGGAACAAATGAATTACATAATATACAAAAGCAAATATATATTGTAGCCATATGCTTGACAAATTCAAAGGTTCTAGATGTAGTGGCAAGAACTCACTATTTCATAAAGACTATTAGGAAAACTGGAAAGTAGTCTTGCAGAAAATAGGCATAGATCAATATCTCACACTCTATGCCAAAGACAAGCTAAAAATAGATGATTTAGAAATAAAGGGTGACATTATAAACAAATTAGAGGAGTAGGGTAGAAATTACCATCAATTTATAAACAAGAAGTGGGGAAGAGATTCATGACCAAAGAAGAAACAGAAAGGTTCACAGGAATTAAAATAGATATTTTTTATTTCATAAAATAAAAAGGGTGCACACAAAGAAAACTAATGCTGCTAAAATTAGACATGGAAAATTAGGATAGGGGTAAAGGGATATCTTTGCAGCATACTTCTCTGCTAAAGATCTCATTTCTAAGATATACAGGAAACTAATTCAAAATTTATAAGAATAAGAGCCATTCCCCCAACTGATAAATAGTCAAAGAAGGAGGTACTGCCATAGGTTTAGATGTGTATATGTGATGGAATGTTGTTGTGTTGTGAAACGTGATTGGAGGGTGGAGAACTAGAAAGGATTTGGAAAAGCCTAGGAAGACTTTTGTGGATTGGTGAAGAATAAAGTGGGCAGGCCCAGGAGATTATACAATAACAAATATGGAAGACAGGTAGCTTTCAGGGATTTGGGAACTCATGTCAAGTCCAGAGTTCTGAAAACAAATGATAAGATATGTTGTCTGATTCCAAAAGGAGAGGCGTAGATTGAATTTTTTTTTTTTACAAATGTGTATATATACATGTGTGTATGTTTATGTGCATATATGCATGTGTATATATGTGTGTGTATGAATTGGACATGGTTAGATGGCAATTTGTTTTGCTTTAGTACTCATGTTTGTAGTAGGTTTTGTTCTTCCTGTTTTCTCAATGGGTGAGAAGTGGAAGTGTATAGTGAATTCTAAATTTAAACTTGAATTTTAACAAAAATGAATCACCTCCGAGCTATAGCTACAAAAGATATTTGACTTGCTTCTCTATTCTAATTTTGCCATGTTATGAACTTAATATTCAGATCTAGTATCCATTTTGAGATTATTGTGACATCTCCTATAAGATAGTAGTCTACATCTGATTTCTTCTACACTGCTTTCCAGTTTTCCCAGAAGTTCTTGTCAAATAGGGAAGTCTTTCCCAAGTCATTGATATTCTCATGTTTATACACAACAGACTTATTGAGTTAAACTTTTCCTGATTATTTCTAAAAGCAATTAGATGATGGAGTGGATAAGTGCTGAGTCTGCAGTCAGAAAGATCTAAGTTCAAATCCAACCTTAGGTACTTATTATATGATCCTGGGCAAGTGACTTAATTTCTACCTGCATCAATTTCTTCATTTGTAAAATCGGTCTAAAAAGAATACTTACCTCAATTGTTGTGAGGATAATACAATATAATACTTGTAAGTGATTTGTAAAACTTAAAGTGCTATATAAATATAACTATTCTCAATATCTATTTTTAAGCAATCAAAAAAATTGCAACTCTGCCCCAACCTACTTTTGTATCTTCTTTGTATATTATTCTGTGCCAATAGTATTCTAGGGCCAAGAACCCAAGTGTGAAAATTTTCATTGTGATCATTTATACTTAAGAAATTGACAAATATTACAAATCAGGACATGATTTGCTGTTTTGTTGGTTGTGTAAACTTAACGGTGGAAATGTTAATAAATGAAGATTAAAAATTTTATAACAGCTTTTTCTTTTTCAAAATATATGCAAAGATAGCTTTCAACATTCACTCTTGTAAAACCTTGTATTCCATATATTTCTCCCTTCCTCACCCTCCCAAGACAGCAAGTAATACAATGTAGTTAAACATGTGCAATTCTTCTAAACATATTTATCATTTATCTTCTAAACATTTATCATGCTGCACAAGAAAAATCAGATCAAAAAAATAAGAGAAAAAACAAGCAAGCAAGCAAACAACAACAAAAAAAGTGAAAATATTATGTTGTTATCCACATTAAGTCCCCATGGTCTTCTTTCTGGAGGATTCCTCCATCACAAATCATTTGGAATTATTGTTGAAAAGAGCCAAGTCCATCACAGTTGAGCATCACATAATCTTGTTATTATGTACAATGTTCTTTTGGTTTTACTCACTTCACTTAGCATCAGTTCATGTAAGTTTGTCCAGGTTTTTCTGAAATCATGCTGCTGATCATTTCTCATAGAATAATAACATTCCATTATATTTATATAAAATAACTTATTTAGCCATTGCCCAATTGATAGGCATCCACTCAGTTTTCAGTTCCTTGCCACTACAAAAAGGTCTGTCACAAACATTTTTGCACATGTGGGTCCTTTTCCATTTTTATGATCTCTGTGGGATACAGACTCAGTAGAGACACTGCTGATCAAAGGATATATACAATTTAATAGCCCTTTGGGAATAGTTCCATATTGTTCTCCAGAATGGTTGGATCAGTTCACAATCCACTAACAATGTATTGGTGATCTAGTTTTCCTACATCACCTACAAAACTTATTGTTATGTTTTCCTGTCATCTTAGCCAATGTAAGAGGTGTGAATTGGTACTTCAGAGTTGTCATTTTTATTTAGAAAAAAATTTCATTTCTCTAGTCAGAAATGATTTGGAGTATTTTGTCATATGACTAGAAATGGCTTTAATTTCTTCATCTGAAAATTGTTCATAAGCTTTGACAATTGGAAAAAGGCTTTGTAGGCTTATCAATTTTAGTAAATTACCTATGTAGTTTAGAAATGAGGCCTTTATCAGAACCCTTGGATACAAAACAATTTTTCCCTAGTTTTCTGCTTCCCTTCTGATCTTGGCTGCATTGGTTTTGTTTGTACAAAAACTTTAATATAATCAAAATATCCATTCTACATTTCATAATTTTCTATAGTTCTTTAGCCATAAATTCCTTCCTTCTCCACAGATCTGAAAAGTAAACTATACTTTATTCTACTAATTTACTTATAATATCACCCTTTATGTTTAAATCATGAACCCATTTCAATCTTACTTTGGTATAGTGTGATAAGTGTTGGTCAGTGTCTGGTTTCTGTCATTTATTTTCCAATTTTCCCAGTAATTTTTATCAAATAGTGAGTTCTTCTCCCAGAAGCTGGAGTCTTTGAGTTTATCAGACACTAGATTACTATGATCCTAGATTATTGTGTTAATGTAAATCTAACCTATTCCATTGATCAAATACTCTGTTTCTTAGCCAATACCAAATGGTTTTGATGACCACTCCTTTATAATATAGTTCACTCTTTTCATTTTTGATACTGGCAATTTGATTTTCTTCTTTCCTTCTTCTAATCAAATTAACTAAAACTTTATCTATTTTATTGTTTTTTTTTTCATAAAAACAAATCTTGGTTTTGCTTTTAATTCAATAATTTTCTTACTTTTAATTTTATTAATCTATCCTTTTACTTTCATAATTTCAAATTTAGTATCTAATTGGGTTTTTTAATTTGTTCTTTTTCTAGATTTTTTTAGTTGCATACCCAATTCAATGATTTCTTTCTCTATTTTATTTAAGTAAGCATCCAAAATTTTCCCTAAGAATCCAAAATTTTGGTATGCTGTCTCATTATTGTCATTCTCTTGGATGAAATTATTGATTGTTTCTATGGTTTGTTGTTTTACCCACTCATTCTTTAATATTAAATTATTTAGTTTCCAATTAAATTTTGCTCTAGTTTTCCCTAGACATTTATTACATGTACTTTTTATTGTATAATGATCTGAAAAAAAGAGATGCATTTACTATGTCTACCTTTCTGCATTTGATTTTGAGTTTTTTATACCCTAATACATGATCAATTTTTGTGTAGGTTCAACATGCCAACCAGAAAAAGTAGATTCCTTTCTGTCTCCATTCAATTTTTTCCAAAGGTCTGTTATAACCTAACTTTTCTAAAATTCTATTTACCTTCTTAACTTTCTTATCTATGTGGTTCGATTTATCAAGTTTTGATAAAGGGAGATTGAGATCCCCCACTAGTATACTATATACTAGTATAGTATAATATAATATAGGCTAGTATAGTATAGATATAGTCTATATATAGACTATATATAGATATAGTTTCTTTTAACTCTATTAACTTCTCCTCTAGGAATTTGGATACTATATCATTTGGTGCATATATGTTTAGTATTGATATTACTTCATTATCTTTGGTATCCTTTAGCAAGATGTAGTTTCTTTCTTTATCTCTTTTCATTAGATCTATTTTTGTTTTTGTTTGATCAGAGATTAGGATCAGTACCCCTGTTGTTTTTACTTCAGCTGACTTATAATAGATTCTGCTCTAGCTTTTTACCTTTACTCTGAATGTATCTCTCTGCTTTAAATTTACATCTTGTAAACAACATATTGTAGGATTCTGGCTTTTAATTCAGTCTGCTATCCACTTCTGTTTTATGGAAAAGTTTATCTCATTCAAATTCAGTTTAAATAACTAATTGTATTTCTCACCATCCTATTTTCCCCAAATTATACTTTCCTCTCTCCTTTCCCATTCCCTTTCTCTTCAGTGTTTTGCTTCTGAACACCTGATCTCCCTTTTGAAGATTAAAATTAAAAATGTGTCCTGTATACTTTTTTTGGAAAGCCAATTTTCAAGCATTTACTAGCACACCTTTAGATCCAGCCAAAGTATTCATTGATTGTTTTTTGTTTTAGTTCTCCTCCATACCTTCTTCATCCATGCCCATGTATTTCCTTTTCATTTCTGTCTGCTAGAATCTCTCTTATCAGTACACAGCTCAAGGATCATTTTCTATATGAAGCCTTTCTTATTCCTCTCAAATGCTAGTTTTATCCCTCTCAATCTTCCTTGCTTTTAACTACTTTGTGTTTATTTTTATTTGTTCTCTTTATATCAATTCTCTATATACTTATGTATCTACTTGTTGTATCTCATTATATTTGTTTCTGGTACATAGTGGACTTTTAATAAATGTTTATTGATTGGTTGATTAAATGAATGGCTGCTTCATAAATATGGGGAGAAGCACAGTTGGAAATTACAAAGCTGAAAATGAACTCAGAAATGAGAAAACAGAGGTGAAAAGCAATTAAGTGACTTTCCCAAGTTCATATAGCTAATCAGGTCTCCTGATTCACAGGTGAAAGCACTTGATATACCTTTATATCCTTACCTTAATATCACACAACTGGACTATTGTCCTACCATCTAAACTTGTTTACTATAATTCATATCATTTCTAATCCATTCTTCACAAAGCTATTCAGCTAATCTTCCTTATGTACAGATGGAAATTTAGGTTTAAAACAAGTTTAGAAGACTTATAAAGATATATAGATATAGAAAAGCTTGTCTTGGAAAGTGATGAGTTTCCCATTACATGAAATCTTCACACAGAGATTGGGCAATGTCTATAAAGCAGAATAGGATTATGCTAACAAATGTTTAATAACCAACTCTCCAGGGGGAAAATATGTCCATAGGACATGTTTTTAAGTTTAATTTGAATTACTAACACTTTGTTTTAAAGACTAGACCATCAACAACAACAAAAAAAATCAGATCCTGATATGAAGAGATTGCTAATTTCTAAGGTGTAACTGTTTATACTGTAAGTTTTACCATTGACCTTATAGGATGGGTAGAGCTGGCTCCAGCACATCCCTGCAAGTATCCCAACACAAAGCCCCTGACTGTACATGGAGAGTGTCTCACTTAAGCTGATAACAACAAAAGTTCAAATTCTGATTTCTACCTAAATTGGAATGCACTTTTTATTTGCTTTGCATTAATGTATGGGATTATCAAAGGTATCTCAGAACAATCATTGTGCTTCCAGACAACACTGTAACCGCAAAGTAGTTTCAGGGTAATATAATACTGAGCCATAGGGATAAATATAACAACTGAAGGGATAGAGAAAAGAGGAACATGACCGCAAAGTCTTCACCTAAGACAAGTAGTTGTCACTTAATATTTGTGTGATTTAAAGGGAAATCTGCTCGTGTGAGGTTGTACTAAAACATATGTATATTGAAATAATGAAACCATAAAACATTAGAATGTAAAACAATAACTAATTTTTATATTATATGACAAAAATTTAAATATCTTCAAACTGTTGAGGTAGAAAGCAAAAGTATCATAGTTTCCATTTGATAGATGAGAAAAGTGAGATTAAGAAAAATTAATGATTCATCCAAGGAGAGCCACTATCTAAATTTAGGGCTCTCTGGATTGAAAGTCCATCTGGGGTTTTCTTCCACTAAATACACAGACCAAACTTTGTCTGACATTTGCACCTAAAAGAGCAATTAGAAAATTAATGAATCGAAACATGCTAATTTGTTGGTTTAAGTAAAATCCTGTATCTTGATTATAGACAACAATACATTTAAGCCTAGATTGCTTTTGGGCCCCTGCTATGAGTAAGGGAATTTTCACTGTTTCATCCCTCATGGGTATTAATGGCCATAATGAAAACATTAATCTTAAAACCAATAAATGATTGACTTTAATTGGAACCTGAGTGATGGCTATATCCATTGTCCTCCCAGGTACAGATGGATTGCTTAACCATGACACAATTGGGAAAAGGTAATAGAGCATGGCTTGCAACCAATCATTAATACCCAAAGTCTAAACCCTATTGATGGTGTCTTAGAAGCAGCATCTTTTGGGGGTGGGGTGAGAGGGTTGAGAAAGGAAGCCTGAGATATAGCTCTTGACTCAAGAAAGGTGCAATCTATCTCTCACAGTATATGGAAAATTGCAAGACAATTATTACACCTTAGGGAAAAATATACTTACGGATGGATTGCTTGTACATGAATACAAAGCATATACCTATAACACATGCATGTCTGTCCTATATTTATCTTATGAGAGATGTTCCAGGAACAAGTAGTAAGGATCATAAATGGACATTAGTTGTAATATACAGACTAGACCCTGTGAGGACACAATAAGAAAACCAAGAGGTTGCATATTCATTATTTTGAGCCCACGGTCAAGTTCTTTGATTACATATGAAAATGTTGAGCATAAGATATACAATTCAAGTATTTAATAAACAGGTATTAACCATCACATTGAGTGACATGTAAAGTAATGAAGAATAGAAGAAGAAAAAAAGAAACACAAATATGCATAAATACTGCCCTCAACAGTTTCTAAAGGCTACAACAGGGAAAAATTTGCAAATTAATTAATTTTTCTTTGATGCATACTTTTATGGTGAAGGGTAATTATTTGTTTAATTAAGATCTTGGGCTTTGATCAGGTGTGTTAGGACATGAAAATTCTTGAGAGTCTACTTCCTAATGTAAAATACAAGATTAGAAAAATTTAAACAGACATGTAGAACATAAATATCTTTCATTTACTAGAGCCTATAATCAGGATATATCTTCATACTTCAACAAACATTAAATCTTGGAAAGGAAAATGCAATCACAATCATAAGTTACAAATTTTCTAATTTTTATTCTCATATTTTTCTGTTCCCCACACTTGTGTTTTTGCATGGCCTGCCCTTCATTCCCAGAATTCACTCCTTTCCTACTGGGAATGGATAAATAAAATGTAATAGAATATTACTATAGTGTAAGAAATTATGAGTACAGAGAAGCAAAACAAGATTTGTATGAATTGATACAAAATTAAGTAAGCAGAGTAAAATAAGAAAAACAATATACACAGTAACTACAACAATGTAAATGGAAAGAACAACTAGACATTCAAAAATCAAAAGTAAATGTAACAAACTTATAAAGATCAGTTATCAAATGAAAAGATATGTCTTACCCATTTGTAAAGATTGAATATCCATAAGTGTCACACATTGCCCATGTTTTTAGATTTTTTTCAATGTTTCAATCAGCCCCCCCTCCCTAATATATATGTAGTATATATCAAAGGCATCAAAGGCATTTTGAATTTAAAGGCATCAAAAAGTTTTTTTTAAATGGTGTTACAAAAATTTTTATTATATGGGACAAAAAAAATGAAAAACTTATGTTTTTTGTTCAGTAGGTTGCTCTTTTCCCTGAATACTTCCTCTTTTTTTCTTTCACTATCATTTGTCATCTTTTTTTTCCTCTATTTTTTTTTCTATTATCCTGTCTCAAAGACATTTTTTTTCAGCTGGTTAGCTATGGGAACTAAATCATAGTCACAGATGTAGAGCTGAAAAGGTATCAAGCCCCTTATTTTATTTTATTTTTTTTTAATTTTATTTATTTATAATTTTTTTCACAGTATATATGCATGAGTAATTTTTTATAATATTATCCCTTGTATTCATTTTTCCAAATTATCCCCTCCCTCTCTCTCCTCCCCCTCCCCTAGATGACAGGCAATCCCATACATTTTACATATGTTACAATATAACCTAGATACAATATATGTGTGTAAATACCATATTCTTGTTGCATATTAAGTATTAGATTCCGAAGGTATAAGTAACCTGGGTACATAGACAGTAGTGCTAACAGTTTACATTCACTTCCCAGTGTTCCTTCTCTGGGTGTAGTTGTTTCTGTCCATCATTGATCAACTGGAAGTGAGTTGGATCTTCTTTATGTTGAAGATATCCACTTCCATCAGAATACATCTTCATACAACATTGAGGTGTACAGCGATCTTCTGGTTCTATTCACTTCACTCAGCATCAGTTGATGTAAGTCTCTTCAAGCTTCTCTGTATTCCTCCTGCTGGTCATTTCTTACAGAGCAATAATATTCCATAACCTTCATATACCATAATTTACCCAACCATTCTCCAACTGATGGACATCCATTCATCTTCCAGTTTCTAGCTACAACAAAAAGAGCTTCCACAAACATTTTGGCACATACAGGTCTCTTTCCACTCTTCAGTATTTCTTTGGGATATAAGCCCAGTAGTAGTACTGCTGGGTCAAAGGGTATGCACAGTTTGATAACTTTTTGGGCATAGTTCCAAATTGCTCTCCAGAATGGCTGGATTCTTTCACAACTCCACCAGCAATGTATTAGTGTCCCAGTTTTCCCACATCCCCTCCAACATTCATCATTATTTGTTCCTGTCATCTTAGCCAATCTGACAGGTGTGTAGTGGTATCTCAGAGTTGTCTTAATTTGCATTTCTCTGATCAATAGTGATTTGGAACACTCTTTCATATGAGTGGATATAATTTCAATTTCATCATCTGAGATTTGTCTGTTCATATCCTTTGACCATTTATCAATTGGAAAATGGTTTGATTTCTTATAAATTAGGGTCAGTTCTCTATATATTTTGGAAATGAGACCTTTATCAGAACCTTTAACTTTAAAAATATTATCCCAATTTGTTACTTCCCTTCTAATCTTGTTTGCATTAGTATTGTTTGTACAGAAACATTTTAGTTTGATGTAATCAAAATCTTCTATTTTGTGATCAATAATGATCTCTAGTTCTCCTCTGGTCATAAATTCCTTCCTCCTCCACAGGTCTGAGAGGTAGACTAGTCTCTGTTCCTCTAATCTATTTATGATCTCATTCTTTATGCCTAAGTCATGGGCCCATTTTGATCTTATCTTGGTATATGGTGTTAAGTGTGGGTCCATATCTAATTTCTGCCATACTAATTTCCAGTTTTCCCAACAGTTTTTTTCCAAATAATGAATTTTTATCCCTAATGTTGGTATCTTTGGGTTTGTCAAAGACTAGATTGCTATAGATGTACCCTTTTTTGTCCTTTGTATCTAATCTGTTCCACTGATCGACCTGTCTATTTCTTAGCCAATACCAAGTGGTTTTGGTGACTGCTGCTATATAATATAGCTTTAGATCAGGTACACTTAGACCATCTTCCTCTGAGTTTTTTTTTTTTCATTAGTTCCCTTGCAATTCTCGACCTTTTATTCTTCCATATAAATTTTGTTGTTATTTTTTCTAGGTCATTGAAATAGTTTCTTGGGAGTCTGATTGGTATAGCACTAAATAAATAGATTAGTTTGGGGAGTATTATCATCTTTATTATATTCGCTCGGCCTATCCAAGAGCACTGAATGTCTTTCCAATTATTTAAATCTGACTTTATTTTTGTGGCAAGTGTTTTGTAATTTTTCTCATATAATTCCTGACTATTCTTTGGTAGATGGATTCCCAAATACTTTATACTCTCAACATTTGTTTGGAATGGAATTTCTCTTTGTATCTCTTGCTGTTGCATTTTGTTAGTGATATATAAAAATGCTGAGGATTTATGTGGATTTATTTTGTATCCTGCCACTTTGCTGAAATTTTGAATTATTTCTAATAGCTTTTTAGCAGAGTCTTTGGGGTTCTCTAAGTATACCATCATGTCATCTGCAAAGAGTAATAGTTTGATTTCCTCATTTCCTACTCTAATTCCTTGAATCTCTTTCTCAGCTCTTATCGCTGAGGTCAAGCCCCTTATTTTAAAGAAAACAAGTGAAACCCCCACATTGTGAAATGATTTGCTCAGTCTCACAGCATGCAACTTAATAAAGTCAACACTTGAACTCAGGACTTCTGACTCCTAATTTGGTATCCTTTCTGTCACACTCTGGTTCCTCCCTTAGACTATGCACCAAGTTCTGCACCTGTCTCTGTTGCTCTTTCCTATAGGCAATTGCCAGACCCCTTTATTTCTGCTCCATTACTTTGGCTTCATAAGTGCAATTTGTGCTTACAATTTTTTTACACAAAACACTCAATAAATCCACAGTGCTTCAAATACCAGGTGCTAAACTCCTGTGGCCGCCAAAGTTCTTTATAAGCCTATAGCTTCAGATGAAATAAAGTCGAATAAAATGTTTGCTGCTCCCCAACTCTCCTGCTATCTCCCTGTTTAATCACTGCAGGTTCCATTAGATTTGGGCTGCTTAAGGATCTCCCTGCTGGGTCTCCTTCCAAGAAGAGAATGTCTTTAAAGAGAAACTGTTGACCTGTTATTTTGGTACTCAGCTAAGGAAGTTCTTCACAGAATCAAACTCTATGGGAATAAAGAGAAAAAGTTAGCGCCCACACATTCACACAATGCAGATAAATGGCAGCAGGAAGCAAACACAACCAAAACTCCCCTCCTTTTCTCCTCCTATTATCCCCCTACCCCTCCCCTCCTTATCCATTCCTCTTCCCCCTCCCCTCTCTCCCTTATATACCCAGTCAAGTTAGGCAGACATTGCTCTTATTAGATTCTCAAAGCCTGTTAAGAGCTATGCTGTCTGCAGAAGAAAGAGGGGGTGGAAGAAACAAAGCTTCCCCCTGTTTCATTCTTTTTCTATTGTCAGTGTCAGCTCAACCATTGTGACTTTAAAAAAATAGCTTGTATCTGTAAAATGCTTTTCCAAATAATATTTATGGCATTTGAAGCATCTTTTCATTTAAGATAATGAGAACAGTCAAGTCATTGACTGTTAACATTTATTGAGATCCTACTATGCGTCAGGCACTTTGCTAAGTAATGGGGTTACAAAGAAAGCTAAAAAAGGTATCTGCTCTCAAGAAGCTCACAGTCTAATTGGAGAGACAACATGTAAACAACTATATGCAATTATATATAAGCAAAATATATGCTAGATAAATAGGGAGTCATCTCAGAGGGAAGGGCGCCAAGATTAAGGAGCACTGGGAATGTTTTTTTGTAGATGTGACTTTTCAGCTAAAGTCAAGAAAGCCTGGAGATGGAGGTGAGGAGGAAAGAATTCTAGGAATAAATTACAGCCAAGGAAAATATACAGAGTTGAGAGATGGAAAATCAGAGAAATATCTAGGAAGCTAGGATCACTGGGTCATGGTATATGGAAGAGAATAGATATCACATTTTTCTAGCACTTAATATAACAATGTATTTCCTGCACAATAGTTGACAAAGGAAGTGGTACAAATATTACTATCCCAATTCTAGTGGGTTTTTTTTAATTTAATTTTTATTTTATTTTATAATTATAACTTTTTTTTGACAGTACATATGCATGGGTAATTTTTTACAACATTATCCCTTGCACTTACTTCTATTCAGATTTTTTCCCTTCCTCCCCCAACCCCCTCCCCCAGATGACAGGCAGTCTTATACATGTTAAATATATTACATTATATTCTAGATACAATATATGTGTGTAGAACCGAATTTTTTGTTGCACAGGAAGAATTGGATTCAGAAGGTAAAAGTAACAGTTTACACTCATTTCCCAGTGTTCCTTTTCTGGGTGTAGCTGATTCTGTCCATCATTAATCAATTGGAATTGGATGAGCTCTTCTCTATGTTGAAGATATCCACTTCCATAAGCATACATCCTCGTACAGTATCATTGTTGAAGTGTATAATGATCTTCTGGTTCTGCTCGTTTCACTTAGCATCAGTTGATGTAAGTCTCTCCAAGCCTCTCTGTATTTCTCCTGTTGGTCATTTCTTATAGAACAATAATATTCCATAACATTCATATACCATAATTTACCCAACCATTCTCCAATTGATGGACATCCATTCATCTTCCAGCTTCTAGCCACTATGAAAAGGGCTGCCACAAACATTTTGGCACATACAGGTCCCTTTCCCTTCTTTAGTATTTCTTTGGGATATAAGCCCAGTAGTAGTATGGCTGGGTCAAAGGGTATGCACATTTTGATAACTTTTTGGGCATAATTCCAGATTACTCTCCAGAATGGTTGGATTCTTTCACAACTCCACCAACCATGCATCAGTGTCCCAGTTTTCCCACAGCCCCTCCAACATTCATCGTTATTTGTTCCTGTCATCTTAGCCAATCTGACAGGTGTGTAGTGGTATCTCAGAGTTCTCTTAATTTGCATTTCTCTGATCAATAGTGATTTGGAACACTCTTTCATATGAGTGGAAACAGTTTTAATTTCATCATCTGAAAATTGTCTGTTCATATCCTTTGACCATTTATCAATTGGAGAATGGCTGGATTTCTTATAAATTAAAGTCAATTCTCTGTATATTTTGGAGATGAGGCCTTTATCAGAACCTTTAACGGTAAAAATGTTTTCCCAATTTGTTACTTCCCTTCTAATCTTGTTTGCATTAGTTTTGTTTGTGCAGAAACTTTTTAATTTGGTGTAATCAAAATGTTCTATTTTGTGATCAATAATGCTCTCTAGTTCTCCCTTGGACACAAACTCCTTCCTCCTCCGCAAGTCTGAGAGGTAAACCATCCTATGTTCCTCCAATTTATTTATGATTTTGTTCTTTATGCCTAAATCTTGGACCCATTTTGATCTTATCTTAGTATGTGGTGTTAAATGTGGGTCCATGCCTAGTTTCTGCCATACTAATTTCCAGTTTTCCCAGCAGTTTTTGTCAAATAATGAATTCTTATCCCAAAATTTGGGATCTTTGGGTTTGTCAAAGATTAGATTGCTATTTTTATTCACTATCTTGCCCTGTGAACCTAACCTATGCCACTGATCAACTAGTCTATTTCTTAGCCAATACCAAATGGTTTTGGTGACTGTTGCTTTATAATATAGCTTTAAATCAGGTACACTTAGACCACCTTCCTCTGACTTTTTTTTCATTAGTTCCCTTGCAATTCTCGACCTTTTATTCTTCCATATGAATTTTGTTGTTATTTTTTCTAGGTCATTAAAATAGTTTCTTGGGAGTCTGATTGGTATAGCACTAAATAAATAGATTAGTTTGGGGAGTATTGTCATCTTTATTATATTCGCTCGGCCTATCCAAGAGCACTGAATGTCTTTCCAATTATTTAAATCTGACTTTATTTTTATGGCAAGTGTTTTGTAATTTTGCTCATATAATTCCTGACTCTCCTTTGGTAGATATATTCCCAAATACTTTATACTCTCAACATTTGTTTGGAATGGAATTTCTCTTTGTATCTCTTGCTGTTGGATTGTGTTGGTAATGTATAAAAATGCTGAGGATTTATGTGGATTTATTTTGTATCCTGCGACTTCGCTAAAATTCTGAATTATTTCTAATAGCTTTTTAGCAGAGTCTTTGGGGTTCTCTAAGTATACCATCATGTCATCTGTGAAAAGTGATAATTTGATTTCCTCATTTCCTACTCTAATTCCTTGAATCTCTTTCTCGGCTCTTATTGCCGAGGCTAGAGTTTCTAGTACTATATTGAATAGTAATGGTGATGATAGTGGGCAACTTTGTTTCACTCCTGATCTTACAGGGAAAGGTTCTAGTTTATCACCATTACATATGATGTTTACTGAAGGTTTTAAATATATGCTCCTTATTATTTTAAGGAATAGTCCATTTATTCCTATACTCTCAAGCGTTTTTAGTAGGAATGGATGTTGGATTTTATCAAATGCTTTTTCTGCATCTATTGAGATGATCATATGGTTTTTATTAATTTGATTACTAATATGGTCAATTATACTAATAGTTTTTTTAATATTAAAACATCCCTGCATTCCTGGTATAAATGCCACTTGGTCATAGTGTATTATCCTGGGGATGATTTTCTGAAGTCTATTTTCTAATATCTTATTTAAAATTTTAGCATCTATATTCATTAAGGAAATTGGTCTATAGTTTTCTTTCTCAGTTTTCGATCTACCTGGTTTAGGTATCAGTACCATGTCTGTGTCATAGAAGGAATTTGGTAGGATTCCTTCAATCCCTATTTTTTCAAATAGTTTACATAGCACTGGAGTTAGTTGTTCTTTAAATGTTTGGTAGAATTCACATGTAAATCCATCTGGTCCTGGGGACTTTTTCTTAGGAAGTTGGTTAATAGCTTGGTCTATTTCTTTTTCTGGGATGGGACTATTTAGACTACTTACTTCTTCCTCTGTTAATCTGGGCAAGCTATATTTTTGAAGGTATTCTTCCATTTCATTTAAGTTATCGAATTTATCGGCATAAAATTGAGCAAAGTAGCTCCTAACTATTGTTCTAATTTCCTCTTCATTAGTGGTGAGTTCACCCTTTTCATTTTCAAGACTAACAATTTGCTTTTTCTCTTTCCTTTTTTTAATCAGGTTTACTAAGGGTTTGTCTGTTTTGTTGGTTTTTTCATAAAACCAACTCTTAGTTTTATTAATTATTTCAATAGTTTTTTTACTTTCAATTTTATTAATCTCACCTTTTATTTTTTGAATTTCAAGTTTTGTGTTTGTCTTGGGGTTTTTAATTTGTTCCTTTTCTAGCAATTTTAGTTGTAAGCCCAATTTGTTGGCCCTCTCTTTCTCTATTTTATGCAAGTAGGCCTGTAGAGATATAAAACTTCCCCTTATTACTGCTTTGGCTGTATCCCACACATTTTGGTATGATGTCTCATTATTGTCATTTTCTTGGGTGAAGTTATTAATTATGTCTATGATTTGCTGTTTTACCCAATCATTCTTTAGTATAAGATTATTTAGTTTCCAATTATTTTTTGGTCTATTTTCCCCTGGCTTTTTATTAAATGTAATTTTGATTGCATTATGGTCTGAAAAGGATGCATTTATTTATTATTTCTGCCTTACCAATTCTAGTGTTAAAGGAAGTTGAAAGGGACTGAATAAGTGGCTTGAAATCACACAGCTAGACATCAATCTCAGATTCTTACTTTTTATTACATTTGTAAGTCAAGTTGACTCCAGACCAATGGAGGTCACATGCATGGCACTCTGGAACCACAACCTTTAAGTTTTAGAATCATTTTAAAGAGTTAAAAAGAAAAATTCTAAAGGGCTAGAACTGAGCAATGCACTTGGATAGTGAAGCATGTGAGACTAATTGCCAATTGGACAGTTCCCTATTAACTTGTTTGAAGTTTGACCCTCCCCAGATGTTCTGTGCTGACTTGATTGGTGGGGCAAAGAGGGGGAAGTGACGTGTATGGGAGGAGTAGGAGGAGGAAGAGGAAATTGAGACGGAGAAGCTGAGTCAGTCTCTCCTGGCGTTTGAGGGAGGAAGGTGTGGGGGGATATTGCTAGATTTAATCCCCCTGACCTTGATTGTAAAAGATAAAGAATAAAGACGTTTAGTGATCCTGACTCCGGCTGATTTCTGGGAAGACAGAATTCCAGCATTTTGGCGCCCAATGTGGGGCACCATTTGCAACATGCCTCCTGGCAGTAACAATTACTAGTCTGTCCTAGGCCTAACAGAGTACCTTTAACCACTGACCTTTGCAGTGTCAACTCTACCCGGCTCGCCTTCTCTGAGGCCTTCAAAGGTCTCTGGCCACAATTTCTTGAATAGTAGTTTAATAACTGGTAGTGTGCTCAAGAACAGCCACATGTAATCTTAAAAGCCTTTATTATATCTACTCACATAATGCCCTGACTTGTTAGTTCCCTAGTGAACACCTGGTCTGGAGACCCACGTGTTCACTACCAAACTTCTTACCTCTCTCGGCTATCCATCAGCTTGGCTTGGCTTGGCTACCCCAGGCTAGGGAGCCAGGTTAAAGAGCACCAGGTTAAAGAGAGCAACTGCTGTCTGCAGCGGGCTTATAAAGGGCCTGTGAGGTCACTCACACAGCCAACCAGAGAGAGAACTGTCACCCATTACAAAGCTATCTCAATATGGCCAAGATCCCACCCACAGGAAAGTCCTATATCTACAGAGAATACTTCTGGACCACTCAAATCTCCTGTTGCACTGTGCCCACCCATTTAAAGGGCCCTTACAGAAAATAGTTGTCTATCAATAGGGAAAGGACTTACTAATAGTGTCATGTGAATATAATAGATTATTGCCTTATGAAAAACAATAAATGTAAAGAATCCAGAAAATTATGAGAAGATGTCTATGAATTGATGCAAAGTAAAAGTAGAACCAGGAAGACAATATAAGTCATGGCTATAAGGATGTAGTTAAGAGAGGAAAAAGAGAACCTAATGCTACATAATTATAATAACAAATTTTTTTCCCTGAAGAACAAATGAAATTATATGCCTTCCTCCCTTTGGTCAAAAAGTGGAGAAGCTATAGATATGGAATATTTTATATCTCATCAGGCTCAGTTAATATGTTGCTTAATTTTGATGAAATGCTTCTCTTTTACCTTTCTTTTTTGTTGCTGTTGTTTTTGTTATAATAAATGACTCAATGGGTAAAAAACCAAATATATTTTAAAATGAAAGTAATTTTTTTAAATATGTATTATTCAACATTCTTTAAAAGAAAGAAATGTATATGGCTATTGATCTGACAGACAGCTCCTAAGGCAAGTCTGCTCTCCAAAAAAAATCTGTATTTATTTTTAAAAAGACAAATTAAGGGGTGGCTCTTTGATTTATAGTTTTCTGGCCTTGAAACTAGGAAGACTCAAGTTCAAGTCCTGTTTCTGACATAAATTGGCTGTGTGGCAATGAGCACATTACTTAACTTTTCCATTCTGTTAAGATCCAAGATGTCAAAAATAGACAACTTCAGAAATATACAAAGCACTCAACACTCCTGAATGAGGTAGAACCAAATTAAAATATAGCTCATAAATATTTAGCAAAATAAATAAAAATACAATAGAACATAGATATTGTTCATATGTGATTTTTCTCAGTCAATATGCAGCCAGCAGGGAGCTTTATGTTTGACTTAGAGGCCCTGTTTTTTTTTGAGTTTGAAGTCACTGCTCTAGACAACTCCTTAAAACTTTAAAATGGAGCAGCTAACAGGCACAATACATAGAGCACCATCCTTAGAGTCAGCAGGACCTGAGTTCAAATCCATCTCAGACACTTACTAGCTATGTGACTCTTACGTCACTTAACCCAATGGCCTAAACAACATCAACAACAAATTATACTTTTAAGATACAGAAAAGGTTCTGATCTAGATTGATAGTAGCAGTTTCCTTACTTGCACTTCTCTTTACCAGTGAAGTCATAGTGCTAGTCTCTATATCCTACTAGGATTCAATATAGAATTTATTACAAGTTCATCTAAGGCATTTAAGTACAATACTATTTATTAAAATTCAGGAATTTCAGGAAGATTATATATTGTACAAAACAAAATGCAGCTTGTATAAGTGATGAAATTGAGTTTAATTATGGTGGGTTCTTTTGTATTGGTAAATTGTTCAAGCAATATTCCCAAAGGATATGAATCTAGTCTATAATATTGGGTTTCTCAATGGACCTCAGTATCTTTATTGGTAGAATTAATAATAAAAATAATAATCATTTAATAACATTTTAAGAATTTCAAATTGTTTTCTAGAAATCTTATTTGGCCCTCACAACAATCCTGGAACTCAGGAGTTATTATTATCACCACTTTATAAATGTGAAAAAGGAAGCACAGAGGAATTCCATAACTTGCCCAGGATTACACAGTTAGTAAATGTTTGAGATCAAATTTAAACTCAAGGCTTCCTAATTTCAAAACCAGCAATGCTATCCATGATGGCCCTTAGAGAAGGGTAGGTTAGTTAGTTTGAGCCATCTTCTAGATCTATATTTTAAACTCAGTCTCTGCTCTTCTGGTCCTCATCTGTCAAGTAAGGATAATAATATCTATATTAGGCCCTTCCTGAAATTATTGGTAGTAGGATCAATAGCATTATTGATCACACATACATAGACACACATATCTTTCAATAGAAATGTAGAAATTGACCTTTATGAAAACCAAGTCTAAGCAATGGCCATATGTTCTCTTTTGGAGATAGTGGAGCCATCCCCTGGGGTAGGAGCAGAAGTAGATGTCTAGAACCCAACATGGAACCATTTATCCCCTCCTTTCAAGTCAAAGACTATTTATCTCTCTCTCATAGCCTTGGTCCACTCTGTTCAAATAGAGCCTATGAGATTTATGGCAGGCAGCTGACAGTACATCCCCTCAGGAAAAAGGCACAATCAAAAGCCTCTCCCTGTAGGGCTGGTCTCCAGCTCCTGGGCATGAGTCCAGAAGGTAAAATCCCACCGCAGGTTCAGTCCCCTGGAGCTGGTTGTGCCATATTTCAGACCTTTCTCTGAAGCAGCAGGATCGCCCTTAAATATGAGGGCAGGAGAAAGACTGCTCTCGGAGCTGCCTTCAGATCTCAGTTGAAACCTCCTGTGTCCCTCATTCCAGTGAAACTGGGCTCTCTTGATAAGCTCCATGCACCTCTGAAGTGTGTGAAATATATCTGAAGGGGAAATGCAAGGCCCAGCCCAAGCCTTCCCTCCTGACCTTACAACTTTCTACTCATTGGCCATTTTTTTTTCTTTTTTTCTCCCCCCTTGGCCTACTGCTGCTTCTTTGCAGTTTGCATTTTCCAGCCCCAGCCTAGAAGAAATCTTTTTCATCACAGCTCACAGCTGTGATCCTCGGGTTAAAAGAAATTACTCATGAAAGGGCAGCCTGGGGTAGAAAGCAGCACCATCAGAAGAAATCTGGGCTTCCCAGGGAGAAGAAACTTCAAGGATTTATTGACATGTGGGAGATCACAGCTCTGGCTCCAGGCCCAGCCACTGACATTTGCAATAGATTTAGGTGCCACAGCTCGACTCGAAATTATTTTTTAACTCAAGCTAAGATGCCAGGGTGAGACACTCAGATCTGTTCACCGTGGTTTGGCCAGAGTCTACAGACAATTAAGGGGAGACAATGAGGATGCTGGTATTCCCTCACTGAGCTCTGTCTTGGTCCTCTGTCAAAGGCAAATGCTGTGGAGTTAAGATAGAATAGTTCAGTGAAAAGCCACAGGTTCTGGAGTCCAATATTGATTCTGCTACATACTGTTTGTATGACTGGACCAATCATAAACAGCTCGGCCTCAGTTTCCATATCTGTAAAATGTTAGAGGTTGGATTAGAAGGCTTCTTAGTGTAAATGCTATGATCCTATGACCCTTCAAAAGAGCATGGTAGATGGGATCAGTCTTAAACATCCTGGTTTAACAGACAGACAGCTGAACTTGGAATCAATAAGGCCGAAGTTCAAATTTTATAATACTCACTGTGTGAAATTGTATAATATCTGTGAACCTCACCTTCTTCATCTGTAAATGGGGGTAACGCCTACAGCTTCTGTCCCATAGGATTGTTGTGAGGTTAGAATTTTGAACCATAATATAGTCTCTGAATGCCAAAAATCATGTTTTATTCTCATTTATTTCATTATTATCTCTGCTAGCTACCGATTCAACCCTCCTTCTATTTCTTGTGTCTGTCTCATCTCTTATACAGTTTAGGACTACATAATCATAGATCTAGAGATCTCCATTGACAGTTGAGGAAACTGAGTCAAAGAAAAGCGAAGTGACTCACTCAGGGCCACACAGGAGGTAAGTGGTAGAAATGGGGTTAAACCCAGACCATCCTTTCCCTGCTGTTCATTGGAAGCCAAGCTCACGACTGCACAGTGGATAACCTTATAATTCGGTTGCTTATTTCTGAAGCTCTGTCACAAACACACAGAGGAACCAGAATCAGGAAGACCCAGATTCAAATTGCCTTTAAGCACTTATTACCTTTATGGCCAAGCTTCAGTTTTCATATATATAAAGAATCTAAAAATACCTGCCATACTGACAGGGCTATTAATGTGCTCAAATCAGATAATGTCTGTGAATCCCTTTGCAAACTTTGAAGGATTCTACAAATAAGCTCTTCTTTTGAAGGGGACAGGGAAGAAAGTTTATTTCATCTGTTAATTGCTTTTAATGACAGTGAATTTAAGTGACTAAGTATTCAGGGAAAGTTTAACAGATAAGAGATAAGAAGGTGTGGACTCTACACAATTGGAAGGACTATCAATATTGATTGGACCCCATATCCATTGCAGTAGGTAAGTCTGGAATGAGGACTACTGGCAAGAAGCTTGTTAGAGTCATAAGACCTATAACTTCCACTTTTTAGTTGTTTGAAGCTGTTACTTCATTTCTCTGTGTCTCAATTACTTTGTTTATAAAATGGGCATAATAATATTTTACTTCTCAGGCAGTGGGAGGCAGATAGTAGGAGGCAAACACCTGGAAGATGTGTGAAGCTTATATGCTTATGAGACACCATTGTTACTGCAACTTACTGGTGGCTCTTGTGTCTCAAAAGAAATCTAGAGTTAGAATTGCAGAATTTAAGATCTAAAAGTACCTTACATATCCTCAGGACTCTTACAGGAGAGGAATTAAACTCAAGGAAGAGGAATGGTTTGCCCTGAATCACATATCCACTTAGTAGGGTGTCTGAGATAAGAATTCAGACCTCTTGATCACAAATGTTCTCAAGCTCACTTGAACTAGAGAATTGTTAAATTTTCCATGTAAGCAAGCATTTACACCTCGGATATTGCTGCAAATCAGAGCTCAGCTTACTTTGGTTTGATTGTCTAAGCTTAAGAAGTGAAGGAGAAAAAGTTAATAGTACAGATAAAATTTAGAAGTATTTTTTTCAGAGTTGATTATTAAATGTTTTTCCAGCATAGCCCTATTCCTAACCCAGGATTTCTGGTTTAGTCTAGAACACATATTTAGCTTTTTACCATTGTGAGCTTCCTCTTTACTATTGGTGGACACTTCAGGGGGACTTGCTAAGCTTTCACAATCATTTTGAGGTAGGGAGAAGTCTAAAGCACTAAAAGGGAACATCTAAACCCAAAATTCCTTTCTGATCTCTCCCTCTTCCTCTCCCTTTCTCTGTCCCTAACTCTTTATCTTTTTCTTTCTCTTTCACCACTATGTTTTCATAATTTTAGAAATTTTCCTGGTAAGGAAACTCCCTCTGCTAAATGGGGCTCTGCTATTATTCTCTAACTGGTAGTCTTAGAGAATTACTTGGAGAACTTGTGAAATTAAATAATTTCCCCAGAGTCATACAAGAGTGTGTGCTAGAGTCAGAATTTGAACCCATGTAGGCAGACTTTTTATCCATTACCCTCATTAGCCTCTGCCTGACAGAAGCCAGAGCAAAAAAAAAAAAATCCAAATGCAGAGTTGCACAGCTTGGAGCCAGCTCCCCTGAAAGAGGACTCAAAAAACCCTCCTGTTTCCTTTCCAGTCTCAGCTGCCCCAGGAAGAGGTGCAGCAGCAGCAGGGCAAAGGGAACAACCCAGTGTGTCGGCTACATTTACTGTTTGGCTAAGCAGATAGTGAAGGCAGCCTCTGCAGGTCTTGACTATGACAGCTCTCCCAGGAATGATTTATGAGATTATGGGGAGGGACTGTTCTCTGATTCCTATGGATCCTGCGATTTGGGCAAAGGCTGCTGACACTGTTATTCAAATTGATTTTTCATACACTGCCCAGCGCTGACATGTTGGCTGTTGGGGGTTGCCCAAGCGAACTGTCAACTTCCCAGCAGCCCTGCAGGATGAAAGACAGGGATGAGAAGGTATTCCCACCAGCCTGGTGAATTAGGAACAACTTCCTCTTAGCTGGTATTGAAACTCGTTGGAAAGCTTAATCTCTCAGGTAGTGTACCTGGAGGAGAAGTAATGATATTAAATGAATATCTGAGTAGATGGAGCAAATAGGTGGGAAAAAATCCATCATAACATATCCTGAAATCATTCCCCCCCTCCAAAAAAAATAATCTTCTCTCCATTCCCATTCCCCTTCCCCATCTCACTTTTTCTAAATAATCCATGTCTGGTCTGTGCTAGATTTTATATTCTCTAGTGTGGTAGAGTAAAAAACTGGAGTATGCTCCAGAGCAGGGCTATAAAAATGGCTAAGAGCTTACAGTCCCTACTATAGGAAGGCTTGGTGAAGGATTTGGAATGGTTGGCTGAAGAAAGGAAGGATTGGATGAACTAAAAAGGCTGAAATATGGAAGAGGAATTAGACTTATTTTGCATAGTCCAGAGGGTAAAACTAAGAATAATGAAGAGAAGCAACAGAGGCCAATTTAAAACTAATATGAAGGAAAACTTCCTAAAAATTAAAGCAACTCAAAGGTAAAATGAACTATCTCAGGAGGTAATGGGTTCCTCATCATTGGTGGTCTTTATATAAAAGTTGGATGAATTGTTTTCTGGGTTGTAGTGAGGATTCCTTTTCAATTTGGGCTGCTGAGGTCTCTAGAAGCTCTGAATTTCTGTGATGCTGAAGAAAAGATGAGGTTGAAATAATTCCACACTATTTAGGCCTTGATAGTTTAATTAAGTGAGGGTATGGGTCAATCAATCAATTAACTCATTAGACTAAGTATAAAAAGTCTTCAAAAGCAATCAAATTAAGCGAAAAGACCAGATATTGAAACAGACAGGAAACTTGTTCCAAGTGGCTAGGGGATTTTATGAAGCCTTCTAGATTCTTTGTACATGAGTAACTGAGATCTAGGAATTCCAGAAAGTGGAAGTAGTGTCGAGTTCTGGCTAAAATCTCTAAGAAACGACTAAGGATGTAGAAAGGAGGGAAAGAGGCCTTAATTGATTCTTAGATCTCTTGGTCCTTTCCCCTTTGGCTGGAGGAGAATGACCTCTTACTTTCAACAGGTCCAGAAAATTTTGGTTTTCCCATCTTCCCATCAACATCAAAATTGACCTTTACCCCCAGCCCTCTATCCCCAGGACAGTAGCAGCAAGCAATAATAGGGAGTCAAGGAAAGAATGAATATAGATTCAGCACATTTAAGGACAACTTAAAAAATACCCCATGAATAGGAGCACAGAATCTAAAAATCAAAATTGGTGATTTATTTCTTCATCATGTGTATTGTCTAAATTTAAGCCCATGTTCCCCTATTTGTATTTGTAAGGTTAGAGATTTTTGGAAAGATGTTTCATACCAGCATTTTTAAGGTACCACCTAAATACAAACTTCTTTCTAGAAGCTACCAAGTCTAAATGACCAAATTTCAGCTAATAATCTTGCATAAAAGGGAACACACTAATAGAGAGATTCATCTCTCACTTCCTAGAACATTGAAGGGGAACTGTAGTTTTTTCTCTAGAAGATAACTCTCCTGTGAGAGGGGGCACTTGAAGGTTATATGAATCAGAATATCTGGATTTTCTTCCAAGTTCAGCCACAAACTATGAGACAGTGGGCTAGTCACTGAATTCTCTGGGCCTTAGTTTTGTCATATAATCATTCAGTTTTGCTGGAGGAGATGCAAGAGGAAATGTCATAAAGTCCTTGCCCCCTAGAGTTTTACAATCTATTTTCCTCAGATGTGAAAGTGAAAGTTAGGTTGAATTATTTATAAGGTACCTCACAACAATAACACCCTTGTAGTGTATGACAAGATCTGGAAGCTCCTGTTGGCTTTACTGGTCAATGACTCTAACTTAGTATGGCATCCTTTGTGTTCTTGATCACCTTTGTGTCTGGAAAAGCCCATGAGTTCCCTTCTCAGCATAATGTTTTTAAACATACAAAATAAAATACATAGCATTACAAAGAAAACCAATTATATGACATATGTATAGAAATACAGTTATCAAAATAACAAAGGGGAAAAAATGATGAACCTTAGGTTAAGAACCCTCATTCTGAGAGGATTCACAAAATAGACTTTCTTCAGAAGGCAATAAATATAATTTCCGCAGCTGTGTTACTCTTACATCCTAGCCTTTTCTGAAGTACTGGAAATAGCTATGTATTAGGAAATAGGAAGAGCTGATTTTCCCAGCAGTGCTGGTCCTTTACTTTCTTTCTCCTGCTTTCCACAATATCTTGACTCATTAAGAATCTTCAGTGTGACACTTTATTCTTCCTAGATGATAGACACTGGCCAGCTCTTTTGTCTATATGGGATCAGACTAGTGTTTTTTTTTGTTTGTTTGTTTGTTTGTTTTGTTTTGTTTTTGACATTTCCTAGGAGCATTTGTGAAATTAACTCCCTATTGTATTGTGCTTGTTTTGTATGTTCTTTAATCACCATTGTTTCTTCTTCTCCTCTCTCTCTCTCTCTCTCTCTCTCTCTCTCTCTCTCTCTCTCTCTCTCTCTCTCTCCTCTATTCTCCCCCACTTCTATCTGTCTCTCTCTGATTTTTTCTCTGTGTCTCTCTCTCTGTCTCTCTCTCTGTCTCTCTCTGTCTCTATCTCTGTCTCTATCTCTCTGTCTCTGTCTCTCTCTCTGTCTCTCTCTCTCTCTCTGTCTCTCTCTCTCTCTCTCTCTCTCTCTCTCTCTCTGTCTCTCTCTCTGTCTTTCTCTTTGTCTCTCTCTGTCTCTCTCCTCTCTTCTCTCCCCCCCCTCTGTCTCTCTCTGTGTCTCTCTCTGATTTTCTCTCTCTGTCTCTGTCTCTCTCTGTGTGTCTCTTTCTGCCTCCCTCCACCTCTCTCTGTCTCTGTCTCTGTCTCTCTCTCTCTTTCTCTCTCTCTCTCTCTCTCTCTCTCTCTCTCTCTCTCTCTCTCTCTCTCTCTCTCTCTCTCTCTCTCTCTCTCTCTCTCTCTCTCTCCCCCTTTTTTCTCCCTAATTTCCATAGGTGAACAATCAATGCTCCAATCCAGGAAGCCTTTGTCCCTGATAAACTTCATGGAGTGAGAGAGAAGGCTGCCCGCTTCCTCCATGGCAGTGAAGCATAAGAAGGAGAGGGGGCTCTGCTGGTCCCACACTGCTCCAAGCAGGCATATGTTCAGACCACATGGCAAGGCAAATGAGAGGAGGAATCATTGCTGTCTGTAAAGTACCCAGTGCCCTGTGCAAGGGCCTTCTGCAGCGTGGGATGATAATTAACCCTCGGAGCATTTGTTACCAACGCAAACATTTCCGACGTGCATGCTGAGCATGTAATTGCTACAGTGAGGAAGGCATGGGCTGGAATGTAAAACGCACATGGGTAGAGGGGCAAAAATCTTGCAGAGTAAAAGAGCACTGGTATACCCAAGAGGAAGATACAGGGCTGCCCAGGACCACTTTAAATTGTTCTTCTGAAATGATCAAATGTTTCATGATAAGACACATTCAGGGAACAAAGGCTACTATTGCCAATCCATCCCTCTTTTAATAATAGCAAATTTTACATAGCTGTTTACAAATGAGGAAACTGAAGTCCAAGAAATTACTCTCTTCCACTGAGGGATGAAGGATGAGGTAACAATAGTTTTCCAGACCTTCCAGAATCCTTCATCCTGAAGACAGAGGTGAATAGGCAGAACTGAATAATAGACTCATGTCAGAGTTGGGAAGGACCTTAAAGGTCATCAAGTCCGGCCTATGCATATTGCACATAGGGAAACTGAGACTCAGAGAAGGGAATGAACTTGTTTAAGACCTCGCAGTTCTCAAGAATAGGAGAAGTAGAATTAGAATCCAGGTTTCCTACCAATCATTTCAGCTCTCTTTCCAGGGTACTATTACCCCCACTCTACTATGCCCTGGGGATTGATTTCCTCAGTCATCATTACCTGTAGGTTAATCAGCCTGAATCTCCCCAAATTTCCAGTTACAAATGTTTGATATGATAATAGTGAGGAAAGGGGATAATAGAGAAAAGAATGGGAGATTATGGAGTCCGATTTAGAGAGAGAAGGTGTGTTGTAAGTCACCTGACTCTCCCACTCCCCTTCCATTCTTACAGATGAGCAACTAATACTCAGAAAGGCCCACTTGACTTGCCCAAGTCCACATAGGTAGTAACTGAGAGATCAAGGATTTTAATTCAGATTCTCTGCTTCTAAACCCAGAACTTTATGGAGAAGAATGGAGGCAAAAGCCCCAGGTTCCTCAGCCACTGTTAATAGATATGAAGAGTGTTCTATGTACAAGACTGTCTGCCGAGTCTCTTTTCTCAGTAGGAACCACCAGAAACAGACTAGAAAGAAATGATGGTGATGATGATGATGATGAAGAAGATTACAGATGATATGTTGAATTAAAACTTTACAAATACATTTAATTTATGATTAACAGTTCACATTTTTGCATGATAATTTAAAAATATTATTAAACAGAGATTCACTGAGTTTTGACAACTAGGTAGTAAATATACACCCAACACATGACAGCTAAATTCCAATAAATTTATTTCTTTCAATAGCCAGCTGGTTTTCATTTAGCAAGCAAATCGTTGACTGGTGAAATCTGAATTAAAGGTCTGGAGATCTTCATTAAAAACAACTTAACTTTGCTTTTCAGTTTTCTCCCAGAAACAAAAAGGGTTGAGGAGACTCTAGAAGCTCTGGAAAACTAGTGTTTGCTCATCCTTCATTCCTCACTGGAAGAGATTAAGTCACTTCCTAGATCTCAGTCTCCTTATTAATGAAGTGCTATATAAATTCCTTATTACAGTGGGGAATTGATTGGATTTGGATAATCTCTGGACCTCTCTAGTTCAAAGTCCTTGCAATCCAACATTACCCAGTCTCTGGTTGATAGTCCATGAAGCACTCACTAGAAAAACCATCAGCTAGTACCTATCACAATGCCAAGTAGTCATTTGATAAATATTTTTCAATTGAAATAAACTGGGGGGGGGTCAGAAGACTTGGGTTCATATTCTATCTTTTTTCGCCTTTCTGTCTATAAAAATGACAGTTTCCTCATATGTCAAAGAGGGAAACATACTGAAAGACCTATAGGATCACCTCTAGTTCTGTTCCTACTATGCCTTCCTTTGACTTAATGAATGACCTAAACCAAGAAAAAATGCAAAGAAGAGAGAGTAAAGAAATCCAAAAAAAAAAAGTGAAAGTTTAGGAATAGAGGAGTATAAAGTGGGAGGAGGAATTTGGAAAATTGGTAGTTGAGGCAACCCTAGGTGGTCACCTTAGGGAAAAAAGGCAATCTTTACAGAATTATCTTCAAACTTCCAGCCCATGCTGTGCCAGCTAAGAACAATCAATGACTTAATAATCTTCTCCCAACTGATACTTTATAACTAGCAAGTGAGCAGGATCACACTTAAAAGTAAAGGTGTTCTTGAAGCAGGTCTAATTTGCTCAAGAGAGCTGATTATTAAAAATTTTCAATGTGAGCATTTAGAATATAGAAATGAAAAAACAAGATTTGATCGACTGTTTAGTTGATTGTTCAAACTTAGGAAAGGGATGGAGAAAATATTAATAATGCAGATTAAACTTAAAAGTGTGTCCCAGGTTTTCAGAGAGCTAGTTGTTAAACGTTTTCCAGTGTATCTCTGTCAAATCATGTAACTTCATGACTTCAAATTTCTCTACTTTCTGGATACATGGACTGAAATTCATATGTTAGAAATTCATTCTTTCAAAATGCAACACATTTTAGGGTAGTATAGTAAGCTGTGATTAATTACTCACCAAATGTCATTTATGTGAAAGACAGTTTGGTCATACCTAAAAGGGCACTGGTTTTGGAATACGGAAAATATATGTACAGATCTGAGCTTTAATGCTTATTGCCACTCTAATTTTGGAATGCTGAATGCCAATTAGAGGTTAGTGAGGGAAAATATTTTGTTCTGTTTTTAAGAAAGCTACTTTCTACCTCTATTAACTTGAAGAAATTATTTGACTTCCTAAGTCCAAATTTGCTTCTTTATGCATAAGGATTATAATACATATATTACCTACCTTACAAGATGGTTTGGAAAATCTTATGTGAACAAGATAAGTTATAGAAAAAAAAGAATGGTTATCAGTTAGTATGTTCTTCTAAGTGATAGGTAACTGGAGAAATATAGTTTTTATGAGTTAGAAAAAGGTGAGAGTTGGCATGATGATTGCTGGAGTGGTCCATTTGGAATTATGAATAGATTTGGCATCTGAGAGGAGTGCTTGGAGGAATGAATGAACATGCAAAAAGGAAATAAGAGGAAAAATACACAGATCCAGGATTAGCCTTTGAATCATGCAAGCTGTTTCAGGCCAATTAAAAAGAAGTATCCTATGTATGTATGAATGGATGGATGAGTGATGACTCAATAAATACATGAATGAATCAAAAGGATTTGTTAAAAAAAATCATGTGCCCAATACTTTGCTAAATATTGGAGACACAAGTATTAAAAGAGAGAGGGTTTCTGCTATCAAGAAACTTATATTCTATTAGGAGAATACAACACATATAGAGGAATAGTGGCCAAGAAAGGGAGTTTTGGTCCAAGGAATCAAATACGTAATGAATTAATGTAGATCAGACATTCTCAAGTCTTTTGGGGAAATAGCAATATTTTTAAAAATTTGATTAGGAACCTACAGAAAGATGTGAAAAGGACAAGGATGAGCACAGCAGGTCCCAGCCTGAATGGGATATGAAGGCAAAGAGTGGTCTTCATCCACTTAGTATATATAGTGGGATAAGTGAGTGACTCAAACAGTCACCAATCACATAGGCTGGGCTCTAAAGTACAAAATTCCAAAATAAGAGTAAATTAACTTCCCCAATGAATGGGAATATGGATTTTGGAGAACTAAAATGTGGTGGCCATGTGTTAGAATAAGAACAAGAGACTAAAAGATAGATAAGAGAAGGAGACAAAACAGAGCAATGGAAAGAGCCTCAGACTGAGAATTATGAAGGGGTAAATTCGAGTCCAAAATCTGGGGGTAAGAAAAACTATCCTTAGAAACTTGGGAAAATGCACTTAGAGTCTCAGTTTCCCAAATCTAAAAAAGAAGAAGAAGAAGAAGAAGAAGAAGAAGAAGAAGAAGAAGAAGAAGAAGAAGAAGAAGAAGAAGAAGAAGAAGCAGCAATTAGATGAAACAATCTCCAAGCTACCTTCCAGCTCTGATTTGTGGTTCTAAAAAGAGGCGTTATGTTTCTGCCCATTCACACCTCCCTATAAAGCTTCTGGCCCTGATCCAAATGTAGCTATTTACTGTTGCTTATTTATTTTCATATTTCTCTCTCTCTCTCTCTCTCTCTCTCTCTCTCTCTCTCTCTCTCTCTCTCTCTCTCTCTCTCTCTCTCTTTCTCTCTCTCTCTCTTTCTCTCTCTCTCTCTTTGTCTCTCTCTCTCTCTCTTTGTCTCTCTCTCTCTCTCTCTTTGTCTCTCTCTGTCTCTCTCTCTGTCTGTCTCTGTCTCTGTCTCTGTGTCTCTGTCTCTCTCTGTCTCTCTGTCTCTCTCTGTCTCTCTGTCTCTCTCTCTCTCTCTCTCTCTCTCTCTCTGTGTGTGTGTGTGTGTGTGCGCGCGTCTCTCTCCCTCTCTCTCTCTGTGTGTGTGTGTGTGTGTGTGTGTGTGTGCGCGCGCGTCTCTCTCCCTCTCTCTCTCTCTCTTCCCCCTCCTTTTACCAAAATGCCTTTGCCACAGAGGCTTTTACAGCGAGAGAGGGAAAGAAGGGAGAGGACACAAGAGAGCGAGCTGCTTCTCAAATTTACTTCCAGTCGTGGGAAAAGCAGAGCAATAAAGGGTCTCCATCAGCTGAATAGCTCTCTACGGGCAGAGAGGAAGTGGTCCAAATTAACCCTGATAGAAAACTTAGCACTCGGCACTCCACGGTATACATCAGGAGTGAAATCCATTTGAAAATACTCTGCCACCAAATCAAGCCGTTCATTCCCATTAACGACCCATCACATACAGTAGGTATTCTTGGCTCATGCTATTATGCCTCTGGGTTATTGTTTTAAATTTGAGTCATTACAACAAATTACTGTACTTAGCACTTCTCAAGGAGCTCTGTGGACTTATTGTCACTCAGAAGTCCTTCTCATTCCCCTCTTCCTGAGACATGCCTGGGAATGGGAGGCAAATCAGCCTATTCCAGATGTTCACAAGAACACCAGAGAATTCTGGAGATGAGTTCCACTAGCTGACAAACACAAAGGAAAGTTTGGTCATCTTCAAATACAAGTTGTCCACGCTACCCTTCCTTTTCTATATTCACTGGTAGGGAAAAACAGAGAGAACCTGAAGCTTATTTGGAAGGAAGGCAACAAGCATTTATTATATGTCTTCTGTGTGCTAGGCACTGGGTTAAGCGCTTCAGAAATTTTATTTCATTTTATCCTTAAAATAATTAAGGGAACTATTATTAATCTCATCTTACTGATGGAGGAATTGAGGCACAGAAAAGTAAAATGCATTGCCCAGGGTTACACATCTTGTGTGTGAGCTTGTATTTTTTAACTCAGAGTGTCTTAACCCTAAGACATTCTTTCCATTATGTCGCCTAGCTGGCTCTATTTGATGAGGAAAGTGCACAAGAGAAGCAATTTGTATCAGTCTCACAGCTCTATTAGAGCACAGCCTAAGTTGATAAAGCTTATTAGTAAATGAGGCTGTGCACCATGGCATAGTGTGGATAGCTGACATAGGTTCACCAAGTAATCATTGGCAGAGTCCCCAGAAGACCAAAAATTGTTTAGGATCACAGACACTTTGAAAATCTAGGGAATCCACCTTTTTTTACAGATGAGCAAACCTGAGGCATAGAGAAATTCCATGATTTGCCTAAAGTCTAATAAAATATTTGGTATGTAGCAGAGTCCTCTTTTATCCATGAAAATAGAAAATATTGGAGATAAGAAGGCTCTTAATAAACATCTACTCCCGCTCTGAGATTTATAGAAGAGGAAACTGAGACCTGAGAAGTGGAAAGAGAAGACAAATTCAGATCTTCTCACTCTAAGACCTATTTTTTTATGTTCTACTGTGCTACACTGTCCTCAGTATGCCAACACAGACTAAAAAGACACTATTATGCATCGTTATGGACTTTTGGGTCCCAAATTAGATGTCCAATAAAGGATTCGTTTTAGCTAGGGCATCATCAAAAATCAAACGGGAAAAGTAAAACAAAACAAAAACCAGTCACAGAAGATGAAACACTGGTTACGATAAAAGAAAATTTGGTTCTTGACAAGGTACCCTTGCCAATATGTCCAAATAAGTTAGAGAGTCAGGAGATATCGTGTAGAAGACGTTTAAATATCATGATTTCATCCCCCAAATTTCAGGTCAAACCAGAAATTAATCATGGAATACCCTCCTCTCCCCTGAAAAGAAAACAATCTCTTTGTAAAGATCATTATAATACAAGCTCGTGTGATTGGTTTTTATTATAAATTTTATCTAAACATTTATATATATATATATATGTATATGTACATATATAAACATAAAATTTCCTAATAAAACAAAACTGATTTCTATTGTAGTGCATGTGACTATCTTGCAGAGGCAATAGACAACTCTATTATGTCTTTTCCAAGGGAAACTTTAAATCCAGTCAGGAGGGGAAGCAGGAGTTTGAAGCCAGAGGCTGGCTACTCTGTTTTCCTCAGAAAAGTGGGAATAAGACCAGAATTGTATCTTTTTATTCCTTTAGATATTGTTAGTTTGTGAGAAGCAAGCTATAGATCTTTATAGCTGTTTCTTAATAAGAAAGTAGGGCCCTAAGCTTTATTTGTACGGCTTGACTCCCTTCTTAAATGCTAGTTCTACAATAAACAAACATGGCAAAAAGTAAGGAAATTCTGATTTGATAGCAAAGCAGAAATCAGATAAAGTATACAAATAAGACCATACATCAGAAAATGCAGATTGAGCAGAGCTTCACAATTGGAAACAAGATATTTCAGCTCAACCTCAGAAAGAGTACCAGATATCACCCCAAGGGGGAATTCCTAAAATCCTTAATATAGCAAGCTTGGGATAAGGACTTGATAGAGACTGCCATTTCTTCTCATGTCATCTTCTTTCCAGAGTCTTTTCCCTCTCTTCAGCAAAATGAAAAGTTTGTTATTGGGCATTTTCTCTTTTGAAAGTGAAAGTCAGAAGAACTCTCAATCTCCCATCTGTACTGCTCTCACCAACTTTGCTCAGCCCCTCTCTCAGACTAGGAGCATTGAGTAATCAAGCTGTACTGATGAGGAAAGAGTTCCATATATTGAACTCTTTGAGTCAATCACTAAATCAATCCACATATAATAGAATTTAAATTCTTTGAGTGTTTGGAAAGATTCTTCTTTGTCTTTAAATCCCCAGATCCTTTAACATGTCTAGATAGTTAATGCCTATTGAAATGAATCAAATAAAAAACATGGTAAACTATTTCAGCAAATGAGAATATAAATGTAATGTTTGGTACATGGTAAGTGCTTAATAATTTTTTTTCCTTTTCATAGGTGTTTTTAGCACTCTGGCCAACTTCTTTTCCTGCATATTTATTTATATATTTTAGAATTCCTCTTGCCCCAGAAAGTCTTTATCCCCAGGATGAATTTTTTCATTCTTTCCCCTTTTCATTCAGATTTAAAGAGAGCTCCATAGATTCCAGTGATATACATTATCTATTCCTCCTTTCCCATGATGTTTGGCAACTAGTCCCAAAAGTCCATTGTTATACATTTGCTATTCCAAGAGCAAATATTCTCTGACTAGATACCCATCAGTTGGAAAATGGCTGAATAAGTTATGGTATATGGATTTATGGAATATTATTGTTCTGTGAGAAATGACCAGCAGGATGATTTCAAAGAGGCCTGGAGAGATTTACATGAACTGATGCTAAGTGAAGTGAAGTGAATATTGTGTACATTGTGATGATCAATTCTGATGGACATGGCCCTTTTCAACTTCTAGGTAATTCAGGCCAGTTCCAATCTCCAATGATGGAGAGAGCCATCTGCATCCAGAGAGGATTATAGGTACTGAATGTGGACCACAGCATAGCATTTTCACCTTTTTTGTTATTTGCTTGCTTTTTTGCTTTTTTTTTTCTCTTTTTGAGCTGATTTTTTTTCTTATGCAGCATGATAAATGTGGAAATATATATAGAGAAAATTGCACATGTTTAATTTTTTTAGATTAGTTGCTGTCTATGGAAGGGAATGGGGAAAAGGAGGGAAAAAATTTGGAGCACAAGATTTTGCAAGGATAAATATTGAAAACTATCTTTGCATATATTTTGAAAATAAAAAGTTATTATTTTTAAAAAGAGCAAATGTTCTTTCATTCCAAAAAATTTTTAACAGTCATTTTTTATAATAATAACAGGGTTGTTGTGGCATAGTGTAAAAAGCACTGAATTTCAAGTTATAGTTCTTGACCTGAAAAGGCTCTTAGAGATAATCAGGTACAAACTTATCACTTGACAAATAAACAAAGGAAGGTGTAATGCATGGGGACTCTATTGAATGACTTCAGCCAACATCAGTTAATAAGTAGTAAAGTTGGGATTTTACTGGGCTCTTTGCCTTCAAATCCAGTGCTCCATGAATTTTCACTAGCTAATCCCTGTATGTGTGCCCTTCCTCAGTTCTGCTTCTTGATTTCCTTCCAATTTCAGCTAAAATTCTACCTTCTAGGAGAAAACACCTTCTGGGTTTCCTTAATGGCAGTGCCTTCCCACGAAAAGATCTATAATGTAATCCTATTGATATTTTGTTGATACATAACTGTTTGCATATTACTTTCCCTATTAAACTGTGAGCTGCTTGAGAACAGGGACTATTTTTGTTTTCTTTGTATCCCAAAAGGTTAGCTCAGGGCCTGACATATATAGCAGAAGCTTAGTAAATATTTTTTGACTTAACTTCTTAATGTCAGAAGACCTCACTTCAAATCCTATCTCTGTTGCTTACTACTAGTATCACTTAATCTCCTTATCTATAAAGTGAGGTTAGGGGATCTCTGAGATTTCTTCCATCTCTACAACTTATGATTTCATGGTTTTGTGATGTCTTTCCTGATGGCCTCACTCACAACTCTGCTACTCCAAAACTCCTGTTCTAAAAGCTTTAGAATATCTCAATCAGCATAGCTCTTTTTCCTTTAATATTTTATTTTTCCCAATGCATGTAAAGATAGTGTTTAACATCCTTTTGTAAGACTTTATTTTTATTTATATTTTATTTATTTAATATTTCCCAATTTACATTTAAACAATTTTTTACATTTGTTTTTAAAATTTTTGAATTCTTGGTTCTCTTCCTTCTTACCATCTATAACTAAGAAACCAAATGTGAAATTATGCAAAATACTTCCATAAAAGTCAAGTTGTGAATGAAAACACAGATCTCTCCCCCCACCAATGAAAAGAAAAATTAAATTTAACAAAAAGAGATGGAGAGAGAGAATGCTTTAATGTATTCAGACATGATCAATTACATCTGTGGGTATGGGCAGGATTTTTTCATCCTAAATTCTTCAGAGAATGTGGATCCTTGTACTGCTGAGAATATCAAAGTCTTTTACAGCTGGTCATCCCAGAACATTGCTATTATTTTGTATACAATATATTGTAAGTCATTATATTCCAATTTTTCCCTTCTTCCTCTATCTCTCTTCTCCCCAAGACAGCAATCAATCTGATTATACATGTTATACATGTGCAATCCTTTTAAAAATATTTCCATATTTATCATGTTGAGCAAGAAAAATCAGCGCAAAAGTGAGAAAACCACAAGAAAGAAAAAACAAAGGTGAAAATACTATGTTTCCATCAACATTCAGTCTCCACAGTTCTCTCTATGTGGATAGCATTTTCCATCCCAAATCAATTGATATTATCTTGAATCACCACATTGCTGAGAAGAGCTAAGCCCCTCACTGCTGATCATTATGTAATCTTGGTGTAACTGTGTACCATGCCCTTTTGCTTCTGGTCACTTCATTCAGCATTTAAGTTTTCCCAAGCTTTTCTGAAATTATCTTGTTCATCATTTCTTATAGAATAATAATATTCCATAACATTCATATACCATAACTTATTCAGCCATTCCCCAATTGATGAGTAGCCACTCAATTTTCATTTCCTTGCCACTACAAAAAGGGATGCCACAAACTTTTTTGTATATGTGGATCATTTTCCTTCTTTTATGATCCCTTTGGGATACAGATCCAGTAGGGATATTGTGTATCAAAGGGTATCTACAGTTTGATAGCCCTTTGGGCATAGTTCCAAATTGTTCTCCAGAAGGTTTGGATCATTTCACAACTCCACCAACAATGCATTGGTGTCCCAGTTTTTCTACATCTCCTCCAACATTTACTCTTATCTTTTCCTATCATCTTAGCCAGTCTGAGAGGTATGAAGTGGTACTTCAGGATTGTCTTAATTTGCACTTCTCTAATCGATAGTAATTTAGAGCATTCTTTTATATGACTATAAATGGCTTTAATTTCTTCATCTGAAAATTTTCTGTTTATATTCTTTGACTATTTAACATAGCCTTTTAAAATAATGAATTAAATATGCTGACTTTTTCATTTATGTCTCTTCATATGTTGCTTCCCTAAATGAAATGCAAACTCTTTGAGGAAAGGAACTATTTCATTTTTGACTTTGACAGAGTAGCTGTTTAATAAATGCTTGTTGATTAATTGATTTCTGGGGGGAGAAAGAATTACCTAATCACCATGCTATTATTCTTTAAATTCATGAATTGTCATAATTTATGACTGAATAATTATAATTCTTTAAGCTTTTATTCAAAGTACAGGTTAACTAAAGTCTCTGCTCTCACCCTCATACCATAGCTTCTCCACTCTCACATTAGTACCTATGTTCTCTTCTGATACTTATATATTAATAAACAGTTTCTGTGTTCAACCATCCCAAGCCAACTGGTGCTGTTGTTCCATCTCAAGCCATTTATAATCATGATCTAAAAGTTGTGTGATCTCTACTACATTTTTCCTCTACTACATTATCATTTTATATGATCATAGAAATAGAACTTCAGAAATTAAAGAGATACCAGTTGCCATTTGGCCAAAGGGAAACTTGAATGTCTCCACTACAATACAACCCTAAGTGGTCATTTATCCTGGGAGAAAACCTCCAGAAAGAAAAAACTTACTATCTCCCAAGCTTATCCTTTCCACTTTTGAATAGCTCTAAAGTTTTTGGTTTTGTGTTTTTTTCCTTCCCTTGTATTAAGCCCAGAATTTCCTCTTTGTAATTTCTTTCCATTCCTCCTGATCCAATCCTTTGTGATTAAGCAAGGACAAAGCTGTTTGATTTTCCATATGGCAGCTCTTCAAGCATATGAACACACAAGTATATGTCCTCTCTACATCTTCTTTCCTCTATACTAAACATCTTTTAATTGATCCTTATATAACATAATCTTGAAGCTCTTTACCATCCAGTTACCCTCTTCTGAAAACTTATCCTTCCTAAAATATAATGTCTAGAGTTAAACACAATACTATATTGTAGACTGACCAGAGAAAAATACAAAGAGACTCTTACTTCCCTTTTTCTGGATGTTATTATTCCTTTAACATAACCCAAGATGGCTCTGATTTTTTTTGTTGTTATTTCTATGTTATGCCAATAGCCTCATACTGACCTTGCAGAATTCTAAACCGCTAAAAAAAAGAAAGAAAAAGAGAAAAAGAAAACCTGTTGCCTAGCCCATGCTTCATTCTTGTGAAGTCATTTGTTTTTCATCCCACATGCATAATTTTATATTTATACTTACTAAGTTTCATCTTACACAACTTGACCCATTATTCTCACCTCTCAGGATCCTTTCAGATCTTGATTATCATTCAATATGCTCAAGTCTCTGCTGCTTCTATATCATCAGTCAATTTGACATTCCTGACATCTATGCCTTTACCAAACTCATTGATAAAAGTGTCAAATAATACAATGCAAAAGACCAATCCCAGAAGTGCTCCAGTAGAGTTCACCCTTCAATTTGACATTAATAACTATTAATTATTAATAACTATCCTTTGAATATGGCCATTAAACTGCTTTTGAATAGACCTAACTCTAACCTAGATCTCTCCATTTTTGTTTTTGTTTTTTTTTTTGTTATTATTCAAAAAAAAATAAATCCTTGAGATATTCTGCCAAATGTATTCCTGAAATCTAGGCTTACATTGTAAATAACATTAAATTTAGGGTAAATGTTTCTTTCTGATTGTTGTTCTGTGTGGATACACATGTAGAAAATTCATTCTTTGTATGTATTTGTGGGTGAGTGATTTTCATGGTTCTCAAAGGTTCACAGAAGTCCTACCCCAGCCCTAGAAGATAACCCTATCCAGAGATAAGTTTGTTAAAATGCCTTCCCAGTCATAAGGCAAAATTACCCAATTTAAAAATGTCTGAGTTTTCAGCTGACAAAAAGCCTTCATGGATAGATGGACAAAAAAAATGGTGTTGCATAGTGAATAAAGTGAAAGTTGCATAGTGAAAAATCTGTCCTTGAACAAATCTTGCTCTGGTGCAAACTAGTTGGGTGACCTTAGGAAAGCTATCATCTGTGTTCTAGACAAATAACTTATAGGGAGAATCAATCTGAAATTATAGAGGGAATTTTTCTCATCTAGGAGTTCCTTATACCAATAAAATCACAATTTTAGACTCTATCCCATTTTATATCATAATTAAATATGTAACTTTCAATGGCTTGAATAGATCTCAAGCAATCATTCTTGGGTACCTCCAAATGATGCATTTATATAGAAAATAGGGAGAAAGGTACAAAAAGTTGTTTTCTCCAATCACAGCAGGATTATAGTCCCATAGATTTACAGCTTAAAGGGAAATAAGAGATAATTAAGTAAAACCCCTTTCTTTTATAGATAGGAAAAACATAGCCCAAATAGTTACTTGTCTTAAGATTATGCAATAGTAAGCATCAAAAATAGATTTGAAACCTAGGTCTTTGAATCTACCTCTAAATCTTCTTCTTTTTCCATCATACCACCTCCAACCTTAGGTAAAATTGTGAAATTGGTCCTCAGCATGTGAAGTCAGGAGTGAATTGGCTTTTAAAGTTATTATGAAATAAAAATGTTTAATGCATTGTATTTTGGAAACTTTCAGAAGTTATACATATGCCAGCTATTTTTATCTCCCTCTTTTCTGCCCTTTCAATGATGTCACACTATCACTTTTCCAGTTCATTTGCACTTTATGTTGTTCTCAAGGAATATTATTAGTTATAAATAAGATTATTATTATTAAGACAAAATTCATGCAGCTAAATTGTGTCATGGATAGAATGCTATGTCTGGAGAAAGAAGCATCTGAGTTCAAATTTGGCTCAGACACTTACTAGCTGTATGACACAGGGGAGTCATCTAACTTCTCTTTGTTTCTTCATCTGTAACATAGGGTTTTAAGATTAAGTATGGTGATCTTAAGATCACCATGTCAATTTCTCATTAATGAGACAGTAGCTTATAAAATCAATACATGGAAACCCTTGTTATAAGATGATGGTTTTGAGTCTATCATCATATTTTTCCTTAAAGAAAGATATGTTTATTGAACACACTCATTCAAAAAACAAACAAAAACCAATGACAAAAACATTTTTCAAAGATTGGTAGTGTTGTATCCCCCAAATGATATTGTCTACCACCAGCTTTTTTTCTCTCTGATAACAATTTCCCCCAAAAAATTTTATTTTGCATGTAATTCAGTCAGCTCCAAAGAGGCCATCTGAAATTGTAATACTTTATAAGAACCTCAATCTCAGGAAAGAACTTTGCACCACATTCTCCCCTCCAGGTACAACACCCCTCCCTGCTGGAGCACCCTCTTTCTGATGAATGAGCCTTGTCATGGTGATCTTCAAATCCTTAAAAAATAAATGCTTAAGTGAATTATATTCTATCATGTAAGTAATACATCAGATCCTCTTTTCTTCTTTCACCTTCCTCCTCTTTCTCATTATCTGCAAAATATATATATATATTGAATTGATTTCTATTGTTTTACATTCTATTAAATTCATTAAGCACATAAATTAATTAAGCAGTTTTTTCTCCCAATGCCCCTGGATTGCCCATGGGCTTTTTCTTAAATATAAGCTGGGTACCTGGACAAAAACATATTGGTAGCTATACCTACCCTACACTATGGGAGTATGACACTGAGCCCCATTGTAACTTTGTTGTTTTTTCTGGTTATACATGTACATTCATTTTTTTAAACACACATTTCTTTATGAATCATTTTTGGAGAGAAAAATCAGAACAAAAGGGGAAAACCATGGGAGGAAAAAAAAACATAACTCCACCAACAATGTATCAATGTCCCCGTTTCCCACATCCCCTCCAACAGTTATCATTATCTTTCCTATCATCTTCACCAATTAAGAGGTGTGAGATAGTGCCTTAGGATTATTTTTAATTTTCATTTCTCTAATCAATAGTGATTTTGAGCACTTTTTTATACGATTATAGATGACTTTAATTTCATCATCTGAAAATCGTCTGTGTGAACCCTATCATAGAAAGTAAGAGTCTTTAAAGGAACTTCTCAAGAAGGACTCCCTTATATCAGAAAATTGTGTCAAAATGCATAGGGACAATAACAGTATCTATCTCATAGGATCTTTGTGAAGCTAGTATGAGATAACATTTGTAAAGCATATTGCAAATGTCAAAGTACTATATAAATGCTATCTATTACTATCTTTAATATTATTTCTTGTAGAAGGGGCATTGGCATCTTGAAAGAGAATAAATGAATAGGGAGATTGTTAATTAAAAGGAATGAAGCACTTAATGGAGAAATTTCAAACCATGGCCTGAGGCCAGTGAAGAAATTTTCTTAGCATTCCACAAAACACATCATATAAGTGATCATCAATTCCAAGTAAGTGGAAAATCAGCACTTTTGGTATGACAGAGCAAGTCAGAGAATTATGGGATCCTATACAGTGACTCCCATGTGTTGCAAGGTCCCACCACACATAGCAGAAAGGTGTCATTTTGTGACTCTTCTCTCTATTTTTTTCTAAATGACACTTTGTTTGAGGCTTTGGATATAAAAGATTTAAGTGTGTTATCTTCTTCTGAGTGTGTTTTGATCTTCCTTATCACCATAGTGACTTTCTGAGGTTAGAATATTTTTCTGTTGTTTACTCATTGTCCCGGCTTATAACTTAGCTTTCTAACATTTTTTAAAAGTAGGGCTATCATTCTCCAGTTGATAAATTGTCAAAGGATATGAACAGATAGTTTTCAGATGAAAAAATTAAAGCCATTTCTAGTCATATGAAAAAAGCTGTAAATCACTATTGATTAGAGAAATGAAAATTAAGACAACTCTGAGGTATGACTACATATCTCTCATATCGGCTAAGATGACAGAAAAAGGTAGTGATAAATGTTGAAGGGAATTGAAAAAACTGGAGCACTAATACATTGTTGGTGGAGTTATGAACTGATCCAACCATTCTGGAAAGCAATTTGGAACTTTGTCCAAAGGGCTATCAAAATTTGCATACCCTTTGATCCACTAGTGTCACTACTGGGTCTGTATCCCAGAGATCCTAAAAGAGGGAAACGGATCCACACATAAAAAATGTTTGTAATACTCCTTTTTGTGGTGGTAAGGAATTGGAAACTGAATGGATGCTTATCAGTTGGAAAGTAGCTAATAAGTTATGGATATGAATGTTATGGAATATATGTTATATTATGGAATATATATATATATATATATATATATATATATATATATATATATATATATATATATATATATATATATATATATATATGTTTCTATAAGAAACAATCAGCAAGATGATTTCAGAGAAGCCTGGAGGTTCTTACATGAACTGGTGCCAAGTGAAGTGAGTAGAACTAGGAGATCATTATTCATGGCAAAAACAAAATTATGTGGTGAGCAACTCTGATGGACTTGGTCCTCTTCAAAAATGAGGTGATTCAGGCTAATTTCAATAAACTTGTAATGGAATCCAGAGAGAGGACTGTGGAAACTGAATGTGCATCACAATATAGTATTTTACTTTTTTTGTTGTTATTTGTAAAAGGGCTGAAACTCTTGAGTCAATTCACTGAGGTCTGACAATCGAGCACTTGAGGCTAATAGATTGGATAATGCTCTATAAGAATATGCTTGGAAAATGGCCCTTCCCACTATCCTGTGCTGGCCCAATCGTTGGGTGTACACAGAGAATTGTGGGAGGGCATAGGAGGTGCAGTGAGACTAGCTAGACTGACTTTGGGCATCCAGGGTACTAACCAGGTCACCACAGTTATTTTCTTGCTTTTTTTCCCTTTTTGATCTGATTTTTCTTGTGCAGCATGTTAAATGTAGAAATATATTTAGAACAACTGCACATATTTAACATACATTGGATTACTTGCTGTCTAGGACTGGTGGGACCTTCCTGGTGGAAGGAAGGGAGAAAAATAGGGAACACAAGGTTTTTCAAAGGTGAATGTTGAAAACTATCTTTGTATCTATTTTGAAAATAAAAAGCTATTATCAAAAAAATAAAATAATGTAGAGCTCTGTTTCCAGAGTGGAGGATATAATGTCCCAAGCTTCAGGGGTTTTGTACAGCTATTTTCAGAGATCTTTCTAGGGAAGTGACCACAGGCATTCTTTTCTGCCCTGACACTATGAGGAATGTCCCTGTTGTACTGTGACTGTAGCGCTAAAGCCACAAAATCCTTCCTTAGTGCTAGTAAAAAGATCTCCTGTCTAAGAGCCCAAGAAGCTTCCACTGCTATCACAGACTCTTGGTTTCCTGGTTTCCCAAGGTCCTATCACTCTAGTTGAGATAAACCTTTCCTGCTGACCTTCCAACTAATCTTTGGTGTCTCTGAGCTGAGAGGTCTGAAAACCACCGATATTGTCACTGATTCAGAAGTTTCATGTCTATTTCTGCTTTGCTGGCACCTGGTTTGGGACCAGGGTTGCCTGGCATGGTCTGCATTAGGACTGCACCCTGGATTCCCACCCTGGTACCACAGACCTTTCCTGCTGACCTTATTTATAAGTTTACTTTGGTTGAAAAGTTGTTCCACTCTCTCTTTTTTGTGTTGACACTCTAAAACTTGTTTCGAGTCATTATTTAAAGGAATTTGGAGAGTTTGGGGGAAAAGCTCAGTAAGTCTCTGCTTTTACTCTTATCTTTTTGGCTCCACCCCCTTAGGGACACCTTGAATCCAGCCAAAGTAGAAACAGGAGGTGAACAGAAACAGGAACAGAGGCTGGCTATCATTATGTTCTCCTCAGAGAGAGGAGGAATACCAGGTTAGAATTAGGTCTCTCTGCTCCTTTAAATATCATCTGTGAAATCTGGTTTTCAAAAGATAACTTCTGATCACTGTTTCATTATTGAGGAAAGGAGGACCTCGAGTTTTATGTGCCAGGTTTAACTCCCTTCCTACCAAATACCAGTTTCTATGATATTTTAAATGTCATTTTAAATAATGTTCAAGAAAAATAGTTTCTGGGTAATGATCATTTTATTAATAAGACCAGCAGATTATTAATAAAAGGATGTTCATTTAACTGTCTCTCTTAAACTGAAGACAATCATGGTGGTAAATTCACAGTTTATATAGCTTTCCAATGAGGGGCTGATGTCACCTATCATTATCTACCTTTGGGCAGAGAAAATATTCCTATGTTAGACAATATGCAGCCTTGAGCTATCTAGACAAAAGAATATGTCTTCACTGAAGCTTAAAAAGAACACTATGGGTTTCCCTATCTTATACTAGATTCCTTGTAAGTTTGGGTAGGGTCTGACCAAGATCAAGGAGGGTTAATGAATCTCATTATCAGTAATGTCCTTCAAGAGACTGAACTTTCAGGACTTTGGAAGAAGACAAAAGATCTGAAATTCCCCAAGTTATTGGTTATTAATAATAATTACTCTCATTTCACAATAAACACAAGCACAAAAAAAGCATAAAAAAGAGAAAACATTTATCTAATTAAATAATACAAATCAGAGAAAGTACGCATGAGAAAAATGAAAAGAAAATACAAATTGAAAGGAACTCTCCCACTGAAAAGGAGATATCTCAGTTCATCTCAGAAAGACTCCTAGATCTCACCCAAAAGGGAATTCCCTGAAATTTCCAGTGCAGCAAATTGGGCATAGGAACTTGTTGAAAACTGCCAACTCCTCTCATGTCAGCTTCTTTCCAGTCTTCCATCTGCAACCTGAAGTGTAGTTGATCTTGACCATCTTCTCTCTTGAAGACAAGTTGAAGAAGACTTAAGACACTGAAGGTCTCTTCTACTATACTCAACTTTTTCACACATCCCTAGGCCATTGATTTTCACCAATAAGAAAATAATTCCATACCAATGAGCTTTGGGATTAGGGTTATATATACCTAATATATAGATCCTCAGACCTATAAAGGACTGCAGAGATTTCTTTAATTTCAACATAGGACAAAAATCTTCTTTACACCATCCCTAATAAGTGAATATCCAACTTATAATAGAAACTCTCTATTTATAAATAACTCCTCACCCTTCAAGGCAATTCATTCTGCACCCAGGTAGTCCTATTTATTAATAAATTCCCCTCCCCTATTATATCAAGAAGAAATCTACTTCATTATAACACATGTCTATTAAGCCTGATTTGTCCCTCTTGGACCAAACAGCAACTTTTAATCTCTTCTCTGGATGGCAGCCTTTCAAATATGTGAATATAGCTATAATGCCCTTCCAGTCTCTTCCTCAGAATAAAATATTCCATAATTCTTCCCGTCCATCATAGAACATACAGTGTCCTGATGTCACCTTCCAAAAATTTAATCCACATATAATCCCTATAAGGAGAAATGAATAATGACACATCTTTTCAGTTTCCCCTATATTCAGACTGAAGAGAATTAACTTTGTGGTTTTCTTTGGGATGATTAAAGGGGAGAAGTTGTACAATATGCTGAGTTCCTCAAGAAAAGGTACATGTTATGTGAGCACCTCTTCCCCTGCTTCAATTGCTTAAAAAAATTCAAGTAAGCTGACAACTAGGAGAAAATGAGTTTCAGTTGCAGAAACATGTGTGGGGAGATTGAGTCATTCACTTTAAAACACCCGCTTTAAAGACATCTCTGGGAGAAAGCCTGCATCTATATCAGAATTCATAATACAAAGCATTCACTATCTGTTATTAAAATGTTAACATCAGAAACTGCTAAAGAAATCCCGAGAGATTATAGCTACCCAGTGAAGCTTCACTGAGGGAAAGCCCAATACAACTCTACCCATCCATAATATTTTATTTTTATATATTAAAAAGTGAAGAATGTTTAGAGGATGACAGGTCAACAATTCTGGTTTGCTAATTGGGCTGAGAATTCTTTAGAATTGTACGAGGGAGAGAGACATTGTGTTGCACATAGAAGTATTTATTGATGTGTTTACAAAGACTGGGCCTTTGAAGCCAGCTGGAGTAGTGGTATGGTTAAGTCTCCAATTCCTAACTGAGCTCATCTACCTTTAATTCCTATTAGCATACAGCTTCAGGAGAACAAATGTCTTCCTTGCCAAGAGGTGACATTTTGAGAATGAATCATTTTAAAATACTTACACTTTAATATAAGTGCTTGATACTTTACAATTTACAAAGACTTTACCTGCAGTATTCCCTCATTTAATCCTCACATTAATTATATGAGGTGGCCAGAAACTATGAGGACCTTCCCCTCCTATATTTCCTTTTTTTGTCAAGGTAAAAAAGGCCATTCTTTCCCTCATTTTTTACCCAGTTTTAATCACTAAATGAGTGTTGTTTCAGTCAAACTGAGACCTGTTGAAGACCTTAAGTCTTCCATTGCATTCAGGATCATCTCCAGTCATCCTGATCTATATCTGACCATTAGACCAGAAGGAGAAAGTGGGGCCGGTGATCTTGTATAGCCCTTCCTCACTTAAATCCAATTCACTTGTATGTCATCACCTCCCTGATATCATGATCCCCTTCAAAGATGAAGGACAAATAACAACAATCCTGTGAGGTAGGTAGCATGAACATTATCACCCTGATTTTTTAGACGTCACAGAAATTCAGTGAGCAGAGCTATTTGTTTTAAGTTCACTTTCAGTAATTAGCAAAGTAGAGAACAGAATCAATTCCCTCACCCAGTGATTCCCCACCCAGTTTTCCTATAATAACCTGATGGCAATACTTTAGGTCAAAGTTGAAAGGGAGAAAGTGATCCTGACTAACCTTAATCTCTCAAAAATCTTTTATCCAGGAACTTTCTGCATTTTAAATTTATCATATAAGATGTATTCTGATGGAAGTGGATATCTTCAACATTAAGAAGATCCAACTCACTTCCAATTGATCAATGATGGACAGAAACAACTACACCCAGAGAAAGAACACTAGGAAGTGAATGTAAACTGTTAGCACTGCTGTCTATCTATCCAGGTTACTTATACCTTCGGAATCTAATACTTAACATGCAACAAGAAAATTGGATTTACACACATATATTGTATCTAGGTTATACTGTAACACATGTAAAATGTATGGGATTGCCTGTCATCAGGGGGAGGGAGTAGAGGGAGGGAGGGGATAATTTGGAAAAATGAATACAAGGGATAATGTTATAAAAAAATTACTCATGCATATATGATGTCAAAAAAATTATAAATAAAAATTAAAAAAACAAAAAGAAACAACAAAAAAATTTCTCATATATTAAATGGGAATAGAAGGGAAGAAAATAAGAAGGAAGGTGATAAGGATTTATAATGTGGCTACTATATATTCTAGACACTGCATAAAGCATTTTGTTTTTACAAACGTCTTATTTGATCTTCACAACAATCCTGCACAGTAGGTGCTATTATTATCCCCATTTTAAAGATGAGAAAACAGAGGCAAACAGGGCCAAATAGCTAGTGACAGAAGCTGTATTTTGAACTCAGTTCAGGAATATAGGGGCAGCTCAAGCACCCTTTAACATGACACCCTGAAAAGTGTGCAGGATTAAGATAATCTTTGAATCTGCATCTTTTCAAAACCTATCAGAACCTTCTCTTTTAATCTTTCAATAATATTATTGTTCATTTGATTCAGTCGTATCCAACTCTTCATGACACCAATCTTGGCAAAGATACTAGAGCAGTTTGTTATTTTCTTTTCCAGCTCATTTTACAGTTGAGGAAATTGAGGCAAATAGGATTAAGTGACATGATCAAGGTCACACTTAGTAACTATCTAATTTGAATACTCAGAGATGAAATCGAGGCTCGGTCCATCAAACTCAGAGGATTCATTAATTAAGATTAATGATATTTAGTTAAATAGAATAGCAGGGCAAATACCTCTCACACTAAGATGATTGATGAATCTTTGAATACAGGTATTATTTTGCTTTTGTAGATGTTTTCAGTGCTTAGCTTGGCATAGTGCCTGAGACACAGAAGGAATTTTAAAAATGCTTACTGTACATAGTAGGCACTTAATACATTTGTATTGATTGTTTGATTGACTGAATCTTTTTTCAATAATTTACATACCACCACATAGCATGTCTAGACAACTCATGTTTCTAGAATTATGCTACAGATAAAATACTTCTCCGACTCCCAATCTCCTGCCTAATATTTCTTCATAGAATTGTTGATGTCATCTAATGTACTGCTTTCTTACCTAAGCTGTAGGCTGCTAATATCTTATATTGGGCTGTTTTTTCAGCCACAGTTGCTAATCTGTTGAATTGCTACTACTAATGGTTCTCCATTGAACTGCTACCAGGCTACTTCTCTAATGAGCTGCTACTGCCACCTTCTGTTTCTTTGCTGAATTGTGGCAGTCAGTCAGCTGAATTTTTATAGAGTATTTTCAGTTCTTTTGTGAGTCAGAACATCCACTGTACTTAGGCAGCATTTTAAGAATGCCTCAGATCCAATCTGTCTTTTTTTGATATTTTTTTTACATTTTCCAGTAGATCAACTCTTCTAGTAAAAGGATTGTTTGTTTTTCTAGCTCCAAATTGAAGTTTAATATGTGATTGATGCATTTTGTGGAACTAAATCTGCCCTGTTCTCAGGAAGAGCTTCCACAAGTCCACTTGATATTTGTATTGAGTGATTAAATTCTTTTCGGGTCCTTTGTATCATTAACCATAGTGGGCCACCAATCCCCAGAGCCATGCTGATTATACTGAAGTATCATAGAGACATACTGAAGAGGGAGAGAATAGAAGAACTAGAGATGGTGAGCTTTGTTCAAGCTATAACCCAATATTTCCCCTCCATTATGGTATATAACATACATCACATAGTTGCTAAGAAGAAAGTACTTTATAAAACTTTAAATTTCCATAGAATTGATGATAGGGACTCAAACTGTGGATGCATTGGTATAAGAAAGTCCTAGAGAAGTGAACTATATCTATTAAGAAAAATTGGCACCTGCTTAGCAATGTACAGCCTCAGAGACCTGCTTAAATCCTGAGAAGTTAAGTGACTTCACCAGTCTTCCTGGCTCCAAAGCCAGTTCTCTATCTACTATGTCATGATGCTTCTCACCTTAGAAATATGCTATTGCTGTTATAGTCATTGTGATTATATCAGAGGTTTTGACACAATCTATGAATGATTTCAAAACATCCAAGAATAATAAACTTCTTGGTTTGGCTTGAATATTTCTCTGTGGTAGGTCTTACAACATCTGTTGTTTACATCACTGCTCTTTGTTAAGTCAGTTAAATGTAGCCAAGTGGATTCTTATTTCCTGTGATTCAGAATTGCTATAGATGGATCCACATATCAAATCCCATCTTCTTTGGAAACAAAAAGCAGAAGACCAGGTAGAAATTTGTGGATGAGAAACCACTGAGGTTTTTATATGTAAAAACCACCACAATCTTAGGTACTAGGCCATGTTGTTAAAAGAATACAAACAGCAGCATCAAATTATAGTGAGAGTTAGAAAAGGCTCTATCCAATGAAGCATCAATTCTTAAAGTATATAAACAAGGACAACCGATGTCTAAGCATTATATCCTATACCACAAATTGAAAATATAATTTTGCAGCCATGAGATCAACTTTCATCTCATTTAAGGGATAATCATGGTAACATGGATATTATTTTGAAATCCAAAGCCAAGGAGACATTTTTAAAGGGTGTCTTTCATTATCTATTGGTCAAATGATTCTGAGATATGAAAATAAACAAACATTAAGATCAAATACTGATTGACTTATATACTCAGTTCTTTACCTCTTCATTGCAGTTGAAGTCTGTGCCAATCAGTTAGTTTGAAATTAATTTTTAAGATTAGAAGGGAATGGAGAATATCAGAAAGGATTTAACAAACTGTGGAAATGTTAAAGGTACAAGATTCCCAATTCATCTCCTTCATATTATAAATTGACAAACAGATTGAGAGATGAGACAATATATCTAGATTCATTCAATAATTTATTGACAAAGCTGAGGATGGATCCCAAGTCTTCTGACTTTCAGCCCAGAGATCTTTTTTACTCCACAACATTGGTTTTTTCAGCTTTTATCTCATGAAGAATTTTATACTGAATAACCCAGACAAGGGGCTACAGGTAGAAGCTTTTATGTATGTATTTAATTTTAAAAAACAACTATTTTTAAAGCAAAGTATATTACATTATATTTTCCAACTCTGTAAAATAATTCAAGAGCTCTATATTATAATATAGCATATCACATAGTCAGCAGTTTTTGTTTTCCCTAATGCTAAAGATATTTAGTAAGTATTTACAAACTCCTGAGCTGATCACACATAAGCAGTTTAAGTTTCTTCTTCTAAGTACTAACTCCTCCATCTTTTCTTTTGCCTCACATATAATAAACCTTATCTTCCACCTTACCGTAACCTTCAGTTCTCCATCCTCTTATTCATGTTTTAACTTCCTTTGCCTTCTTTCACACAAGACACTCTCATACAACTGGGATTCTCTCACCTCTTTGTACTTTAATTTCTAAGGCTCTGTCAATCTTCAATTTAGAGTCAACCACAATCATATGAAAATAAACAAACAATAAGATCAAATACTGACAGTTGAAGTCTGTGTCAATCAATTTGAAATTAATTTTAATGTTTAGAAGGAAATGGAGAGCACCAGAAAAGATTTAACAGACTGAGAAAAGCATTTTTCCTTTCTACCACCAAGTTGTTGGATACTACTGGAGGAAAAAAACATTAAGAGTTTTTTGAATCCAATATAAATTCACATTAGTGAATTTAACAAATTCAACAGTTTTATAACTGAATTCTCCATCTTTTCCTCTAATCCCACCTACTAGGTTTTCCAGTTTCTATATAGTATATCACTATCTTCCCAGTTACCCAAGTTCCTAATTTCAAAATCATCTGTGATCCTTCCCCATTTTTGTCCCATCTCCTGTCCAATCAGTTGTTCACTGTTCTTGATTTTACTTCCGTAACTACATTTTTGAAATAATAGTTTCAAATGGATCCTCACTGCTGCACGGCAATCCTTTAACTCACCTCTCAATGACTATTATAAAGCTATCTCTTCATTCAAACATTCAATAACACCAGAATCCCCTTCTCTTAACTCCCACTGAACTATTGAGAAAATAGAAGTCATATAACATGAGACTCTTCATTTCATATCTAGAAAGCTTTCTTTCCCTAAGAATCTCTGGCTTCTTTAAATGTTCAACTTAATCTCAACATTCTGTAGAAGAACTTACCTGAGCCATTTAGCTTCTAGAACTTGCCCCCAGAGTTACCCTCTATCTAATACATATGTATGTATGTATGTACATATGTAGTATATCACTATGTTTGCATTTTGTTTCTGCACTATAATGTGTTTTGAAAACAAGTGCTATTTTCTTTTTTCTTTGTTTCTCATTTTTCAGCATAGTATGTGGAACATAATAGATAATAAAAATCTCTTGATTGATTAATTGATTTTTCTAGGTACCTCTTTAAAACTTTTTGCATCTGCAATCATGCTTTCCTCCAATCTCTGAAAATAAGATGCTCTTTCCTCTTTCTTTGGCCAACTCATTTACTCATACCTTTGATCCCATCTCCTCTAAGCCTTTATCCACAATCATTTTTCTAACACACACATTTTCAGTTGATCCCTATCTATCTTATATATGTGTGTGTGTATGTGTGTGTATGTGTGTGTTGTATAATATATATATATATATATATATATATATATATATATATATATATATATATATATATATATATTAGGTCTGCCTAATCCTTAAAAATTCTCACCTGCTCTTGTCATTCCCTAAAGCCTCTCCCCATGATGTAAGCTGTATAATCAGTTCTAATCAATATATTAAGTTTCAGCCTAACATATATGGCAATTTATTTTCTCTTCATTGATTGTTTACAATTTAGATTGTATATAATTTGTATGTAGTTGTTTGCATGTTGTTGACCCCATTAGACTATGAACTCCTTGAAGGCACAGTCTACCTTTTGGCTTTCTCATATCCCCAGCATTTAATATTGTTCCTGGAATGTAGCAGATATTTAATAAATTTTTATTGATACTGATGTACTAGGTGAAATACATCCACCTGAATATCCTGCCAGAACCTCAAATTCAACTGTTTTAAAACTGAATTCTCCATCTTTTCCTCTAATCCCACCCATTAAGTTTTCCAATTTCTATATAGTATATCACTATCTTCCCAACTACCCAGGTTCCTAATTTCAAAATCATCTGTGATTCTTCCCCAGTTTTGTCCCATCTCCTGTCCAAACAGTTGTTCACTGTTCTTGATTTTACTTCCGTAACTAAATTTCTAAGATTCATTGCTTTTTCTCCATTCATAAATGCTATTAATATTGTAGTTGAAATTCTCATATATTCTGTGATAAATGCTTCCTAGCTCATTTTCCTGACTTCAGTTTTTTTCTCTTCCTAATCCATCTTTCTTTGCCAAAATTATCTTCTTCAAGAGCATAATTTGAAAGAGGAATTCTCTATTGTGATGAGTTCTGCTTATTTGTATATAATATTTTGCTGAATCCATAATGCCATCAAATGTCGCAAAACCTACTAAATGAGATTCATAGTTATTCAAATGAATTAAGCCTAACTATCTTTGTGGGGGAAAATCAAATGGATAAAAAATTATCCTAAGATAGTCAATCATTATGTTTATGTTTGATAAACTCTGTTCTTGATTCTGAGTGAAATGAGCAGAACCAGAAGATCACTATACACTTCAACAACAATACTGTATGAGGATGTATTCTGATGGAAGTGGATATCTTCAACATAAAGAAGATCCAACTCACTTCCAGCTGATCAATGATGGACAAAAACAACTACACCCAGAGAAGGAACACTGGGAAGTGAATGTAAATTGTTAGCACTACTGTCTATCTACCCAGGTTACTTATACCTTCGGAATCCAATACTTAACATGCAACAAGAAAATTGGATTTACACACATATATTGTATTTAGGTTATACTGTAACACATGTAAAATGTATGGGATTGCCTGTCATCAAGGGGAGGGAGTGGAGGGAGGGAGGGGAAAATCTGGAAAAATGAATACAAGGGATAATGTTATAAAAAAAATTACTCATTCATATATACTGTCAAAAAATGTATAATTATAAAATTAATTTTAAAAAAAGATAAACTCTGTTCTACTGTTCATTGTCGATCACAGTGAATGGGTTCTAGAACTGATAGAAGTAGCAGAAGCAGGAATTTGACTTCAGAATTCTCCAACTCCAGATTCACATGATAAATCTGGATGTCTTTAGTTTTTGTTGTTGTTCAATCATGTCCAACTCTTTATGACCCCATTTTGGATTTGTTTTTCTTTTTAACAAAGATATTGAAGTGGTTTGCTATTTCTTTCTCTGACTCATTTTACAGATGAGGAAATTGAGGCAAATAGGGATAAATGACTTACCCGCTGTCACACAATGACTGAGTGTCTGAGACTGTTATTTGAATTGAGGAAGATGAGCCTTCCTGATTCTAGATCAAGCACTCTGTCCACTTCCACACTTAGTTATCATATCTTTAGCCTCGGAAGTTCACATTGTCCATATGATAATTACCTTTCCTTCTACTTACAAATAGAAAATAGAATGTGGAGACCAGGATGAATTGACCAAGTAACTTGGTATAGATGAAGAATAGTGGATAGAGTGTCAGAGTTGAAATCAGGAAGATTTGTATTCAAATCCTCTCCCAAATATATACTGGGTAAATTGCTTAGTCTCTCAAAGTTTCTGTTCCCTTATCTACAAGATAGGGATAATAAATAGCAATTATTTACAAAAATGACAAAGATGTTATGAAAATCAAATGAGATGATGTATGTATTTTGCCTTCTATAAAGAGCTGTATCACTGTACATTATTATTGTTTAATTCTTCATATTGCTATGGTTCTAATTAAGGCCAAGGAGTCAACAAGACTGAATTCTGGCTTCAAATGTTTAATAGTGACCCTAAGGAAGCCACTTAACACTGTCTCAGTTTCTCATCTGTAAAAGCTAGAGAAGGAAATGGCAAACCACTTCAGTATCTTTACCAAGAAAAGCCCCAAGATAGAATTACATAGAGTGGGACACAGGTGAAATGACTTAATGACAACAAAACTGAGGTCAAAAGAAGAAATATCATTTTTTGAGATCACAAAGTTAATAAACAGTAGAACTAGAGCTAGAATTCAAGTTTCTTAACTTCTGATCCAGGGACCATGTCTTTGTTGTTTCTCTCTGTCTCTATCTCTCTGTCCTATCTCTGTATCTCTCTGTCTCTCTGTTTCTCTCTCTCTGGCTCTGTCTCTGTCTGTCTCTCTCTCTGTCTCTGTCTCTGTCTCTCTCTGTCTCTCTGTCTCTCTCTCTCTCTCTCTCTCTCTCTCTCTCTCTCTCTCTCTCTCTCTCTCTCTCTCTCTCTCTCTCTCCTCTGTGTGTGTGTGTGTCTTTTCTTCTCTTAGCTCATATGAGCATACATTCACATATATGCATTATATATATGTATGTATGTATGTGTATGCATATAGATATAGATCCTCTACTTTTCCTTTTAGGAGGGGAGTAGTCACTTTTCTAATAGTAGCATGCATGAAATACATTTCTTTGTAAGGCAAACCAAAGGCAAAATATTTAAGCGAAATATATATATATATATATATATATATATATATATATATATATATATATATATATATATATCTTCCTTTCTTTCCCTTTTGCTTTCTGAAAGCTCAATTTAAGGGATATTTCTAACTTCCTTATTAATTTCCCCCAACTAAGTGATGTGCCAAGGGATAGAGTGCTGGAGCTGGAATCAAAAATATTTGAGTTCAAATCTGGCCTCAGAAACTTACTAGCTGTGTGACGCTGGACAAGTCATTTAATTTTTCTCTGTCTGAGTTTTCTCATTTGTAAAGTGAGGATAATAATAGCACCCACTTTGCAAATGAAATAATATTTATAAAGTGCTTAGTATATAAGATATATTAGGCATTTAGTAATTTTTTTTCACCGCCATTATCTCCCATTAGCCATTTCTTTATACATATTTAAAGTTGTATTGAAAGAGCACTTGAATGGGAATTAGGAAATCTGGGCTGTAGTCTTAACTCTGCTACTAACAACGTGATCTTAGACAAATTAGGTGACCTCTTTATGCCTCATCATCCCCCTTATTAAAAGGAAGGGAAATGGGTAATGTCACCTACCAGCTATGACAATCTATGATTCTATCATTCTAGTCCTGTTCAGTCTATTGCTTTATTCAACCCACAACCCAAGTTTATTGCTACCCCTTTCATATGTTTTGTTTTTTTTTTAATTTGGGCAATTAGAGTTAAATGACTTGCCCAGGGCCACACATCTAGTAAGTGTCAGGTGTCTAAGACCATATTTGAACTCAGGTCCTTCCTGATCCTGTTTGGGCTAGTACTCTATCCACTGAACTATCTAACTGCCCACTTTTTATAGGGTTTTGCAGAAGTTTACTACTGTCTCAGAACAGGTAGCATCCTGGTCTTAGCAAAAGATATTATAGAGATTCAGGCTCAATGTCAATGTCAATAGCACATTTTCAATCTCTCTAGGAATAACTGACATCCTTCTGTCCCAAAGTTTGTTGTTGCAGATGTTTTCAATTCTCATCACTTTATCATAATTGTTATGATAAGTATTTCTGCCAAAATACTGGTGAAAACTCAATTTTCCTGAGAAAAATTAACAACAACAAAAAAATGTTCACAGCTCATGCAACCTGGTTATTAAGCTGTAGCTGGAATTGACTACAGCTGTGAAATAAGATATAATTAAAATCTGGGGCCCTTCACTGCATATCTAGTTTGGTGCATTTACTGTGTTGTAGATACATGAATTATTGGGACTGACCAGCTCAAGCTGTCAATTGGAAACATGTCCAGGGGAATTATATTTAAGGGTGTGTGTGTGTGTGTGTGTGTGTGTGTGTGTGTGTGTGTGTGTGTGTGTGTGTGTATAAGAGAAAGAGAGAGATATAGGGAGAGGGGAGAGGAAAAGAAGAAGAGGTAGGGGGAAAGGCAGAAGGAAAGCAAGAGAGAGAATGATTTTGTATGAAAAACTAAACATTTGGAATCAAAAGTTTGAGATTCACTGGTTCATTAAACAAGTCACTTCACTCTCATCTATAATATTTAAAATCATAAAATATCCTAACTACTGCACTGTATTGTGATGAACAAAACATATTACAAAGGTAGATAAAGCATTTATCAACTGCTTACTATGTGCTAAGCCTAAACCCTGGAAATGCTTTCACAAGCAAGTTCTTAAGGAGTGCATAATAATCAGAGAAGAAAAAAACATAAAAGGAAACTGAAAAGGGTATGGAGGAAAGAAGACACTTATGTGGTATTGGGACAAGGAAGACAAATAAATAGTCTAGAGTGTTATGGTTTGAGATGGGTTTGGAATAAAGATATATGGCTGGGCACTTTCTCAAATAAAGGATCCGGTGACAGACTCAATAGAGAAGATCACCATGGAGGTGGAGGTGTTATCAGTGTGAGAAGGTTATGGGGCAAAAATCAAGAAGAAGCCTAGGGAATCATAGACTTAATAAGGTTTGGAGTATGGCAGAAATCTAAGCTATCATTATTCATATATGATTTATTCCAATTAGTGACAATTGATCCTCTGAATACCTATTATATATGAAAATACTTTGGAAAATGGCATAGTTCTTGGATTCACAGAGCTTATTGTCTTGTGAGGGACATAAGGCATATTCATGAATAATTTCAATAAAAAGATAGCATGCCTCCATCTCCTGACAGAAAGATTATATAGTCAAGCTGGATTATAAGACATAAGTGTATTTCTGTGTCTGTGTGTGTGTGTCCAATGTATGGATGTGTTTTGATTAACTAGTCTTATTTATGTGGAGTAGCTAGATGGCACAGTAGAGTCAGGAAGTCTTATCTTCCTGAGTTCAAATCAGGCCTCAGTCTTGCTAGGCTCATGCTTTTATCCCCAGAGTTTTAGGAGCAACCTTATGGGTAGCTATTCTTACCTATTGTTCAAAAGCCCATATTTGTGTGCTTCAACTTCTTGATCATTCCAGTGACTTTTTTCTTAAGTAATGGCTTTGATACATATGGCATAGCAAGAACAGTAAGGATAAAACATTTTCCCCCAAGATCTGGGTCATCTTCTCCCACAAGTAAACCTGGGAGAAGGGAGGTGGTGAGTGGGCAGAATTCTATAACAATCGTAGTGACTCACAAATGGCCAAGGAAACTCACACGTTCAGAACTCTTTTCTTTCTCCAGATGACCTACCTGGTTCACTCTGAGGCAAGGTATTGGTAATGAATAAGTTACCCCTCTATCTACTTTAGATAACGCTTATCGGGGCATAGTGTTTCAGCTTATGGTGATTTATTTCAGTTTGTTCCTGGTGAGGTATATTGTTTCAGTTAGTCAGATTAATCCACTGCTGGGCTGTATTTCCTGTGGCTGGTGACCTAGCGCCTCATTGACCATAACTGTGGGAGCTCTGACCCCTCTTGCTCAACAGTTCTTCTAGGTTCAAAATTACCTTCCCTCAGTTTTGTCCTTAATCTTTATTTATAATGATGTCACAATCCTATTGAGACTTATGTAGATGAATATCTGGGGGAAAAGATATGGAAGAGATTTGTGACCACTCATATGCAATTGAACTATTCAAGCCTCAAATCAGTCCATTACATCTGAAAAGTCTTATCCTTTACATTTTGATATTTCTATCTTTTACTCCTTCCAATCTTTAGCTTTGCTGAAATAAAAATGGAATTTACAGCTACAAGCTAATTTCTTGGATTTTGTTTGTTCATTTTTTAATATGAGGGGATTGTGAGAAGGACGCTGGCACTATATAGATTCCCCCAAAAAAGGACAAAAGAAAAATAATCATTTTAGAATTTTTATTGCATCAAAAAAACTGTAGGAAGTTCAGGGGGAAACAATCAAGATAGCTTTGAAACAAACATGTTAAATTAATACAAATCATATGTAATGGGAATTTACAATTTTGTATTATAATCTTTTCCTCTTCATTATATATAAAAATGCCAAATTTGATTGTTTTGTTCAGAATAGCAAAAGATAAAAAAAAAACTTTAAAAATAAATGAGAATAAGACAATAAGTTAAAACTATAAGAAAGATACAAAGCCTTATTGAAGTACAAGGCTAGTGGAGAGCTGAACTTTACATTGAAAACACCATCCAAAGGATTTAAGCAAAATGGACATTAAAATGAGAGTTAGGTCAAGACATCCTGATCATTTGGAGAATAGTTAGCATTTGAGCTGATGGGCAAAATTTCAATAGACAGAGATTGGCAGGAAGGCCCAAAGGAATAGACTAAAAAAAGATATATATATATTTATTTATTTATTTATTTATTTATATATATATATATTTATATTTATATTTATATGTGGAGTAATTCATGTTTAGGGGATAACAATTTGTTCCTCAAGACTTTGGATAGCCATTTTTAGTTCTACTGTTGACTCAGAAACCTTATTAAACTGAGTTGTTACAAGGTCATAAGAAATGCTTTGCAACAGTCCTCAAACCTTTGCTTGCCCTTTTATTGATGGGAAAGCACAACTCACTAGTTACATTAGTAGCCTCTAGTGAGGTGACACTTTGTGTTTTCTTATCTCTAAATGCCAGCCTCTCACAACAGGCAAAAAGAGCATGGTTTAACCTGGAGGATACTCTAACAATGATGAGGAGTTTATAACCTTATAATACTCTTGGTAGCATTGTGTTGCCATTTTCAATTTTCAAAATTCTCTTCTATAGTCTTGATATACAATTTATGGAACACTTGGTTTCATTTAGGCATAATAGGATATACTGAGTGGAACTATGTGACAAAACACACTAGAAAGAAATTAAATGTGCTTGTGTTTAACCTATGAACACAAACACATAAGCAAACACTTTTATCTATACATAGACACATATCTGCACAGATACACTTGGAAAAATATATATCCTATGCCCCCATTAAGATCATTCTATTAAGGTTAGTTTGAGCTGACAAGCAAAGTAATTTGTTAGGAAGACCCTGTCCTCTGTACCTTGTTCAACCATCTGAGAGCAAAGCTAGACCAACTGTTGTCATCTCATTAAAAAACCATTATTTAAATGAACACGTCTTGAATGGGATTTAAACCAAGTTAAATAGCAAAAATTCCTTGATAATCAAAACACATTAGTGAAGATATAAAATGGGGAGGCAAAAGGTCAGAAAGAAATATGATGAAAAGAATTCTCTCTCCCCTCCTCTTTCTCACTAACCTGGGAATCAGAATATTTCAATTTTGGTATTGGTTTTGGCTCATGCCAAAATCTGAAATTCACTTTCCTCATCTTGGAAATGAGAGATTTTTTTTATTAGATGCCCTGTCTGGGTACTTCTAGTTTTGACATTCTAGGACTTCTAATTTTTTTAAATGATTAAACTCTGTTAGAGTTTTCTTTTTGATGCTTAAGTAATCTGAAGTATTTTAAGTGCAAAGAAATGCTCTGTCTTGACAGTATATATGTGGTAGGTCCCTGACACTCCATCATTTTCTATTCTCTCTTTTAGAATCAGTGTGGGGAGGGTATGCAAAGAGAATCTATATTTATGTATTTGTCAGAATTAAGATCAGGTTCTCTGTCTCTAGAATTCTTTTTATATTCTCACGAAGACCTCAAATATCTTCTCCCACTACTGTCATGCTCCAAACAGGAATACACAGCTTGCTGTCATGTGAAATCATTGGAATATTTCCTATTAGGATTAGCAATTTATCTGTTGAACACATGAAACTAACTCGTTTTCTACGGATCATTTTTAAAAATCTCTGCATTAAGTAGGCAGGAGAGAGGCACATCCCATTTTCCTTGCAAAGCAGCAGAAAAGAGAGAAACATTTAAGTACTAGATTTAAGTACATAGTGATAGTCCAAATTCTATCGAGATTTATAGTTTACAAAGTATTTTCCTTATAATCACCCTGCAGGATAAATTGCTTTTATTTTAGTACCCCATTTAACAGATCAGGAAGCTGATTCAAAGTAGATGAGTGACTTACTTGTCCAAGGTCATGAAGCTAATTAACCAGAAAGCCAAGTATTCAAATCCAGCTCATCTAATTGAAAGTCCATTGCTCTGGAGATTAGCACACACTGAGTTATTAGGCTTTATAAGTTATGTACTAGCATCTTTCTGAAAGAGCTGATAAAGTAGTGCCCAAGAGGATGGAGTATCACCCTTAGATGCCACAGATATTATTTAAGTGTTACAATATAATTAAATTTTGATATTTTCAGTCCTCTCAATTGATCATGGAAGTAATAGTTTAAAGATGTCTTTGACACTGGTATCTTAAAGCTAACAAGTTTCACTCCTAATCTAAAGAGCCATGCCCATCATTTCTACTCTAATCAAAAGGGGAAATCCTGCCAGCTAAGATGTTTGGATAGTACTGTCATATCACAGAAGCTGCTCTGCCTCCAAATCTCTCCAAGTATTAGATTCTCTGGTTCCTGAAACTCCATCATTAGAGATTCAGTCATTTGGGCTAAATATCCCCTTCACCTCCCACCCCCCAACAGATTCCTGTCAAAATGTAAATACTTCTTTCAACAAATTTTATTTTGCTTTGCTACTAAATCACTTTCCAAAGTTAGAGATATAGTGAATGGAAGGTAAATAAAAGCAGAGTTTAGCAGGAGTAAGACATAGACCAGATTAATTTTGATGGGGAAAGCTTTAATGGTAGATCTTGAACTATGCCCCCTCATGAAAGTAAATTTAGAGTGGGGATATTACATAAAGAATTCTCTAGAATTGAAGGAGAGAAGAATTTAAAGTCACTAAGATCCTACAGAATGAATGAAGTAGAAAGGTGAAAGATGGGAAGCTGGATGATATGATCTCTGTGATCTGTCCCAAGTCTAAATCCTAAAATAAATATGAAAGAAAATCGTTGACTGTCATAATATGTAGCTTTTGTTTATTGGGCCTTTTGGAGCTGTCTGCAGTTCTGTTTTATGTATGCCCGAGTTATTTTCTTTTTTTTATTAATTTTACTCTAATTTTCCTCCCTAGAAAACAACTAAAATTTAATTATCACTCACATTGTGCATAGTATGGTGCAGTTCACTATTAACTAGAGGATTCAAGGTCAGACTCATTGAATCCCAAGAGCTTCTGTTAATTGTCATCTACTACTTCCTAATCCTCCTTATCGACTGTATTGAAAAGCTCTTTATATTGTATTCATTCAGTTGATAAAAACACAACTGTAGAACTTCTGCTGAAATCAAGATGCTGTTAATAAAGAAAAAAACCTTGGTATTTCTAGATATGGTTCCTAACCCTGATTTTTACACCAGAGATAAAGGAGCCATGCAACCTTAGGCAAGAAGACAACTTAGTTGCCTACTTATTAGAAAGTGTTGGACTGAAAATCAAAGAACCTGTGTTTGGAGGTAATAACTGATACTTAGACTCTTTGTGAAGTTGGGCAAAATGATTAATCTCTCTGAGTCCAGTTTTCTCATTTTTAAACTGAGAAGGTTCAATTAAATAATCTTTAAGGCTTTTCAGGTGTAACTTCATTGACAATTTTGACTGTCCATTCTATAAAATATAATCATGGAGACAAGGAGTAACATTGTAAATGTAGATGAGAAAGACTTTTAGTTTCTTATAAGAAAAATAATTCTATTTATAAATTCAAGAGATTTCTATTAGAAATAAAGTTACTGTTGCTACTGCTGTTTGCTTGTTTTGTATTAGGAATTGTCTGTAAAGATTTATAATTATTAAATATTAGATCTGGAAATGTCCTTGGAAATTACCTAGTTCATTCCCTTATTTTATAGATAAGGAAACTGAGATCCAAAGAGGTTAAATAATTTCATAAAGTCACACAGTTAATAAATGGTAATGCTGAAATTCAAACCACATATCTTCTGACTCCAAGTACACCAGTACATACTACTTCTCATATGCTTCCATTGATTCCTTAGCCCTCTAACCTCTTTTATTCCATTTTTGCTTCATAAATACTATCATTCATGGTTTATATCACACACTACCTTATGCTTTTACATTCAATGATGTTTAATAATGGTTTCATATCTTATCTAGCTATAAGTTCCTTGTACACAGTAATTAGGGTAAGGAAAAAAGCGTGTATGTAATATCTGTTATGAGCCTGACACTATGCTAAGTACTTAACAAATATTATCTCATTTGTTCATCACAAGTCCTACAAGATAAATGTTCTTATCTCTGTTTTACAGTTGAGGAAACTGAGGCAGAGGTTATGACCAACTTAGAGTAACATAGCTAGCAAGTGTCTGTAGTTGAATGTGAACTTATGTCTTAAATTTTTATGCCTTCCCAGCAATGTCCAGTAGAGTGCTAAACACCTTGGAGGAGGCATTATAAGTAATGGCAGCATGGTGTAGTAGAAGAAACAGTGAACTCAGAATTAGAAGGTTTTGGACAAGTCACTTCTTTCTCAGAATATCATAGTCCTAACTCTTCCTTTCAGCTTTGATATTTTCTGATCCCTTCTAATAAATATTCAATAAAGATTTATCATTGATCCAGTCACAGAAATTACAATTGTTAGGAGCAAAGACAAAGTGCCCCTCCATCCATAGAGCATATATAGTGGGAAAGGCACACAATGAAAATAGAAAAAAGGAAACTCTATATTAGCTGCATCAATGTCTTCTTGAGTGGAAAAGGTGTGATGTTCTCTGAGATGCTCTGTTTTCTCCATAGTTTATAAGCTGAAAGAATCCGTTAAAGGGACCTGTCAAGTCTAACTTTATAGTCTTATCCACATTGGGCAACAGCCAATTTATTAAGGCATATGTCCATAATATTTTGTGCAGGCTAACATTGTGCTATGTCTATCCATAAGTGGACAGAAGTCAAGTGCATGTTTGAAATAGAGTCAGTTCCAGTCTATTGTATCCATGAAAAAGAAAGTCAGGATATGGAAGACCTATATACTGCACCTGTAATTTCCCATAATTGGCCAATGGACTTCATTGTTCCATAATGTAAATGAGAGATCATTAATGTGGTAGTAAAAAGAGGGGAAGGGGAGGTGTAACAGAAGATAGCTTAATGCTTTCTGAGGAAATTGGCACATCAATGCTCTGTTGTAATAGGCACTAGGCTAATTTCATGGAGTTATTGAGTGAATGATGGATAGGGATTGTTAACGGGCACCATAACAGCAATAATAAAGATCGTACCTGCTAATAAAGACCTTTGCTCTCATGTCCTATTTAAATAACTCTTCATATGCCATTGTGCACTTGTTTGACAAAGGTATCACTTTGCATTCTCACCCATGACTTTAGCATGGGACACTTTTGCTCCTAAAACTCTATTGCTTCATTCACTTCCCTCTTCAATACCGCCCCCTCTATTAATTTGATTTACCTAGCAAAATGCAAGTCTAGGAAATTGAACTACAAAGAAAATTGAACTTAAGAGCAGAGATGCAATTTCTTCCCAGTTTGAAACTTTTCATTGCTCCTAAGTGGTCAGCAGTTGTCACTGTTTCAGGGCATTGCAATGTCAGGACAGACAGCCTTATTATTTCATTGCTTTTCATTGTCATGTTGAGTATATGTCTGTGTGTGTGTGTGTGTGTGTGTGTGTGTGTGTATGTGTGTGTGTGTGTGTGTGTATAAGGGGCTTACTATTCTAAATACCATATGCACAAGGTTGAATGAATTCAGCAACACTCCTCTAAAATTTTGTCATCTCTTCTGAATTTTTACATATAGGTTCAATTCAATTTAACAGATACTTGGGTCCCTATTATTTGAGAAGTATTATGCTACAAACTACAGATATAAAAATACTTAGGGAGCCTGCCCTCAAGGAGCTTAAAAATCTAATGAAGGAAAAGATGCATACAAACATGGTGGCTTTGAACAAATTGATTAACCTCTCTAAAACTCAGTTTCCTCAAATGTAAAATAAGGGGTCAGTTTAGATCTCTAGCTTAGATATTCAAGCCCCTCTTCCTTGGTTTTAGGCTTCTGTTAGGATTCTTACAAGGTACTTATGCACTTAGTTCACACCTTTAAAGGAGTTCAAACCTTTAAAGGAGTTTACACCTTTAAAGGAGTTCTATCATTGGTCCACACATTAAACTTCACACCTTTAGAGAGTATATAAAAGCCCACACTCTGGGAGGAGGAGTCAAGAATTCATTCCCAGGTCTACTTTCGTGCTGGCTGGAGGCTTTGGATTCAGAGGGAGCTAGAGACTGGAGCTGGCTGGAGACATTCTGACAAGAACTCATCAGAGAACCAATGAGAGAGAGAGAGAGGCCTCTAAGAAAGCTAGCCCAGCCCCAAATAAAGGAGATGACTTGAAGGAGAAAATAAAGGATCTGGAGATAAGATTTGGAAAGAGACAATAAAGGACTTTAACTCCTGGCTGCATTTTGGCATTATTTGAACTGAACTGAAAGGAAAGCTGCCTCCAGAAGCTCCCCAAGGAACCTGCTCCCAGAGAACGATTACAATTTAGAGACAATAGAACATCACAGGCCTCTAGGACACTATGATAAGTGCCAAAGAGAACTCTAAACATAGTACTATGAGAAATTGGAGAAGTGGACTAACTTTCCCCTAGCATGTGTGTGTGTAAGCATCAGGGAAAACATCATAAGCTGACCCTCAAAGAAAGACAGGACTTTTAACCAACAGAGATGTTGAGGAAGAAGAGGAAAGTATAATGAAGGTTTGGTAAAGAGAAGGATCTTGAAAAGCAAGTTTAGATTTTATTCAATAAACCATGGGAATTATTGAAATGTTTTTCATTGTTGTTTTTGGTGGTGGTGGGGTGTGTGTGTGTGTGTGTGTGTGTGTGTGTGTGTGTAGGAATGACATGAGAATAGTATTTTATTAGGATGATTATTTGGTCAGTTTGGCTAAGAATGAATAAAAGAGAGAAGAGACTAGGGAGATGAAGATTACTTAGGAGATTATCAATAAAGCAAAAATAGGCAGTTTCATTATTCCATTTCCAATATAAGTAGATGCTACCCATAAGCAATTATCATTTGTAAGAAATAGGAGGAAGTTTCACCCAGTACTTTGAATTCTGAGAATTACACCTAAAGGCATGTTGACTGAGAACGGGCCATTGCAAGTTATAGCTCCATTCTATTCCTGCCTCATCTTTTAGCCCTCTCGTAGTAAATTCTGTTACAATAGAACTAGGTTTGTTGGCAAGAATCTGGGTTGAAAACCCAGCTTTTCCATCTATGGACATATATAACCTTGTGTCCCTTTTAAGGATGAAGGACAATTTAGTACCTTATATACATAGCCTTTTATTTGGTAAGCAGTGGGAGTCACTGAAATTTGTATGTGTGCCTCAGTTTTCTCAGTAGTAAAATGAGAGATTAAACTAAATGATCTCTAAAGTCTCTTTCACCTCTAAGTATTGGATCTTATGATCCTTACAATGCATCTGCTTAGGAGGGTAAATTAAGAGTGCATAGGGGAGATAGATGATGACACTGATTATTATCACAAACCAGTTGTATGCAAATTTATCACTAAGGCATCTACATATAGATCTCTTCTCAGTCCCAGTATTAGTATAGTCATTAGAATTTTTAAGATCAATCTTGTTTATTTGCTTATCTATTCATCTATACACTTATTCTTTCATTGACTGTTCCAGACTTCTGCAGAGAAATTTTGACCATTCCTTGTATTCTTAATTGTCTCTAGTGAAAAGGAACAAGTATAACATGGAAAAGCAAAATCCATAGATAATATCTTATACACACCTCATTTTACATAGTCGGCCACTTTCTCTCCCAATCAGTTTCTTGAAAGTGACTACAAGATAGTTTGATTTTTATTTTCAGTTCTTTTCCTTGTCTACTTTCCTTCAGGTGCAAATAAAAAGTAGAGTATTCAAGGGCAGCAAGGGAGGAGAAAGGTGCAACAAGATTATGATTAATTTACTAAGTGTTGACAGTAAATGGAATAAAGAATCTTTATAAGGGATTTGAAGATACTGGAATCTCCACTGTAAAGTTCAATGTACTTAGTATTATGCAGTTAAATTTTTATTATCTGTGTGTGAATTGTCTGCTTGTGGATTATCTATATAAATTAAGGGAAAAAAAATCCCCAACTAGTTTTTCCCTCTACTTTAGAGCCAACTACCCCCCCCCCCCAGTCAGTGGGCATAAAATGCATACGTAATTTTCATATAAATGCTCTTAAACACAGAATTTAACAATTATCAAGGGTAACAAATGTTTTATTCATTCATTCATAAAACAATATACTATAATGCATACATAATAATAGTTAACATTTATATAACACCTACCATGTGCCAGGAACTACTAAGAGCTTTACATGTATTTTCTCATTTGATCCTCACAGCAACCCTGGGAAATAGAGGTAATTATTATCCCATTTTACATTTTAAAAAACTGAGGAAAACAGGGTTAAGTAACTTGCTCACAGTCACATAGCTATTAAATCTTGAGGCTAGATTTGAATTCAGAAATGTATGTCTTCCTAACTCCAGGCTTGGTACTCTATCCACTGTGCCACTTACTTGCCAAAGTAAGAATATCTGAGGCTATTTAAAACAAAGACTGGATTTTCCCAGGATCTATCAACATCTTTCACTGTTATTTCTGAATTTACTTTCAATTAAAAGGACATATTTATGCATTGGAGATAAGAGAAGTGAGGATACATAATATATTAAATATATACATATTCACTATTTCATGTCTTCCCTATTTTGATTATTCCTAATTTATCCTATATAATATATGCTCATCCTGTTTTTTGTAGGTTGTTTCTCTCAATAAACTTTGAGTGCCCAAAGAACAGGAACCATCTTTTGCCTTTCTTTGTATTTCTACCACTCAACACAGTGCCTGGCACATAGAAGATGTTTATAAAAATGTTTAATGACTGGCCCATAATAAGTGAAAAGCCAGTAAATCTTACATACCTCCCAGTTACTATTCAGCTTTTCCATATCTTGGAAGTGAAATCTCCCCTGGAGAGAAGAAACTACTTTCTCTGATTTAGAAAGAAGACGGTGAATTTGTGAAACAACCTTATGGGATCTCAGACTCTATGCTGGCTATAGGAAATGAGAGGCCCAGCTAGCAGAAATTTTCTTTTTCCAATAAATCAGTAAGAATTTATTAAATATCTGGTATATTCCCAGCAATGTGCTAAGCTCTAGGGATTCAAAAACAAAAAGCAATAATATTCCCATGTCTTTAAAGAATTTATGTTTCTTCAAGACCTATAATATGTACACAAACATATCTATAAAATATATATAATTATATTTAAATATAATTTCAAGTTATTAATTTAAATAACTTTAATAAATTATAATTTAATATTTTAAATGTATTATATCTGCTATAAATATATTTTAGATATATTCAAAATTATAAAACATGTTATTAAATGTGTATACAATATAAAATATTATGAAATATAAAATAAAAGTACAAATACATAGTACAAAATATTTAAGCACATACACACATATATGTATACAATACAGGATAAATTTGATGGGGAGGCACTGAAGGGAAGTTAGAAGAAATGAGGGGTTCTAAAAGCCAAAGCTGATAAGAGAACATGGGAGAAAGAACATATGAAAAGTCATAGAGATGGGCAATAGAATGTTGTATGAAACAATAAGTAGACTTGTTGGCAGAATCAAAAATTCATGAAAAGAAATGCTGAGTCAGTGAAGTCAGGTTGAAGACAGGGTGGGTAGGCTTTAAATACAAAATAGAGGATCCATATTCAATACAAGTTGATAGGGAGCCACTGGAACTTTTTGGGCAGGAGAGAGGCTTATGAAATATTAGTTATATAGCTATGAAGAGGAAGAAATGGAGAATGAAGTGGGAAGCCAATCAAGATATCCTGAAGAAGGATGTTGACCTCATGTTTGGAAAGGATACAGATGGTAGAGATGTTGTAGAAACAATACAAAGAAGATCTAACAACTGATCATATGGGATGCATGAGGAATAATGAGAAGCTAACAAAATTTCAGAATTCTTGACCATAGAAGGGGAACATCTCAGTGTAACAGTGAGATGACTGACCATGTGTAGCTGTGATAGAATGAAGGATGGAAGCCATAAGGGTTGAGAAGATTGAGGTATCTTGGATGTTTCAGGAAACTTCAAAAGACTGGGGATATGGGTACCTGGAATCCATGACACCTCTTCCTCTTTCTTCAGCTCTTCTCCCCGCTATACCTGTTTATTGTTGTTTGTCTTTCATTCCCAAAAAGAACCATGACATCAAGGAAATGTCATGGCATGCAAGTGAATTGGACTTAAGTGAAGGAGTTTTCTCCTACAACTATTTGGGTTCAGTGGCAAAATACAGATCAGGATGACTAGAGATGGCCCTGATGACGTAGGGTACCTTGGCCTCTTTTAAACTAAGGCCTTTAATAGGTCTCAGTTTGAATGAAACAATCTTATTTATATGATTAAGGATAGGTGAGAGTTAAAGCAAAGAATGCCCTCTTTTTCCTAGTCAAAAAAAGTCCAGTCCAAGAGAGGAAGACCTTCTGGGTTTCTGGTCAGAGCAGAAATGATTGCTGTTTACATTCACTCTGGGTCTATCAGTGCCCAAACAATGATCAACTGATGGTTGACTTGGGACCTGTTGTTGGCCAATTAATGAGAGCTAAGATGATTTGTGTTTAAATCATTGCCCTTAAGAAAGAATCTAGTCAGTAAACCTCAAAATACCTTTGGAGGTTTTTCAGCAATCAAAAAAAAAAAAATTACATTTCTTTGGGTTGAGTACTTTAGTTACTCATACGGTTATGACATCCAATATAGATAGGAAGGAAGGAAGGAAGGAAGGAAGGAAGGAAGGAAGGAAGGAAGGAAGGAAGGAAGGAAGGAAGGAAGGAAGGAAGGAAGGAAGGAAGGAAGGAAGGAAGGAAGGAAGGAAGGAAGGAAGGAAGGAAGGAAGGAAGGAAGGAGAGAGAGAGAAAGGGAGGGAGGGAGGAGAAAAAGAGGGAAGAAACTGTGTTGCTCAATCAACCCATTCAGTTGGGTCCCCAGTGGGGCAGCTCTACTCACAAAGGTTGCTGTTTGTCCTTTGTCCTCAAAGAGGACCATGACATCAGAGATAATACCATGAAGTGCAAATGAGTTGGCTTTAAATGAGAGTGGGACACTCAAAATCACCAGCCTCACTTTCTCCTCCAGAGCAATCTGGATGTATTAGCAAGTTGAATAACATAAAAGGATCTCCTTGTAATTCTTCTGCTAAAGAAAGATTTTAAACCCTTCTGAGTGGCAGTTGATATGATAACAATATGTAAGTTTGACAAGAAACTGTTTTCCAAGACTTAAGGTCTCCATAGCACTGCTGATCAGACCCACAATGCTTTTCTGATCATTATTAAATTCTCAGTGATTAGGAAACTGGCTGATGTTATTGATTTATGCTCTTCAAACTAAGCTAAGCTTAAGGGCCCTTTCACAAGGCACAAAAAGGGCATTTGATATTGTACTTTACCTTCCCAATTAAAGTATTATTCACAGCCCAAGGAGTGGATAGCTAGTCATTAGACATGGGCTCTAAGAGGAAAAAGGCTGAGCAAAGGATGAAGCTATTTGTCAGATAAACACTTTGAGGAGCTTTCAAGCCATATCCAGAATCACAGTGGGAAGGGGTGGGGTGGGGATTGGAGTAGCTTTTTCTCTATTTCGCAAGATTTCTATGAACATAATATTTTGTAAATCTTAAAGAGCCATATAGGCATTAACTATTATCATGAAATGGTAAGGATAGAGCACTCATCCTGGAGTCAGAAATCTTCTTTCTTAGCTGTATGGCCCTGAGCAAGTCATTAACTCTGCCTTAGTTTCCTTATCTATAAAATGAGTTAGAGATGAAAATAAGAAACCACTTCAGTATCTTTGCCAGAAAAACTCCAAAAAGGGTCACACAGAGTGGGGTATAAATGAAAACAACTGAACAACAACTTTATGATGAAAGAAACATGATGGAATAATGAATGCAGTGCTGGTCTTGGTGTCAATTGAGATCCAGGATTGAATATTCCCTCCAGTACTTATTAACTGAGCACATCACTTAACCACTCTGATTTTCTATTTCCCTCATCTATAAAATGAGAATTACACTTAATTCCTATGGCATCTACCTCATAGAAGTTCTGGGACAAATAATATAATGAATACAAAGTCAATCAATCAGATAGAATTTTAAAGTACTATTATGTGCCAGGAATTATGTGAAAGTGTTTTACATATATATAAATACATATATTTGACATAATATTATAAATAATATTTCCTTTTCTCCCTAAGGAGTACACCAGGTCCAAAGCAGTTTAAAATAAACTCAAGAGTACCTCATAGACCTAAATATATGAGAGTGCTATTTTTTATGAGGATAGACAAGAAAATAGTGAATAAAGGTTGTGTCCTGACACTGAAAATTCTGAGGGAAAGCTTTGTTGTTATTATTGAGACGTGTCCAACTCTTTATGACCCTATTTGGGGTTTTCTTGGCAAAAAATACTTTTAGTGATTTGTCATGTCTTTCTCTAATTCATTTGGCAGGTAAGAAAACCGAAGCAACATGGTTAAATGACTTGCCCAGAATCACACAGCTAATAAAGTTCCAGGGCCAGATTTGAACTCAGAAAAGTGAATCTTAAAAAATAAACTAAATATGAATTCCAGGAGCCAAGATGGTAAAATAATAAATTGCTATGACTCCCCCATATTTACCTCCAAACAATTTTAAACAGAATCTCAAAACAAATCCTGGAACAGCGGAAACAGGAAAAAAAAAGTGGGGCAAAACAATCTGTAAGCCAAGAAATACAGAAGATTGACAGCAAAAGTCTATCTCATTTGGGTAAAAGGGGAACACTTTAGAATAGAAAGTATCCCAGAAATCCAACAGCAAGTCTCACCTTAGCAAACAAGCTGAATCCCAGTTCTGTAGAACAAGCAAATGCCAACACCAGGACCCACAACTATATCACTACCACCACCATGTATTTGAGCATAGGAACAGTCACTCTCCATCTCTGAGGAACACCAGCATAGTTCTAGGAAAATAGGTGACATCCAAAGACCAAATGCCAATGTGTTTCATCATAATCTTGGGCAAGCAAACTGCTGCTAGTGGTTGGAGCACCATGTACTTCAGTGTATACCTGGAGTAATGCAGAAAAAAACACCAGCCTCAGTACACCCCAGTCATTGGCACTAGGACTCTGACTCAACACCAGCTATCAGACTCCTACAGCCTTCAACAGTGCCAGTCACCCCCCATCGCACCTCCTCAGTGCAGCACCAGACACAAGGTACCCTGTGGGGTCTCAGGGGAACATTAGTGCAGCACCAGGTAAATAGCCAGGGCCTGCAACTACTGACAAAAGCAGTCTGAGGCAGTGTCCCCTTCTACCCTGGGAGCAGAGATCCAATGTAAATAAAAGAAAAGAAGCCAAAAATATATGAAGAAACTAATAATAATAATAATATTTGACCACAGAAAGTTATTATGGTGACTCAAAAGATCAAAACACAAATTCAGAAGAGAATGATAATGTCAAAACCCCCAAAGAAAAAAGAAGTGGTCTCTAATCCAGAAAGAACTTATGGAGGAGCTCAAAAAGGAACTTAAAAATAACATAAGCAGAAGAAAAATTGGGGAAATGAGAGTGGTGCAAGTCAATTATGAAAAAGAGTTGGGAAAATAAAACAACTACTTAAAAAGTAAAATTGGCTAAATGGATACAAAAATCCACTGAAGAAAATAACTCATTAAAAAGAACAGGTATGGGTAAAGAGAGGCTGAAAGAATAATACATTGGGTGCAGAAGGAAGGGAGAGGTAGAATGAGATAAATTATTTCACATGAAGAGATGCAAAACACCTATTGCAGAAAATGGGAAAATGGAAAAATGGGTGGTAGGCATTGCTTAAACCTTACTCTCATCAATACTGACTCAAAGGGAGAATAATATACACAATCAATTAAATACAGAAAACTATCTTGCCCAAAAAGGAAGAGGAAAGAAGATTAAGGAAAGGGAAAGAGGGGAAACTGACAGAAGGAGGAAAGAAAGGAGGAAACTGTAGACAAAAATAAACCACTAATGATGAGGGAAAGGCTGAAAGGAGAGAGGGGACAAACAGTAAAAATAAATAGATAGATAGATAGATAGATAGATAGATAGATAGATAGATAGATAGATAGATAATGGATGCATGAATGAATAGATAGATAGATAGATAGATAGATAGATAGATAGATAGATAGAGTGAAAGTTAGTAATCATAACTGTGAATGTGAATAGGTTGTCTCCCCCCTAAAATGGAAATGGAGAGGAAAGTGAATCAAAAACCAGAATCCCACAATATGTTTTTTACAAGAAACACATCTAAAGCAGAGAGACACATAATAATAAAGGTAGAATAAAGGTAAAGGGAACCAAATTTATTATGCTTCAGATGAAATTTTTTAAAAAGGGCAGATGTAGCAATTCTGATCTCAAACAAATTAAAAGCAACAATAGAGCTAATTAAGAGAAATGAGGAAGGAAACAATATCTTTACTAAATACTAAACTAAATAAGTGCTATAGAATCCAGATTTTTTAATTTTCAAAATACATGCAAAGTTAGCCTTCAATATTCATCTTTGCAAAAACCTGTGTTGCAAATTTTTATCCCTTCCTTCTCCCTATCTCCTCCCCTAGAACAGCAAGTAATCCAACATATGTTAAACTTGTGCAATTTTTCTATATATATTTCCACATTTACCATGCTACACAAGAAAAATTAGATCAAAAATGACAAAAAAAATGAGAAAGAAAAAAAAAAGCAATCAAATAACAAAAAAGATAAAAATACTATGTTGTGAACCACATTCAGTCCCATAGTCCTCTCTCTGGATGCATATGGCTCTCTCTCCATCACAAATCTATTGAAATTACCCTGAATGACCTCACTGCTGAAAAAAGCCAAGTCCATCAGAGTCAATAATTACATAATTGTGTTGTCTATGAACAATGTTCTGGTTCTACTCACTTTACTTAGTATCAATTCTTGTAAGTCTCTTCAGGCTTTTCTGAAATCTTCTTGCTGATCATTTCTTATAGAATAATATAGAAAAGGAAAAGTTAAGTGAGTTACAGACATTATGAAATATAAAATAGGTAATTTTGTTTTTATTAAAATAAGAAGCTTTTGTACAAACAAAATCAATGCAACCAAGATTAGAAGGAAAGAAAAAAGCTGAGAAACAATCTTCATAGCAAGTATCTCTGATAAAACCTCATTTCTCAAATACATAGAGAACTGAATCACATTTGTAAGAATACAAGCCATTAACTAATTGACAAATGGTCAAATGATATAAGAGGATATAGGAAAATTGGAAAACTAATGTACTGTTGGTGGAATTGTGAACTTAGCCAATTACTCTGGAGAGAAATTTGGAATTATTCTCAAAGAGCAACCAAGCTGTGCATACCCTTTTTGATTTAGCAAAACCACTACTAGATCTTCCAAAGAGATCATAAAGAGGGAAGAGGATCTATATGTGCAAAAATATTTATAGCAGTCCTTTTGTGGTTTAAAAAATATTAGAATTTAAAGAGATGCCCATCAATTGCAGAGTGGCTGAGCAAGCTGTGACATATGAATGAAATGGAATTCTATCGTGCAAAAAGAAATATTAATAGGTAGATTTCAGAAAAACCTGGAAGACTTGTACAAACTGATGCAAAGTGAAACGAGCAGAACCAAGAGACATTTTGCACAGTGACAGCAATATTGTGTGACAATCAACTAAAATAGACTCAGATCTTCTCAGCAACACAATGATCCAAGACAAGTACTAAGGGCTCAGAAAAGAAAATGCTGGGGCAGCTAGGTGGAGGAATGGATATAGCACCAGCCTTGAATTCAGGAAGATGGGAGTTCAAATCTGGTCTCAGACACTTAACACTTCCTAGCTGTGTGACCCTAGGCAAGTCACTTAACCCCAGCCTCAGGAAAAAAAAAAAAATGCTATCCACATCCAAATGAAGAACTAATGAACTCTGAGTGAGTCCATATTTTTTTCACTTTATTATTTTTCATGGTTTTTTTCCTTTTAATGTGTTTCTTCTTTCACAATTATGATTAATATGGAAATATGTTTTACATGGGGATATATATATATATATATATATAAAACATATCAAATTGCCTATGATTTTCATAAAAGGGAAGGGGAAGGTAGGAGGGAGAAAATTTTAGAACTCAAAATCTTGCAAAAATGATTGCTAAAAATTGTCTTGACATGTAATTGGGGAAAAATACTATTTAAAAAAAAAGAAGGTAAGTCTTCTTCATATCAGGCCCAACATTCTAACTACTGCATCACCTTGGCTGTCTCATAGGAAGAGCAGGCAATGCTAATAAAATCTCTTAAAAATAACTTTTCAAAGGAAAAGGAATATGATTTTTTATCCTTCTAAACAAAAGATGTCAACATTTCTATTCTATTCCTTTGGCTGCCAGATGGCCTAGCTGACAGAATGCTGGAGTCAGAAAAGCTTCCGTACAATTGAGGTACTTTCTAACTCTAAGACTCTGAGTGAGTCTCTACTTAACTCAGATTCCCCATCTATAAAATGAGACTGATAATTATAGCCACTACTTCAAGAGATTGCTGCAAGAATCCAATGAGATAAGCTAGCTAACATGTCTTTCAAAACTTAAAGGTGTTATAAAATCCAACTATTATTATTAGTTACCCTTAGACAAAAGGCAATTCCAAACCTAAATAATTATATTTCATCTTAATACAATTCCTCTTTCCCACAACTAAGTCTAAATCCTTTCCTTATCCTAAATAGCAACGAGGTCATGGCCCCAGAAGACTCAACATGCCTTGTGTGGTGTTGCATTTTATCAGTGAGAAGGATGTTGCTATTTAAATACCTTGTTCATGGAATGGGGCTAGACATTGGAGGAATAGAACTCCATAGATAATAATTCATTTATTCAATACTTTGTCATTGCCTACTATGGGCCTACAGCTATGCTTAATGGCATTGGGGAAAAAAAAAGATTTAGAAAATCCTGACTTCAAGATACTATTGGGAAAAAAAAGAACATAGAACAATTTGACGCATTGAGGAAGAAAAGCTATAATTGTAGAGTTAAGATCTGAGTTCAAATTACAACTCTCCTTCCTATTTATTACCTATGTCAACTGAACTATGTCACTTAATTGAACTTCCTGAGTCTCCATTTCTTTATTGGCAAAAGGAGGTGTTTGGACTGGATAATCAATGACTAAAGTCTCTTTTATCTTTAGATATATAATTTGAACAATTCAAACAAATGTATGATTAAGTGTCAAATGAATAATATATCTAGGTGGTAAAGTGGATAGAGCTATCTAGATTTAGAAAGATCTGAGTCCAGATTTAGCTTCAGATATTTCCTAGCTATAGGATCTTAAGTCTCAGTTTCCACATCTGTAAAATGGGGTTCAAATGAATTAATAATTGGAAAGCTCTTAGTATAGTACCAGGCATTTAGTAAGCACATAAATGTTAGCTAATAGCAGTGGTGGTAGTAGTAGTAGTAGTAGTAGTAGTAGTAGTAGTAGTAGTAGTAGTAGTAGTAGTAGAAGTAGAAGTTATAGTCAATAGTACTAATAGTAGATAGTATTAGTCATAGTGGTTGTCATCAAAGTAGTAATAGTAGTAGTAGTACCAAGAGTAATAATGGTGCTGATGGTGGCAGTGATAGTAATAGTAGTAGTGGTAGTAGTAATAGTAAAAAAAAAAAAGAACAAGCATGAGAACAAGGACAAGAAGAAGAACAAGAAAAGAAGAAGAACAACAACAACAACAATAAGAGGAAGAGGAGGAGGAGAATTAGAGAATAAGGAGGAGTTGGAAGAAGTAGAGGAGAAATATGAAAAGGAAAAGGAGAAGAAATAACTATCACTCATATAGTACTATGTACCAGACTCTGTGCTAAGGCTTTTACAATCATCATTTTATTTGAACCTTATAATAACCCCAGGAGGTAGTGCAATTATTTTAATTATTATAGTAGACAATAAAGTCTATGGTATCAGGAGGGAAGAAAAATACCTGGAGGAGGAGAGATGTGAGCTTTGAATAATAGGTAAGATATGAAAGAAGGACAAAGGTACAAAAGAAAGAATTAAGGCGCTATGTTAGGTGAGGTGGGGGGGCAGAATGGAGAATGAATATATGTCTGAGGCAAAGGGTTCAAAGTGAGGATTGATGGGAGATGAGGTTGGAAAAGTATGTTAAGGCCAGATTAGAGAAATGAGGTCATGAATGATTAATGGATCTGTGTCAATCTGGAGAAAAGAGTTAGTGAAATGCCAGAGGGCTTTGTCCTTGGGCTTGTTCTGTTTAACATTTTTATCAATGAAGTCGATAAAACAACAGATAGCATATTTTTTGAATTTGTGGATGACAGCAATGCTGGGAAGAATAACTAACACATTAGACAAGAAAATGAGAATCCAGAAAGGGCTCAACAGGGCCAAAATGCTAAAATTAGGTTCAAAACATCAAATGTTCAAGTACAGGGAGATGTGACTAGACCATCATCAATGTGAAACATATCTGAGGATTTTAGTGAACAGCAAAATGAATGTAAGTCAATAATATGACATTACAATAGGAAAAAGATTAATTAAATCATAGCCTTTAACTAATACAACATAGTGGCCAGAATGAGGCAGATGAGTATGCCAAAAATTTTGTCCTGGTCAGACCATAATCCATAGAGGCAACTAGTTTGGTTTAGTGGGTAGAGTGCTAGACTTGGAATTATACCTGAGTTCCAATCCAGCCTCAGATACTTCGTTACACTGTGACCTTGGGCATATACTCTGATCCAGGGACACCAGCCTTCTTGCTGTTCCTTTCTCCAGACTCTGGGAATTCTCTCTCTTTTCATCTCTATCTCTTACCTTCCTGACTTTTTTTCAGGTCCCTGCTAAACTTTTCCCTAGCTCCCTTAATGCCAGGGTCTTCATTCCACTGATTGTCTCAGTAAGCAGCGAGCATGAAGGAAGAGGCATTTGTTTCAGTTTCCTCATCTGTAAAATGAGAATAATAATAGTAACTACTTTCCAACGTTGTTATAAAGATCAAAATAAGAAGATACCTGTAAAATGCTTTGCAAATTTAAAAATACAATATAAATGCTAACTTTTGGTATTACTATACTTTCTGCTCTGGGTACTACATTTTAGTAAAGACACTGATAAACTGGAGTGTATCCAGAGAAGTGTAATCAGGACAATGAGGGGATTCAGCTAATCAAAATCTGGTTAGAGGAGCAGATAATGTTTCCCATTAAGAAGAGAAGGCTTATGATATAATAAGAATAGATAGCAATAATAGAATACAATGGCATACATTGTCTTGAGCACTTTGAAAACATCATTTCATTGGATCCTCACAAGAACCTTGGGAAGTAGCTGTTATTTTTATTACCATTTTACAGCTGAGATATTTTTTAATTTTTAATTTAAATTTTTTTTTTTTTTTACCAATGAGAGAATTAAGGAAGAGCAGTATACTGGATAAAATGCTAGGTCTATAATCAGGAAGATCTAAGTTTAAATCCAACTTCATCATATCATCTGCAAAGAGTGATAGTTTAAAAAAAAGAAAGAAAAAAAGAAGTAAAAAAAATAAATCCAACTTCAGATACTTGCTAGCTATGTAACCCTGAGCAAGTCACTTAGTCACACTGTTTGCTCCTGTTTCCCCAATTGTAAAATGAAGATAATAATAGCACTTACCTTATTGTTATGATCAAGTGTAACAATATTCTTAATAGAAAAAAGGGGGGGGCTGTTGGGTGGCGCAGTGGATAGAGCACCAGCTTCGAAGTCAGGAAGACCTGAGTTTAAATAAGGCCTCAGACATTTAACACATCCTAGCTGTATGACCCTGGGCAAGTCACTAAACCCCAATTGCCTCAGCAAAAAAACAAAAAACAAACAAACAACAACAACAAAAACACTTAATACAGTGCCTGGAATATAATAGGCACTATATATTTAACCCCAATTTCCCCTTCCCCTTCCCCAAATGAAAGTTATATGAGTTGCCTAAAGTCACATAACTAGCAAATAGTTTAGGCCAGACTTGAACTCAAGTCTCATGGTCCAACACTCCACCAGGTCATTTGGCTGTCTAGGTGAAGGCTAAGATAACTTCAGAGACTTAAAGGGCTGTGATGTAAAAGGAATTGGCTTGCTCTGTTTGGGTCCCAGATGCAATGCACTTACACACACACACACACACACACACACACGCGCACACACACACACACACACACACACACACACACACACACACACACATATTTTCCAGCCAATTACTGAACATGCACCATAGATTAGGAGAATATATGATCGCCAAAAACATGTGTTTCTTTCCACCCTACAAGGCAAGCAGAAGAAGAATTTACTAGAAAAAATAAAATGCTAATCCTTCCTTCTTATATATAACTTCAGATATGTTTCCTAACTCCTCTCACCCACAACCAGCTACAAATATCTCTAACTGCCTCAAAATTGATGAGATTCACAATGATTTAAGATAAAGGGGAGAGGCAAGGGACAGACTCAAAACACTTTCTCCAAGTTTTGAAATTAAACATGGACTAAATATTTGGCATTGTTTATAATTACATGGAGAGATTAAAAATGAGCAGAGATATGAGTCTATGATAAATGAGAGGATCTGGGCACTTTGGGTGAAACCAGCCTGGCACGGTGAGTTTAACAGTCCTTCTAACCAAGTGATAGGGAATAGCTTGTATGTGAAAATTCTATTGGGTTTCCATTATATCTATGGATAGATATAAATTTATTGACATCATTTTAAATCATGTAATCCTAAGGAAGGCTTCTTTCTCCTGCCCTTTAAAACAGGACAGCAAAGAAACAACCAGCAGAGAAATCTTTTGATTTAGTCTTACTCGTCTCAGACCACATAAGAATCTCTCAGTTTTAACATTCAGATTTGGTCCTCAGGTAGGGGTCTTTAACTGTTTTGTATCATGGATTACTTTGGTAGTCTGGTGAAATTTATGAACTTTTCTCAAAATGTTTTAAAATGCACAAAATTCATAGAATTACCATGGAGATCAAAATACATTTGAATGTGATTATAATTTTTTTGAACGTCACTGACCTCAGGTTGAGAACCCCTATCATACACTAGGGCCACTTAAAGTTATCTTCCCCAGGTTCACATTTTGGACCATCTGCTCTTTACTACTGAAGTAACTAGTAGCTGGGCTGTGACTCACCCAAGCAGCCAGCAGAAGAAAACGAGGTGGTTTCAACAGCTGGTGCTAAAAAATCCCTAAGCATCACATGCATACAGAGCCTATAAATTTTGCTGCCATCCCCCATCAACAAAGCCAAAGAGACTGTGTTCCTCCTTTCCACACATATACCTCAGGCTTCCATTCTGGGAGTTCATTTCCTGTTTAAAGCTGTCTTTAATGTGGAAGAATGGCTAAAGAATTGACCCCATAGTCTCAGAGAACTGGATTCAAATTCTTACTCTGAATGTTGTTTTCAGTTGTCAGATTCTTTGTAACCCCATTTGGGATTTTCTTGGCAAACACACTGGTATGGTTTGCCATTTTTGTCTCCAGTTCATTTTTACATATGAGGAAAGTGAGGCAAGCAGAATTAAGTTACTTGCCCAGGATCACACAACTAGTTAGTGTCTGATACTTCTTAATGAAGTGAAATAGATAAATCCCTTAACCTCTATGGAACTTGGATTTCTTAATTGAAAGAAAAAAGAGGTTTTGGAGTAGATTGTCTTTAAACCTTTGATTCTGTGAAAATATTTTTCCCTGTCTAAAATCATAGCAGAAGAAAAGATGGAGCAGGTGGTGGCATTTTTCCCAGCCCCCCAATCTCACTAAGGACGATCCTAGTAACAGCTTTGGGTCTGCGTGGAAGTGGAAGCCAGGGTCATTCATTCCTTCAATTAGTTTTATTGAGCATCTGTGCTGGGCAAAACATTGTCCTAAACACTGTGCAAGTATGAAGATGAATATGTGGAATAATGGAAAAAACACTAGATTTGAAATGGAAAGTTCTGGCTTCTGATTCTGGGTCTGATCCTTAGCTGTGTGTGACTCTAAATAAGTCACTTTTCTCTTGATTTCAATTTAATAAAAGGAAAAGGAAATGCTTGGACTAGATTACATTTTAGGTTCCTAACAGTTTTAGATCCTATGATCCCAAGGTCCCTGTCTTCACAGTTTTGGAGGTATAGAGATTTAGTATGGAGAATGAGGTATTAACATAAGTAATTATAATAAAAAGTGAAATATTTGAGCTATGAGCTCAAATGAAGAAGAGATGATAATAGTCTGAGGGGACCAAGAGACATGGTGAAGGAAATTTAAGCTAAGTTTTTGAGAGAATGTTTATAGATGAAGAAGGGCATTCTAGGCAAATGTACTGAGAATGGGAAAGAATGGGGTGTATTTGGAGAAAAACAATCATTTGTTGGCATAACACGGTGTCTGGCACATAGTGTACACTTAATAAATCACTCAACATTTATTGAGTCTATTAGTTGGATTATATCTCCCCCACTTAATAGAATAGTATAATAATAGATTAAATAAGAGGGCAAGAGGGAGCAATGGATTGAAGATTAGCCTTGAAGTCAAGACTTGGGTTCCATTCCCGGCTAGTACCATTGGCAATCACTAAGCCACTTAGTACTCCAGACATCTTTCTAAGACCATAAATTGTAGATAAACTTCCTATTTTCAATAGCAAAAGCAGTTTTCCACATAGAGCTCTTTATACTGATGAAATTACATTTCACATTATCAAGGCTAGCCTTAGTCGATTTGGGGGCTGGCACAAATACTACCATCTGTTCCATTTTTCTCTCTTCCCATATCTTTTCTTACACAGGAGTATCCCCCACCCAAGGGAAAAAGTATCTGAAAGACTACTTGTAAGGGATGTTTCAGAGGTCATTATATCAGGTGACCTCTGAGGTCCCTTCATCTCTAAAAGTTTATAAATTTAACATTCTTTCTTTCCTCACCCAGTCTCAAAAACAGTTGCAAGTTTGTTGGTTTTCTGTCTTTTTTCCCATTAAATGCTACAGTAAACACTTAGTAAACATGTACACACACATTAATTTATGCCGGCTGCTGCCTTTGTATGTTGGAACAAGTCAGCCTCTTTTGTCTAATTGCTTAATGAAACATTCCTGTCTCTCCTGTCAACACAAATAATGCCATTAAATAATGGATGCCCACCTGCCACCTGAATGTAAAGCCATCTAATTAATAGCATGCACTAGATTCATTACCACCAAATGTTCTCTCCTTCCATCTCCTCCAGGGCTTCCTCCCAATGTCCCACCTTAGTGTCCCAACCTAAATCCTCTGCTGCCCTAGCCAGAGAAAGATGCTAGTGAATAGAAAACTGTCCAGGCCTTTAACTGTCTCTTCTGAATGATCAGAAATGTATATGTATATGTATATACTGTACATATATACTTACATAGATATACATATGTGTATTTAGGTGGCTAAGTTGCCTAATGGATAGAACACAGATCTTGAAGTGAGACCTGAGTTCGAATACTGTCTCATCTCCCTCCCAAACCATGGATAAAATGAGTAAACATATATAAAGTGCTTCAAAAAGCTTAAAGTGTTATAGAAATGTTAGCTCTCGTCAGCTATCATAGCTACAGCATGACTTCCTGTTCATAAATGAATAGGAATTTCTTGAAAAACAGAAGGTGACTGTTAAGATTGCTACCCCACAGACCAAGAGCTGGTGAGCTCTGAGAGAGCAGGGACACTGTCTTCTATATCTTCTACCTCATCTAGTGCTAAAGGCGGTTGTTTATTAAATGTTTGTTGAGTTCAATGAGAAGAGCAGTAGTAGCTTCTGTCAGGAGTCCTAGATTTCAGTCCTACTGCTAACCCTATTTGAGCGTGGACAAATATCTTTCCCTCTATGTGCCTCAGTTCCCTCATGTGTAAAATGTAAAGTGATCTCTGAGGTTCCTTGCAGCTCTAATGATCTATGACTCTAAGAAGGGGCTTTCATCCTTAGCAAGAAAGTTTCTCTGTACATGTGAATGAGAAAGAGAACAGATTTTTTCCTCCATATGTTTGTCTAAATATATTAGCAGTATGTACATACACAAAGAGAGAGAGAGGGAGACAGAGAGAGAGAGCACAAAGCATAAGACATATTTTCAGTTTCAAAAACTTATAATCAACTTCCCTGAGAGAGAATATTTAGGGGGCAGAATTTCCAATAGGCATAAGTGCCTCTCCAGAGAAGCAAAATGAGATATTCTCACTCCTTTCCCTATGTTAAGAAGATTACGTTTCTATCTTTGTCTGTCTCTTCTCTCTGTGTCTCTCTGTGTGTCTCTGTCTCTCTCTCCCTTCTATCTCTCTGTCTCTGTCTGTGTGTGTGTCCTCTGTCTCTCTGTCTCTCTTGTCTCTCTATGTCTCTCTCTCTCTCTCTCTCTCTCTCTATATATATATATATATATATATCTGCCTCTATCTCTGTCTATTTGTCTGCCTCTCTCTGTCTCTCTGACTCTGTTTCTTTCTCTCTTTCCTCTCTTGGTCTCTCTCTCTTCTGTCTCTATTTCAGTCTCTCTGTCTCTCTTGTCTTTCTATGTCTCTCTACATATCTCTGTCTCTGTCTGTTTGTCTGTCTCCTCTCTCTGTCTCTCTGACTCTGTTTCTTTCTCTCTCTCCTCTCTTGGTCTCTCTCTCCTCTCTCTGATTCTGTCTCTGTTTCAGTCTCTCTGTCTCTGTCTCTATCTCAGTCTGTCTCTCTCACTCAAACTTCCTTGTAAGTCATATTAAGAATATAAAAGATATTTTACAGATTAGTTAATTCACCTTTAAAGTGAGAAATTTGAGCTCCAATGAGGGTAAGTGATTAATCCCCAATAACGGAAAGGCAGCCTATCAGTGAAAAGAACAATTAACATCCAGTTCTAGATTAGTTGTTTAATATTTCTACTGGAGATAACCATCCAGAATGATATTGCTCTGTGATCACAATTCTTTGGAATTTGATCTGTTAATCAATTCTGAATATACATAACTGACAGAGCAATGGAGAAGCCAGTTGGCAAGTGTCAGAATGACAGAGTAGAAAGATCACTGGTTCTGGATCCTGTTTTTTGATAAGCTCCCTTTCTACAACCTTGGGCCATAGTTTATACATTTGTATTTAAAAAAAAAAGTTTCTGATCTTCTAGTTCTAAAACTACAATCCTATATCATTATTTTTATAATATAATATATATGTATAATTTTATATAATAATATTTTGTAGCTCTTTAAGATACATAATGATTTTTGAAAAAAATCAACAACACAATCTTTGGATCTGCTTTATTCAATGTCCCTAATAGAGATTGTGATTCTCCTCTTTACTATATGCAACAAATAGTGAGCTAATCTCTGGTTAAAGACCTCTAATGATAGAGAAACCTGAAGCAGACCTTACAGTTAGCAAGTTCTCTCTTATATTAAAGTAAAACCTGCCTTTGTGCAACTTGCAGCCTTTGTTCTTGGCTCCTCCACTTTTAGGCTACATAGAAGGAATCTTTGCTTTACGTGACAATCTTTTAAAAATTGAAATCACAACCATTCAACTCAATTCATGTATTAATATTTATTAAATTCAATTATGAATTCAAATCACAAATTCAATTTGACATTTATTAATACAAGTCTTCTCTTTAGCTTTAATCTGCTCAGTTCCTTCAGTGAATTTCTAGGGCATGATTTGGGATCCCCTCATCATCAGAGTCACTCTCCATCCAAATCCTCCATCCAGAGGATTTTCTCTGCCTTGTGAATGCCTCTCTTAGGAGGAAAAACCTTTAAACCTTTAAATCAAGGGTTCTTAATCTGGGGTATCTCTGAGAACCTCTTTTTTTAAAGATATTTTGATAACTATTTAAAATAATTAGTTTCTTTTGTAATCCTGTGCATTTTATTTTATGCATTTAAAAACATTTTTCTGAAAAAGGGGTCCATAGGTTTCAAAAGAGGTCATTGAGTTATTTCCTTGAGAGTTCTATTATAAAAAGCAATACAATAAACAATTTAGCTGATGGCAGAAAGAGGATTTTAGGCTAGACAACAAAGGAAAAAAATCTCTCCTAATCATCATATTTAAAAAAGAGAAATGGGTTGCCAGGGACAGTTATTGAGTCTCATTGCTGGAAAGTTCCTTAAGAAATGAAGTCCTTTCTCTGGGCACAGTTTTCGAGGTATCCTTAGCTCATGTTACCTCCAATGATGCCCTTTTAGACCTAGGAATTTTGCAAGAAGGCCCACCCCCAAACCAGAAGTTCCACAGGGGCTATGGGGCTATGGGGCTGCAGGGCGATGAACAACCAGAGCTATTTGTGGCAAGCTGCTATTTATAAGACAGGATTGCAGCCCTGTTCCCACCTAACAGCTGGCACTCGGCGGGGGCCCCTGGCTCTGTTTTCTGGTGCATATAACAGAGAGGGAACAATCCATTATAGGAGCCCCTTTTTAGGTTCCCAAAATGGGTGGGAACAGAGAAGGAGGGAGCTATTGTCTTGACTGGCATATATGATATCAATCACAGGATCAGAGGCACAAATACAGGTACTATTAAGGAATAATTGGGAGTGGGAGCTCCCCCAACCACCCTTGATGCTTAAAAGATGCTCTTTCCTTCCGGAATAGATGCATTTACATCCAATTGGGGAAGAGAAATAGTTCTCCCTAAAAATAGAAAGAGTACTAATTGTTCTCCCCTTGCCCTTCCAGCCCCACAGGTGTCCTGGGAGGGGATCTATATCCTCCTGGGAAAGAGTTTGCCAGGATGCCAAATGATTGCCAGAGGAGGCCTGTGTGCTGAAATGGGAGTGAGAGCCTGATCCTTTGGCGTTTCAATCAGAGCCATGTTCCCCTGCAGTCAGGGATAGGGAAGCTCCTGCTGTGTGAACCTCTGCCATCTCCTGCTAAGAGTCTAAGTATTTGAAGGTACAGATGCCTCTCTGGCCAGGCTCTGAGGCTGCCAGCAGGGATAAAAGAGCCCACTCTCTCATTCCTGCTTTACCTGAAAGGCCATCAGGCATCTGGAAACCACAACTCCCTTTGAAACTCTGGCAGTACAGGTTCTGTCTCCAGGGCATCTTGCTCTTTCACTGCTAGCAGTATTCTCAATACCTGTGATACCTCCTTCAACCCAAATCATCCAACAATCCCACTACTGTTATTTTCCATATAAGAATGGCTCTGCTTCTATGATTAATATGAGAAATTCACATCTATCTGTCATGATTTAGGAGCAATCTGTCCTAGGGGGTGGAGGGGCAAACAGTAATATGTCTAGACCACTCTCAACAAGTAAACTCCATGTTATGTGTATTCAGGATCTTTTCCACAACAAGAGTATTATCTGTATTTAGTTTAATTAATTTAATTGAGCATCACTAACTGCCTAGTGTTATTTTATATCATTGATAATAATTGCCCAATACTATTCTTAACATAGCTCTAACCTATCTCATATCTCACTGCTCTCCAGTCCATCTTCCACACCACTGACAAAATTATTTTCTTTCACTCAATCTGACCATGTCTCTTTTCTACTTAATGAACCCCATTGGTTCCTAATTGCCTCTAGTATCAAACACAAACTCTGTTTAGCTTTTAAAGCCCCTATTAATCTGATCCCAACCTGTCTTGACCAACTTCATTGGAAATCATTCCTCCTCCCACATACCAATAGGAAAACAAAGTCATCATAAATGATACTGCAATTCCCTCCTACATGCCTTTGCATTTGCAAAGCCTGAGACACTCCATGAACACTATTGATATCAAGGAGTGTTCGTGGGACAATGGACTGGGAAGCTGTCCAATGGAAAACAGTTCAAAGTTATCAATAAAGATTCACTTGCTGTTTGGCTATGGTTGTGGGAGGGGAGGGTGTAGAAGGAGATGACTGTTTTCCCTCTTGTGACTTAATTGAATGCATCAGGGCAGATGATAACCAAGGTCCCTTCTAGATCTGAGTCCTGTTATCTAATGTTAGGGAGAATAGGATTAAAAACCATAAATGTGTTGGGAGCAATGTTTGCAGAAGGACTTCAGAAAGACAGATGAATTAAGTTAGAAAGGTGGGCTTTCCATTGGGCTATAATGCCAGGCTGAGAGATGTGCAGAGGAAATTCAAAAAGGGAAAACCTGGGAGAAAGGAAATATTGGAAATAAGTGTACTGTACAGTTGGAGAAAATAAGGAAGATACTGAGACTGAAATAGAAGCCTAATATTATATAAATCAACTATTCTTAAGATAATCAATGTCTTGTGTTTATAGTTATGAGTCATACATCCTATTCCACAAAAGAACACAGAATCATAGATCTAGAGCTAGAGGGACTATCTAAACCAAATTCCCTTATTTTATAAGCTGAAATTCAGGGAGATTAAATGATTTGTCCAAGATTGAACAGATTGTTAAGAATCAAAAGTGAAACTTGAATTCAAGTCCATTGATTTTAGAGCCAGTGTTATTTCCATTGTATTAGCTGTTTTTCCCTGTAACTCCATGGGGAAGGGGATCTTGTTATTCACTGAGATTTGCTGTTTTTCTGATTGGGTACAAATAGGAAATCATCTCCTTTTTAACCTTTATTTGAATCATCAAATACTTCCCTTTACAGCTGAACTGTTAATCAGGAGTAAGGAAATGAATAACTTGAATTTTCATCTCTAACCAGATGATTCTAAAATCCAACTGCCCAACTACCATGAATTCCAATCTCACATTGCCAACTGTCTACTCGATGTCTCTACATAGATAATCTGTGTACCTCAAACTCAAAATTTAAAACAGAACTTATTTTATTTCACCAAAAATACATTCTTTCTCCAAACATCCCTATTTCTATCAAAGACTTCTTCTATCCTTGCACTTGCTGCTTTCACTTGATCTAACACTATGGCCTCCTAAATGGTTTCTCTACTTCCTATCCTAATCCCCCAATATGCCCTACAAATAAATCACAAAAGTTATATTCCTGAAGTACACATGTGACTATGTCATTCCCCTGCTCCAAAATCTCAGTTGGGATGCCTTGAATTCATGCCTTAAATAAAATACAGAATCCTCCCCCTGGCTTTTAAAGCCCTCTGTTTCTAGTCTTGTATTTAGGAAAACTGATCTGCTCACTATTCCCTATTCATGATATTCCATTTCCTATTTTCCATTTTTCTGTGTCCCTATGAGACTTCTGCACAGGTGTTCCACCATATTTGGAATTTACTTCCTTGCCACTTTTAGCTTTTAGCATGACTCCAAATCATAGCTTGGGTGCCACATCATATGGGCCTTTAAAGATTCTCCAGCTTCAGGGTTTGCCTTGGAAAACTTATTTTGCATATACTTTGAATTTACTTATTTGGGGGAAATAGAACGAGTGTTTCTCATTCCTAGAATAAGAAACCCTCGATTTCTAGCACAGACTTAAACACTGTAAGCATTTAATACTTAATGAATTGAACTGAAATACACTTCCTCAATCCAAGAGATCTCTCCCACAGTAGGAACAAAAGTGAGTCTCTAATGAAAATCTTCCCCCACTTTTGTCCACAGTTCCCAGTTTTACATTTTCCTCCCAGACTCCTCCCTTGCACTGCTCATTCTCCATTCATATCCACTAGCATTAGAGGCAAGTGCATGCACAATGCTCTGTGTTCACCTGCTGTCACACCTATTTATTCACTGTAATTATGAAGCAGTTCCTCCAAAGGAAGAAGAGAAAGTAATCAGGATATCTTAGGGGGGAATAAAAGAACAATGTTTATATTCATGACCTAATTCCAGAAAACCACAAATTCCCTGGAGAATAATTAATTAAATACTTATCACTGTGACTGGTTTAGCTATTTCTCAGTCCCCTTACTCTGTTTTTATCTTCCCATTGTAGTTACTCCCTCCCATTCAAGCACTTTTTTGTCCCTTCTGGTTTAGAACCTTCATTTTATTTCCCCTGGCAATGGAATGTGGATTTGTTTTTAAGAGCCTAAAAATTTGAAGATTTTTTTTCTCTTAGTCACCATGTTGATTCTATATTTAGTGATTTTATTAAGGAGATAATTTACGTAAATTCCATACCAGGGCCCTGCTGAGTAGTGAGCTATTTAATTCCATTCTTCTTATTAGGGAAAACAGACATGCCAAATGAGATTTAGAGACCAGACAGATGAATTTACATCTATGCTGAAGTAGGGCCTGGGGCTTGGGAACACAAACCAGGGGAACTGGGAAGAACAGAACATTCAGTGCAGGCACTGAGGCACCCTCAATCTAAGGATAGGCATTGATACATAACCAAAGACCAAAAAATATGCCACTACTGAAATTCAATGAGGGGCAAAGGCCATAGTCTTCAAACAGATTCTATAGATCGGATTTACAAAGGCCCCTTTTTCTTCCATCTATCCCTACCAGCAACTCCTGAACACAACTAATTCACAGACTTCTTGGAAAGGATCTCAGTGATATATAGGCCAATCATTGAATTTTTCAGATGTGGAAATCAAGACTCAGAGAAACAATAGGACTTCAGACAAAATTGATTAATTATCTATGGCATGCAAAGAACTAATACAAAGGTGTAGATAGAAAAAAAATCTTTGCCCCCACAGATCTTGTATGTAGCTACTCAGTGGCAAAATTTGAACTCAAAACCTTGATCAAATAAATATGTCTTATTAAATATGTAATTAGGGTCAGAAATCAGAGATATAGAGATATAGGAAGGGGCCTTAGAAGCAATCTAGTTCATTTTGTAGATAAGGACATTGACTTTCTAAGAATTAATAAAAGGCATCATTGGAATTCAAGCCCAGGTTCTCTCCCTCCAAATTCAGGAGACCATACCACTATCAAATGTGTGGACTCCTGGAGCAATGTTCTTTCCTCCATGCTAGAGAGAGCGATTCTGATCCTTCAGATTTTTTTTTCTGGGGGGAAGGTGGATTACTCCATTTCCTCAGTAGGACTCAATCATTTTGGTTTCTCAGCATCATCTATTTTTAAGATACTTTAATTACATTCAGTATATTGAAAAAATCAATTTATACTGAATTATTGAACTCAGAACATACATCATTTCATTAATTTGTGTCCCTCCCTTCACCAAAATAAATCACAACCCTCACAAATATCTTAATAGATGGTGCTCGAAAACTATAGTGCCTCCTCATGGGAAAAAAATATTATAGCTATTTTTTTGGTCAACTTTCTAGTGAAAAACCTTTCTGAATTTACCTGGACTGATATAAGAATTATAGACAAAAAGTCCATCACAAGGCTCATGACCAAAATTATCATTCAATCAACAAGCATTAATTAAGCACCTATTACATATATATATATATATATATGGCAAAACTCATGCTAGATCTTCAAAATACAAAAATTATAGAGTTCCTCTTTTTAAGAAGCTTACATTAAGGGAGAGACAGCACATACATGTGAGTATATTATATTTCTGTACAAAATATGTCCAACATGGCTCTCTTCAATAATGAGATGATTCAGACCAGTTCCAATGATCTTGTAATGAAGAGAACCATTTATACCCAGAGAGAGGACTGTGGGAACTGAATGTGATTTGCAAGACAGCATTTTTACTTTTTTGTTGTTGTTTGTTTGCATTTTATTTTTTCTCATTTTTTCCAATTTGATTTTTCCTGTGCAGCATGATAATTAAATATGTGTGCATCTATTGAATTTAACATATATTTCTACCATATTGGTAACACATATTGGACTACTTGCCATCTAGGGGAGGGAAATTGGAACACAAGATTTTGCAGAGGAACACAAGAATTATCCATGTTTTGAAAAATAAAAAGCTTTAATTTAAAAAATGTCCAAAATATAGGGAAGATAATTTTAGGGAGGAGGAAAGAGAGAAGGCTTTAGCACTTGGATCAGTTCAGAAAATTTTCATGTAGAAGATGACAGGTTTGTTCCATGACATCATTTTTTGAGAACTCAGGGTCACTAATGAAGCATAAGAGGAGGACTTTATTGAAGGGTTCCCATTGATGTAAAAATAAAAATAAACTATAGACTCATCATTGACTTTACAGAAAGATGAGAAACAGTTGTCTGGAGTCTCAAGCAGAATTAGGTGAGGTTACAACAGGTATTTATTTCAATAAGGATACCTACCCAAGAAGCTCCTAACACAAAACAACTCTTCTATTCTCTGGCACAAGACAGGCAGACACATGCAGCCTGTGAGCAAGTGAGTGGGCCCATATTTCATCTTCCTCAGAATACTTTAGAGACTTTACCTCCTGCCAACTAACATTCAATCAACTCCAAATCTCTTCTTCCTAAATACATCCGGGCCTGGCTGTGCTCTCTAAGTAGGGGTGATCATGAGTGAGAGACAGACTAAATAGCCACCAGCAGCATGGCACATATCCCTCCACCCTTCCCTTATCCACCTGCCCTCATTCAAATGTCTTTGCATGAAGGCTATACACTGAACAGTGGGGGAAACTACACAGCTCTGGTTTTGATTAAAAGGACGCTACTATCGTTTTATTTCCCAATCTATTTTAAAACTGTTTGTAAAAACCTTCTGAGAAGTCTGAGGAAAAACGACAACTACAGCTAATCGTCTTTTGTCCCCAACTGGCTTTGTGCTTTTCTATTCCACCAACATTGATTTTTTTTTTGTATTTTGTTTTTAATTTAGCTTTAGAGGAGCAGAGACATAGCTCAAAGAAGTAAAGTAATGAGCTTGACTGAGACTCAGGGGCTGAGAATTCTAATCTCAGCTCTCTCTGAGAGGGTTGCTGGGTCAATGTGCCTCACTCTTGCCTTCTGGGAAAAGGGGATTAACTTTTAATATGCCTTCTAGGGTGGTTAGAGACAACTAGTGAGTCTTTTAAAAGTCCTATGCAAAAATAGAAATGGATTGAGAAACTTGAAATTCAAGTCTCAATGAGGGATGGTAGGAGGAATAAATGAATGAGTGAATGTTCTCCTTAATAATTATGATTAAGCACTAACTTTGTATCAAGCACTGTGTTACACATAAGGGATACAAAGAAAAAAATGGAAACAGTCTCTGCCTTCCAGGACTTTATATATACTAATAAAAGGTCGATAGATAATAAAAGGGAATAGCAGCCAGAGAAGGAATTTTTTAGTCTAAGCGGAATCAGAGATAGTGAATGGGGCAATAGTGTAGTAGATTTTTAAAATCTGTCCAGAAGCAATGGAAATAATGGTCTGATTACTTTTCCAAGAGCAAAAGTTGAAAAGTGAGGAAAGTGGGTGAAAAGGGGGGGAAGCAATACATATTTTGTGGCAGGGCAGATGGTAAAATGTCCAGATGAATGGTCATGGAAGTATGGTCTGTGCCTCAAGCCAGGATTGGTTGAATTTGCACTTATTTTCCAATCAGGACAGCCAAGTCCTAAGATACCGGACAGAGATAATGGAGCAGAGATACAAAGATAAGTACATTAACATCCCTAAGAAAGAGGAGATGGTCTATAGTGATATGATCTAAAGAGTGCTGTTCCAGGTAGAGAGATGGAGGAAAGAGACAGAGGTAGAGCAGATGAGAAGATTCCAGGGAGGACACAAGAGTAAGGAATCAGGAAACCTGAAGTCTACTCTTGGTTCTGCCATGCTGTATGACCTCTGATACCCCAATTATAGCATTCCAGATGATGTCAAAATATAGAATCCTAGTTGTCCTGGTTTTAGTTCAATTCAGAAAGTATTTGTTAAATAATTACTATGTACAAGGAACTAGGGATAGAAGGATCTCTACACTATTGGTAAGAAAAGATGACAACATTTTTAAAAATAAGGAAATTCAAATTAACTTGAGGAGAAAGAGAACAATAAAAACAGGAATATTAGGAGGGATCTTGTGTAAAAAGTGATACCTTAGATTGACCTTTGAAGGAAGCTACAGATTCAAAGGAGTGTAACTGAAGAGGGAATGAATTCTAAGCATGTAGGACAATCATGTGTAAAACGGAATGTCAAGTTTGGGGAACAATAAGACTAGATAGAATGAAGAGTGGATGAAGGGATGTAATGTGAAATGTATGTTCTCACAGGTTATACTCTCAAAATACAAACTCTGAAAACAATGTTACTAAACCAGAAAGACTTCGAGCTTGACACAGTCAACACATTGATTTTCTGATAACTGAGAACCAAAACAGGTAAATTCAGAAAAATTCATCACCAGAATGTCGGCTGCAACCTTTTAAAAAAATTTAGTTTAATTATTTTGGTGTGTGTGCTTAGTAACTGAACAAGCATTTATTAAATATCTGCCTCGGGACTGTAATTTAAAATCAAAAACAAACCAACAAACAAAATAATATATAGGCTAGCCTGGAGGAAAAAGATCAAAGACAGAGAATCCTCTTTCCACAACAGTAGAAGCCACCCCACTCAAGTTACTTTGACTGCTATAGGTCACTGACTAAAAGATATAGAGAAAAGAAAAATAAGTAAAAGACATTTATTTTATTCAGGACCTAGATTTGTCCAACATAATGGAAAAGAAAATATCTAAACTCATTATATTGTCAATAAAACAGAGTGAAAATAATGAATAGTTCTGAACTTCGATCCCAAAAGACTTTCCACCTAGTATCTTATCTGCAACTCAAACTCCACATTCTGAAATAGAACTGATTTTCTTTATAACCCTTCTCCCCATTCCCTATTTTCTGTTGCATTCATCCTTGCAGTCATCCAAGTTCACTACTTCAAAACTCTACTTTTTAGAATGTTATCAGTTTTGCCTCTAGAGTCTCTTTGGCTCAATAAATTTTGAGTGGGAGGACCTGTGTTCAGATTCTGAGTTTTTACCTTTGTGACTGTGGGTCACCTATGGATCCCAAAGTCTTTATCTTTAAAACAAAGAGGTCCGCTAAATGATTTATGAGATCTCCAAATCTATTATCTCACAAATGCATTGCAAACTATCTACAATGAGGATCTTTGCTACATGTCAAAGGGAGTTTCTGCACTTATGAAATTATATTTTGTGAAATAGCAGAGTACTATTGCAAGTTATATCTGAGTTTCTTCCCGTGCAAAAATGAACTAAATTACCTCTAAGAGCTCTCTCAGTTTTGACATCCTATTAAGCAGGCAGTGCGTGGTGATAAACTACACTGGATATGCTGAAGGTGCAAGAAGTGGGGTATGTCTAGGGTGGAAAAGAGAAAAAAGGTGAAAGTGGCAGGGGTTGCCCCCTCAGACAAGCCACTACGTGCTGGCTAGAAGAGGACAGGAGTGTCCATCCAGCAGGAGTCTGAGGAGTGAGAAAGGCATTAAAACTTGGCTAGGGCTGAGGGAGGAAGAGTTGAGACTTTAATTCCACAATCCTCCCTTGCTCGTGCATCTCAGCTACATCCTCTCTTCCCCAGGCTCACTCCAATCCTCAACTGTATCTCCTTCTCTAGGACCACATAAAGTTGGTCCTCTTTTGCTTCCCTACCTCTCCTCCTCTCCCCTGAATCTTCAAATATTTTGGCATGGACCACCTCTGCTACTATAATGCTGAAAGCCTTCTTCAATCCTGATCTACATCTTGCCACTGGACCAAGATGGTTCTGGAGAGAAAGTGAGGCTTTGCAGAGCCCTCCCTTACTTAAATCCCATTCACCTGCATGTCACCTCCCTAATGTCATAGTCTTCTTCAAGAAAGAAGAGCAAATAACAACAACAATGATGTCCATTAAGCAAATGAGCAGTTAGTAAGCACCCACTGTGTGCTAGGTACTGAGGATACAAATGTAAAAAATAAAAATCTCTACTCCTGAGGAACTTTCAATCAAATAAGGGAACAAAAAGTCCATATATATAAGTACATGAAGAATAAATATAAGACAAATGCAAAAACAAATAAACACAGAGTTTATGAATACTAGGAGATAGAAATGGCATTACCAATTAAGGGATAATGAAAGGTAGAAGGTTATGCTTGAAATCTGTATTGAAGGAAAAGAAGAGTTCTTTAAGACTGACATGAGAAGGTGGCCAATGCAAAGACACATACATGAGAGGTGGTTTCATGTGTGAGGATCTGAGAAAAGTCCAGTTCGTTTGAAAGATAGCTATGAGTTGGATTATGAAGAGCTTTAGAAACTTAATATGGGAATTTATATTTGAACACTGAGGTAACATGAAGCCACTTAAAGTTTTCTGAAGAGGCAAGTGACATGATTGTATCTGAATTCCAGGAAAATCACACTGGAATGTTTTGTAGATGGAGTGGAAAAAGAAAATACTTGAAGAGAAGGGAGAGAAATTATGAGGGTGTTGAAATAATCTAACCAGAAGGTGATACAATTTTAACTATTGAAATGGTCACTATTTGAGCAGAGAGAAGGGATCAAATGCTAAAGATGTTGTGAAATTAGAAATAGCAATATTTATCTATTTCTAACATGCTGGTGTAACATTGCCTTAGCTCCACCAATTCTGGACTTTGATAAAGACATCAGGACACAAACCAAATGCCATCTGATCAAGCAAAGACATCTGTCTCCTCTTCTTTGATCCATGGAGAAGAGGTGGTTATCCTGATCTTGAGACTATTGTGATTTATAAAACTGTCCCTGACATTCTAAGAAAATGTAGGCAAAAGAAACCATGCAAAGACTTAACATCTAAAAGATTTAGGTTCAAATTCTGCTTTACCTTATGATCCTGGGAAATTTTACTTAAGTTCTTAATGTCCCAAGCCATTCTCTTCAGGCTATAACCTGAAGAACAGGTATTATTCTCCATTGGAAGAGAAAACTCTTCACCAGAATATCCCTATGTGAAATCACAAGTCTTTTCAAAACAAAAACTATCAAGTAAAGCACAATTGCTGAAAATGGTTGTAATTGTGGCATAGAATTAATAATTCTTCATTTTTATTCTTCATTCTCCCTTCTCTTCCAAAAGGGCTAAGGTTTATCCCGGATTCTAAAACTTGGGTTTAATTTTTTTGTTTCAATGTTTACTTTGTCTCTTAAGCCAACAACTTCAATAAAAATTTGTTAGTCCCCCACAATATTAATCTGTATCTATCATTGTTGTGATGAAGTTATAAAGGAGTGGTTGAGTGAGAGGGTATCTGGAGAATGAGGGTGGTTAGAGAGAGAGAGTGAGAGAGGAAGAAAGAGAGAGAGAAAGAGAGAGAGACAGACAGACAGACAGAGACAGAGAGACAAAGAGAGAAAGAGAGTGTGTGTGTGTGTGTGTATGTGTGTGTGTGTGTGTGTGTCTGTGTGTGTGAGTTTTAAAACTTTGTATTTTGCCAGAGTGTGATCTCTGGATGGGGGCTCAGAGCTACTGAAGAAAGTTGTTAATTGTTTTTTTATAATTTCCCCAAGGCAAAGATGATACTTGAACTGGGATTTCTCCAGTTAATGAGTCAGCAGTAGTAGCAGCACAATTATAGACTGATAAATAAATGGGTTTAGTTTGAGAGAAAAGCCACTCCTAGAGGAAAGGAACTAAGGGCTTAACTAAAGAGAAAGTCCTATCCAAAGGAAGAGGAGAAAACTTGTCCTCCCAAAAAGAAGGGGCAAGTTCCTAATAGTGAATGAAAACTATATCTTCCTACTAAATAGCCTCTCATGGTCTTCTAGCAATAGTGATAAATGCTGTGCTAAGTTCTCTTTCACTGTGCTCCTGTTAAACAGAGATAATGATCTGTGTCCCCATATTGCATGGAAACCATGAGATTTTTAATAGACTAAAAAATAATTATTTTAAAGCTAATTATAAATAGGAGAACAAAAGTGTAATAGATAGTAATAGATGCCTATACCATGTATTTCTCCTAGGCAATATCTTTTCTGTTTTTCCTAGGAATCTTGCCATCCCCGCTTCCCTGTAACCTACTTTATGCTTAGGAACAGACAGATACCAGGAATCTTTTTTTTTTTGGTTACATCTCAATGCCATACAAAATGATTATACTTAATGATGTATAATCTTTCAGGATGCCAAAGCTGGTCACTGATCACAGATACCACTGTGGGAGGTAGAGATGAAAATAAGTGGGTAAGCCTCAGTGTGTCTTGAGATGAATGAGATTTCAACCAGTCACTAAGTCATTTCCCCCATACTGTAGATTACCTGCTTTCCTTCCCTACATGCTTCTTTCATTAAGGAAATAGAGATCTGTTAAAAGACCTTAGCTTTAAAAGGCCAGTCTCCAGTGATCTTGATCTATATCTGGGCATTGGATCCAGATGGCTCTGGAGGAGAAAGTGAATGAAGTTGGTGACTTTACACAAAGCATCTTCACTTAAATTTAACTCTCTTGCATGTCATAACCTCCCTGATGTCATGGTCCTCTTCCAGAACAAAAGATTAAAAAAAAATCTTCTAATGAAGGCTTGATGATTATATCCTGGCTGTAAAAATTGCTTGGGAAGAATGATATTCTCAAGAAGCAGTGTGGCCTGATACAGACTTGAACTTAGAGAAAAAAAAAAACCTACTCTCAAGCCTTCTTCTAGCATATAGTAGCTGAATGACCCTAAATGGCTTATACTTCCTCAACATTCCTGGTGAATCTCCAAGTTCATAAAATACAAAAAATTTGCCCTATTCATATTGTATATAGTTCTTTCTACCAAGACTAGGGTCAACCCTAGTGACCACACTCTCATATTTATGTCATTTATAAGTACTCCTACCTCAGTGAGATGGGCAGGATATGCATTATTCAAAAATCATGGAAGAGGAAACTCTCAGACAGGATAAGCATTTTTGTAACAAGGTTGATCAGTGGCCGATCCAGAAATCAAATTCAGATCTTGCAGCTTAAAAATCAGTGGCCTGTTCCCCCTCCCCTTTTAATCTCCTTTAAATTCCCCTAAATTAACAAAATTCTCTTGCAGCTGAGACTCTGATGTAGTCAATAGCTTGGTTCCTATTCTCCACCCCCAATCAGCTGGCTAGTCTTTGGTCATACCGAACTATAGTACAGTATAGTCCCCTTGTGGGTCTGGAAAGCTGAGTGGAGAAGAGCAAGGGGAAAGGTGAGAGTGGTGAGAGAGAGAATTGACTGTGCAAGGAGATTCCTCTAGCTTTCAAAGTGAATTGAGTCAAGGTCCAGGTAATGATCATTAGAAATGGTGTGAGTCTCTATAGCTTATTGGCTTTCTCTGCATCATGTTGATACCCTTAGCTGAGTCTGAGTCTGACTGGACACACACACACACACACACACACAAGATGTTGTTTAGCAGCTTGTCAGACACTGTAAATTGCCCAGGCAGCACCCCGGAGGAGTTGGTATTCACTACTGAGACTGCAGTATAGATTAAACAGCTCCCTGCCAAAATGCAGCTCCCTCACTCTCCCCACTCCTCAGTTTACCACCCTCTTCCACCCCTTTCCCCCTCAGTTGGTAGCCTGCACTGACAGCCAGGGGGGATGGAGCTCAGCAGAGCAATTATATTGAGGTTGAGCCCTGGAGGACTGAAATGAACAATGTATTGGAGCCTAAACCCCTTTTTTTGCCCTTTCCACCCTCCCAGCCCCCACCTCTTGTCCCCATGCACCTCTCTGTATTCAACACTCATTGATCTTGGACAGTACCAGTGGACCAAGAAAATAAATAAAAGCAATTTGTTCCCACTAATCTGAAAGCAACATCAGCTATCCCAAAGCAAAGCCAACACACTCTCGCTCACCCCCACCTATACCTCGGGTTTTCTTGAGTACAATTCTAATTATAGCTGGGCTGCCTAGAGGCTTTCATCAAAAGAGCTCAGCCTAGACCACAGAACTTCTTGTTGGTTTGTTTGTTAGAATGGGGGTGGGTAGAGGGGGAGTCTTAGTAACTGGGGAGTGGGTATCAGGAATTAAGGAATCGGGGCTCAGGATGAGGAAAGGTTGGCATCTATTCTCTCTGCAGCAGAATCTAGCCACCCCTGGAATGATTCTTCTCCTCCACCTTTCCTTCTTTGAATAATGTGTTTTCTCTGCTTCTGCAGTCCCAGGCCCTGGTCTCTACATTAACATGTATATTGCTTGGTTAAGGGCTATCTAACTGTGGGTTCTAAATAACTGGGAAATGACAGGGAGGTGATGGGGGTGAAATGAATGAAGGGCTTGTCAAAATCTCTCAACAGCCTTTGTCATTGATAAATAAGCAAAGAAATGCACTGAGGTCTCTGAGTTTTCTGTCTCTTAGGACTGCCAACTATAGTATCCTAAAAAGAAGCTGCCCCTCTAGGACAGGAGCAGAGCCAGAGTCATATAATTCAGCCTTGCAGGGGGGTTTTGAGATGACCATCCTTATAGAGATGAAGAAACTGAAACTTGGATAAGAGAGAAATGATTTACCCAGAGTCCCAAATCCCTGACCTCCCAGCACCGTCCTCTCTAACTAGATCACTTCCAAGGCTGCATATCCAACAACCTCCGGACACTTCCCCTTAGATGTCCACTCAGAGCCCTCAACTAACCTTCAACAATCCAATAAGCACTTATCAAGCACCTGTTTTTTGGAGAGGCAGCCAGGTAATACGTCTAGAATCAGGAAGAACTGATACAAATCCAGCCTGAGAAACTTACTGTTTGTGTGTCCCTGGTCAAGGCATTTAAAGGCTTTCTGCCTGAGTTGCCACTACAGTTAAACTACAGTAATAATAGCATCTGAGGATCAAATGAAATGATGTTTGTAAAGGGCTTAACATAATGCCTGACACATAGTTGATGCTGCAGAAATGCTAGTTATAAGGCACTGTGCTCGGCACTGGGGTTACAAAGATCAAGGGGGGGGGGAACCATCAACATTCCTGGAAAAGGGGGAGGGGAGAAGGAATGAAACAGATAAATGTGATATTTTGAGATGAGACTCCAAACTGTCCTTGTTCACAACTTCCCAATTCTTGCTAATGGTTCCATCATTTGCAAAAACTGTTGGGAAAACTGGAAATTAGTATGGCAGAAATTAGATATGGATCCACACTTAACACCATATACCAAGATAAGATCAAAATGAGTCCATGATTTAGGCATAAAGAATGAGACCATAAATAGATTAGAGGAACAGAAAATAGTCTACCTCTCAGACCTGTGGAGGAGCAAGGAATTTATGACTAGAGGAGAACTAGAGATCATTATTGATCACAAAATAGAAGATTTTGATTACATCAAACTAAACAAAACTAATGCAAACAAGATTAGAAGGGAAGTAACAAATTTGGAAAATATTTTTACAGCTAAAAGTTCTGATAAAGGCCTCATTTCCAAAATATATAGAGAGCTGAGCCTAATTTATAAGAAATCAAACCATTCTCCAATTGATAAATGGTCAAAGGATATGAACAGACAATTCTCAGATGATGAAATTGAAATTATATTCACTCATATGAAAGAGTGTTCCAAATCACTACTGATCAGAGAAATGTAAATTAAGACAACTCTGAGTTACTACTACACACCTGCCAGATTGGCTAAGATGACGAGGAACAAATAATGATGAATGTTGGAGAGGATGTGGGAAAACTGGGACACTGATGCATTGTTGGTGGACTTGTGAAAGAATCAAGCTATTCTGGAGAACAATCTGGAACTATGCTCAAAAAGTTATCAAACTGTGTATACCCTTTGACCCAGCAGTGCTTCTACTAGGCTTATATCCCAAGGAAATACTAAAGAGGGGAAAGGGACCTGTATGTGCCAAAATGTTTGTGGCAGCTCTTTTCATAGTGGCTAGAAACTGGAAGATGAATGGATGCCCATCATTTGGAGAATGGTTGGGTAAATTATGGTATATGAAGGTTATGGAATATTATTGCTCTGTAAGAAATGACCAGCAGGATGAATTCAGAAAGATTTGGAGAGACTTGCATGAACTGATGCTGAGTGAAATGAACAGAACCAAAAGATCTCTGTACACTTCAACAACAATACTGTATGAGGATGTATTCTGATGGAAGTGGATATCTTCAACATAAAGAAGATCCAACTCACTTCCAGTTGATCAATGATGGACAGAAACAACTACACCCAGAGCAAAAACACTGGGAAGTGAATGTAAAATGTTAGCACTACTGTCTTTCTACCCAGGTTACTTATACCTTTGGAACCCAATTCTTAACGTGCAACAAGAAAATTGGATTCACACACATATATTGTATTTAGGTTATACTGTAACACATGTAAAATGTATGGGATTGCCTGTCATCTAGGGGAGAGAGTAGAGGGAGGGAGGGGAAAATTTGGAAAAATGAATATAAGGAATAATGTTATAAAAAAATTACTCATGTATATGTACTGTCAAAAAAATTATAATTATAAAATTAATATAATAAAAAAGAGGGAAACTGCAATAATTTTAACTCTTTCTTCTTTCTTCCCCTTTCCATTCCCACATACTCATTTAGTTCCCAAGTCCTGTGGATCTCACATTCTGCAGTGCTTGTCACACCCATCCCTATCCTTCCATTTACATGATAAGCATTCTACTTCAGATGTTTATTACCTGTTAATAGCTAGTATTTTATGCTGACTGGGCCATAATACATTCAGGGCTTCCTAATTTCTTGCTGATTTTCCCATTGCCAGTCAATCCTACACATGACTGTTGTTAGGTTAATCTACCCCAAATAGACCTCTGATCATCTTCTCTCCCCACTCAAAACAGAAAGCAGTAATTATTGCCTTAATGGTAAGCAATAATTACCCATTACCTATAAAATCACATCAAAATTTCTTAGCCTGACATTCAAGACCTTTTCTCTACCTGATTCTAAACTCACATTACTTATCTTTTTATGATCTTGTCAAATTGGACTGCTCTCTATTCCCTGACCATTCTTGTTTCTGTCTGTGCACGGCGCATTGAATGGGCCTGCTTTCCCCTTTCCCCCAATATCTCTAACTCCATTGCCCCATCTCAGTCTGTGGAAATGTTATTTATCCTTCAAGACCCAGATAAATGTCCATGAAGCCTCCTCTGATAATGAAGTCTCTTTACTCCCAACCTGAATATATTTTTCCTTTCTCAGATCTCTCAGATCATTTCATGTACAGAGTTAATCCAATTTAGGGAATAAGAGCACTGGATTTGGTGCTAAAAGAAATGTGGGTTCAAACTCTGTCTCTGACATTATTAATTGTGTAACCAAGAGCAAATCATTTATACTCTCACCAACTATCTCTTTAACTACCTCAATTCTCTTCTTCCTATAAAAGGAAGATGATATTGTAGTAACAAGTTCACAGGGCTGCTTTGAGGCTCAATTGAGACAACATCCACAAATTCTTTTATGATTCTTAAAATGAAATATACCTGTTAATTGTCTTTTTTTGTCTCTTTCTTACATGTAGAAACTGTGACCAGGAGTCAGTCTGGACAACTGAATGAGGATAAAGGATGAGGCTATTGCTTGTAATTTTGATATGGCTCCTTCCTAATTACAAAGGAATTTCCAGAATGGTAGAACCACTCAGCCCTAAAGATGGCAGCTGAGATGAATTGATGGTGGAAGCTCTCAGGAGTTCCTGGACCCAGGAGAAGAGGAAGCCACATGGTTTAAGGGGGTTTAGCAGATCGGGACCTCTAGGGAGTGGCAAGAGTTCCCAAACATTGGCTTCCAGGAAAAATAAAAAAAGAAACCTTCGAGAAATAGAAGGAAGGAGGTTGTCCTGAACATCATCTCCTGGAGAAGAGGGGGAGTTCTTAGATAGAGCTTGCTGGAAAGAAGCTAAACACTGCTTTCTGTAGAGAAGAGCAACAAAATTTGACGCTCCTCCCTTCAAAAGCTATTCAGGTGGTATGGATCATTCTTCCAGGGGAGACTCTCAACTACTTGACACAAGGGATTCTGTGGGAGAGTGGGACATTCAGGGAAACAAGTAATGTTTATAGGCTCCTGGATTTGGGGCATTTATTCAGTGAGATAGAATAAGGCTGCCTTATATATTTTATAAGCTTTGTTACACTGGGAACTTGAAAGGGAACATTTTGCCCACATTTTGGAGACCTTGGTAGGGGTAAAATAAGACTAAGGATGCATGATCCAATTAATGTGAATAAAGAATTCCCTGAAGTAGTTACATTATTTGAATTTGCACTGCATATGTCCACTGGGCTGAAATGAATTATCTTATTTTATGTGATTATAACTTCAAATAGTGTAAATTTTCATTCAGGTGTCCACTTCAGGGAATTAATTTTTCAAATTAATTGAGATCTAGCTGTATTAGCTCAGCTATCAGTAACTCCTGACATTGCCTCATGCCCTTCCTTGTTTTCTGGTGGCAATGGAAGCTTCCTTTGAAGGTATTTTCCCAGAAGATTATATGGCATAGTATAGTATGATATATTTGTTTCCCCCTTCAGGAACATGCATGTCATCTTGATATTTTTTGTCTTTCTATGGGGGCTTCTCAAAATTTAGTAGGGCTGCTCTTATAGAGATTTTCATTTTCAATATTTCATGTAAATCTACAGTAGGTCAAAAAGGCATGGAAAAAACCCTGCTGCCCATAAACATCTCTCACACGTATATCCCTGATGATATAAATTGCACTATTAGTGATTCATTCATTTATGTATGCTTTGTCCTCTCTCTATGTTCTAATTTTAAATTACATTATTTGCAACAAATTTTATGAGGTCCTATTAAAAGTGGATTAGCCTAGAAGGGGCAACATATTATTCTACCACATGTCAAAATTTGTTTTAATACCTTTGTTGATAGAGTGGTTTAAGTAAACTTTTGCCATGAAATATTTTAAATAAACAGAAAATGCTCTGTAAGTGAACAAATGAGAAAATTGGGGAAAGAGCTAATATATAAATTAACAAAAAATAAGGTTTCTACTAAGCACTGGAAATAGAAACAATTCACACATATAGAGGCCTTTACAATATGCCTACAGTGGACAGAACAAATATTATCCCCATTTTATAGATGAGGAAGTAGAAGTTAACAGAGATTAAATGAATTGTCTATGGTCACATGACTAGCTTTCAAAACCACATCACTCTTGAGAACAAATTCAGAGTTTCAGAAACAATCTTGGCATCTAGTAATACCTGACCTAGAATTTTACTAAAAGAACGAAAGGAGTTCATTAGGCAGACCTATGTGTATGAGAGGGATGGGGAATCATTCCGTGTATGAGACACATCATATAAATCAGTGGAAATGAGAGTGATAAAAAACAAGATACAAAAAATGGAGAAAAGGAGGAGGGGAAGGAGGAAGAAGGTGAAGGAAAAAATGTAACAGATTGGTAAAATAGAAGGAGAATGGGTTTTATAGTCAGAGGTTGTGGGTTCAAATCCTGCCTCAGACATTTACTTCTTCTATGATGAATTCTTTAATTCTCTGAATCTCAGTTTCCTCATCTGTAGAATAAAGAAGTTGAGTGGTTCTCTAAGGTCACCCTTATCTCTAGATATAGAAACTTGTAAACAGTATTAAATAAAACTTAAGAGACAGAAATGATAGATTACAGAGTCTCAGAATATGAAGTATTTGTGTTTGGCCTTATTTTTCTTCACTATATTATAGGGGAGGTTTTCTATTTGCATCATTTATATCAGAGCAGAGGATTTGTGGGCGATGGGGGTGGAGAGTTGATGGCTAGTAAAAGTAATACAATAAAAAATAAAGAAAAGAAAGTCAAGGAAACATCTTTAAAATAGGCATAAGAGATCAAAAGGAAGGAAGGCCAGGAAGGGACACAGACAGGACAAACAATTGTGTTGCTGTCATATAAAATTTAATACATTCTTAAAAAAACAAACTAGGAATAATAGAAGTTTTCGGTTTCATACATAATCCTCCTTTTATGCCTTCCTCTGTATATTGAAGAGTTCATGTTTGTTAAAGTATGTCAGGTTTTGAATAAAAAAAGAAAATAGGGGGAAAAGAAACAAGGCTTTAATGAAAAAGCATATTGGGGACATTGTACAGTGGGCCTTGATGCATTTTCCTCACCCAAATATATATCTTGAAGTTCCATTGGGTGCAGGGCTCTCTAACAAAAAGTGGAGCACTAAAGTAAATAAGACTTAGTCACTGCTCTCATGGAGCTCATAGATACATGAGCAGATAATTAACAATATAAAGCAATGTCATTTTTGTCAAACCAGGGCAATATGAGCATTTATACTTTAAGGTTACAAAGTTTTTAAAAATGAATGTTGAAAACTATCTTTACATCTATCTGGAAAATAAAATACTATTGAGGAAAAAGGAAATAATTTAGGTAATATTAAACAGGAATATATTTATTATGTTGAATAAAACTTTGAAAAATAAGGAATGATTGTCATTTTGTTAATTGAATGGACCTATGAAAATGATGAAAATTATCAACAAAATAGATTAAATTTAAAGCTATTCCATAAATACTTTTTTTTAGAGATCCAGTTGTTAAACACTTTTCAGAAATACCATTGAGTAAAGACAATTAAAATTATATAATAAGGGTTACAAGAATTAAGAGAGAGGGTGGGCTTGTTAGTGAGTTGGGGGAAAAAAAGGAGGAGAAAAAAGACATGAGACTACCTTTATCTACTTAACAATTTTTTTGAAGGACCAGCCTTGAAACCTAGGCCTCCGACTAAGACAAAGTCAAGTGCAAAGAAAAATCTCTTTCAACCCTATCCTGCATGAAGGTGGGCCATCAGGAGAAGTGAGTGATGATTGCACCAGCCTACCAGAATAAAGAGGGAGCCCAAGCTCCCATTTATCATCTCTTCTCCCTGGGTAACCACATGGTGCTAACAGCATGGCAGAAACTGCTCCCTCTGGCTCCACCAGCTTGTGGAAACTCTTCGTCATCCTTGGCATTGATTCCCCTTTCTTTAGTGCCCCCTCCTTCTTTTTTTTTCCTTTAACATTAGAAGTAGACATGAGATCAGAAATAGGCAAAGCAGGGCTTATGACATAACCAACAGGGAGGTACAATAGGGAACATTTCTCATGATTTTTTTTTACCCTTATATGTATTAAAATACTACAAAATGCCACACTCTGGGGCACAAAAGCACTTATTTTATGTCATCATTTGGGTTAATTATAAGCCTCCAGTGAACAGAAACACATTTCAGGGGTGTTTGAAGAGGGTATGAAAAGGGGAGGGAGATCTGAAAAAACTTTTACAAAGCCTTCTGGGTAAATATCAATAAATATAATCCACAAAGACTCTAAGAGAAAGTATGGAAAGAGTGTGGAAGAATTGATAGGGTCCTTGATTGTTGGTACCTAGGTGAATGCTAGGGAGGGATATTGACAGGAGAAGGTTTTTGTTGGATTTAAGTGGAATTTAAGCAGGCCTTTACTGAAATGGGCCCTAGTGAAATTTCTTGCATTGACAAAATCATCATGACCCCCCAGTTATCATACCTAGTCAGAAGGCCAATCTATAGATGTCAACCCCTCAAGGTTATTTTCCTCCTATAAAAGAACTTACTGGTAACCCACTTCTTCACTAACTCCTTTTTGCAACTTAGTTTACTACTAAGCATCACAATGACTAACTTCTTTTTGGGAACTTTGCTTGCTAGTCAATGTGTAATCTCCTTATAATACTTTTTAGAACCTAGTATACTTCCAAGCATCACGTAATTATTTCATTAATAATTCATATTATTCAAATGTATTTCAATATATTTTTGAGGTCTAGCTCTTGCAACCCAACATATGGTGGTCCATATAGGGAGAGATCAGGAACCCCAGTATATATAAAAAGCTTTAAAAAAATTAAAAAATAAAATAGAGGTTCTAAATGTTTTAATAAACCACTTTGGCATCCTGGTAAAGTCTATTTTCTCCTGAGGATAATGACTTTTCTGAATGTACAAAATAAATAAATAGAATTATAAATTAAGCCAAATAAATTGAAACATAATTATCAAATTTTTAAAAATCACAGATCAGGTTAAGAACCTTTGAACTAGACCATCCTTGTAAATACCTTTCCTAAAAATCTAACTCATTTTAATGGCTAAATGTCAGTTAGAAGCATACTGTTAGGACTTGATAAATGATGATACTAAAGGCAGGTAGCTGGAATCATAGCTCATACAGTTCTTGGCACAAAGTTAGAAAGACTCATCTTCCTGAGTTCAAATCTAATCTCAGAGACTTAATAGCTGTGTGACTCTGGACAAGTCACTTAACCCTGATTGCTTCTGTTCCTCATCTGTAAAATAAGCTAGAGAAGGAAATGGCAACCCACTTTAATCTCTTTGCTAAGAAAATCCCAGATGAAGTCACAAAGCGTCAAACATAACAAAACAAAGAAAAAAAAAAACTGAACAACAACTAAAGATGTACCCCTTCAAGATTACATAAAATCCTAAGATTATACCCATCTTCTGTGGCCTCCAACCTCTAAGTATAAATGAGAGTTGGATGACTGGCCCCAGAAAGGATATCATATAAATTTACAGAGGTGTGACATCAGATTGACCTCAGCTCCTTCAAGGACTTCTACTTTCTACTGGAGATACAAAAATAAATTAAGACACAATCCTTGCCTTAAAGGAATTTACATTCAACTATGCAGGAGAAGTTTATGTTATATACACAGAAATTTTTCATTTCATTTTCATTTACAGAAGCCCACTCCTCAATAAGAAAACTTGATGAGGAAGGGGTCAGTTTTATTAGGGAAAAGCAGGTCAAACTTCATGCAACAAGTGACATCTGAGTTAGGTCTTGAAGAAAGAGAGAATTTTCAACAGGTAGAGATGGGATTTGGGAGAGCCCCTTCCAAACAAAGAAGAATCAATAATCAATTAATATTTATTTCTAAAATACATGATAGGCATCATGTTAAGTCCCAGGGATACAAAGACAAAAGAGAAACAGTTTGAAACTTCAAGATTTCATTCTAATTAGGGAAGATATGAACTACAACCACAGGAGAGAGATCCCAAATAAGAAGGTAAGTGCTCAGTTTGGTTAGGATAAAGAATGACCATGACATCAGGGAAAGAGTTTTGAACTAAGAATAATAACACTTGAATTTGAATACCAGTTCTACTACTTCCTGCTGTGAACCCCCAGAAAATTAATTTCTCTGAGCTCTCATTTCTCCATCTTTAAAATGAGGACTTCACAAAAACTTGCCTTGGGTCACTGAAGTCTCTTCAAAATCTATGACTCAATGATCTCTTTATGTATAATGTAAAGACAGGAAAAGGTTTTTTTGTCATTTGTCTGTTTTACTCAGAACTTAATAAACACCAAATAAAATGGACATTTCCATATACACAGTAGAAAAGAAAAAAAAAATAAGATTGTACATAAAACTGCAGATGACTATTATATATAGCTTGCTTTTCTCTTTAGATGGCATAAGTTCAACCTGTAACTTTCAAAGCCATTTTGCTAGTGAGTGCTTCTGTACTTCCTTGAGAGAGAGAGAGAGAGAGAGAGAGAGAGAGAGAGAGAGAGAGAGAGAGAGAGAGAGAGAGAGAGATAAAGAAACAAGAGAAGAAAGAGAAGAGAGACTTTATGACCCAATTTTTTTTTCTATTATCTCTCCTCCTACTCACCTCTTAATTGGAAAAGAAAGAAAAACAAAGCCCTTTCATTGCTTTGCAAAACAAATTCCCAGACTGGCTGTGACTGAAAATATATATCTTATTCTGCATATTGATAGACAGGTAAGTTAGAACCTAGTAGTAGAAGCCTCAAATGCCAGGATAACACTTGAAGCAATTAAGAAACAATTAAGTAGTAAATTGTGCGATACTGACTGTAAGTCCCACAGGAGCTTGGTAAGGAAAGATCTGTGTGAGCTGGAGTAGCAGAAGACTTTATGAGGCAAATGGAAGCTAAGATAAAGACAGAGAAAGGAAAGAAAACATTTGAGCTGAAGTCAACAAAAGGAAAGGCTCAGCAATGGGAATGAGTATTGTTTGGGTATGAACCAGAAAGACATCCACCCTACTGGGTCAGAAGATGTATAGGGTTGTAACAATGTTTTCTCCTAAGAGAAAAGTAATCAAGGGAAGTGTTGCCAGTGGAGTTTCACCAAGAAAGGAAGCCATTTGTTTATTACCCCTGTGGGAGCTGGCAAGGAAATGTACCAGGGGAAATGTACCAGGGAAAATGTACCAGGGAAAATGTACCAGGGAAAGTGTACCATGGCAACAAGACTCTGGGAACATCAGCTAAGCCACAGAGTTTAGGTTTACATGCAGAAATATACATACAAGAAGCCTGGCTGTGATACTTTTGCCTCACAGTGGCTTAGGATAGTAGAAGACTATAAATCAGAGTGTGGGAACTGTCGCAACAAAACGAGGAAATGTATCCTCCTGGGATGAGAGTATATTTAATTAAATATCCAAGACCTAAAGCATAGTCCAGTTCACTCTACCGCTACTATTTTGAACATGTTAAGCTTATTAAGTCTTTGGGATATCTGGTTTGAAATACTTCATATGTGTGTATGTTTATGATGTTTGTTAGGATTTTAACTGAAAATGTTGATCTGAGAGTCAGGTGATTTTGATGAATGAACATTAAGATACTTCCAGAACAAAAGGAAAGGGCATGGTGGGAGATGGACAGCAGTCACTTGATTAAATATTTGGCCATCTAGGGATGATATTGAGCATATAGTTTGGCTTCCTTGGACATGACCTTGAAGAATTGTTCAATTTTATCTCAGACTTAGTCGAAATGGTAGATGACTTCATCCATGATGACCATTCTAGGAGTTTAATCCCTGGAAGCTGCTTTGTTCTGAAAGTTTGGTGCTTCAGACCCAAAAACAAAGAGTCAAAGATTCTCAGAGGCAGAAATGAGGAGGCTTTCCATCCTAATCAGGAGGATTGAGAATATAAATGCAAGGAGTCCTGAGCTTAGGGGAAAGTAAGGCCTTTTCTCCACTCATATGATCATCACTTTAATTTAGGCTTTCATCAGAGCACTTCTCATTTGGACTATTATAAAAACCTCTCAATTGGATTCCCATATACCTATCTCTACTCTCTCTTATCCATCTTCCACACAGCTGCCAAAATAGTCTTCCTAGAGCATGTCTAACCATGTCATTTTCCTGCTCAAGTATTGGGCTTTGAATGAAAGGAAGAATTCTCCCAGGTGAAAATCAATAAAGAGGAGGAGAAAGAAAGAAAAAGAAAGAAAGAAAGAAAGAAAGAAAGAAAGAAAGAAAGAAAGAAAGAAAGAAAGAAAGAAAGAAAGAAAGAAAGAAAGAAAGAAAGAAAGAAAGAAAGAAAGAAAGAAAGAAAGAAAGAAAGAAAGAAAGAAAGAAAGAAAGAAAGAAAGAAAGAAAGAAAGAAAGAAAGAAAGAAAGAAAGAAAGAAAGAAAGAAAGAAAGAAAGAAAGAAAGAAAGAAAGAAAGAAAGAAAGAAAGTTCAGATAAAGGATAGATTTAGGAGAGACATCTATGGTAAAAAAAGATGTCCAATGGGTAGTTGCACTAGAGCTCATGGAGAGAATGGGACTGAAGTATATAGACCTGAGGGTTACATACATAATTTTAACTATTCAAGCCATGGGAGTGAAGGAAATGAACAAAAGAAAGGATGTCAAGAGAGAAAAGAACACAGGATACTTCTTCATTTAAGAGGTAAAACAAGTAATACCAAAGAAGAACCATCAACCAAGATATGGGAAAGACAAAGAGGAAGTTACCTAAGCCAAGAGAAGAGAAAATAGAAGAAGAAAATGATGTGCAACTAGAATAGCATCTAGAATAGCAAATATAGTAGGAAGGGAAAGGGAGCTGAAGTCTGTGACTAGAGCTCCAGATTGGTTTTGTCTTCTTTAAACAAGTATAACATGTAGGTAGTTTTCATGATCTTTATTTTGGAATGATTCATAGCTAGTATATTTAGGTTTTTTTCCTTGAGCATTTGTACCATGCTGTATGCTGATAAGAACCATAGTCTTAAGAGTCTGAAAAAGCTAGGTAACTAGGGAGGTAGCTCATATGAACCAACTTCAACCAGGAGAGGGAGACACAGAAAGAAAAAGAGAGATACAGAGAAAGACAGAGACAGAGACAGAAAGTGAGACAGAGACAGACAGACAGACAGACAGACAGACACACACACACACACACACACACACACACACACACACACACACACACACACACACACCAAAAGAGAGAGAAAGAGATCGAAAGAGACCAAGAGACTGAGAGAGATGGGAGGGAAAGAGAGAGAGAGAAGCATATTCAAAAGGCAACCTCAAGAACCTACATGTTACAATAAGGCTTGGAAAAATACTACACTTTAGGGAGTCTGTTATTTAAACAGTTGTCATTTCACTGAGCCAAATGTCCAATTATGGAAGATCAGCTTCATCTCAGAGCACTGTGAGGAAATGAATTAAAAGTAATGTCATCAAAGACGATCCCTGTTACCATCCCAGTCCTACTATCTCAACTCCCCTGGCTCTAAGAAATCTAACTAATCTGGATATTCATTCCTTGAAGAAGTCTGACCTGCCAATTGTTGCAGAATGTGGGGAGAAGATGGGGAGAAGGCCTCTGAGAGTGCCTGTATGATGGATAAGAAACCATTACAGATCATATGCAGTGATGATTTCAGAATAACCACCATTTCCCACAGACCACCACGGTTCCCCAGCAAATGTTCTGTGAGATACTCCTGGTGCTGGATCTTTCCCAGGGTATCCATCTTTTGTCTCTATTATTGTTGACTTGCCATGGTCGAGGGCCATCTGCTAACACCTACCTGATATCAATCATCACTCTGCCTAATTCACTTCAAGCTCCACTAATAAGCCAGTCAGGAACTTCCAGGAGGCAGGGTATGGAAACAAGCCTACGTTGGAGAACCTGGACTTGGAATTCCTTTACAAATTTCTTCTGTATTGTGAGACTTTGGGTGATCCATATGAAAGCAGCCCTCACTGGACTTTCAATGCCATATAATGGGTCAGGAAGGGAACAATTATTATGGGGTCCTGAAATCATGCTGAATCTGTTGATGGCCCTTTTTTCACAACCACGTTACTTCTCTTGATATATGTTTTCCTAAACTATGCACATGTACATGTACTTGTATAGATCTATATATTAATTTATATGCATATTCTATGTAACATGTGTATATATGTACATATATATATATATATATATATATATATATACAGAAAATAATGGTTTCATTAATATGGGGAACTCATAATGAGAAAATTCCTACTAATACAAATATGCACTTCAACTTAGAATCTTAGAGAGTTACCTGCAATCACGGAAAAGATTTGCCCAAAATTATACAGCCAGTATGTCAGAAGTAAGATTTAAATCCAGATCTTCTTCATTTATAAGGACTCTTTTCTATTTTCATGCTATCCCTTGTTCTTTAAAAAATTTACTAAATTTCAATTTTTGTAAACTAAACCCCATTTTCTAACTGATTTACATTATAAATCTGAAGGTGTTTTATACACATTCTGTAACTTCCTTCACTTTACATTGATACTATGATTTGACTTTTAAGTTTTGTAATATTCTCTCTAAAATAGAATGTTCTCTGTTGAGGTTTTCTTGGGGTCTCTGGGGGCAGCTCAATTCAGTAATCACCACACGAGTAGCCAGGGATTAAAGTCCAAATCCTTTATTGTCTCCTTCAAAGTCACTTCACTTGGGGCTTGGCTAGTTTTCTCCTTGGTTCCAACAACTTGAGCTCCCGCCTACCTTCTCTGGCTTCTGAATCTCCCCACTGTCTCTGAATGCAAAGGTTTGTGCTTCAGCCTCCAGCCACAACAAAAATGGAAGATGAAATGAATCTGCCTCAGCCTCCAAGAGCTTCTAGTGCACCTATATCTTCTGGCCCTGAGAGCTTCTTGCTTATATGCCCCACACTGAGAATACACCAATCATTATATCACTAGGAAACCATTATTTGTTGTAGGATTAAATCAATACTAAACTAGATTTAACCATTTCTCCTCAATTCCACTTAGTACCTTGTTTCAAGTTCTGGCTCATAACATCTCCTTGTAGGATTAAAACAATCATACTGAACCATGCTAAATTAAATGATTATTGTCTCTATCAATTCCACTGACTTAGCACCCTGTAAGAATCCTTTGTTTCAGAGTTCTGGCCCATAACAAAGTTTCTCTATTTGGATGTCTCTACCACTGTGATACTACTCGCCTCTATGACCTCCAGTTTTAATTACCTTTAGTTTTATGATGGCATGCTTTCAGAGGTTCTGGATAATGAAAAATGAATGCTCTTGCATTTTCCCAGTCTGCAGTGGAGTGAAACTTGGCTTTGTTCTTGCTCTCATGATTTTTAGCATAATATTTTCAGCACTGTTGTTTGATTCCATTTTCATCCTCATTAAAAGCATCCAAGTCAGCTACCACACTGACAATAAATGGTTTAATTTGAAAAAGCTATAAGCCAAGACTAAAGTGGATGGAGAGTTGGTGTATGACATTTTGATTGAAGGTGATTATAATTCAATGCAACCTCCAAAGCTGAGAAGCAGCAATGTATAGATTAATTCCCTGCTGCTCTTCCTAATTTTGGCCTAACAATTAACATCAAGAAAACACAGGTTCTCCAACAGTCAGCACCATACTATTCATATGTGGAACCATAATTTTGAATACTGTGGATAAGTTCACTGACCTTGATGATATACTTTCTGGAGATGTATACATAGATGATAAGGTTGGTGCATATATTACCAGAGATTGTTCAGTGTTTGAGAGGTCCACACAAAACACTCTTGTGAACAATATGAAAAACTTTAGAAGCAATTGCATGATATAAGGAGACACTGGCACAGGTCAGCCCAGTATGGTATGCTTGCCTTAAAGAAGGTGTGGTGATCTGTGAGCAAAGCAGGATCACAGTAGCACAAAGGAAACTATCCCAAATGTGTCCAACTCGTGGCAGAGCTTTTTCCTGCTCATATGATCAATCATGGTTGGAAACACTGCATCTTAACTCCAATATTGTGTTGTCATTGGCATTTTCTACAAGTACCAAGGACAGCAACCAACCCACCAACCAATTAACTCCAAACAAACCATAATAAATCCGAGAATCCCAGTAATTAGAAGATCACAGACTTAGAATAATCTTATAGGTCATCTAGTTCAACCTCTTCATTTTACAAATGAGAAAACTGAGGCCTGAAGAAGTTAAGTGACTTATTCAAAGTCACAAGATGAGATGGTGTATGACATAGAATGGATTTGAACTCAGGTGCTCTTACTCCAAATCCAATATTTCATGACTTAATGGAGCCCAAATATAGACTCTATTATAAGGCAAAGAATTCTTTTGGATTGAAAATCATATTCTCTCATCTGTGTTTGGACATCTAGATTTTCCCAATGGATTCATTTAAAAAAAAAAAAGATATTGGACCCCATCACCATAATATTATCAAGCTTTGAGATAATTAAAAGCTTATTGGATTTTGAATTAAATACCTTGGGGTGGATTGCTGATCCCACTTTGCCAATCATGAGACTTTAATAAAATAATTTGATAAAATAAAAGAGAACTAGATAATCTCAAGAGTCCCAATTATACTCCTACAGAGCAACTAGGTGGCACAATGGATAGAGTAATGGTCTTGAAAGACCCATCTTCATGAGTTCAAATCTGGCCTCTGACATTTTCTAGTTGCTTGATCCTGGGAAAGTCACTTAATCCTGTTTGCCTCAGTTTTCTTATCAGCAAAATGAGTTGGAGAAAGAAATGGCAAGCTATTTTAGGTTTTTGCCGAGAAAACTCTAAAATTGGGTCACAAAGTCAGACACGACTGGTGCTCTTTTCCCGCACATCTCTGAACAACAGCAGAGTTTGCCATTCTTAGAGTGGAAGCTAGAGAAAAAAAGAGACATAATCAATTGAGTCCTAGGTATCTTTCTGACACTGTGCTCTGGGCATTGTGGGTCTCACTGATGGATGGGAAGGGGAGAAAGGTAGGTCAGAGCCCTGACCTAGATGTCCAAAGTTGCTTTCCTGGGTTGCCTTCCCCCTAGGCAGTATCCAGGGTAGACATGGAGAAAGCTCAGATCTGATCCTGGCTGAGACCTGAGCAGCTTCAGGTCAGGGCTGCTGTAAACACACTCAGATTTTTTAAACCAAATCCCTTTTTCAGCTCCTGTGTACACATGGACTCCAGCCTCACAGTCCCACATGACAAATGCAGGTGGGTAAATGAGAGCTACCAGCACAAGCATCCCATCGTTACTTTTGCATGTCTGACTATTGCCATCTAGTGGTCTTGTAGACAAACCTCAACTCCCCTCTCCCTTCTCCTATGCTCTCTCTATAATCAATAATTAATCAATAAGTAGGGGAGAAAAAGACTCATTTTCAACCTAAAACTAGTCTCCCAAAAATCTGAGACAAAGATTTACACTAAAATTAAATATTTTCCAAAGCTCAGTGCTTCAAATGCACTATGATAGACAGAACATCAGACCCGTCCTCATCCATCTTCCACCTTTGTAACCTTGGGCATATTTCTTGATCTCACTGAATTTTAATTTCTTCATCTGTAAAAGAAGATGCCTTAGGTCAGATGATGTTTAATGTCAATTAATCAATAAAACAATATTTATTAAGTGCCTATTCATCAATAAAATGAAACAATTCAAATTTCCACTGTATCTGTATTCTAATGGGAATGGGATGGGGGGGTGGTAACAAAACACATTTAAAATACATGTAGTATAACTACAAAGTGAATATGTATATACAAAGTTCCCTTCTAGCTCTATGATCTCATGATCTTTGTGTATATTACATTGCCCAAAGAAAAACAAGCTCCCCAAAGGCAGAGATTATTTCTATGATTCATTGAGCTGTTGTCTTTATATCAAAAAGGTTTATCCTGGAGTTTTGCCCATAGTATGCACTTTTAAAGTGTTTGGTAAATGGAATAAAAATAAAATATTTTTGCTTCAGGGTAAAGCCCATGGAAGTAGATCACATTTCTTCTCCTTTTTCTTAGCTGGAGAATGGGGAAGAGGAAGGGAAAGCTGAGGTTGAAAAGATGTGTCCCTATGGCACCAGACCCTTTGAAAAGATGCCAGCAAGCTAAGATCAAAAGAGTAAAGGCTATGATCCAGAGAGGGGTGTTCTGATCTGTTCAGGTGTTCTGGAGCGCCCTTCATTAGGTAGGCCTTATGTCCTCCTGCCTTTGACCAAAAAAGCAACCAAAAAGGAAGAGACATTTCTGAATTTCAAAAGACCAGACCAAAAGGAAAGTATTTCTTAAACTCTTTTCAGTTTAAAGGAAGCATCTGGGAGTTAAACCTCACCCCAGGTGCTGACATGCAGGGACCTTAACTTAAGTGCTCTGCCCTTAGAAGTATCCAATATCCATAGACCTCAAGTCCAAGATCCCTGTTCAACTCAACCTCTGACCACTGTCTCAGTTACCAAAGCATCTGTCTGCAGTCAGAAAAAAAAAAACACTCAGTAGTCCAAATACAGAACTAGTACATGGAGGATAGGATTTCTTAGTGCTAGGGGAATGAGCTATCCTCATTTATTCCTTCTCCCCAAACTCATTCTCCCATTTTCAGTGCTCCACACTTTTTCCTTCATTTCCCTTGGACCATTTTTGCAGGAGACTCTCAGCTGGTTAAAGTGGATTGCAGGAAAAGCCTAGCCAATGCATTCTCCACATCATGCCTACAGCATGTCTCCCTACCTCTTCATCCTTCCCTCAAGGGCCTCTGCCCTACAGTGAGCCCTCTTATGGTGATGAGGGGGCTATTAAACAAATTCATTATTGACTATTTCACATTAGATTCCATTTTTTTCCTTTGATGCCAACACAACTAATAAAAATGCACTTTATCTTCTTGGATTTATGGGATCGTAAAGCTGCTTTCATGTACCTCGGGGAATTGGGATTAAAGGAGAATTAAACATCTCCAGCCAAAAGACTGTTCAGGTAGAGAGAGTGAGAGAAGGAGGGGGGAAGGGGGAGAGAAAAAAAGAAAGAGAAATAGGGAGCAAGAGAGAGAGAGGAGTGATTCAAGGACAAGAAATAAACTGAAGTAAAAACCTGGCAAAAATATGGCTTTAATATATTGTAAAAGAATAAAAACCTCATAAAAAGTTATCACCAGACATGAGGAGTTCGTAATGTCGCCCATTGTGAATTCTGGGGAAGAACTTCCTCTGAGATGAGAGTCATTAAGCAAGAGCAAGATCCAAGGGATGGCAGAGCACCTTTATGGTAGAGTGATAGAGACAGAAAAGAAAGGAGGGAAAAAAAGATTGACAGATAACAGTAAGATGAAGATAGGCAGAGAGATGGGCTCAAGGAAGATGGACGGAAAATATCATGTCCCATTTTTAGTCCCTAGTAGTGTGATCATGTGACTTGGGAAATCAGTCTTTAGAGGAGACATAAAGCTTCTTCTAGTAGGACCATATGACAAGAGCAATATGTCAAGACAGCACAGTGGGGAAAGCTTATAATCAGAAGTCCGTAAGGCCTCTGTTCTAGTCCTTCCTTTCACCACCCAGCCACAAAACTGGCCAAATCCTTAACCCTTATATTTCTTCAGTTTTCTCATTGTAGTAATACTATACCTAATCTTCCTAAAACCTAAGAGACCTAGATGCAGTGAGGTATCTTAGAATGAGGAAAAGGAGGAGGAGGAAGAGGAGGAGAGCAAGAGGGTAGAGAACAAGGAGAAGAAAAGGAGGAGGGAGAAGAGAAAAAAAAGATAAGAAAGAGGAGCATGAGAAAAAAACAATTAATGGATCTTGTAAATCAATATTTTTGAAAAAAATTTCATTCTAGTGCCTCATTTCTCATGTATCAGAACGTTCTTCCAGAGTCAAAGTAGTCACTTTATCTCTGAGAATGTTTTCTCATTTGTAAAATAGACAATAAACTATCTACATTTCACTTAACTGTTGAGAAGCTAAAATGAAATGGTGGGTTCTTTAAAAGGTAAAATCACTGCAAAACTGTGTTCTTATTACCACCAATCAGGACTAAGGATTGAGGCAAGGGAGAATTTCCATACTTCTTATTGGATATCCAAGTCTCAAAGGACTACCACTGCCCTTCTAACTCATTCTCTTTCCTCCTTTGCCAGGAGATTTGCTTTGAGAGAGATTTTCTTGCAATCAACTCAGCCTTGATTTAGAAGTTTACTGTTCTGGGAGACATCTGAAAACCTGGGCACAGCCTTCAATAATTAATCCTTGGAGGTTCCCTAATGATAGAGGAGACTCTGCTTTGTGGAAGTTACTTCAATACTAAACAGCTTGTGTTATCTAACAAATGAGTACTTTCCACATCCAATAAAAGTCACTTTTGATAAGTGCCACCAATGGATCGTAAATCTGACAAACACAAACATAGCGAACATACACTCACCAAAACACAATCTTCTGAAAAACCCATTTTCTGCCTGAGTCCTCTGTCTTCTAGAATCTAGTATAAGATGTGGACTCAGCGTGGGGCTTGGGCTCTATCAACTACATTCTCTGAAACTAGTGGGACTAGATTTGAGGAGGAAAGACTTTTGCAGCAAAAATTTCTACTATGATAACTCCTAGGATCCCACAAAAGATTGGAGGATTTTCAGTTATCAAAGAAATTTAGGTTATTTTCAATTTCTATGCTGGACAATTTAAACAGATCAATGCCAACTAGACATTATAACCCACCCTTGTTTATTCAAGCAGAATCAGAGACTAGTCTACTATCTTGCCTTAGAGAACAAGGTCACTACAATGATGATCCTAGTAACTAGTCAACAAGTTTAAAGTACATAGCCTTAGCACATAGTAGGTACTTAATAAATATACCTACTATGTGCTTAGGCTATGTACTTTAAAAAAAAAAGACAATTTAAGATTGGTAAGAAAATTTTACCACTCTGTAACAACTTCAGGTTGATAAGAAAATGTTCTGGACTCAAAATCAAGAAAGATCAGGAGAGAATCTGGTCTCCAATTCTCACTATTTCTTCAATCATGAGGAAATCCCTTTAACTTCTTGAAAATTTTGTTTCCTCATCTGAAAATACAGCTAATAATACCTGTAGTACCCACAGCATAGGGTTGTTGTGAGGATCAAATGTGACAATATATGTAAAGCACTTTGCAAACCCCAAATTGCTATATAAATGCCAGCTATGCTTAATTGTACTTTATACAACATCAAAGAGACTTCCTTGGTAGCAAATTGCCATGAGAGAGAGAAGGATGTATTTGCAGTTGCATCAGTTATATCAAAGAGACTGAATACTGACTCAGTCAAATGCTGAATTAGACAAAGAAATTTACTTACCTTTAAGTTGCTGCCTCTGAATTTCATGTATGAGTGGATGAGAGTGACTTTGGATAGCAATGAAGCTCTGTTATTTGATGGCTCTGGGATACCATGTAAGAAGGTGCCACCCTATTTTTCTGATCTTAATTCCCATTGCTCTCCTCCATGCACTTTATTCTGATCAGCCACAATCAGACACTCTATACTGTGACTTCAACATAGTGATGTCATTTTGACAAATTAGACCATTCATCATTCCTCCAAATATACACTGCATTCACATGTCTTTATGTCTTTGCTCTTTATTAGAATTCTCACTCTATTTATCTCTTGCTCATGCTTTAAAGTTCAAACCAAACATCACTTCCTCCAGGATGCCTTCTCTGACACCCCCTTCTTGGAGAAATTTTCTACATTCATCTCAGATTTGATTTACTATATATACTTATATTCAGATAAGTAGGTATCTGAATGCCAGGCTAGGGAATTATATATACCAACTGTCCCTCCATTTAGTCTTGGCTTCCTACTGATGGTAGTGTTTGAGCTGAGACTTGAAAGAAGCCAGAGGATCTAGAAGGCCAAAATGAGGAGAAAATATGGAATCTGGAAATGGAGTATCAAGTGGAAGGGAAAATACATCAGCAGCCAGACCCCACATTGGGAAAATCCAGTGAGTAATATGGAATGTGCAGTTATCAGAAAATATATAGTATATCAACAATCAGGGAGGTCCATGAAAGTTAAGGAGCATAGTGTGGCTGAATCAATAAGTGTTTCTAAAGCACCAATGAAAAGGAGATGGTGCTGCAAAATCAGAAGTAGCAAAAGGCTCAAAATAGAGACAGGCAAGTAGTTAGCAAAGGTTAGCATTGGCAGTGGATAGGAATTAGGATCAGGCAGGTAGACAGAAGAAGCCAAGTGAAACACTAGCAATCATAGTTCCATGGGACCAACTTGTTTCTGAGGCAAAATGTTAGTTCAACTAGCATCCCTTGTGTCTGGGCCAAATATGATAAAGTTTTGATGGATCTGACCTCACCAAGGACTCATCTTAATGACTATACCTGGTTCTGATTTTTGGTCTGAAAGAAAGTTGAGAGATTTAGCATTTGAAGATCCAACCTCAGTATCTTACTGAGAGACAATATGAGTTTCTTTTTAGAGGTATGCATTTTTAGAGGTTGTTATATGAATAAAAAAGACAGCAAAAGAGGACTCTGAAGTAATTGTGCCTCTGAAGAGAAGAATTCCCCCCTCCTTCCTTTTTTTTCCTTCCTTCCTTTCTCCCTCCCTTTTTCCTTCCTCCATTTCTCCATTCCTCCCTCCCTTCCTTCCTTATATCCTTTCTTCTCTTTATCTCTGTTTCTGCTTTTCTTAGAACATTTGAATTGTTCTTTCTTAAGAGAATTTGAGAAAGTTCCCCTAAAAATAAACAATGCTACAAACAAGTATTTTGAATAATAATGTAGTTATTATAAGCATAATGGAATATATCTCTAATTTAATTATAGAGTCTCTTTCCCTTTCCAGCATTATCTAATTGTCATCTCTACATAAACTTTTTAGTAATAGAAATGGAGGAAGTCTCAATAGCAGAAGTGGAAGTGAAGAACTTCAATGACTACAGAGTTCTCTCCTGTCTTATAGCCTTTTCCCCCTGCAGACTTATTCTCTTTGTTCTAGCTTCCATGTATCTCATCTATATCCTCTCAGTTCTGGTCCATTTGCTTCTGCTATTGTTGAGGCCATCGCCATTTAAGCTTAATGTCATAACATCTGATTTCTCTCTCCTATTTCCCAGAATGCTTGTTTCCTTGTTGTTCCCAGATAGCTCAGCTTTTGACTAATAAATGCCTATGCTTTGAGTTCATTCCAGCATGTAAAAATAAGTCCCATATCTTCTCCAGTCAATGGCTGTACCTTGGATTCAGAAAACAATGGAAATGTGAATTATTATTTAACAATGCCACATTTTAGACCCAAAACATTTTAGTGACTCTTTTCTCATTTCTTTCCTTTTCCACTGTATGTTCTCCTTCAAAAAGAAAGGATAGGTCCACTGCTTTGAGGTCAATCATTGATAACAAATAATAAAAAAGAATTACTAAATTCTTAATTCTACATCTATTTTACCTATTGGGAAGGGTAGAACAAAATTGGTTTACATAGTCCAGACGAATGGTAAGCTAATAAGAGAGAACAGAGCTGCCTTTAATTATATCAAGTCACTAGAATTGGATGAACTGTATCCCAAGATAATGAAATAATTGGTATATATGATTGTTGAGTTTCTGTCAATGATTCTTGAAAAATTACAGAGATCAAGAGACATGCTATAAGACTGGAGAAGTGCTGTCTTGTCTTTCAAAAAATTGGATGTGTGTAGGTCTCTGATAATAACTTCAATGATTGATTTTAAAATATTCTAAAATGTATTTTGCTGGGGTGGAGAGGCAAGCAATTGGGGTGCAGTGACTTACCCAAGGTCACATATTAATTGCCAAATGTCTAAGGTCAGATTTGAACTCAGGTCCTCCTGACTTTAGAACCAGTGATCTGGCTGCCCCATAAAATGTATTTTTAAAGGAACAACCCATGTGCTCTTAGAAAAGGCAACAAAGAATCAGCATACCTTCAAGAGCAGGTCACATAAGACATAATTTCCTTTTCTTTCTATTCTTTTTTTTTACTCAACTAGTAAAGCAATTAAATCCCTTAAATATAGATTTCTTGTATTTCAACAAGGAATTTGTCAAAAATCTCTCATATTGGTTTTGTGAATATGATGGAGAGAAAATTGGTTATGTGATTATGCAGATAGGTGGATCTAAAACTGGTTGAATGATCAGCTCTAACAAGTGGTGATTAATAAGTAACTACCATCCTGGAGAGAAGAAGTGCTCCAGAGACCTGTCATCTAATCTGTTTTGTTTAAAATTTTTATCAGTATCTTAAATAATTACATAGATAGTATACTTGAAATACATACATATATATGTCTGTGTGTATGTGTACATGTATGGAAAGACTAATACATTGGATGACAGAATTCAATGACAATACTCAAAAAGATTTCATAGAACCACAGAATTTCAGAGTTGGAAATAATCTCAGTGTCTAATCCAATCCTTATGTAGAAAAAAAAAATCTTCTATAACATACACAATAAATTGTCTCAATTGGTTCAAAAGAAAGATTAGAACTTATAAGATGAATGTTTAGGGATAAATGTAAAGTCTTACATTAAGGGTAAAAATTCAACTTCATGATGAAAGATGGGAAGTGGGGAATCAAGGCAAAACAAAAGTTTATGGGGAAAACATCTGGAGGTTTTAATGAATTGAAAGCTCAAAGTGAAAGCAGCAGCTGCCAAAAGTACTTCTTGAAATGTTATATTGCCTTAATAGAAGTATGGTGTCCAGGAAGGAAGGAATTAATTTTTATCAAATTCTCTTAAGTGACAAGAACTGTGCTAACTGCTTTAAAAATAAAATAACTCTTATTTGATTCCCATATCAATTTTGGGAGGTAGGTGCTATTATTATTCACATTTCACATTTGAAGAAACTGTGGCAGAGTAACTTGCTCAGGATCATGTAGCTAGTAAGCATCTGAACAGAATTTAAATTCACATCTTCCTGAGTTGAAGTACAGAGCTCTATCCACCATACCACCAGACCAAGAGAAATTATAATCCTGTAATATGCTATGCTTCACCCAGTCTCTGAAATATTGTATTCAGTTTTAGGAGCAAGTTTAATGGTTTGGCTTGATTTCTGGTTTTGATCCCATGGAACCTCGTGCTTCAACCATGATAGGCTGATCACTTGAAATTTCATCACCATGCAATTTAATTCAGCTTTTGATTCTCAACCCCTTCTCACTAAAGTGAGAAGTTGCCTGTCCCCTTTCATTTTGGGCCTGGAAGACAGAATACCTCTCAAATAGGCTGTCCAAAGCTCAGAACTTTCCAGGTAACTTTAGTTTCCATCAGTGGCTCTGCCTGGTTTCAGCCATAACCCCCCCATACACGCAGCTCATACTCCTTGGTCCCCCTCCCTTTTGAAAATTATTTTAGACCTCTGCATTTCCCCACTCAGCCAAGGTATTTTTATTACTTGCATATACAAGGGGAGAATTGGACCATAAGCATGTAAGCAGATCTCACAGCCTTATTTTCCAACCAAGTGGCATATGAGTGGCCACTTTGTTGTCATAGAATTGGGTTGAGAAAACAACAAATAAATTGGGAGTGGTGCAGAATTGAAAGATGAATAATATATTACAATGCCAAGGTATGGAAATACAATGTAAGAAAATAGATGAAGGTATAGATACTAGGACACAATGACCAAATTTTAGTTGGAACCTCCTGGATACAGGTTCTGTCAGTTGAGCAAATGCTTTCCATTGTCCTACTTTTTCATAGTTTATTCATATTTATTAAAACACAGGTTTTAATAAAGCTTCTAAATTAGGTAACAATTCATAGTCCCATAGATTTAGAGGACAAGATATGTTCATATTGCTCAGTCAGTTAAGTAGCATTTATTAAGCACTTACTATGAACCAGGAATTATGCAAAAAAAAACCCTAATCAGCTCTCCCTTTGCACACATATTTTTAACTCCAGCATATCCCATGTCATGTTGATACTCATTTTCTACTATCAAGTCTTAGGTGTTAGAGTAAAGGCTCAAAACCCCCAGTGGGAACTGATACAAAGCAGACCAGGCTCAAAGTGCAAAGATCCCTTGCTGGAAGGCCTTCTTCCACCTTTATATTAATATCACCAAATATGTATCCTATTTTTTATTTCACTCCCTTCATTACCAAGTTCTGGTCAAGTCCTTTGGCCATCTTAAACAATATATCCATCCCTGGACACTGAGGAGGAAGAAGGGAAGAAGAAAGAAGGGAGAGAAGGGATATGGAAATAAGGAAGGAAAGAAGGAAAAAGGAAATGAAAAAGGAAGGAAGGAAAGAAGGAAGGAAGGAAGGAAGGAAGGAAGGAAGGAAGGAAGGAAGGAAGGAAGGAAGGAAGGAAGGAAGGAAGGAAGGAAGGAAGGAAGGAAGGAAGGAAGGAAGGAAGGAAGGAAGGAAGGAAGGAAGGAAGAAAAGGAGGGAAGGATGGAGGGAGGAAGGGAAGGAGGGAAGGATGGAGGGAGGAAGGGAAGGAGGGAAGGATGGAGGGAGGGAGGGAGGGAAGGAGGGAGGGAAGGAAAGAGGGAGAGAGGGAGGGAAGGAGAGAGGGAGAGAGGGATGGAAGGAGAGAGGGAGGGAAGGAAAAATCCCTAAGCATAAACTATGTACCAGAAATTGTGCTAAGTGCCTTACAAATATTATCTCATTTGATCCTCACAGCAAACCTGAAAGGTAGGCATAATTATCACTTCCATTTTATACTTGAGGGAACTGAGATAGAGGTAGAGTAACTTGGCCAGCATTATGTGGTCACTTAAACCATAGGTTAGATAATTAGTGACTAAATCACAGATGGTGAATGTATGAGACAAGATTTGAACTCAGGTCTTCTTGAGTCCAGATACAAGACTTATCTATTGGGCTAACTAGCTACCTCTACAGGAGGAAAATAACACAACCTACTTAAACTTAGGTCTGTCTCTTGGGAGACTATCATAGTCCTAGAACCTCTTCCACTGATACTTGGATTAGAAATAGAAACAAGTCACAGAAGGAGGAGAGGTGACAATTCAAGTGGATCATTCTTCTATTATCCTTTCTTTGGATGGGTAGCCCCAAACACATGACCATTTGTCTCTTCTTACCACCTCTTCAGGAAGAGAAAATGTCCTGAGTGAAGAATAGAAGAAAATTTTCCCCTGGCTTTCCAGTTTATTTTTGCTCCCAATCCTCCCTGCTCTTTACATAGTAAAAAGTCAGGGAATAGCCCCCAGCCATAAGCCTTTAGTGTGTATAGTGCCCAGATACTGACTGTGTTCTGCTTTCTCAGTCTTATGAGAAGAATAACCTCTGGATATTAATGGGGATAGATAGTTTGCTTTTATTCTTTCCTCCTCCTGTCTTAAGGGGAAGAATAACAAGTTAGCTTCTGCTATCGGAATAACAACGAAGACATTTACTGGCAGTCAGTTCATAAGATTTGTCTTGTAATTGGAACTTCGAAGAATCGCAGGCGTCTGTGGAATCTTCAGTGTAAATTAGCCTCCTCTCCAAATTTACAAATTTTGCTGTAATTATTGAAGTTGACATCCCCCTGCCAGTTTTTGCATTAAAGTGGCAGCTCATAGGGATCAGCGGTTCTGATCCCTTCTTGGCCAGATCGAAGCTCTGGGAGTTCTGATCTCAGAAAAAGTTAAGTTAAAAAGATTATATTATTATGGCTCTGGGTCTTCTACAAAAAGCTAAACAGCCTGGAAGTTTCCTGGGCTGGACTGAATTATGATTTGCTTTCTATCTTCCTGAATTGGGAGTAAGACTCCCAGTATGCTTGATGGCAGAGTCTGGCCCCTTTTTGCATCATGTACTTTCAAAAGAATTTGGAATGCAGCACAAAAAATAGTGCACCAAGTTGTTATCTCTCCATTCCCAAACTTATGGTGTTCACATCCTCACTGATAACCTCTAGCCCTGCTGCTTCTTCTTGGGGCCATTTCTTTATAAGATGGCTTGAAGTTTTCTTCCACAACCTATATATGTGGGATCTATCTCTACCTTGCCTCTTGAGAAACACTGACCAGGCCCAACCAGACCACAATCATAATGGATCTGTTTCCAAGGAGAAAAAAAATGAGAAAAAAAGAAAAAAAATAACAGTTAAGAAATGAGCTCTGGAAACAAAAAGTCTAACTCAAAATGTCTTAATTATAGCACATCTTGTATTTGCATTATAATTTATCCTCCAAGACAGTGTCTATATTTCACTTGGTCCTCACAAAAACCCTGTGGTCAGTAAGTCAGACTGACACACAGAATTTCAGGGCTGAAAAGAATATTGGGTATGAGGTGTTTGAGTCCAACTGGCTCATTTTGGTAATTGTTGTTATCATCATTCTTGTTGGTTCTTCAATATTCAACAGAGAAGCACAATTGTGGGGAATAGAGGAGCTACCTAAAGCTTCCAAGTGAGCCTTAGCCCTGATGATGTTTCATGATCCATGAATAATCATTATTCTTAGCAAACCTGACTTTATAAATACTGTACCTAGGAAGAGGCAGAAAAGTTAAGAGATCTATTCTGACTGTATCTCTCTTCCTTTATTCTTCTGCCTTTTGATATTAGTGTAGTAGATAGAGTTCTGAATTTAAAGTCATGAAGATCTGGATTCAGATCCTGACTTTTGACACTAGCTGAGTAGATAGGAAAGTTCCCTAATATCTCTTACATTAGTTTCCTCATCTATAAAATGAATATAATAATTGCTATCATACCTGAGCTATGAGTTGCAAATGAAATAATGTCTTTAATGCATTATCAACTTTACAGTGTTATATAAATATTAATTATTATTATTAGCATAAATCTCTCATGATCAGGAGTAATAATACCTATTTAAATTGAATTAACACTTTTGATAATGATTAGTCACCCACACTAGAGAAAATCAAGGACTGGATATAAAACTTCATTACTAGGTCCTAAGATGAAGTGAAAAGATGTACTACCTGGCCACAGATGGCAGAACTAGATTGAATAGTTGGAAGATCTGGAAGACAGATTCTGGCTCAATATAAGGGGGAAAACTCAATATTTAGTGTCCAGTAGTATGGTGTAATTAGTGATCTCATCAGGGAGTAAGTTCTCTATCGATATAGATCTTTAAATGATTAAATGCCTAGAGATTTGTGGAACAGATTCATGCTTCAGGTGAGACAATATACTCATTTTACAAAACAGGAAACTGAGACAAGTGATGTATCTGAAATGACACAGCAAAGTAATATCATGAAAAAGGCAGGACTACAGCCCAAGGCTCAAGATTTCCAAAGTCCATTGCTGTTTTCTTTTTTCAAAGATTCTCTCTTTCTCTCTATTCATTTGACTTCTAATCCATTTCTAACAGCTTAAGCCCTATACAGGTAGCAATGCAGTTCTTTCTAGAAATATACCTCTAGCTCCATTATTCATCCTTTGAGAGGACACAGTAGCTTCCTGTTCTGCATTCTATCCTGTCTTGTTGTCTTATGTCTTATTATGTAAAATCCTAGCCTTGTTAATAGCTTCAACATCATATGCATTTAAAACTAAGGCTATGGAATAATGCAAATGGAGCAGTGCCTGCCTGAAAAGGATGGGCTGGACTCTGATGCAAATTGAATCCAAAAAGATATTAGATGAAAGAATCAGAAATGATACAGGAAATGATATCGGAAAAACTGCTGCATGGAGGAGGCTGATACTGGGTTTTAATAAGGATAATGTATTTATCAAAATGTAACCACTTACATAAACCATATAGTTTGGCTACTGCATATTTAGGGGGGAAAGGACATCTAGTGGTACTTTTGCCAAGTACTAGATCCCCACAGATCTTCCCTGAATTAGAATGCATGAACTATGGCCAAAGGACTAAAAGACTGTATATACCCTTTGACTCAGAAGTTCTACTACTGGGTCTGTATCCTAAGGAAATCACAAAGGATGGGAAAGGACCCACAGGTGCAAAAACGTTCAAAGCAGTTCCTTTTGTGGTAGCAAAGAACTGGAAAATGAATAGATGCTCATAAATTGGAGAATGGTTGAATAAGTTGTGGTATATGAAAGTAATGGAATATTGTTCTACAAAAAATTATCAATAAGCTGATTTTCAGAAAGGCCTGGAAAGATTTACATGAACTGATGCTGGATGAAACAAGCAGAACCAGGAATACATTGTACACAATAATAGCAAGATTGTGCGATGATCTACATGAAAGATTGGGTTCTTCTCAGTGTTTCAGTGATCCAAAGTAATTCCATTAAACTCTGGATAGAAAATTCTACCTGCATTCAGAAAAAGAACAATGGAAATTAAATTTAATCAACACATCCCATATTCATTTACTTTTTCTGCTTTTTTTCTCTCTCCCCTGGTTTTTTCCTTTTGCTCTTACTTTTCTCTCTCAGCATGATTCATAAAAAGAAATGTGTATTTAAAAAGTTAATATACATGTATAATCAGAAAAAAAAATTCCTTATTCCTGGGATGCTTATTCAGAGCACTGAACACTACATTTGTACATATTTTATTTATGCATATTTTTGAAAAGAGTTTTTTTTGTCTTTTTTTCCATTTAGGAGAGATCAGGGAGGAAAATGAGAAAAGGTTTTTTTTTTGCTATTTACTCGTTTGTTACTTACTTCTTAAGCATTTAGTATGGCACTTGGCATATAGTAGATATTTAGTAAATGCTTGTTGATTTGAGAATTTATTCCCCCAAAAGTTAAAAACTAAGAATTGTACAAACCTTAAGTAATTATATAAACCTGAACTCTTGATATGAGAAGTTGTGTTGTCCAGTCTATAAAGAACTGCCTTTGAGTCAGGATGACATAGATTCAAGTCCTATCTTTCATATAGAATGGTTCTATTTCTCTGAAAAAAATCACAACCTCATAAAGCTCAAAGAAAATCTTTTTTTAAAAAGTTTTTTATTTGCAAAACATATGCATGGGTAATTTTTCAATATTGACCCTTGCAAAATATTTTATTTCAAATTATCCCCTCTTTCCCCCCACCCTTTCCCCTAGATGGTGGGTAGTCCAATACATGTAAAATATGCTAAAATCTAATGTTAAATCTAATATATGTATACATATTTATACAATTACCTTGCTGCACAAGAAAAATCAGATTAGGAAGGGAAAAAAACTGGGGGGAAAACAAAATGCAAGCAAACAACAACAAAAAGAGTGAAATGCTATTTTGTGGATCACACTCGGCTTCCACTGTCCTCTCGTTCGGTGTAGATGGCTCTCTTCATCACTGAACAATTGGAATTGGTTTGCATCATCTCAATGTTGGAGAGCCATGTCCATCTGAATTAATTGTCATATAGTCTTCTTGTTGCTGTGTATAATGATCTCCTGATCCTACTCATTTCTCTTAGCATCAGTTCATGTAAGTCTCTCCAGGCCTCTCTGAAATCATCCTGCTGGTCATTTCTTATAGAACAATAATATTCTATAATATTCATATACCATAACTTGTTCAGCCATTCTCCAACTGATGGGCATCCACTCAGTTTCCAGTTTCTTGCCACTATGTGGGTCCCTTTCCCTCCTTTAAGATCTCTTTGGGATATAAGCCCAGTAGAAACACTGCTAGATCAAAGGGTATGTACAGTTTGATAACTTTTTGAGCATAGTTCCAGATTAAAGCAAATCTCTTAAAAATAGAAGTTATAAAGGAGATGCTGACTTCTGACTTGTACTGGTAGAAAGATTTTTCTTTTTCCAGTAGTTCTTTATACATATAAAATCACTAGTCCTATTTGTATTATTATTGTTATTATTGTCCTGTTTATGTTATTATTGCTATTGTCATATATATTGTGGAATAAAAATTCTGTACTAAATTAGGGCAGCTAGGTGGTACACTGGATAGAGTTCCTGGCCCAGAGTCAAGAAGACAACTTCCTGAATTCAAATCTGGCCTCAGACACTCTCTAGCTGTGTGACCCTAATTAAGTCACTTAACCCGATTTGCCTCAATTTCTTCCTCTATAAAATGAACTAGAGAAGTAAATGTCAAACTATTCCAGTATCTTTGCAAAGAAAACCCCATGGACAATATTGTCACTAGCTGTGTGACCTTTGGTGAGTCACTTAATCCTATTTGTCTGAGTTTCCCCAAATTTAAAATGAACTAAAGAAGACAGTGACAAACCACTCTAGTATCTATTCAAAGAAAACCCCAAAATGGGTTCATAAAGAGTTGGACACAACTGAACAATCACAACTAAATTGAAGGATGTGAGCAAAGCCCCGCGATAGTGAAATGGAAAAAAAAAAAAAAAAAAACAACTAACTGAAAATCTCATTGACTATTTCATGCTGGAAGATTCAGGGGAAAAGGGTCTTGTCCTACACAGTTTTGATTAAAGACATACTTTTTCTGACAGAAATACTGCACTGTCGTTCAAATTGCAGAGAGCAAGGCACAGCAGGCAAAGCATGAATGGAGCAGTTGTGTCTCAGATGACTCACATTTGGTTCTCATGGTTACCCTGATGTCATCACAGACCCTGGGGTGTATGAATAGCGTGGCAGAGCAGATTACCTAAGACCTCTTTTCTCCTCCATTTGCTTAAATATGCCTTCTAATTTCATGGACCTCAGCATCTATCGTGAGTGCATCATACAAAGGCAGCTAAACAAAGCTACCTCCATAGAGGCAATAACAAAGAGAATTGGGGTGACATCATGGGCTGGGCAGTGGGACCTTTCCAATCAGCCTATCACAGTGGATTACTTTTGTTCAAGGCTACTTATGTGTCACCAGCTGATGGAAGAGAGAGATTACATTTGCTGATATTTCAGCTGCATATTTAAGGCAAGTATTTTTTCAAGCAAATTGTGGATTCAGGGTTCACCAGGTGGTAGTATTAAAGTCTAGGCCATGTTTCCCTGCTGTGAGGGCAGTCACTGCTGCCCCATCAGCCCCTGCTATGATTCTGGGGCTGCCCAACACATGGTATAACCCCTGTTTGTTAATATTACTAACAGAGTAAACAAACCTCTTTTTATAAGCGACATACACAGAAACTAAATCTTTTTCTCATATCCATGAGTTGAGGATTTCATAGAGTGGCCAGCATAAAAGCAATGTACACATTAGAAGTGGGCTTTCTAGATAGGAGGAGAACCAAGGAGCTTCATGTGTAGACACAAACCAATTAAGTTTAAGGCTCCCTGAAATTGCTTTCTCCCATCTGAACCAAAAGCAATCAGAACTCAGGGCATTCAGGTTGAAACTTGTATATGGAGCTAGGAGTCCAAGGCCAAGGCTTTCTACTTATATCTTTAAGGAAGCAATTGAGATTGTTGGAGAAGGGATATAAATGCAAAAGAATTGCAGTTGGAAGAGATTTTAGAGATCACTGAGCCTCTGTCCCTGGTCTTACGAACAAATAAACTGAGGTCCAGACAAGTGAACTAAAGTTTTATGACTCCAAATCCAGGGTTCTTTCCATGGATATCTTCTTCAGATTCCAAAATAAAAATATTTTATGAAGGGATTCTGAATTATCCATTTATACATTACCATCTGATTATTTCATGTGTCTTGTAATCCTTGACTGAAAGGATAGGGACCACATCTGATGTGCTGATTTTATCTCCATAATATTTGGCATGGTATTTATGCTTGATACATGATATGCTAATTCTAATACTAATAGTTAACATTTATATAGATTTTAAATGCCTAAGTGCAAACAATATAATTTACTTGATCTTCATGATAAACCTGAAAGGTATTATTTTACAGATGAGGAAACTGAGGCAGATACAAATTCAGAGACTTCCTCAAGGTTCACACAGCTAATAAGTATCTGTAATGGGATTCAAAATAAGATCTTTCTGGGGCAGCTAGGTGGTGCAGTGGATAGAACACCAGTCCTCAAGTCAGGAAGACTTGAATTCATATCTGGCCTCAGACTCTTAACACTTCCTACCTTTGTGACCCTAGGCAAGTCACTTAACCCCAATTGCCTCAGAAAAAAAAAAAATCACGTCTTTCTAAGTCCAGATACAGAGTTCTATTCACTTTGCCACCCAGTTGAGAGATGTATATAGGTATGCATAGATAGATAGATATAGATATATCGGCAACTTAATATTTGATTGACTAGACCTGGAGCTAGAACCTGGAGCTTAGTTCAAATTTGATCTCAGACAAATTACCACCTTTGTTGAAGGCATAATTAAATTATTATTAAATGGGTATATTTATAGCACTTACCTCAAGAGATTATTGTAAGAATAAAATAATATTTGTAAAGTGCTTTACAGATTTTAAAATCCCATGTAAACAGTAGTAGTAACAGCAGCAGCAGCAGCTGTTGTTGTGGTTGTTGTTGTTATTGCTGTTGTTGGCAGTTAGGGTGGCAAAGTGAATTGAGTGATTTTGGAGTCAGGAAGACCTTAGGACAAATTGTTTTTTAGATACTTGCTAGCTGTGTTACCATAGACTAGTCACTTAAGTTGCGTGAGCCTCAGTTTCCTCACCTGTAAAACTTTATAGATTTTAAAATGCTATGTTCTATGCTAGCAATTAGTCAGAGTAGTCAGCTGATTTGCATCAAAGAAGGTGCCCTGGAAGTTGACACAATCCATGGCACAATCCATAAGAACCATCCATCCAGATCTAGCCAAAACTGAGACTGTTAGATAGTTTTGTCCATTTCTGGGCTATTATGGTGCCAAATATGTATAATTTGGTGGTCAGTCTTTAGGGGTGAGCTATAATGTTCTGTTGTCTCCAGAAACTGCCAATTGCTCTCTGGGAGGAGATCTGCTGTCTCAACTGCCGCCAACTATGACCTAAAGTAGAGACTTCTTTTCCTCCAGAGAGCCGCCCTCTTTTATCCTCCCAGAGAATGGGCATGGAATAACTCAGGGGATTCTGGGAAAAAATACTTCAACCAATGAACTTGCTCCTCTTAAACATTAAGCTCCTACCCAGAAGTTCAAAGGGGTAAAACTCCCTTTAAAGGCTGGAACTAGAGAATCGTTAAGTACCGACTTAGCACTTAGTAAGAACCTAATATCTCATTATCTCATTAGCACTTAGTAAGAACCTAACATCTCTCCCTTTGTTTTTTGATTTAGAACATAGGGTGGTCATGACCTTGAAACATAAATTCATCAATATGGAAGGCATTACACATAATTACATAGATTACATAAATACATAGTAACATAGTAACATAATACATAGAAGTATGTAACAAATAACATGATCAAATAATCATAAATTGAGAATTTATAAATGTCCATAAGTCCATCGTCTATTAGTCTCATCTTGTGTTAGGAAATCCAATGATTCCTTTTGGTTTTAAAGTTCTTTAACAGTCTTCTTATTAGCCATGCTCTTTCAGTGTCAGATGTTTCTTAGATTTTCTCCTTTGTTTTGAGGTCTTTCTCTTTTTCTGTCTCTCTCTGATGGACAAGGCGAATAAGACTCGTTGGCACCCATCTGATTCCTTCTCCATCTGAAGAAATACAAGCAAACCCTCTCCCTCAGGCAGTTAACCTATCTGGTCCCTTCCATTCACCACTTTCTGGGTCTCTCCACATCACCTGGCAATTATCTAAGGACAGTGGAGCTGCTTGCACTGTACACTGCCCTTCTGGTGGGTTATAAAACCTGTCTGCCGGAGCCAGTGCATCTTTGTCAAAAATTAGAAAATTAATGGTATAGAGAACTAAATTTAGAAGTTCCCTAGGGCTACCTGTGGCTCCCTCTTTCTTTTCCCCCTTTTGAAGGAGTGTCTCAATGTCTCTGTTTCTTCTCTCTACTATTGCCTGACCTTGTGGATTAAAAGGTATTCCAGTAATGTGTAATATCTTATACTGCACACAAAAGTGCACAAAATGTTTAGAATTATATGCAGGTCCATTATCTGTTTTTATTTCTTGTGGCACACCTATAATTGCAAATGCTTGGATAAGGAATTCAGTGACCACTCGGGCTGTCTATTTTGCTGTTGGCACTGCAAAAGTGAATCCTGAAAAGGTATCTACTACCACGTGGATGAAAGACAGATGACTAAAAGATTTATAGTGGGTCACATCCATTTGCCAGATTTCATTGGGTCTCAAACCATGGAAATTCTTCCCTGGAGGGAGTGTAGGAACATGGAAAGGAAGGCAAGCTGTACAGTTTTTTACTATGCTCCTAGCTTCCTCTCTTGTTATTCCAAATTGTAAACATAAAGCTCGAGCAGCCTGACAATATTTAGAATGAGATTCTTGTGCTTCCTGAAATAAAGGAGTACTGGATAACATAGTTAAAAGGCTATCTGCCTTTGAATTTCCATCAAAAATAGGACCTGGAAGTCCACTATGTGAGTGGACACGCAAGATATAAATCTTGCCTGGATGCTTTCTCACTTGCTCTTGAAGTTCCTTAAAGAGCTGATAAATATTAGAGGCTGCAAATTTTATTTGGGCTGTGGCAATTCTTTGTACTACACCTACTGAATAGGCTGAATCAGAAATTATATTTATGTCTCCTGGGTAATAAGTAAGAGCTAGCATGATAGAAAATAATTCATTCTGTTGAGTGGATTGAAAAGGAGTCCTGACTCCCCTTAAAATGTCATATAGAGGTTGCAGTTGATTGGTAGTTAAGCCTAACACTGGATGCATCCATTGGATATCTCCTATTAATTTTTGGAAATCATTTAATGTGTTCAACTTCTCTATTCTTAAAGAAAGCTTTTGTACAGTGAGTGTCTTAGGATATACTTCATATCCTAAATATTGAAAAGGAGCATGTTTTTGAATTTTTTCTGCAGCTATATGCAATTTGTAGTACTTTAGTGTTTCCATGTTTAGTCTTCTGTAGACATGCTTCTAACATCTGTTCTTCAGGTACACATCCCAAAATATCATCCATATAATGTAACAATATTACTTTTGGAAATGCTTTTCTTACTGGAGCAAGAGCAGGAGCAACATACATTTGGCACATAGTAGGGCTGTTTTTCATTCCCTGTGGCAAAACTGTCCATTCATATCTTTTATAAGGCTCAGGCAAATTAACACTAGGCATTGAAAAAGCAAATCTTTTCATATCCTCCTTATCTAGAGGGATAGAATAGAAACAATCCTTAATGTCTATAACCCAAAGAGGCCATTCTCTTGGCAACTGAGTAGGAAATGGAAGTCCAGGCTGAAGAGTTCCCATAGTTTCCATCTGTTCATTTACTCTTCTTAGATCAGTTAACATCCTCCATTTTCCAGATTTCTTTTTCACCACAAATAATGGGGAATTCCAAGGACTTAGAGAAGGCTGCAAGTGTCCTTGGTCAAGTTATTCGTTCACTATGTCTAATAAAACCTGAATTTTATCACTTCTTAAGAGCCACTGTTCTACCCACACTGGTGAATCAGTCTTCCACTGAATAAGAACCAGTGAAAGTGCAGGTAGGCCTTCAACAACAGCCCTGCCTAAAAAGCCGAAGTGCTTATTTGTAATCCTATCTGCTGTAAAATGTCTCTTCCTCACAGATTGATGGGGATTTTTTCAACCACAAAAGGAGTAAAAATTCCTGTTTCACCTTCAAATATCCATCTCAAAGGCCTAGCACTAACTTCTGCTGCTATTGATCCTCCTACTCCAGACATGTAGGTGTCTGCCTTAATCTTTGGCCAGTAACTGGGCCAATTGGCACCTCTAATAACTGTACACTCTGCACCCATGTCTACCAATCCTTCAAATGGTATTCCATTTATATAAATAGTAAGCATAGGTTGGTCAGCTGTCACAGCTGCTGTCCAATATATTCCTGGATTTTGTTCATTGGAGTCAGAATCTGGGCGACTATCACCAGGTTGCTTATTAGGGGTGTGTAACAATAAGCCTGATGCTACTACTTCTCCTGGTTGATAAATCACACGTTGTCTACCTTTGTTAGTGACTGGGATATTAGCTACACATTCTCCAGTTTCCCACATCAGTGTATGGATGGACACTGTTTTGTAAGCACTCTCAGAAGGTGAAATGGTCAAGCCTACTGTGCCTGGAGGCAAAGGATCCATAGGTTGAACAGGAACAGATTTCACTTCTCCAGGGAGTATCTCAGTAGTCTCTACTGCACACAATTCTATTTTTCCTAATTTCAATCACTTTCTTCTATCTGATTGCCTTTTGGCTGATTGATCATATCTTAAAATTCTCTGGATGTAACCTCGGCTGCCATCATGCCCCACTAGGAGGGCTGAAGCTGGGCCCCGCCTCATTTCCCTGGGTCAATCTACATTCAGAGGCCCAGTGGATACCCTTGTAACATTTTGGACATGGAGTTTTAGGTCTTCTCTAATCCTGTCTTCTCACTCTATCTCCATATCTACACTGAGCTTTTAGATGTCCAATTTTTCCACATTGAAAATATTGCCGAGTTTCTCTAGAAGTCCCTTGCCAGGAGAGACCCTGTCTTTCCATGTTCATAATAGTCCAGGTGTAAAAAGCATTTGTTCCCACTGTGGCACATCGTCTTATAATCTCCTCTAAAGGAGCATCTTTGTCTAATCCCCATATAATTCTTTTGCAAATCTCATTGGCATTTTCCTTAGCCAGATGTCTAGTCATTATTCCTGTAGCTGCATTTTCTCCAATAGTTCTTTTGACAGCAGTTTGCGAATGCCCCACAAAATCCGCAAAAGGTTCATTGGGACCTTGCTCTATTTTAGTGAAAGCCCCTCCCCTAATCTTTCTGTCAAGGGAGGACACCCCAAAATTTTATTGCAGCCTTAGCAATTTGCTTATACACTGTCATGGGATATTTAACCTGTTCTGAATTCTCTCCATAGTGACCTTCACCAGCTAATTGCTCAAAAGTGAATTGTGTGTCAACTCCTATTTCCAAATTGCATCTGACTTGGATTTTACATAATTCATGAAACTCCACAAGCCACAATAAGTTTTGTCCAGGTTCTAGACATGTCCTTGCTATGGATTTCCAATCATTTGGGGTTAGGACTTCATAAGACAAACCATCTAGTAACATTTTAACATAAGCTGATGTAGCCCCATAAAGGGTACAACCTTTTTTCAAATCTTTAATTTTATTCAAATCTAAAGGTACATATCTTCTCCTTTTTTGACCTACACAGTCAATCCCTGCAATCACAGGATATGCATATATAAAATCACTTATATTCTGTCCTTCTCTCTTAGCTTTAACCAATGCTTTTTCTAATCTTGTCATAGGCTGCTTCAAAGGAGATTCTGTTTGTGTTTCTGCCTCTTCTCCTCCTCCTTTTTCCTCCACCTCTGAAGGTGGAGTTGATGTGGGCCTATCAATAATCTGCTCTCTAAGCAGGGTTGAAGCTTCTTCAAGAGAATCAAAGTCATCACACCCTAATTCCTCATTTAAATTCCCTTGCTCTTGGGCAAGATCTTGATCTTTCCTTTTTTCTCACACTTCCTCCTCTGTTCATTTTTAAAACTTTTCTTTCTCCTACAACTTGCTCGATAGTTTAAGGCTAATTGAACTACATTGTAGATATAAAATACCTCTGCAGAAATTGAACGAGGCCCATTTTTTGTGTGAAATTCTTTCATTTCAAATCCCACTAGCTTCCAGTTATTTACATTTATTTTTTCTTCCTCTAAGAACCAGGGGGACATGTGTCTTAATGCAGCCAAGAGTTTAGCAATCTGTACCCAGGTTACAAGTAAACTTTGTTCCTCAATTATATTAATTATACTCTCTATAGTACCACTCCTGATTGGGGCTGGAGCTGAGGCTGCCGCTGGGGCCGAATCAGCTGAGGTCGAGGGAATGTCTTTAACTAACATCTGCCCCATTTCAGCTATAAGAGATTGCTGGTTTAGCCCATAACAAGATAAGTTCCTTATTTGCCTATTAGAACATTCACTTAATCTTTAACAAAGTCTCTTTCTTACTCACAATTATTTCCGAGTCAGAAAGTCTTTTCCGCTGAAATCTGAATCAGAGGTTTTTCCACTGGAATCAGGATCGTGTCTGTCCCTGTTCGGGCACCAAAATGTGAAAGTCCCGGCTAGCTCCTCTGAAGGGCTCAGAATAAGTCCTTTTCAGGATAAGCAAAAGTCCTTGCCCCAGGTTGGGTGCCAATATGTAATGTTCTGTTGTCTCCAGAGACTGTGGATCGCTCTCTGGGAGGAGATCTGCTGTCTCAACTCAATCTCTCAGCCAGATATATGTAATGTTCTGTTGTCTCCAGAAACTGCTGATTGCTCTCTGGGAGGAGATCTGCTGTCTCAACTGCTGCCAACTATGACCTAGAGTAGAGACTTCTTTTCCTCCAGAGAACCGCCCTCTTTTATCCTCCCAGAGAATGGGCATGGAATAACTCAGGGGATTCTGGGAATACTTCAACCAATGAACTTGCTCCTCTTAAACATTAAGCTCCTCCCCAGAAGTTCAAAGGGGGTAAAACACCCTTTAAAGGCCAGAACTAGAAAATTGTTAAGTACTGACTTAGCACTTAGTAAGAACCTAACAGTGAGCCTCTTTCTACTTAGAAACTGATCCTCAGACTAGAGCCACTATTAAAAAGTCATTCCAATTTAATGGACCTATCCAGTGATTTAATTTCATTAAAATGTCCTTCAAGAGACCAGGAAGTCATAAAAACCCAGTCATTTTTTCTTTCATCTTACTGAAGAGGAGACAACTCCAAAAAATTGAGTGACTTGTTCATGTTCACACAATTAGTTAGTGTCAGAGCTGGGATCTCTGTCTCTGAATTCATCTTCTTCCTATTATACATAATTATGATATCTTATTGTGGATCTCCTTTTCACTTATTCATTCATTCATTTTACACATATTTTAAAATAACTCCTAGATATATACATAGTCTTACACAAAATTTGACACCATATATGTAAGAACAGCTATTCTGAAGACAACCATTAAATCAGTAAATTTCTTTTCAAAATACTTTCCATTTGTATTCTTTTCTGTTATTGATGTAGTCTAAGAATGAGGAGGGGTGAACTTGTTGAAGACTGGTGGATATTGACCCATAACAAAAAGTAACAGTGGTTCCCACCAGATTTTCCATTCTCAATATCTCCTGATGAGGGTCTCAGCTCAGACTCCAGATGAGAATGAGTGATTTCTCTAGAGCTGAATTTTTCTTCTCTCTCCTGGTTTGATTAGACCACTAGAATTGTAATTTTAAAATCTTAACATTTCCTTGCCAAGTGTCACAAAATCATAGACTGAGATTTTGAAGGGCCCTCACAGGCCATAGAATCCAAACTGTACCTGTTCAATAAGTTTCTATCCAGACCCTACTCAAATGACAGATAACATTGCTGTTCATTCATTTTTGAAAAGGACCAATGATATTACAGGACAGTATCTTGAATCATGGTAAATCAGATTTAAGTGAGGCAGAGCTACATAAAATTATCAATCTCATTCACTTTTCCAGAGTCATTAAATGCCAGTAGTAAGACAAAAGTCAAGATGACTGGTAATGGCTTGGTATGAACTTGTAGTCTTTGATGTCTGACCTAACTCTTAAGTATTCCCTAGTGCTTGCTTCAGCTGCCTTCATGACTGTAGGAACAATTTGTTCTCATCTGCCCATTCTACTAGGGAAAGTTTTCACATATCTTGGAGTAGATAACCTCCTAACTCACTAATGGGTTTAAGATCTGTTACTTACCCTCAGTCTGGTTTAGCTATCTGCTGAGACTGAACTACTATGCAAGCTACAGCTTCCTAGAGCCGCAATTGAGAGTTGGGTGACAGCTAAACAACAAAAGTGGATGAGGATCCCTGGAAGTTATTTCTTTCAACAGATTAAATATCTTCAATTACTTCTACCATCCCTCACGTAAATGGTTTCAATTTTCTTTACTATGCCATGCTTTTTAATGAAACCTGTTTCTTTCTTTGAAAGAGAAATTCTGTTTCTTAGCCTTAGATCTGACAGAAGTCATTTTATGTTGTCCATTTCTCCAGAAATTGAATAAATGAAGAGCACATTTTTAATTCACTTGATAGAAGTGATCACTGTTCTTTGCTTTTTCATTCCTAAGCAAAATGCATACACATTTCTAAACAAAATACAAACACATGAAGTATCATATTGCTAAATCATAAATCTAGAACTGGAATGCACCTTAAAGTCATCTAGTCAAAATTTCATATAATACAGATGAGGAACCTGAGACCCAGAAAGATTGACTTGCCTGATAGGTAATAAGCATCTTATATGGGTTATAATCATCCCATTGAGTCATATTGCCCTCCACCTATCAAAAAAATCTTCATAAAAGTCCTCCTAGTCTCTTAAGAGACATCCTAATCCAATTAACAATGGATAGGTCCATTAAATTGGAAAAGGTTTTAATAGAGACTATAGTCAGAGGATCAATTTTCTAAGTACCAAGAGGATCACCTTAGAAGACTGACAACCAAATTACACATGTTGGAGGCCATAACAGCCCATAAAATAAATAAAATATCTAACAGTCTCAATTATGAATGAATCTTGGCACCATCTACTCCCTCAGTGAAATTAGAATTGGGATACAAAATAGATCATAGTCAAAGAATGCTAAGAATAATAGAAAATCTACAAAGTACCATCAGTTGGAGTTATTAATACAATCTTCATATGTTGTGTCTTGTGCTTGGAATGGATTTCCTCCAAACTTTTGCCTCTTTGATTCTTTAGTTTATCTTCAAAGCTTAGCTCAAGGACCACCTGCCGTATAACATTTTTTTCTAAATCCCCTTAGTTGCTAGGACCTCCCTCTACTACCCTTGAGTGGGGGGGGGGGGAATCTTATATTTATGTTATATACACATGGTTAGAATATGCTCTCTGTGAGGGTTGGAAAGGTTTCATGTTTCTATGTCCTCAGCACCTAGCACAATGTGTGACACATAGGAGGCACTTAATAATTGCTCTCCAATTGACATACTACTGCAAGAACCATTCCCCATCTACATAAATGAAAACACAACCCTACAGCTCAGTGTAAAGACCATCATCAGGTTCTCTTCAGAAACTCAAATAAAGGAATTGACAGTTAATTTCATCACGTGCTGAAAGGCAATAAGAAACATCATTTCATTTCTCCCTCTTTTAGTGCCCTCAAAGATCCTAACTTAAACAGACCAAGCTGAAAACAATTTCATCATATGTGCCAAAAATCTGTTGCAGAAGATGGGAAATTCTGTGAAGAATTTGACAACATCCTTCAAATCAAGTTAACATATATTTTGCTTCTTACTTCTGTGCAAAAGTGACTATAGAGGAAAATAACAAAAAATGTTATTGAAAGATATGGCTTGAGGGGCAACTAGTTGGTGTAGTGGACAGAGCACCAGCCCTGAAGTCAGAAGGACCTGAGTTCAAATCTGGTCTCAGACACTTAACACTTCCTAGTTGTGTGACCCTGGGCAAATCATTTAACCCCAATTACATCAGGAAAAAAAAAGAAAGATATGGTTTAGGAATCAACAAATAGAAGCCAAAAATTTATACCAAAAATGTGTGAACTGTTCAGAAACCTCTCAAATGTATATCCCAGTTACTTTCTTTAAAGAGATTAGCAGAAGGCCTTGAATGTGATGATTATAGTGTCCTTTAACCCCTGATATAAATATGCCTGGAGTCCACCCCTTCCTCACCTCTTCTTCATAGAGCATCTGTCTTTCTTTGGATGTAAGGCAAGCATCATCTTCTGCAAAAAGTCACCTCAATTTATTTCCCTCAAGAGCTAGCCTCCTCCCTTCAATATTTTGTGCTTTATTTATATTGGTACCTATTAATTTTATTTATTAGGTTTATATTTATGTTGAATGTATATGTATTTATTATCTTCCCCCAAAAGAATATACATTTATTGAAAGTAAGAAGTGTTTTATTCCTTACATTTTGATCTCATGGACCTAGCAAAGTCTGACATATTATTGTTTTTCAGCTGTTTCAGAGTTGTCTGACTCTTCCTGACCCCATTTGTGATTTTCTTGGCAAGGATACTCAAGTGTCTTGCCATTTCTTTCTACAATTCATTTTCTAGATGAGGAAACTGAGGCAAGCAGGGTTAAGTGACTTGCCCAGGGTCACACAGCTAGGAAGTATCTGAAGCCGTATTTGAACTTTAGACTCCAGGCCTGATGGTCTAGCTTCTGCTCCACCTAGATGCCCTCAATTGATATATAATAGCACTTAATAATATGATATAATAATGATAGATTTATTAGTTGATAAACCCAAAAAAAGAGATAAAAAAAATCAAAAGATGTCAGGGATGCCCCTATGGCTGACTTTATGGCAGAAACAAAATCTTCCTATTCTGCCTTAAGACCTCCAGCAGTTTGCAGTATAGTTTACTACATGTGACTCTTCCCCAGGAGTATACACAACACAGGAAAACACACACATGACATAAATCCATAGGGGAAAAAAGCCATCCTATAGACTCCTTAAAGCTGTAATTTTTTGCCACAAAGAACAATTCCCCACCACCACCCCAATCTCATCTTTTTCTATATCTCTCAAGCACAAAAAGAATTGCAAAAATGATAATCAGTTTGATTTGTACATGCTTTTTTGTCTTTTCTGTAATACATTCTTTAGAAAAACTTGTCACTTGTTTGCTTATTTGACTACTGAAAATTTCAGAAAGGAAAAGAGGCTAGAATCCTTATGAATTATTTCTGCCTTTTGCCCACAATGAACTATTTCCCTGGCTTCCTAATTTAGCAATAGTGAAAAATCTAACATTCTCAGAAAGAATGAAATTAGTCATATCACAAAGTAACAGGAGATGACAAATGTAGGAGACATTTTAGAATCAGACCTTCTATGTGTAATCATGTGATCAACTTGTTAGAGTAAAAGCCAAATACCAAATTAGGAGAAAAGATAAAAATGAGAAAACTTAATATCTGTAACCAGCCTGTTTAAAAAAGCTCCAAAAAAATAGGAAATGGACAGAAGTAAAATATAACTTTTGCAAAGCAGTCACCATATTGAGATGGCTGAAAATGTCTGCAGACAACTTCAACTGACAGACACTTGACCATCTTGCCAAGTGGAAAGAAATAATAGATAGGATCAATATTGGTTTAGAACACAAACTCTAAAGTGTAACACAAAAGTGTAAGCCTAATAAGAGATGATGTAGGAGAGAATCAAAAATGTTCTTACCCAAATAGGAACAGGGCTTTGCTAGCAGCAGAAAGCTCAGCACAACAGAAGTAATAACTTCATTCAATTCAACATTTCTTCAACACTTAGTAAGTACAAAGCATTATGCTAGGTTTTTACAATATAAAATACAGAAATAAGAACACTCTACTTATGGCAGAGGATAATAAGAAACAATATGTCATAAAAAGGCAAGAAAATAAAATTAAAACAACATGGCTAAGAGCCTCATGTTTGATGTAGCTAAACCAGATCCATTCATAATCTTGAAAGTACTAGCAGATGCAGAAATAGTTCAACAAATAAATGTAAAATGGAACAGCTCTGTGGACATTGCTATAGTAGTGAGCTCAGATAATGAGAACAGAACTACCACAGTGGAACACATCCCTTGTTGTGCCTAGTGTACTGTGTGAGGAACCAGCAGCATCAGGAAAACACCATAGGAAAAAGGGAAGCACAAAACACTTAATATTTACAGCTTATTTGCTGTAAGAAAGCAATTAGGGATCATCATTCTACGGATATGGTGTATTAACCATATCACTTCTTCTCTGTGTTGCTGATATAAAATTATAGGATTTGATTCTATCTCTTCCCTTGGGATATCTTTCTCAAAATTCAAGTTTATGTGTTGGTGAGATATTTTGTTTTAAGATCCCTACCAACTCATGTACATAAGTTGTTACCTGAAAGGTCATCAAGTCCATCCCTCTTATCTTACAGATGAGCAAACTGAACCCACATAAGATTAAGTGATTTGCCCAGGATCACACATTAAGTACATGAGGTAATATTTGAATCCAGCCTTCCTTATTCTAAACCTAATGTTCTATCTACTATATCCACACTATCTCTTCTAGTTTATGTAAAAGGGCATTTTCTGGAAAGTCAAGTGTAACATGTAGCTCCAAAAATAAATTCCCTGAGATCAAAGGAATGACTCAGTCATCTTGGTAAAAGTAAATTTAGCACCTGAGAGTTCATGAATAGGTCTATAGCTTGCACTCTATATTTCAATGTAAGTGACATAACATGAAAAAGTCAATCTTTACCTGGAAAACGATGAATAATAACATTCTGAAAAGAAATACAAACTAGTAAGCCTAAAAACATGTAATGTAGGAGAGAATTAGAAATGTTCTTACCTGAATAGAAATGTGGCTTTATTGACAACAGAAAGCTCACCACAGCAGAAGCATTATGTTTATTCAATTCAACATTTCTTAGGCAACTGGTAAATGCAAAGCACCATGCTAGGTGCTGGCAATACAAAATACATAAATAAAATCACCCTAGCTCTGAAAGAGTACATATTCTATGGCGGAAAATGCAAGGTGTATTCAAGTACCTAAATAGTGTTAAACCCAGTATTGTCAATAACCAACAGCATAGAAACATTTTTGGGGGATCCATGATCTAATACACCTTACAGAACTGGACATACAAACAGACATGGCATCAAAGATTTAGAATTAGAATCAGTTTTTGAAAATCACAAGGAATCAACTTGGTCCCAAAGAAAAATTGTCAGACTTGTGAATTGTAAAATTGGACAGTGAGATGAGCAAACTGAGATCCAGAGAGGTTAAGTTACTTGCCCAGAGTCATACAAGTTCAAAGTAATATCTGAATTCACTCTTTCTCCAAATGTATAGTTTTTCCCCATACCACACTTCCTCCCATATTAAAGACAGATCCACCCAAAATTCTCAGGTAACAGTAAATATTTGAAGAGTCTTACATAAATGGGTCCTGACCTGCTGTATCAGAAGCAAACTATTACCTATCAGATCTCCTTGGAGTTTGCACAGGTAGAGGGGTAGTAGGTGATTTGTAAGCCTCCTTCTGTGACAATTTGAAGCAAAGATAACTGTACTTAGTTATACTGTTATTTTCTAACTGCTGATGGCGGATAATCTTGAATAGATCCCATTAACACTGACTACAGAATTCAGAAAATGAGACCCACTCTTGTTATTGTCTATCAGGTATCTGAATTTGGTTTTCCACAACAACACATATGTTTATAAGCCCCACATAGATAACAGAATGAAGCTGTTTGTCCTGAGGCCAGAGGCCAGAATTCAAGGAGATTTTGTCCTTCAAGGAGTTTTAGAGAGTTTCAGGGCTCCTTGTCATTCACCCCCTCAAGCAGTCACCCCCAAATTCACTTGGGATAAAGGGTGGAGATCTCTTCTCCCATAGCTGCTTCAAGCTGACAAGGGTTGTAGAGTTATCCCTAGTTCATTGGGGGTTCATGCCAGGAGGTGAAGTATGAGGTCTGAAAACAGTAGCAGAGCATCTAAGGGGTGTTTGTCCCAGTCAGTCTTCCCATGTTTTCCAGGCTGAAGGGCAGTTGAAAATCCAAAGCTTGAAGCCTAGAGAACAGATCTCAGGAGCAGATTAAAAGTGGGTTGTCATCCAGGGTTGGGATGGTGACATTTGTGAATGGGGCCTTTTGCGGGGAATGCATCAAAACCACACAGTTCTCAAAATAAAAAATGGAACTAAATGTAAGATTGTTCCATATAACCAGTGAAAAAGGAAATGCAAATCAAAACAGTTCTGAGTTTGCCTCACAACATAAAACTGGCAAAAATCATGAAAGATCAAAATAACCAATTTGGAAAGAAACATTGTTGGAAGAACAGTGAATTGGCTTAACTGTTTTGGAAGGCAATGTGGAATTAGGCAAAAAAGGATATACCAAAATGTTGATACCCCTTAATTCAGAGATCCCACTGTTCCAAGGATATTAAAAATGAAAACATTTCACATATAACAAGATATTCATAATCATACTTTTTGTGATAATAAAGTAGAACAATAATAGTTGTCAACTATTAGGAAATAGCTGGATACAATTTGATGCATGAGTGATACATTTCACATATAACAGGATATTCATAATAATACTTTTTGTGATGTAAAATAGAACAATAATAGTTGCCAACTATTAGGAGATGATTGAATACAATGTGATGCAATGAGCAATGTGATGCTGAATACAATGCAATGCACACATATTATATGCTTACTATGTTCCAAGCACTTTACTGAGGTCTTGGAATACAAAAAGAAAAGGTCAGTTCATCCCTGTTCTTACAAAGTTTACACTCTAATAGGAGAAGACAACATAAAAAAAGAAAATACTGGCAAAAGTTGGGAAAGTAAAGGCAGGAACTTGCTAACCTCTGTAAAGCCTAGGATTTGTAAAGGTGCAGTGATGAATCAAATGGCAAATTAGAGGATCACTTAGGCAATAAAAAGAGATCCTATGACAATTCTGGGGATCTGGAAGATACAAAGATAAAATAAATGTTAAGTCTCAGTGGTGCTCCATATTATCAGAAAGAACAGAGTACATGACTCCCATTTCATCTAAGTGACATGAATAATTAAGCAACGCAAAATGGTTTGGGGAAAGGAATGAATGGTGAAATAAGGGAAGAAATACAGTGAGAAAAGATGCTCCTGATACTGACATATCCTGGCTATCCAGGATGGGTTCAGAAAGTATGGAGAAGACCTATATGAATTGCTGCAGAGTAAAGTAAGCACAACCAGGAAAATGGTTATATGTGATGGTTATTACAAGGAAAGAACAACAACAAAACAAAGAAAAAAAAAAAAAACCTTAGTACTCTAATTATCAAACTTGGCTCCAGGAAGAATTAGGAAAATGCATTTTCCCCTCTTTATTTCATATATAGGGGAGTATGGATTTAAAACTTTGCATACACTATCAAACATGGTTAATGTATTAGTTTTGTTGACCTACTTTTCTTCCTCTTTTCATTTTTCTATCTTTATTATAAGAGATGGTTCACTTAGTGGAGAAATAAGGATTTGGATTTGGATTTTATGTAAAAGCAAAATATTTCAAAAATAACAGAAAATCAGAAAAGAAAATAGTAGTGGAGCCCTGGCTGGCAGGATAGAGATGAACCTCCTTTAATAAACTTTTCTAGGAATTCCTGCAGTTATAAGCAATAAGGTGATCTGGATGATCTGAACTGGTGCTTCCAAGATTATGTTAATAGTACAGTTGTAAAGCTGATGAGGGGCAAATATCTTTAACTTGACTACTCCAAATATATTCCTAAATTGGTTAATATATTGAGTTTACTTTTCTGTTAATGGGTTGGGTTCCTCTTAAAATGTAAGTTCTTAGAGGGCAGGGACAGACTGGTTTTTGTCTTCATACACAAGGAATTATACAAAATTGATATCCAATAAATTCCTGTTGAATGGAATGAAAAGAAACCTGGAAAAAAATTATTTTATGATGTTTGCTAACTATATTTTCCTTCTGATTTAATCACTAGTAACGTAATCCCAGACCCTACCAGATATAAAAACTTACCCAGTTATGGAATTATACAATTCTGGTATCCATTCTGTATTGAATAGATAGAAATTGAAGAAAAAATATATCTGGAGCTTTAAAAGAGTAAGAAGCTAATCTATCTGGCAGAGGAAATTATACTGACAACCTCAAAATAAGAAGAAAATGATCACCAAATTGATTTTTTTAATGGCCATGTCTGAGGGTGACATTGATTCATCTTTTGGGAGTCCTTAGTCCTTAGTTAGCCTATTTGCAGGGATCTGTCCACTAACTCCAAGCTAGTATCCATTGCTTTAACCATTACAAATCTAGGCAGCTATGTGACGCATTGGATGGAGCACCTAATTCAAATCTGGTTTTAGTAACTTACTAGCTATGAGACTCTAGACAAGTTTCTTTCTGTCTCAGTTTCCTTATCTATAAAATGAGGATAATAATAGCCCCTCTTTCCCAAAATGGGTGAGGATCAAATAATGTAATATTTATAAAACACTAAACACAGTAATTGACACATTGTTGTTATATTTACTTCATTTTCAAGGATCAATCACAGAGAATATCTTGCCTTATTCATGAGTTGGATTTAAATGAAGCAGAGCTGCACAAAATTGTTGATTTTACTCTTTCCTGCAGTCCAGCGGGAAGACAGAAGTCAAAATGACTGATGACGTTCCAAGATATAGTGGATGAATTTGTTGTCTTCTATATCTGACCAAGTTTTAACTGCTCCATTGTGCCTGCTTCAGCTGTATTCAAGGGTGTTGGAACAAATTGTTCTCATTCATCCAGTCTTCTGAGGGAAGTCTTCATATGCTTGGGGTAGACATCCCCCTAACTGATGAGGTTAAGACTTGTTCTGTTACCTTCTGCTGAAAAAATTTAAAGGGATATGGTCATTGCACTGCTATAACTTTTTGGAATCACAAGTGAAAGTTGGGTAACGGTGGACACCTAAGCATCTCTGAAACATTGTAAGTATGGAATAAATGCTTGTTTCTTTTCCCTCTGTCTAATTATATCACTACCACTCTCCAAAGAATCCCATTTGTTTCAAAGTAGGATGGTTAATCAATATCCCCAATGGAGGTGTATATAAACCATGTAGCATTGCCCTGACCAAAGTTGTTTCAGGATAATATCATTAATTCACTTAATCCACATCCCAGAATAATGTCATTCTAAAGATTTCCCATTTCTAACTTTATTTCTTCAGAGCTAATGATAACAATGTGATCTGGTCCAAAATATTTCTCTATCTTTTCTAAGTCTAACTCTTCTTGGGATACAATGGTTCTGCTCTAATGCCCCTTTTCTTCCTACCTAGCATCTGTTTTTCCTAATGTTTTATGGAAAAATCCCTGTGAGATGTTTCATATCCAAGTCTTGTATAGTTAGGACTGTAACAATATTCCACATTTGCCTGTCTTTGATAGCAGAAATGGGAAACTAATAAGACATCTAAGCAAAAATCCATCCCTATCTTTCAAAGCCCCTTGGAGTTCTCATGCTCTATTCTTCCTATAGTTGGTGGCTCTCCTGATTGAGCAGTGTTAGCCATTGCCCTCTTTACCTCCTTCTCATGTTGCCCAAACCTAATGTGCCTGAAGATGAAGAGGATGAGCATTCCAAGCATGAGGGCTAACTATCAAAAAGCCATGTGTGCAAGGAATATCAAGAAAGCCAGAGATGCTGAATTGTAGAATACATGGAAAAGAGTGAAAATATAAGACAACTAGAAAGGTAGAAAGATGCCTGTTTGTATGACATTCTTTTGAATACCTTAATCATCTTAATGGTTCTCTTCCAAGTGTGTTACAGCTTGTCAATGGCCTTCCTTAAAGGGCTACTCATCTGTAAATTTAATAATCACAATGCATATTATATTATAAAAGATCATCAGACTAGATATCCATTGGATCTGGGCTCAAATCTTGGTTCTGCTATTTCCTAGTAACTTTGATCAAGGCAATTCTCCAAGTCTCAGTGTCCACACCTACAAAATGGAAATGAATATTTGAATATTTGAATATTAGAAATATGAGCTTTAAATATGTGTAATTAGGGCTTCTCTGGGCATTCCCAATTCTTATATGGAGATGCTTTTGAAGGGCTTTTTGAGTATGCCCAATCTATCTAACACAGAACCTTCTCTGTCCCCTACAATGAAGGTGGGGCTAGTCTCCTTTGACTGTTTAGAACTTTGGAATGGATTAGATTGAGTTTATCATTCTTTTCCATTTTCAGCTATACTCTTTTCAGTGACTCCTATCTGCTGTGCCCCGTATAAACTGAACCAATGAGAGGTAAAGGACTTTCCTTCCTGTTTCCTCCCTTTTGCCTTACCTCTGAGAAGTAGGCTTGGAAGTTTTCTGCTCAGTTTTTGTCCTCTTCAATTTCAGGTTCTGTGGATCTGAAGTTTTGAGCCATGGTGACCTTAGAACCCAAATTACAGGTAGGATGGTACAGTGCCCCAGCCTAGCATAGAATTCCTGAAAAGCCAGCATGCCTGGAACTTAAGCCTTCGGGGGCTTTGGATTTAGAACTGGGGCTGTGCTTTATAGGAATCAAGCTAAACCACGTTTTCTCCTCAGGGATTGACTTTTAAGAACATCAAGGGATTATGCCTCCCACAAGGAGGAGAGAATAAGTTTGTATATTTGTGTTTATACTTTGTGATGTAAGTATTTCTGTGCAAAAATGTTCATGGCTAAATGGAACTGATGCATAAAGACAGCTGGAAAAGAATACACTAGAGTATATGCACACTAGAGTGATCTTCAGAAAGCATGCTGGAGAAAAAGTGAAATTTAACCAACCTGATCTTTAGTATTTGAGACAAAGGTAGTCTGTGTGTTTGTGTGTGTGTGTGTGTGTGTGTGTGTGTGTGTGTGTGTATCACCCTTTTGGAGCTTTTCTCCACAGGCAAATTGAGACTGGGGAAGAGAGCTGATTAATCATTCCTTCAGGATTCTAGGGGTAACCTAGAAGAATTATGTCTTCTAACACTATTTCTCAAGAATCCTCATCCAATGTGCTGGATTAATCAGTCCAATATTGATTATCCAATCCAACGATGATTAACTAGTTGATATCATTAGCTTTTACAGAAATGTTTACTGAGAAAACAGGGACAAAAGTACAAAAACATCCTTCCACAGTAGATAGTTCAAGTAGGTACAAAATATGCCCCACCAAGCCTAGTAACCTAACCTTCCTAAACCTAGCAAAAGTCCCTAGGAGAAATGAACTCTAACTTGAAGTACAAAAGTAACAAAGAACACATTTGGACAACAGAATCGATGCTCTTTCTATTTATTATGCCATCCTATCTCCTTGAGATTTAGACTCTTTCCAGGTTTTAATTTCTTCATGTGTAAAATTCAGCTAAATAACCTCTAAAGGCTCATGGAGTCTTAATTATAAGATCAGCTGATATTGCATATCTGTCTCAGTTATTCTTAAACATACTTAAACACTCAAAATATAATGGGAAAAATGGGTGAATGTCTCATGTTTTGGTGTTGGTGGGTTGTTGGGTTTTTTCAGGAGAGGATGGGACAGTTATAGTGTTATGAAGAAATGTTATACAGTAACTCAAGAAGACACTAAGCATGAGAAAGAGATAAGTTGTCAAGTGGTGCTTAAAACTACAAATCCCATAACATACTAAACCCTCCCACACATTTATTAAAGCAATAAGAGCAGAAGTAGGTCTGAATGTGCTATATAACAACAATACCCAGATTTTCCCTTCCACACAGAATCTTCAAGCTGCAAATTAGTTCTTTGCCATTTCTTTTTCTTGTGACAGATTTCATTGATATTCATTCATTTCAATCCAAATTCACCAATACAAATATATCTTGGGAGAGGGAAAACTATATAGGCCAATTTTTCCTCCAGAACACACTCCTTCTAGAATTGGCCTTTGTACCCATCCAGGTTTGTAAGCTTCACTGCATGCCATAGGTTTCTGAATTTGCCAAGAACCTACTAAATTCTGGGAGCTAATAGTCCTTTTCCAACTTGGCAGAGTTAATCATAGAATCATAACTATTAGGACTGGATAGATCCTCAAGGTCATTTAGTTCAATCCTCTCACACTATGAGATGAGAACATTGAAGCCCATAGATTTTCCCAAAGCCATTCAGATGATTGATGGCTAAGTCTTGTTCTCCATTTAGGACCTCTGGTTCCTAGTCAATGATTTTCCACCATGCTAAAGTTCTTTTCCCCCATTTTTCCTATACCAAAGGGCTCAGTTTGTTTATAACTCTAGAGGAACAAATATGGGTGGGAAACTTTGTTGGAGAACATGATAGGGAATACTTGATTGGACAGCTCAAAACTAAGAAGAGCAGTGGACATTAAATTCTATTTCTTCTAGAATTTTGATACTCAGCTACCAAAGACCAATTTAGGCCTTAGCTGTGTACTTTATTCATAGATAGAATAATTCTATGAAACAGCATTTTAGAGGGTCATGTCTAAAGCAACCCTCTGTCTATTTAGATGCTGCTACAAGGTTCTGAAATTCCCTTTTCTTTTGGCTAAAGGCAATGAAGACCCTTGTTAATATAAACTTAGTCTATCTAAGAAATAACTTGTAATAGGAAATAGGAATTTTTTTTTGAAAGGGTCATAGGATTTTTTTTAGAAAAAAAAAAGACCTTTTTAGAAAGAACTTTAGAGTTCCTCCAATTACATCCACCTAACTTTTCAGATGGAGAAACTGAGGCACAAGAAATGAAAGCAAGATCAAGATTACTTACCAAGATGGCAAGTGGTGAGTTTTAACCTGGCCTCCCAATCCACTTCTTCTGACTCCAGAACCAGTTCTCATTATACTACATTACACTGATCCCATTATCAGTCATTTCATCTATTAATATATCTTCTTCCTATCACATTACCTTCAAAACTCAGATGTCTTATGTCTATTCTCTTAGAGTCTTATCAAGTAACTTAAGGCAATCTGATTAATTAATCATTTCACCCATTAATCAGATCAGCCATGGTTACTCAGTAAGACTGAAAGAATGGACATAAGGTGGATAAATTTTGAAAACGAAGAGGTGAGGAAAGAGAGTACATGTCATTCATGTAGAGCCAACCTTACATGAAGCACCAAAATGGACTGCCTATATGAGTGAAAGCACCTGAAAAAGAGGTGCTAAAGTAGAATAGGGGTGAATTGGCCCTTAAAAAATCATCCACTTCAATAGGTGTGGGAATGACACATGATGCATCATCAGGCTGCACTAGCCATGGTTCTGAATTCCAGGAAAGTACAAAAAAGGATACACAGAAAGGACATTTCATAAAAAAGGAGCAGGCAATGAGGCAATGAGCCATCTCTTCTCATCCAAGGTCAGAACTGGCCCCAAACTCATGGGGAGAGGATTATTCTTCCCACAGCTTTGCCCCTGAGAAGATATACAAAGCATTTTGTTTACAGCTCTCTAAAACACTGATATTCTTTTGTATTATAGTTATATCTATCAAGGGTATCCTTGATGAAAATATGAAAAGGAATAGGCAGGTTTCTGCAATTTTCTGTAGCAATCCACACTTTTGTTATCATGCAATTGACTGTGAGGCAAAGAATATAAGATCTTGCTGTGTTTATTGTTTGGTTATCAAAGACAAAAAAATGAAGGAAAGAAAGAAAGAAACTCTTTAGTTTGGAACAGCAAAATTCAGCCTTGAAGACTTTTCCAAAAAGATGTCTCCCACGCATATGTTAAGATCAGACAAGATTACCTGATAGATGCAACCATAGAGATAATATTGCTAAATAAGTTTAACATCAGAGAGGCATAAAATGAATGGCTTTTTCTATTTTATTTAATATTTTATCTTTCCTAATTGCATGTGAAAAACAATTTTCACATTTTTTTTTCAAATTTTAAATTTCAAATTCTCTCCCTCCTTCCCCATATTGAAAATGCAAGCAATTTGACATAGATTATACATGTAGTCATGCAAAAAAACACATTTCCATATAAGTCTTTCTATGAAGGAAAACACAGATCAATAAAAACAAGAAGAAAAATAAAGAAAAATTATATTCAGGCTCTAGCAATTTGTTCTCTAAAGATAGAAAGCCCTATAGAATTGTCTTTGATTATTATATTGCCAAGAATAGAATCCTACAATTTGCTTTTCTATGTAAAATCTTCTCCTAATCCTGTTCATTACACTTTACATCAGTTCCTGTAAGTCTTTTCATGCTTTTTTTTTTCCTGACAGCATCCTGCTCATTATTTCTTAAGGCATGATAGTATTCCATCACAATCATACATAACAACTTGTTCAGCCATTTCCTAATTGATGGATATCCCCTCAATTTCCAATTCTTGGCCACTGTTAAAAGAGGTACTAGCCAATCCTTTTTGTAGGACTATTTCAGAAATGCGTGGAGAGACTTTAGATATAGATGTGGATATGGATATAGAGATAGAGGTATGGATATGGATATAGAGATAGAGATAAAAGAATTGCACGTGTTTAATATATATTGGCTTACTTTCTATCTAAGGGAGTGGGTGAGGGAAGGGAGGAATTAAAATTTTGGAACACAAGATTTTGCAGGGGTGAATATTGAACTATCTGTGCATATATTTTGAAAATAAAAAGCTAAAAAATAAAAATAAAAGTTATTATCAATATTTTTGCACACATAGGTCCTTTCTCTTTTTGTTTTTTTATTTCTTTGAGATTCAGATCTAGTAGTGATACTTCTTGATCAAAATATTTCCATGGTTTTATAGCCTTTTAGGCATAGTTCTAAATTGCTCTCCAAAATAACTGAATATACCTCACAAATAATACATTACTTTTTTTAATTTTCCCACATCCCCTCCATTTTCTTTTTGTGTAATATTAGTTAATCTGACAGGTTTGAGGTAATATCTCAGAGTTATTTTAATTAGTATTTCTTTCATCAATAGCAATTTTTTTTCTTATGACTATAGAAAGCTTTGATCACTTTGAAAATTGCCTGTTCATATTATCTGACCATTTATCACTTGAAGAATGGTTCTTATTTCAATAAATTTGACTCCATTTTCTATATATTTGCAAATATAAGTCTTTATCAGAGGAATTCACTATAAAAAAAAATTCACAATAGTGATCACCATGAATTTCCCTTTACCGTATTTTCCTCCTGTCTATTCTGCTCTCTATCTCTTTATACCTTGTCTATTCTCAAAAGTGTTTTTGCTTCTGACTTTTACTTTCCCAAAACTTCCCTCCCTTCTAACAGTTCTTCTCTTCTTCTCCCCTTCCCCTTCTATTTTCTTGTGTTGTAAAGCAAATTTCTACACTGAAATGAATATGTATATTATTTCCTCTTACAGCCAATTCCAATGAGAGTAAGGTTCATGTGTTTTCCTCCCTACTTCCCGTTTTCCCTTCCATCAAAAGTCTCTTTCAGGATCATTTATCCTATTCTACCTCTTTCCTTCCCCTTCTCCCAGTAAATTCTTCTCAGTCCCTAGTTTAATTTTTTTATTATGTGACATTCATCCCATTCATATTATCCCCTTTAACTTACTTCTGTGCTTTATGGCCATGTACACTCTTTCTAATTGTCTTAAAAGTGAGAAAGTTTTTAGGAATTATAAATATAATTTTCCCATAGCAATGTATACAGTTTAGCCTTATAGAATTCCTTATAATTTCTCTTTCCTGTTTACTTTTTTATTTTTATTTTCCATCCTTTATTTGAAAGTCAAATTTTCTATTCAGCTCTGGTTTTTTCATCAGAAATACTTGAAAGTTTTCTATTTAATTAAATATCATTTTCCCTGAAAGATTGTACTCAGTTTTGCTAGATATGTATTTCTTGGTTGTAATTCTAGCTTTTTTGGCCCCTGGAATATCATATTCCAAGTCCTCCCATCCTTTTATGTAGAAACTGCAAAACTTGTGTTATCCTGACTGTGTGGCTCCATAATATTTGAATTGTTTGTTTTGACAGCTCAGAATATTTTCTCCTTGCTCTGGAATTTGACTATAATATTCCTGGGAGTTTGCATTTGGGGAGATGATTGGTAGATTTTTTCAATTACTATTTTACCCTCTAGTTCTAGCTATCATTGCAGTTTTCCTTGAATGATGTCAAGGCTTTACCCCCATACCATCCAATAATTCTTAAATTATCTCACCTGCATTTATTTTCCAGGTCACTTGTTCTACCAATGAGATATTTCACATTTTCTTTTCTTTTTCCATTTTCTATTCCATTCCCTTCTTTGTCATTCTTTATCTTTCCATGCTTTTATTTTGTTTGATTATTTCTTGATGTCTCAGAAAGTCATTAGCTTCCTCTTTCCCAATTCCAACTTTTAAAGGAATTATTTTGTTTAGGTAACTTTTATACCCCCTTCTCCTTTTGGCCAATTCTACTTTGTAATGAGGTCTTCTCTTCAGTGAATTTTTGCTTATCTTTTCCTTTTTCTTTTCTTTATCTTTTCAAGGCATTTTTCTTTTCATTGGATTTTGGTGCTTCTTTTACTATTTTTTTTATCTTTTTTTTACTATATTTACTATTTTTTATCTTTTACAATTTGAGCTATTCTGTTTGTTAAGGTGGTGTTGTTTCCTTCAGCAATTTTGTGTATCTTTTGCCAATATGTTGACTCATTTTTCATGATTTTTTTTGCATCATTCTTATTTCTCTTCCTAATTTTTCTACTATCTCTCTTGATTTTTAAAATCCTTTTGCAGCTCTTCCATGGTCTGGGACCAATTCATATTTTTCTTTGAGATCTTGGATTGCAGTGGATAGAGCACTACCCTTGAATTCAGGAGGACCCGAGTTCAAATCTGATCTCAGACACTTACCACTTCCTAGCTGTGTGAACCTGGGCAAGTCACTTAACCCCAGGCTGGGGGGAGGAGGGGGGAGAGATTTTGGATTAGGAGTTTTGACTTTGTTCTCTTGTTCTAAATGTACACTTTGATCTTCTCTGTCACCATAGTAATTTTCTATAGTCAGGATCTTTTTCTGTTGTTTGCTCATTTCCCAGTATATTCCTTGATTCTTAATTTCATGCTAAAGTGGAGCTCTGTTTTCAGTATGGAAGAGACACAGTCACAAGCTTCAAGTTTTTTTTTTTTTGTGTAGCTGTTTTCAGAAGTAATTCTAGGGACCTGTAAGTTTTTGACTCTTCCAAGACATGATCTAGGGAGAAGTATGTTTTCTACTCTCTTATATCATGTACTGGTTTATGAGCCATATGTACTGTTTTCAACTCCAGAACTGTGGTCAGGATCTCTGCTCCCTTGTGGCCACAAGTTTTGCTGTGCTGGTGCTTCTCCTTGCACTGAAAGTAAGACCCAAGACTGCAACCCATATCCAAATATAGACAGTGCAAGAGAGTTCTACCCCTGATGCCAGCAAAGGAACCCCTATAAATCTTCTTCTGACCTGCAGTCTAATTCCTTTACCATCTATGGACCGAGATGTCTGGAAAATGCCACTGCTGCCACTGATCAGTCACCCAGAGGCCTGCTCCTGGTTTGCTTGGGCCCAGTCTCCACTGGCAGGCCCTGTCTTAGACTATACTCCCTTCTCATTCTGATGCAACAGGCCATTTTTGCCAATCTTATAAGATGTTTTGGGTTGGAAATGTATTTCACTCCATCTTTTTGTGGGTTCTGCTTCTTTAGAATTTGTCATTATTTACAGGTATTTAAAGAGATTTGGTGAAGAGTTCAGGCATGTCCCTACCTTTACTCTGCCATCTTGGCTCTGTTCTAATATATGTTCAAGTCCCAAGGGATGTCCTGCATGAAGTTCAAATGGAAAAAGTCCCTAGAGATGGTGGAATTCTCTAGAGACTTGTTTAGTGCTTTGAGTCCTGGGAAGGTCCCCTCAATGAAATGTATGGATAGTCATTAAAAAAATTCAATCTAACAAGCCATAGTGGAAAAACTAAGCAGAGAGGAGTACATGTGGGACAAGATTATATTATATTATGTTATATTTATATATTATACATATATAATTATATATAATATTATCTATTATATTTAAAAGGAGCTGGTGGCTCAGGAGGCAGAGTACTGAGCCTAGAATCAAAAAGTCCTGAATTCAAATCTAAACTCACTAATTATGTGACTGGGCAAGTCATTTAGCTTCTGTCTACATCATTTTCTTCAAGTGTGAAATAAGAATGATAATAACCCCTACCTTGAAAGGTTGTTGTGAGGATAAAATGAGATAATTTTATAAGGACTTAGCACATACCAATCAGACTCTCAAGAAACTATTTTAATGACCTAGAAAAAATAACAACAAAATTCATATGGAAGAATAAAAGGTCAAGAATTTCAAGGGAACTAATGAAAAAAAAAAGTCAGATGAAGGTGGTCTAGGTGTACCTGATCTAAAGCTATATTATATAGCAGCAGTCACTAAAACCATTTGGTATTGGCTAAGAAATAGACCAGTCGATCAGTGGAACAGATTAGATACAGGACAAAAAAGGGTACATCTATAGCAATCTAGTGTTTGACAAACCCAAAGAAACCAACATTTGGGATAAGAATTCATTATTTGAAAAAAACTGTTGGGAAAACTGGAAATTAGTATGGCAGAAATTAGATATGGATCCACACTTAACACCATATACCAAGATAAGATCAAAATGGGTCCATGATTTAGGCAGAAAGAATGAAATCATAAACAGATTAGAGGAACAGAGGATAGTCTACCTCTCAGACCTGTGGAGGAGGAAGGAATGTATGACCAGAGGAGAACTAGAGATCATTATTGATCACAAAATAGAAGATTTTGATTACATCAAACTAAAAAGTTTCTGTACAAACAATACTAATGCAAACAAGATTAGAAGGGAAGTAACAAATTGAGAAAATATTTTTACAGTTAAAGGTTCTGATAAAGGTCTCATTTCCAAAATATATAGAGAACTGACCCTAATTTATAAGAAATCAAACCATTCTCCAATTGATAAATGGTCAAAGGATATGAACAGACAATTCTCAGATGATGAAATTGAAATTATATCCACTCATATGAAAGAGTGTTCCAAATCACTACTGATCAGAGAAATGCAAATTAAGACAACTCTGAGATACCACTACACACCTGTCAGATTGGCTAAGATGACAGGAACAAATAATGATGAATATTGGAGGGGATATGGGAAAACTGGGACACTGATACATTGTTGGTGGAGCTGTGAAAGAATCCAGCCATTCTGGAGAGCAATTTGGAACTATGTCCAAAAAGTTATCAAACTGTACATACCCTTTGATCCAGCAGTGCTACTAATGGGCTTATATCCCAAAGAAATACTAAAGAAGGGAAAGGGACCTTTATGTGCCAAAATGTTTGTGGCAGCCCTTTTCATAGTGGCTAGAAACTGGAAGATGAATGGATGTCCATCAATTGGAGAATGGTTGGATAAATTATGGTATATGAATTATGGGATATTATTGCGCTGTAAGAAATGACCAACAGGATGAATTCAGAAAGGTTTGGAAAGACTTACATGAACTGATGCTGAGTGAAATGAGCAGAACCAAAAGATCACTATACACTTCAACAACAATGCTGTATGAAGATGTATTCTGATAGAAGTGGATATCTTCAACATAGAGAAGATCCAACTCACTTCCAGTGGATCAATGATGGACAGAAACAGCTACACCCAGAGAAGGAACACTAGGAAGTGAATGTAAATTGTTAGCATTAATATCTGTCTGCCCAGGTTACTTATACCTTTGGAATTTAATACTTAACATGCAACAAGAAAATTAGATTTACACACATATTTTGTATATAGGTTATACTGTAACACATATAAAATGTATGGGATTGCCTGTCATCTAGGGGAGGGAGTAGAGGGAGGGAGGGGAAAATTTGGAAAAATGAATACAAGGGATAATGTTATTTAAAAATTACTCATGCATATATACTGTCAAAAAAAATTTTATAATCATAAAATTTAAAAAATAAATTTAAAAAAAAGGACTTAGCACAAAGTCTAAAACATAATAATATATAAATCCTCTTTCCCTATATTCAGTTGGAAGAATAGACCATTGACTTAGTCTATCAGTACATATATAACTTGGAAAGATATGGTAGATAGACAATGAGCTTGGCCCAGGCCTCATTAGGAAGTAGAGAAGGGATTGAATTTCATTTGAAATTCTGCATAGAGATTTCAATTATCCATGTTCAAAACCTCTTTGTCATCTTTATTTATACTAACTCATCCTATATATTCAATCAGCTGTCAAATTTTACAGTTTCTATTTCAACAACATCTTTTAAATCTGTCCCCTTCTCTCCACTCACATAGCCAACACCCTAGTTCAATTTCTCACTATTTCTCACCTAAACTAGTGCTTGGCCTCCTAATTAGTTCCTCTACTTCAAATGTTTCTCAGCTGGAGTCTAACCTACACGTATCTGTCAAGATGATTTTCCTAAAGCCTAAGTCTAATCATGTCATTCCTCTACTCAGTAAACCTCAGTGACTCCTGATTGCTTCCACAAACAAATAGCTCCTTTGTTGGTCATTTAAATTTCTTCATAACTTATGCCCTTCCTAAATTTCCACTTTTATCCTAACTCAGATAAAAAAAAAGTGCTCGACCTAGTATCAGGTACATGAGTTTGAACTCAGTCTCAGACACTTATTAGTTATGTGATATTGGGCTAATCATTTTACCTCTGTCTGCCTCAGTTTTCTAATTTGTAAAATCATCAATAATCATTTCTTTTCACATATGATAGGTTAATAATCACACTTACAAAGGTGTTGTGGGGATAAAATGAGATAACATGTATAAAATACTTCGTAAAACATCATATAAATATTATTAAACTATACTCTATGATTCAGTCATATTCTCCTACTAACTTTTGTCGCACTTTATTATCCTATATTCTGTCTCCATGACTTTCTTTTGAATTAACTGTTTCCCATATCTGGAATACTTTTCTTTTGCACTGCCAATTCTCATAATCCTTGAATGTCTATAAGACTTATTCTATATTATTGGTCTATAAGAAATGATGAACAGGCTAATTTCAGAAAAGCTAGAAAAACTTACATGAACTGATGATGAGTGAAGTAAGCAAAGCCAAGAGAACACTATACACAGTAACAATGAAATTATGTGATGACCAACATCATGGATTGGCTTTTTTCAATAATAAGGTGATACAAGGCAATTCCAATAGACTTGGGATGGAAAGTGCCATCCACATCCAGAGAAAGACCTATGGAGACTGAATTTGAATCAAAGCATAGAATTTTCACCTTCAAAAAGAAAGATTTATTCCAAGATCAATCACTCTTCTAAGGAATCTTTCCTGATTCTGCTTTCCTCATGCTCTCAACTGCTAGCACCATTCTTTCCAAGGTAACCTTGCCTATACTCTACATTTATCTTATATTTTCTGTTTTATATACATTGTTTTTCCCATCAGAACATAAGCTTCTTGAAGACAAAGACTGTTTTTGCTTTTCTTTATACCCCTGGCACTTAATACAATTCCTGGAATATGGTAGACACTTAATAATACTTGTTAATTCATTTCTTTTTAACATCAACGTTCTCCATCTGATGTGTTGTGGCTACAAATCAGGCTATGCTATAAGATCAGAAGAATTCAAATAAAAGGAACTATAAATGGATTGTAGCATACTGTCAGTAGTGATTTGTTTGCATATGAAAAGCAGCATCAAAGACATAGGATTAAAGAATCATAGATTTAGAGATCTGAAAAAATCCTCCAAGATTTAGGATTATAAGAGTGTAGATTAGAGCTGGGAAGTACATTAGAGATCATAAGTAGATAATCTCTGCTTATATATAGATGGCCTCATTTTATCAATGCGACACTGGAGACTCCAGAAGAATTTTGTCTTGCCCAAAGCCACAAAGTAATGTGACAGAGACAACACTTGAACACAAATCATCTATCTCCTAACGCATTATTGTTTTTCACTGTGCCATACTGTTTCAGTTCCCTAATTTGTGAGCTGATGTTGGGGAAAATTACAGAGGAATGATCTGAGTGCTGGATGCTTTAGTTATTGCTGTTCAGCAGTTTCAGTTATGTTCAACCCTCCATGAATTCACTGGGGTTTTCTTAGAAAAGAGACTAAAATGGTTTTTCACTTCTTTTTCCAGTTCATATTATAGATAAGGAAACTGAATTAAACAGGGTTAAGCGTCTTGGCCAGGCTCACACAGTTACTAAGTATCTGAGGGCATATTTAAACTCAGGTCTTCTTCATGTCTTCCCTGATTACTAGGAGCACCTTCACAAAATATTGAAATAACCAAAGGGCAAATAGTCTATGAAGGACTGGTGGAAAGATGTGAATGAGATTCTCTCTCAGGGTAAGAAGGCCCAGTTGAGATGTAGTCTACACAATTTTCAGATGATGAAATTAAAACTATTTCCACTCATATGAAAGAGTGTTCCAAATCACTATTGATCAGAGAAATGCAAATTAAGACAACTCTAAGATACCACTACACACCTGTCAGATTGGCTAAGAGGACAGGAACAAATAATGATGAATGTTTGTGGGAAAACTGGGATACTGATGCATTGTTGGTGGAGTTGTGAAAGAATCCAACCATTCTGGAAAGCAATCTGGAATTATGCCCAAAAAGTTATCAAAATGGGCATACCCTTTGACCCAGCAGTGCTACTACTGGGCTTATATCCCAAAGAAATACTAAAGAAGGGAAAGGGACCTGTATGTACCAACATGTTTGTGGCAGCCTTTTTTGTAGTGGCTAGGAACTGGAAAATGAATGGATGCCCATCAATTGGAGAATGGTTGGGTAAATTATGGTATATGAAGGTTATGGAATATTATTGTTCTGTAAGAAATTACCAGCAGGAGGAATACAGAGAGGCTTGGAGAGACTTACATCAACTGATGCTGAGTGAAATGAGCAGAACTAGGAGATCATTATACACTTCAACAATGATACTGTATGAGGATGTATTCTGATGGAAGTGGATATCTTCAACATAGAGAAGAGCTAATCCAATTCCAATTGATCAATGATGGACAGAATCAGCTACACCCAGAAAAGGAACACTGGGAAATGAGTGTAAACTGTTAGCATTTTTTTGTTTTTCTCCCCACGTTATTTTTACCTTCCAAACACAATTCTTCCTTTGCAACAACAACAAAATTCGGTTCTGTACATATATATTGTACCTAGGATATACTATAACATATTTAATATGTATGGGAATGCCTGCCATCTGGGGTGGGGTGGAGGGTAGGAGTGGAAAAATTCGGAACAGAAGAGAGTACAAGGAATAATATTGTAAAAAATTACCTATGCATATGTACTGTCAAAAAATGTTATAATTATAAAATCAATTTAAAAAAAGAGAGATATAGTCTACACCAGTGGAGAGTATAACTCCATATCTCCAGAAGAACCTTGAAAAGTATTAAAATCATCTATAAACCTTTTGTATTTCTGAGGGCAGAACCTGGACTGAATTAGTCTTGGTATCATTGACTAAAGAACATCTGAATTCTAGAGGAGAATTAGATTTTTTTACTCCAATTCTTCTGTTAGCATTGAAATTCACAGCTAGGTTCTCCAGGCAGGGTGCTCAAGTTCTGCAATTATTATTGATTTTATGCATCCCTCTCATCAGCACTGGTGTTCCATATATAATCAATGCTAAAACCCTTGACTTGAAATTAAACAGAAAGACCTAAGTTCAAATTCTGCTTCAGACATTTACTATGTTATTCTGGATGAGTCACTTCACCTTTGCCTGCCTCATTTTTTTCATCTGTCAAATGGGGAGTTGTTATGTCAAATAGCAGAGTTGTTATAAGAATAAAATGAGATAATTTTTAATGGCAATTAGGTGACACATTACATAAAGAGCCAAACCTGAAGTTAGGAAGATCTGACTTAACTGGCTATGTGACCCTTGGCAAGTCACTTAACCCTGTTTGACTCAGTTTCCTCATCTGTAAGATGAATTGGAGAAATAAATGGCAAATCACTCCAGAATCTTTGTCAAGAGAACTCCAAAGTGGTCACAAAATGTTAGAGATGATTGAAATGACTGAACAACAAAATTATTTCTAGAGCATTTTGCAAACCATAAAATATTGTATGAATGCTAGCTATTGTTATCATTTTATTATTACTTTTATTATTATCCACTGAGTCTAATCACTATTCTTGTTACATTGGTTTTTTTTTTCTGAAGATAGACTAGGCTTTTAAGTTTAAAATGATTGGGAATCAGGAAGGTAATTAAGTGATGATTAAGACAGAGTAATCAAGACAAATAATAATATTTTAGGTGAAAATCAAGAAAGATTGTAAACTAATTAAACTTGTAGCTTTGTGTTGTTCAGTCACTAGCCCCAAAAGCAGTTGCCAGTTTCAAAAGTCTCATCAATGACTGCACTCCCGGACTGAGTTTACATGGATCCCCAAGATGACTGATTTATGAAGAACCACACATATTTGGAGGTATAAATTCTAGAGCATGTTCCTGTCCATCCACAAAGTATGACTTTAAATTAAATACCCCATGTCCTTTCATTTTGAGCTTCTTGGAAATTCAGTTACAATACTCAGGGTTCTTTCTAATTTTCAACTCTGAAGCACTCAAAATAAACCAGACTTTCTTTCTACAACTTTCATGAGTGACAGCCTTAATATGAAACTATATTTTTATAATCCAAAAGATTTTAGAATCAAATTTCTTGGTTCCTAATAACTTCATCAAGTAAGAACTATTTCTGAGCACTTGTCTAGCCCTTGTGGGGAAGGAGAGAAACCAAAAATCATCAGCCATAGGCTCTATCCCAGAGGGGTTCCCAATATATATTGGGAGATGGTACATGAAATCATTAAGGAGTCAGGAAGATTTCTTTTTATGAGTTCAAATATGGCCTCAGACACTTAATAACTGCATGACCCTGGGCAAATCATTTCACCCTGTTTGCATCAGTTTCCTCATCTTCAAAATGAGTTGGGGAAGGAAATAACAAGCCACTTCAGTATCTTTGCAAAGAAAATACCAAATGGTGCCATGAAGAATTGGACATGACTGAAATTGGATATGACAAAATACTCTACTCTATGGTCCTGACTCAAATGCAATGTATACTTGATGTCAGCAAGAAAGGCAAATTCAACATCAGATAAGAAATCAAAAAGAATACATTACAGAGAAGGTGGATCATTAGTAAAATCTTGAAAAAATAAGTAATATTTCAGCTAAGTGGAAGAAAGGATGAATGCTATACAGGAGCTTATACAGGTAGGCTTTCAGTCATATGTTCTCCATTGTAGACAACCACGATGGGGCTTTTTGGCCTGATAGGATACTAGTTCTAGTATCCAGGAAGTTTGGTAGTCAGATCCCATCTCTGATACTTACTAGTTATGAGTAAAACTCATTGTCTTAGTTTCCTCACCTATAAAATATGGCTGGTAGAACCTGCTTCATAGGATTGTCATGAGGTTCAAATCAGATATTACTTGCAAAGCACATTGCAAGTTTAAAGTGCTTCATAGAGATCAATTATTATAGGACCAAGGTAAGGGTTATAGCTGTTTTAATAACCAATTTTGGCTTTCTACTCCTTTAACCAACAGACTATGGATTGGTGGGGGCTGCCATTGGGTTAGACCACTGGATTCAGTTATCATTGGATTATTTTTTAATCTAAGCCTATCCTCTGCCTAGCTCTGTCTTCTGCTTCTATTCTGTCTATCAGAATTCAATCTCTGAGTGAGGATTTGTAGAATCCTATCCATTAAGCATTTGTAAGTGGGAAAAATGCATTTTGCAATGACTGAACCACTAACTCCGGGAGGGTCAGGGATAATAGGAAGTAAGTCATACTTTTCCATTTACCCTTAATCTTTTTCCCAACCCCTAAATAATAGTAAAAATCATCCACAGAGGAATAATGAAAAAAAGAAGCCAATATTGATTGTATATGTCCCAAATGGGGTACCAAAATCTGTTACCACAAAGCAAATAATTGGACTCCTTCAACATACCAGAAAACATCTCTGCCTTAGCTTCAAAAAACAATTGCTTCTCTCTTGATTTCTGCATCTAATGTCTTTCATGTACTTTTTTTATCTTCGTAGCCATCTTTCTAGTCCAGTCCCTTTTACATGACTTAGAACTATTACAACAGCCTCTTAACTAGTCTCCCCAAATCCATTCTTCAGTCCCTTTAATCCATCCTACAATGATGCTCCATTAAGCATTATAAAACCCTACATTTGTCATGTCAGTCTAGTATTCATGAACTTTTAATGTCTCTCCACTGTTTATAGAACAAAATCTAAATTCCTAAAACCCTGGAATGAAAGACTCTCCACTATCTTTTATTGAATCCTAGATCTAGGGCTGGAAGTGACTTTGGAGACCATCTTGTCTAAGACATCTTTTTATAAATGAGGAAGCTGAGGTCCAGAGAGGTTATGTGATATGCCTAAGGTCAGACAGGTAATAAGAATCAAAAGTTGAATTAAGAATTCAGGTTCTCTAACTCTCTTGTTTTCCATTAGAAAATGGTTATTTGGTAATTATAAAAATGTGTAGAGTCTGCTCAATCTTTTTAGTCACTCTTGATCAAGTAATACTAAAAGAACATGAACAAACTTTGAATAACTAAAGTAATGTCAAATAAAGAAGATTGTGCTCCTTTGTGGAGAGAAAGGCTATCAAAAGGTTTTATTCAAAAGTAAATATTTCAGCCAATGATCCATTTAGTTGGGGTCATGGAAAACTGATTAAAGTGAGCTTTACAGGGTAGGCCATTGTTCTTGACCACCTACAAAATAAAATAATTTAAATTATTTTAAAAAAAAGAAAATTGTTATTTATTCCATTGTCTATTTGAAATTCCTACCCAGAAACTTTATTGTTATTCAGTCATTGTAATCCTGTCCAACTCTTTCTAACCATATTTAGGGTTTTGTTTGCAAAGATACTGGAGTGATTTGCCATTTCTTTCTCCAGCTCATTTTACAGATAAGAAAACTGAGGCAAATAGGATTTCGTGATTTGCCCAGAGTTGCATAACTAATAAGTGTCTGAGGACAAATTTGAACTCAGGATGATAAGTCTTTCTCACTCTAGACCTAGCATTCTAAGCACTATGAAGCCTTCTAGCCACCCTTATCTTTTACCTCAGCCTTAACATCATATTTTCTTAATTTCTGAACCAGCTTTCTTAATCCTTGTCTTTGTGCCATTCCCATTCTTCATCACTAGAATGCCCTCATCAGTCTCATTCTTCCCTGGGCTCCAAGGCATAACTCCTCTTCCCTAAATATCTTTATCCACCTTGATCCTTCCCTCTTCTCAGGACTTACTGAAAGTATATATTGTGTTCATCACTCATTTGGCACTTAGCTTAAATTGCCTCAAAGTAATTAATTGTACATATAGACATCTCCCCAAAGGCAGGACTCTTGTCCAGTTTCTCCCAGCAAAATGCTAGGCACAGAATAGATGCTCAGGAAGTGTCTGTTTGTCTGATTGACAGATTTCCAAAGTTATTTGGATGCCTTCAGTGCCAGTCCAAGATTTTATGGAGACTTGCCCTTCATTGCCCTGACTGTTGTTCATGCAGCATTGATTCCCAGCAAACAACTTTGGCTTTAAAGACCAAGGGAGAAGAAAAACTTCCAGTAAAACAGAGGCCGTCAAAGCAGAACCATTTTTAAGTGGAATGATTTCTCTCTACCCAAACTTTACCGCGAGGCCCCATTAAAGAGCTGCAGAGCCCCAGCACGGAGGCACTATAAATTACGATACTCCAGACATCAGGGACAGAGAGCCATGATTCCCACCGGAGCTGCTGTGTGCATTTCTCCCCCGCAAAGCATCCAAAGCAGGCTGAAATCTTGGCTGAGGAGCTCAAAGAAGGAGGGAGCTGAGGCAAAGGGCAAAGGCACTAAATAATATATAGATTTTCACAAAAAATCATTTCTCCTTAAACAGCCAGCTGCTCCCATTAAAGGCCGCTGGCTCAGTCAGGGAGGAGGCTGGCCCTTCCCATGGTGAAACATGGTGGTAAGCACAAGCCACAGAGATCAGTAGTGGCGTGTTACAGATTTACCACATTATGATTGCCCCGAACAATAATGACAAAGAACAAATTTCAAGGAGAAAGAAGATTTATGCTTATTTTCCTCCCCAAAGCAAAGTGATTCTTCCTTACTCCAGAATATATCCTTCCATTCAGTGGCATAAGTTCATAAGTTGATATTCCAGATCCTCAGGCAAAAAAAAATAATAATAAAATAAAATAAAATAAACAAAAAAAAAGTCTTCTCTTTGCCTTTTGTTAATTGAAAAAAAGGAAAGGAAAAGAAACAACAGATAAACATGGGATGAGGAAGAAGACATTATCTCTGAATCTCTTTGTGGTTCAGGAGCTATTTGGGCAATCCATAGCTTGACTTCCACTATCACCCCTCTCTCAAAACACACTTCTCAACATCTTCTGATTCATTGTCATTTCACTTAATAAAAGCCAAGCTGGCAGAGAGCAGAACAGGGAAAGTGATAAGCTACATCCAAATCCAGTTGCAATATGTTACTCAGGCTTGCAAATAGGCACCTGCCCATTCACCCAAGGCAAATGGTGATTTATGCCAGGCTTAGGGAAGAATGATGACTCTCATTTGCTGCATGATCTCCTTACCTCCACAAGGAGAAAGGAGGCTGGTTTCAAAGAGAAAGTTGATTCTCTACAGATTGTCTATTGGTTCAAACCCAAATTCCTGCACCAAAAATAAAGCTCTCTCATGAGCTCTTAGAGGAGGAAGAGAACTAAGAGTCTACCTAAACCAGATCTATCATCTTACTGATGGAAGAAGCTAAAGCCCTGACACGGAGGTGATTTGTTTATTATCATACAACCAGCTTGTGATAGACCTGAGATTTAAACCCAGATCTCCTGACTTGGTCCCAAATCTTACACTCTTTCTCCTACATCATACTTTCCTAACCACAACTTCTGTTAGTTTCAACTTGAATCCTCCACTTCAATCATGCTAGTCTCTCAATATCCTGAAGCATATTATTTTATTTTTTATTATTATTATTATATATTATATTATAGCACTATTATTCTGATAATGGTAAATGATAAATGGGTGATGGCGAATATCTAACAACTGACTCTTTGGTTAAAAAAAAAATATATATATATATGGAACAAATTTAACCTTAATTTGTATTACTAGCATTTTCTTTATCACTCTCTAAAGTTTATATAATGAATAAGGTAATAAATCAGACTTTGATTTGCATACTCACACTGAAAATTTAACAATCAACTCTCCTGAGCCAATGGGAGTTGGTAACAACAAACCTTTCACATGATTCTTCACCTTTCTGGGATTCCCTCTCTATGCTTCAGTGATATACCCACTTCATTGCTTATCCAGTATTTCATATCCTTCAAGACCCTGTTCAAAGTGACCTTTCTAGGTACTTTAGCCCACACAGATCTCTCTTCCCCAATATCTGACAGCACATAGAATCTTTTCCCTATAATTTCACTTAATTATGTACAGTTTCACATTTTCTCTAATTGTATTTGATGTACAAATCCTGTCTCCTTAATCAGATTTTAATCTTCTTGAGAGGGAATACTACACATTTTGCTATTTTAAACTCTATTTCCACAAGATAATCAATCATGGACATATAGTAAGTACTCAATAAATAAGAGCTGTTGAATAGCACAGTAGGTCAAAGTTTTAGTTGGAGAAATTGAAGAAAATTTGAAGAAGAATCTCCAGGACCAACTACTAGTTCAGATTCTAGCTCAAGGACAATTAAAGGGGATATAAAAAAAAAATTAAGGAAGAGTAAGAAGGATAAAGAAGAACTAGGGACTGTAACTGAAGAACTGGATTTAGGAAGAAAAGGAGAATTTAGTTGGCCAGACAAGGCAATGCAAGTAAGAAAAAATGAAAGGGACAGGGGCAGCTAGATGGCACAGTGAATAGAGCACTGGCCCTGAAGTCAGGAGGAACTGAGTTCAAATTTGACCTCAGACACTTAATACTTTCTAGCTCTGTCACGTCACCCTGGGCAAATCACTTAACCCCAACTGCCTCAAGAAAAAAAAAAAAAGAGAGAGAGAGAGAGAGGGAGAGGAACAAACACAGAATTAATTAAATTCAGAGTAGATTGTGAATGGGACAAAATTGTCATAAAACATTTAACTATAATGTGAGTAATTGGCTATCAAAAATTTAATCATTTTTAATTTTAATTAATTTTAATATTTAGAGTTGAGGAATAAATACCCATGAGTAATTTCAAGAAATAAGTCTCAATATCTCACAATTACTATGAATAGTAGTTGAAATTAGATAATGACTAGAACCAAGTATATAATGCCTGTATTCCTGCATAGGCAAATGAATATTATCTGCATTCCAAGTATAAGTTTATCTCTTTTCTGGAGGAAAAGGTGAAGGGACTTGAAATGCTTCTTTATACTCTGGGTTGCTTTGGAAAGATGAGAGGTTCCTGGAAGAAACAGAAGCAAGGTAGGAGCTGAAGAGGGTCAGATAGGAGAGGAAAGAATCTTGAGGTAGAAAAGATAAGACCAGATCCATTATCAGGATGATGAAGAATTGAAGAGGGTTACACAGGGGAGATAAGGCAAGAAAGGAGGGGCACCTTAACAATCAGAGATTTAAAACAGAGTTAAAAATCTTGAAAGAGAAGATTGAGTGCTCTGAGGAGTAAAAAGCTTCTCATTCTTCCAAACTACCTAGTAGAAACATAGAAGCTATTATATAAAAATCAGTTAGTAAGAGACAGAGGGAAAAAGAGAAGAGTAGTGGTAGTTGATGCTTCCTGTTATGGAGTACTCAGGCAGTTATTTGTTGACCAAAAAAACAATAGAGAGGTCTGTTATCTTTGTGGAGTATGCATTCAAGATGCTTTCAAGAGAAAGCTTCCTAAGATTTATCAAAATGGATGAAAACAATCTATTTGGCATTCTATTTGAACAGAAATGAAACTTCCAGAAAAAAATAAAATGTAATATAAAAAGTTTTACAAAAATAAATGTTGAAAACTATCTTTACAAGTATTTACAAAAATAAAATACTATGTGATCATGTAGACTTGAGAAAGAAACCAATAACCATAAAGGATGTCTTTTTTTCACTTTTGTCTAATGAAATCAAAGGATACAGAGAAGGAAAAATATTTTGAGAAGTTATGGCTAAAAAGATGATGTCTGAGAATTGGATTTTAATTTCTGATTTATAATTTACTATATCAGGTTGACATATTCCTGGCCAGAGAATATACCCATTAAATACTCCTAAGAATATATTTGCCAGATACATTGCAAATTTAAATTAAAAAGGATGGGGTTACCAAAAAATTGTTTTATAGAGCTAGCTCTTCTGGAAGAATAAAAGGTCAAAAATATCAAGGTAATTAATGTGAGGGAAAAGGCAAGAAGAAAGTAGCCTAGTAGTACTAGATCTCAAGCTATATTACAAAACGTTAATCATCAAAACAATCTGATGCTAGCTAAGAAATAGAATGGTAAGTCATTGAAAAAAAATATGTAAATAATATACCATAGTAAATGACCATGACAAATCCAAAAAGGCAAGATTTTGGGAAGAGAAATTCCTATTTGACAAAAATTGCTAGCAAAACTTATCAATGACCACCTTCTCCTTGATACTCTTTTTTCTCTCTTGATTTCTATGATGTGACTCTAGTTTTTCCTCCTTTAGGTCTCACTATTCTATCATTCCGTTTGTTGCATCTTCACAAGAGCATCCCAGTCCTCTGCCTTGGATCCTTCTTTATCTATACCTGAGATGGGGAACCTTTTTTCTGCCAAAAGCCATTGGGATATTGATAACATTGTGTGGGACGGGGTGCTAGACTCCCCTTACTAAAATTGACTACTCGGAGGCATCTTCAGATACAAACAGAAAACATTTATTCAGTCTTGCAAGGAGAGGTCTGAGCATACTAACTGGACAAAGTCCAGCATAGTGTATGGCACATGGAGGAAACAGAAAATAAATTATATAGGGAAAAAAGACTTAGGGTTCAACCTCTCTTCCTATTAATTTTTAAATTCACTGGATGGACTGAAAAAGAACTAACCATTGAACAATGGTCAGAAATAGTCTATTTCTTGGAGGTCGCATAACTTCCTGAAGTTTAGACCTAGGGTCTGATCTCTTCTGCCCTACAACCCTCTGAGACTAGGGATCCCGTGATTTCCTGAAACTTAGGCCTAAGATCCTATAGCCTTTGGGAAATCTTTACCTGGTCCCATTCAATATCATATGCGGGTTATACAAAATTATCAATTTTCAGAGCTAAAGTAATGGAAGGTCTGGCAGAGCCAGACCAAATGATTGCACAAACTATCTATGCCCCTTGGACTGGATGTTCCCCACCTTTGCTCTACACTTTTTCACTTGGTGATCTAGCATGGATTGAATTATCATTTCTATGCTAAATTCTCAGAATTACTTATTCAGCCTTAACATCTCTGCTGCCTCCAGTCTCACTTCTCCAACTGCCTATTGGATATCTTGAACTGGATGTTTCACAGACATTATAAATTCAATATATCCAAAGCCAAATTCATTATCTTTTTCTCAAAGCCATTTCTTCTCCCAAACTTCCCCATTACTGTTGTGGAATACAGCCATCTTTAGTCCCTTAGGCTGACAACTTAGATGTCAAACTGAGTTGACCCTTCATTCTTTTTCATCCTCCATGACCAATCTGTTGTCAAGACCTGTTGATTTTGCCTCTATGTTATTTCTCATTTACATCTCCTCTATTCTGACCTACTCTGTTCTTCTAACTGCCACAGTCCCTGATCATTTACTGACACTGTTTCAATATCCTGTTGGTTACTTTCTCTGGTGCTAGTCTGTCCCCACTCCATTCCACTCTCCACTCTGCTTCCAAAATGATTTTCCTGAAGCACAGGTCTGACTCTGTCACACACACCCTAATTATTAGCCCCTATTAACTCCCTATCGCCTCCAGGATCGAAGATAAGATTCTTTATTTGGTATTTAAAGCTCCCACCAGTTTTCTAGTTCTAATGCCTTGTACTCCCCAAGAACTCTGTGATCCAGTGACATTCATCTTCCTGCCATTCCCTGAATAAGATATTTTTTTCTTGACTGAGAGTATTTTCATTGGCTATTTGCCACTGCCACGCTTCTCTCTCCTCATCCCCCTGGCTTTTTAAAATCCAGATAAAATCCTACCTTTTATAGAAAGTATTTCTTGATCCCTCTTAATTCTAGTGTCTTCCCTCTATTGACTATCTCTAATGAATCCTATGTATATCTTATTTATCCATAGTTGTTTGCAGGCTGTCTCCCACGTTGGACTGTGAACTCTATAAGGGCAAGGACCTTTTTTAAGGCATCGAGGTAGCATACTGGATGGAGCACTGGGCCTGGAGTTAGCATTAAGTTCACATCTAGCCTCAGACACTTACTACTTTGTGACTACTAGACAAGTCATTTAACTCCTGTTTGCCTCTATTTCCTTAACTGTAAAATGGGGATGATAACACTTTATAGGTATGAAGATCAAATGAGACAGTATTTGTAAAGCACTTAGCATATATTAAACAAGAGGCACATAGCCCATAAATGTTTGTTCCTTTCCCTCTCCCTTTTTATTTCCAATGCTTATTAAATGCCTTCATATGGCAGGTGTTTAATACATATTTCTTGACTGACTGGCTCACTGATTGATTGATTAATTCCTCAAAGCTTGGACTAGGAAAAAAGGAGGATACATATTTTGTCTATTTTTAAGAAGCATAGAGATATAGAATAATAGAACTAGAAAATGTCTGAGTTCATATAGTCAGAGGTTGTAAATTTAAATCTGGAAGAAACATTTTCTACTGTTGGAAAAAATGGGAGGTCTAATCCCATATTATAGATAGATAATCTGAAGACCACAAGTATTCAGACAATTCATACCAATAGTAAATACAAGCTAGAAGATGAATCTGAACCCCATTCATATGACTCTAAAGTCAATGATCTATCTCTTTTACTACACTGCTTTTCCAATCCCTTCAATTTATAGATAAGGAAACTGAGGCACAGAGTATTTTTTTAATCTCTTCCCTTCCCCCTATCATATATGGCTTCTGCTCCCAGGAATAAACAAAATAAAAGAAGCTGAATCATTAACTCAGAATAAACAGAGTGATATTAAAATTCTCTAAAGAAAAAGGCAACCACCACTCATTCCTTTTTAACTCATCCCACATCAAAGCATGGCCTTTCTCCAAAATCTCAGGGTTAGTGTGTGTTTGTCTTTGTGAAATTTGGCCCTGGCAAAGATCATGATTGTTTTTCCTTTTATGAGGTTTACTTTATAGAAGAAAAAAGATTCATGGGGAGTATGAGTAGGCTGCAGTCTATTACCAATGATGACTGGCAAGTAAGAAGTAGCATAAAAGAGATCTCAGGTTCACAGATTTTAAGCTGAAAGGCACTTTAGAGGCCACTTAGTCTGACCAACTCATTTTACATATTGAAGAAACTAAAGACCTGAGAATTTTAGCATTTACCTAAGGTAAATGATATATGGGTAATAGCCAATACAAATGATATTTATAATAAAGTTTTAAATGCCAAATCCAGCACTCATTGTCAAAGAGAGGAGTGACTAAGGTTCCTTAATGCCAAATTCAGTGCTCACTGTCAAAAATAGATTTGAAGAAAAAGGAAACTATTCATGTTGGGAGAAATAAGAATAATAGATGGACAGCTTGAGAGTTAGATTAAGACATGGAAAGTATTAAAAGATGTAAAGTCCTTCAGTACATTGAATAGAGTTTCTCCAAAGAATTTATGGAAGAATATGGAGAATGACATAGAATGAGAAAACAAAAATGAGTCATGATTTGAACCAATGGAAAACACTGAAGAGATCACAAACTCATTACGGTAGTTGTCACATGCCCAAATTGATTAAGATGCAAATTAGTGGGGACAAATATAAAGGCTTACATTTGAATTCAAAAATTCAACTTCACAAGTTCAAAATGGGAGTTCTAAGGCTAAATAATAGGCAATCGGAAAAAAAAAAAAAAGATCTGAAGCTTTTAGGAAACTGTAAAAATGAGTTAATGGCCATAAGACACACACAAGAAGATATGACCAACATACTACAGGCCTTTCATTCTCTAAGACTTTTAATATTGGACTTTTAATTTAATAGACCAATTCAAGTGATGCTAGTCCCAATGGTCTTGTGATAAAAAGAGCCATTTGCATCCAGAGAGAGGACTGTGGGAACTGAGTGTGGATCACAACATAGTATTTTCATTTTTTGTTGGTTTTTGCTCATTTTGTTTTCTTTCTCATTTTTTTCTCTTTGATATGATTTTTCTTGTGCAACATGATAATTGTGGAAATATTTATAGAAGAATTGCACATATATTGGATTACTTGCCATCTAGGGGAGAGGGTGGAGGGAAGGGAGAGAGAGAAAAATTAGAAACCAAAGTTTTGCAAGGATGAATGTTGAAAACTACTTATGCATATGTTTTAAAAATAAAAAAGCTTTAATAAAAAAATAAAATTTAAAAAGTAGGGTTATTTACCTAGAAATTCTCCATATTAGTGAAATCACAAGAATAGTCCAATCCATTCCACTGAATCTTCTACTGAGGCATTTTGCTGGTTATCCTTCACCCTTTCCATGCCTGCCCTTTATACTTTTTGGAAATGTATCCTTGACAAACTTGTGCCACTTTTTTACAAAACACTTTCTTGATCTTCTGTTATAATTTGATATAAATTTTATTCTTTTCTAGTAGAAAAGAAGCTTCCTAAAGGGTGTGATTGTTTTTCCCTATTATCTGTATCTCTTCCTTCTTTCCCTACCTCCCACCCCAGCCTAGAATCTTAAATAGAGTGGGCATTTAACAAATGCTTGTTGAATTGAATAGAATTCTGGCATTTGAGTAACTGCTAGTAATGTGATACAACTTATTTTTAATAAGCTCACAAGTTCCCTCTGTCATTCTGATTCTTCCTAAGTCCTTCAATGACTCATAGCCAAATGGCATCACCAGGATGATTTTGGCATTGAATGGATGGATGGCTTTGGTGGACATTCAAGAGCACAATGATTGTAATAAAATCTTCTATGTCTATTCTTATTGATGAGGAGATAGTCTTAGAGTCCTAGGATTTGGGGAAGTTGGAGTAGGGGATGGGGGATGATGAAGAAAGCATAGTAGGATTCAAAGAGCCCTAGATCTGAACCATAAGGCCTAGGTTTGAATTCCAAATATGCTCCTTCCAATTCAACCTTGGCCAAATGACTTAACCCATCTGGGCTTCAGTTACCTCATCTGTTGAATAAAAACGGTTAGACTAATATCCCAAAGAGGCTATCTACATATGATGATGAATATACAGGAATCATTGAAGACAAATTGCCTAAAACAAGGGATAAGATGATGGAAAAGGTAAAACCTGTAGATTATAATCTATTTGAGGGAAGAATTTTTTTTCAATTTGTCTTTATATCTCCAGTAACTAGTACTATGCTTTAAGGGTCCAGACCTGGAACTGTTTGAATTCTGCTTGTGGAAACTTCTTCCACAGAGGCAAATTGGCAATTTGTCTGTAACTTAGACTCTCAGAGAGTAGCCTAGTGTTCTGAGACCTTAAGTGCCTTGCCCATGGGAAAACAGTTAACATTTAATAGAATTCATTTTCCTGATTCTAAGACTGAGTCCTTACCCACCATGAATAAATGAACAAATGAGTGAAATTTCTAAGCAATGCCATTTTATTTTTCTTGCTTTTCTGTAACATAGCTAATATACAAACATGTTTTGCATAACTTCACATGTGAAATGGGCATCATATTACTTGCCTTTTCAATAGGTGGGGGGGGGGCTGGAGGGAGAAATAATTTGGAATGAAATTTTTTTTTTGCTTTTTTTGCTAAGGCAGTTGGAGTTAAGTAACTTGCCCAGGGTTACACAGCTAGGAAGTATTAAGTGCCTGAGATCAGATTTGAACTCAGGTCTTCCTGATTTCAGGGCTGATGCTCTATCCATTGCACCACTTAGCTGCCTCCAAACACAAAATTTTTAAATTAATATTTAAAAACTGTTTAGATTAAACAAACAAATAATTGCTGGGTGTCAAGCATTATGCAATAAAAAGACAAATGGAAAAGTTAGACAACCCCTGGCCTCAAAGAGATTACATGTAATTGAAGGAGAACACATACATTTGCACTAGACTACACTGCCTAGGCCATGCTCATACATTATAAGTGTTTTTTAAAATGCTTGCAAGTTTATATTGTATGGAGTTGTCTGGGTTGTAATCCGTGGTTTGAGAGTCAGGAAGATCAGATCTCAAATCTTATTTCTGATGCTCACTAGCTCTGTGACCATGGACACATCAAATAATGTCTCTGAGCCTTATTCCTTCATCTGTAAAAATAAAGATTAGCATAGCTGTAATACCTAACTTACAGGATTGTTGTGAGGTTCAGACAAGATGCTTGTATAAGTCACTGCAAATATTAAAACATGTTATAAATGCCAGTTATTATTAGTAATATTTTTATTCTCAAGAACAGCATTGCCTCTAGGACATCACTTCCTCCCTTCACCCATCCACTCAAAGCTCCAGGGCAGAACAACAAAAAAAAGCCATTTCCACATCCCCCACCCCAGGGAATACCACCACCCTCCTTGGCAGCCTCTAGTCAAACAAAGGCTAGAGTGGGCGTCTAGAGAGTATGACTCATGGGCCAGGAAAAGAGGGAAAATGAGGTATAGAGGGGAAGGGATGGAACATTAGTATAATAAGAACCTGGCTGATCACTCCCCCCCTTTCTTATTATTTCAGGATTATTGTAATTTCATGCAAACTGTCCTTTCTCCCAACACTGCTTCTGACAGCCACGACACTTGTTTGGTGCTGGCCCCCAGCAATGCTAATAAACAGCTTCCGGATCATTTTTATTCATTTTGTGCATTTCATTCACAGTACTTCATGTGACTTATGTAGCCCCTGCAGCTCATATTTCTATTTGAATTGCAGGGCAAGTAGTGAGTTTTAACATTCCAACTGCACACACATTCTTCTTTCCCTCCAAATGAAAGATCATTTGAACTTTGAATTGCATTAGCATGACATTTTTCTACTAAATTACCCTGACTGCACTCAACAGCCTGAAAAGAAACAAACCTCTTTTAACTCTATAGGTTATACGAATGAATAAATACTGGAGGTAATACAGGTGGAGAGAAGAGAGGCACCCAGTGGGGCTTGGTATTTTCCCCTGCAGTGAGGAAGCCCATCTGTGATGCTTCCCAGAAAGCCAGGAACAAACCATTCCAAGTTACATCTTAGTTGAAGCATTTAGATAAATAAAGCAAAAAGCCAATGCCCTCTTTGTCTCCAGAAAAAGGTAGGGCAATTTGACCCTCACAGGTAGAATTCAAGTGGGTGCTGCTGATCCCATATCTTGTTATTACTCTAGACCTCCCTTTTAATTTTTCCTTTCTATAAGTTATCAATTTAAACTAAAATCAATACCAGGAACCTCACACTTTACCATTCTAGAATCATTGAGCATGATTCTAGATACAAGGGGTAGGTCTTACTCAAGATCTAAGCTTCAGTTATACTTTGGGCTATCATCTTAGCTCACTGGCAAATCATACTGAAATGTCAGGGTCAGAACAGTAACTTGATCAAGTGCCTTTGGCTGCTCTAAGAAAAAGAATCCAGTAGTCAGAACAGAAATTTCATTTATAGCTTGCCCAGAAAAGACTTAGGGAAGGAAACTAATTATGAAGATGGCAGGTACTGTCAGTGCTTTTTTTCAGTGAAAATATTCAAAGATGTTGCTCCATCTTGCCCAAATTCAAGATATAACTAATGGTTCAGTTACCTTTAGAAAAGAAAAGAAAGAAGTGAGAAGAGTCAGCTTCATTTTGTGTCTGAAGGCAACATAAATAACAGCCCATAGGAAGTATGATTTAAAAAATTTTAAAAGAGACCTTTGGCCCAAAACCAAGCAAAACAAACCCAAATAAGAAAGAAAAGCTCCCTATCATAAACACCAATAGAGCTGAAATTCCTCTAAGGAATTTATGGTGTGTAGAATGGATTGTAACAAGGAGAGACTTCAGGCAAGGACACCTATGAAAAGCTTGCTGCAAAAGAATCCAAGAGGAAAATATTTAGAGTTTGAATTAAGATGATGGCTATGGGCATGATAAAGGGGTTGGGGGAGGAGAAGGGAACAGATTTTTGAGATATTGTAACACTCCAATCAAAGGGATGTTGAGGGGAAGGGAGAAAAAAGAAAAATTCACTCCTAGTGTATTCAGCATGGGTCGCACAACTTAGGCAAGAGGAAAACAAGTATTGAAGATGGTGGAAAGCTTGGCCACTACCCTTGTGAGGAACCCTGAAGGAAAAGGGCATGATTGGAAGCCAGCTCATCAAGCTCCTGTCAGAAAGAACTATAGAAAGCCTCCAAGCTCACCTCTTTGCACATAAACTGGCCCCCATCCATCCTTCTAACTCTTGCCAAACTTAGGAAACTCTTGTGTTTCCTAATGAAATGCAATAATAGATGACATCTTAATATTGGCAAATGAAGACAGAGAATCATAGTATATTAGACCTGGAAAGAACCTTAGAGATTATCCTAGACTAAAGCCCTGATTTTATAGAAAAGGAAACTGATTTCCCAGGAGTGTGTAATCAATGTCACACAAAAAGTAAATGTCAGAACTTGGATTTGGACCCAGATTTGCTGACTCAAACTCTAGAATTCCTTCCACTATACCAGATGACCCTAATATTATTAAATAGTAAATAGCAAGCTAAAGTTCTACTCTGATACCTCATTGTGGCATGGAAATGGTATTGGGTTCACTGAGACTATGCCAGCCGAATGAAATCTCTAGTAGGCTCAAATGTTATAAAGTTTGGCAAAGAAGAAGAAAGAAGAAGAAAGAAGGAGAAGGAGGAGATGAAAGAAGAAGAAGAAAGAAGGAGGAGGAGAAGGAAAAGGAGGAAAAGGAGAAGGAGAAGAAAGAGGAGAAGAGAAGAAAAAAATAGGAGAGGAAAAAGAGAAAGAAGAGAAAAAGAGGAAGGGGAAGGAGAAAGAAGAAAAAAATATATATATAGCATTTCAGGATTTACAAAACACTTTACATTTACATTATTTGATCCTCATAGCTGTCTTTGAGCTAACTATTATTGGCACTATTTTATAACTAAAACTAAGACTGACAGAGATTAAGTGACTTGTCTAAAGTCACTTAGCTAATAAGTATCTGAGACAGAATTTGAAGCCAAATCTTCCTCACTCCAAGTCCAATAATGTTCACTAAGTTATTTTGATTCCCTAGTCTGGCTAGAGGCTATGTCAACTTTTCAAAGGACAGAGAGGCTAATAACCAGCAAAGTAGTTGAACAGATAGCTTCTTTAGCCATGGTAATTCATGAAACGAAGAAAGGTTCAGAGTGCTACTCAGCCCCAGGTAATTCCTTTGTCCTTCCAAAGAGATCAAATAGCAAAGACCAGAATGTGCCAAGCTTCAGCCTTTTTTGATTATCTGTAAACATGAACATAACCACTTACATTCTAACTGTGAGATGCTTGTCCAATGACCTGTAAATTGACATGCTGCTGAAGAACCTGAATCATATTAATATTAATATTCTAATTTTAAATTAAGCTTTACAAAAAGCAAAAGGAAGTCACATATAACTGAAGAATGGCTTATAGGTCTCCTTAGAGAGGAGATTGGATGATTTAGCCAAATTGGTTTTACTTAGTGTCCAAAGACAAGAAAATGACAATTTCATGGAATACTTGTTCATTTTATATTGTACTGCTAATAATCAGCATTTACAAAAAGACCACCACGAAGAAGAATAAATGCATGGAAAAATTTATCAAGGATTCATTTTATGTGCTAAAACTAGGGATACAAGTAAAAAATGAGATAGTAAATGTATTTGAAGTTCATTAATCCCAGAGGATTAAAAAACTGAATATGCATTTTACAGATGAGAAAACTGAGAGACAGGGAGTTTAACTAAATTACCCAAAGTCATACATAAACAGATAACAAGTATCAGAGTCAGTATGTCAACCCAAGTCCTTTTCTCACTTTAAATCTAGCAACAGTAGGAATTCTTCATCCACTCACTGTTTCATGTGTAAATGATTAAGTTGAACTTGCCTGTATTATTCTAGTTGTTATGTAGGAAGTTTGGCAACTATCTGAGACTTGATGCTACAAATACAACTTCTACAAATAGTAGCATCTGGAAAATGTTACCATCTACAGGGAGGTAGCTCTTTTTATTTCAGTTCTGCCCCAGCCATCCTCCATGACAATGACAACATGTCATACTCTTTTATATCTCATACAGTCAGAGGACCTTCAGATCAAGTCACTTGTTACATATTTCAAGGAATCTTGTATAGGAGGTGATGTTGCAAAAGAGCCATTAAGGCAGCATTTTTCCTCTGAATGAATTTTTTTAATGGACAAGTGAGATCACAGTAGGATATTGCATTATATATCTTTCAATTAATTTTGCAATGTAAATAAGGACATGATTTGGTATAGGACATTGTTTGCAAGATCCTGCCTGTTGTTGAAAAAGCACAAACATTGCTCCAAACTTTAAAGGGTAGAGAGTTAATGGGAAATAATGGAGTCTAAAAAATACATGTGAGGGACCTTCAAGTTAGGATGATTTGGATATAAGTATTGACTCTGACATACACTGGCAATGCTACCCAGGTAATCCTTTATGTATTGCAAAATTGTTGCAGACTTATTTTGGTGGAGGGAGTTTCCTCATTTGAAGCTCTCTACATCAATGAGGTCCTTCCCTTCAAATAATAACTAAAGGCTAATAAGTTTGACTCAATTCCTGTCAAGATTCTAGTGTGTACTAACAAAGGATAGTAAGCAAATATATAGAAAAGGAGCTAGCATGGCTTCATTAATAGCAGATCATGCATGCCCTTTGACCCAGCCATCCAAGTACAGGACATATACCATTAGAAGGTCAATGACAGAAATAAATTTCTCATATACAAGATGTCCCAAAAGTTTTTGTACAATTTTATGCTCTTAAATCTGAAAAATGCACCAAGAATTTTGGGACACATAGTATTAAAAAATAGAACAGCACTCTGTGACAGTAGATAGAAATTCTACAACAACAAATTGGAAATAGAGTGGGTACCCACTGATTGGAGAACGGCTGAACAAATTTCAGTATGTGAATGTAATGATACATTATTGTGCTGTAAGACACAACAAATAGGAAGAATTCATTAAAACTAAGGGAAGATGCATAGAGTGATGAGGAGCAAAGAAAGCAAAATCAAAAGAACAATGGGCGCAATGACTACTATGATGCATATAAAAATAATGCTAAGAAACAGCTGAACTCAGGTTAATTGGCAATCAACAATCTTGGTTCTTGAGACCAGAGGATGTAACACTTCCTACTCTCTTAGAAAATTGGGGGACTACAGGTGTGGAAGAGAACATGCTCTCTCAAACTTAGTTGCTTTGTAAGTTAGTTTTACATAAATGTCTTTTCTTTGTTTCAAAGAAATATTCACTGGGAAGGAAGGAATATATTGGGAATAATGATGATGTATAAAACAAATGGCATCTATTTTCAAAGGGGGGAGGACAGCCTGCCTATTCCTTCTTTTTCCTGCTATGGGCATGCCCCCAAAATATATGGAGATTATTCTCCTAAAGTTTTCCTAGAGATCCAGCTAAGTGTCAGAATGGAGATTGTTGGCCTTGGGAATTAAAAAGACATTTCTAATTTAAATCTTGTCCTAGTTATTTATAAGCTTTATGAACCTGAGCAAATAACTTTGCCTCTGGTTGTCTCAGTTTACTCATTTGTAAAATAGGAATAATAGCACCCACCTTCCAGGGTTGTCATGAGAATCAAAAGAGATAATGTATGTCAAATGCTTTGCAAACCTCAAATCACTGTATAAATAACAGTTATCATCATCATCATAATCACTTTAGGTGAGAAAACATACATGGAGATAAATAATTATTAATACCTATTCAAACACTTTTTCTCCCTTAATAATGAGGTCCATGATTTTTTCCCAAGCATTTGGTAACCAATTTCCTTTCAGATATTTGAGAATCATTCTCTTAAAACCCTCAAAACTGTGCTCCTTTCTTCATCACAGATCTCTCTATGTATATGTGGTCTAGTTCTATTCTTTCCATTTTTTTCATTAATGTCACTTCCACCCCATTCCACCTAACACAATAATTACCCTGAAAAATAAATTCTAAAAGTATTCCAGGAATCAAAGTCAAACTCCTTAGCCTGTGTTTAAAAGTCTTAATTCTCTTCCCACCTAGCCTTGTAGATGGTGCAGTAGATAGAACACTGGGCTTCAAGTCAGGAAGATCTCAGCCTTAGATCTTTAGTACCTGAGCAAGTCCTCTTGTTTCTCCCTGCCTCAGTTTCTTCAGCAGTAAAATGAAGATTATGACAATACCTATTTCCCAGGTTGGTTATGAGAATCAAATGAGATATTTGTCATGCACTTGGTCCACAGTAGGTATTTAATAAAGCCTTCCCCCCTTTCTTTCTTTTAGAATATTTGGAAAATAGATTTTCATCTCCAGTATAATAGCAATTCTTTCATTCCCATGATTATTCAAAAGTAACTTCTAGACATTCAGCAATTATATTAATTTCTTTTTTCAAGACTTCTCTTGGCCACATAACTGGAACCCATTGTTGGCAGCTCAATGATGGCTTTCTACTTCCTCTTTTATCTAGGTCACAACTGGCTGTGAAGATACAAAGCAGTTCTAACTAAACCAAGGGACAGCTCACAAGTATGCTGTGGAGAGACATAAGAGAATTGTTTTCATCTTATGCCTCAAGACAATGAGAAACAATCATTTCACGGAAGGCTCGGAACTTACAATATAAAGCCTGAAAACTACTCTGGAATACATGAAAATGTTAAGATAATATATGGGCCATTAACATTTTGTTTGGATCTTCTATTGAAAACTTGTGGAGAAACACAGAAAGAAGTTGTGAATGAACTGTTGTAAGTGTCCACTACTAGGATGTGAAAGGTTCCCACAAACCAATCAGTGGTTTGTTGAAAGCAATAGGCTTTTTTCTTTGGTTTGTTCTGAGGGAAGTGCAAAACAGAAGACCCTATTGCTTAAATAGAAATATTCAGGAGACTGGGAGTCAGGGAAAACAAGAGAAATAGTACTAGCAAATCACAATGAGCCATTCTCACTTCAGCAAGACTTATAAAACTCCAAGCTATCAGAGAGGAGATACTTTTAACCCAAACACCTCTTCACACATGGAACTGAGATTACCAATTCCCAAACAGGATTGAGAACAAAAAAGAATGAAGTATTTCTTCCAAGTTTCCCTAAGAAGTAAGCAGCAGAGCTGGGATTTGAATTAATCAATTCAAATTTTAATTTTTTTAATTTAATTCAGAATGTAATATTCTTTCTGATGAAGTTTTGTCTATTCCGGCTCATTCATTCCCCAACTTCAGCATTTTAAAAAGGATAGGGAGTAGATGCTATCAGCAATGCCTCAGGCATGATGGTTTTTAAGACTGTAGTAAAGAGTCCAAGATAGTCTAAAGCTCCTAGATTTATGCTAATGGATAGCTGGGTCTTGACTGATCCCAGTCAAGATCAGATAAAGTAGATGCTGGATCAGTTCAGGTGTTATGGATGATTTAGGGTCTCAGCTCCTCTAGTATTTTATTTTTAAAAATAAGTAAATAAAGGACCCTACTGATTAGTCTCACATTCTTCCAAGGAAAAGAGTTCCCAGCTAGTGGAAGGAGAAGTTTCAGAAGAGAAGTGGGTCAGAAGCAAGGAGGTGAAATGACTAAAGGATAACCTATTGCACGAAGAAAGACAAGATCAGAAAAATTATAGGTTTGTTCTAGACTATAACAATGTCTGCCTAAAACACCTGGGAAGAAGGTATTGTTATTATTATCTCCTTTATACAGATTAAAAAAAAAAAAAAAAACTGAGGCAGAGTTAAGTAACTTGCTCATTGTCATACAAACTAGTAAAGTGTCTGAAGACAAGATTTTAGGATTTCCTGACTTCAGGCTCAGTGCTCTAACTCCTAACTATCCAGAAGTAGTCCAAGATTTCATGGGGAAAAATTCCTATAGTAAAAAAAAAAAAAAGAAAGAAAGAAAGAAAGAAAAGAAAAAAAAAAATACATACTGAACCAGAAGATTCGGGTTTAAAATCCATCTCTATTATTTACTAGTTGTATGACCTTGAAGAAGATATTTCAGTATCTCTTGGTCTCAATTTTCTCCTCTATATAATAAGAATGTTACTCTAGAACAAGGGTAGATCTGTTAGATAACATAGACTTCTAATCTGGGATTTATGAAGTTATTATTTGTAATAATATTCTGATAATTTTTAACAAAACTGATTTCCTTTGTAATCCCACATGTTTTGTTTTATTTATTTAAGAACATTATTATGAGAAAGGGTCCAAGGCCTCACCAGACTGACTGCCAAATGGTTAGAACTCCTGCAAAGGTCCCTTTCAGCTCTGAGACCTATGATCTTATGAATGCTACAAATGTGGAGTTAAGTAAGGCAAGCTATGGTTTGCATCAGTAGAAAAATACAGACGATGGTTGTACTCCAGGAACTTTGTGTGATCTGGTCACAGACTAATAGCTTTCATGGCCACACTACTCTGGGTTTTCTCTGGCTTTCTCTAGCCCACCCAAGGATGTTCATTATTTTGTTAATCTCATCATCCTCTAGGGCATTTAAGTAGTACAATGGATAGATTGTGATATGTTCCTATGATTCTATGTTTTCACTAGTATTGATACAATGTCAGAATAGAAACTTCTATCTTAAACCAGCAAACCTTTTTACTAGAACCAAGAGTTAGATGCGAATGGAGAGCTCAAAGGATTCCTATTCCAGAGAAGCTGATCCAATAAAACAGCGGTTGGAAGAGATATGTTAAGCAAAAGTTAAGGCTGTTGGAGTTACAATAAAAGTGCCATTGGGCCTGGAGAGCTGGAAGAAACTACACTCAGACCCCATAAGCAAGAATTTCAGGTCTTTGGCTAGTTTTTGGTTGAATGGGAACCAACCCAACCACAAGGGGCCAAAATTGAGCCACGAATGACTTATGAAAAGTATGAATTCCAAAAACTACACACGAAGACACACACACACAACACACACGTATATGTGTGTTGTGTGTGTGTATGTGTGTGTGTATAAAACAGTATGATTTTCATGCCTGAAGTCATGTGGTTTAAAAGGAAGAGATTAGCCATAGAGCAGCAGAAACTAGATAAGGCCATAAAGCCACCTAAAACCAAACAATGGAAATATTCTAGATTTCCAATCCTAAAAGTATGTTACACATACAATAAGAACAACACATAATCATGCTCACAAACTATCTCCATGGGTTGTAAGTGAAGGCAATTTCTGCATAGAAGAAGATAAGAAAGAAGACTAGGGAAAAGTAAAATGTTCAGAAAAACTTGAAAATCCATGCTACAAACAACATTATGAGCTTGAGGATCTTAAAGGAGACATCAAATGATTTCTAAAGCCCTTGCAAGTATAAAATTCTCTGCTCTTAAAATCATACCAATGAAACAACAGAAATGGACCTCACATTCCAGGACTTTTATTCAATTACAGAAAGCTGTCATTTTGAGCCACCTGCACAGTAGTATGCAGAGCATTAAATATAAAAGAATGATAGGTTAACAATTTGTCCCAGGACCATTTCTATCTGAACTCTATCAAATAAAGATGAAAAGAATGAGATGAATAATTACAGTTCTTTCTCTACAATCATCCTTTGTCTCAGCTTGCATGGAAGTAATCCTGAGGTCTCAAAGGTTAAGTCAATATAATAAAACTTCTCAAAGTACTCACCAAGCTGGGAAGGTTTCCAGTAAAATTTCAGTTACAGATGTTGTATTAGAGGACAAGCAGAGTTAATTGTGAAGAGGGTCCACAATCAGAAGTGAATCTCTTGCTGGCTGCTCCTCAATTCTTTTTGGAAGAGAGAGCATGGATGTATATTGGATTAATAGCAATAATAATAACTAACATTTATATATTGCCTACTATTTGCCATCTACTGTTCTAAGTATTTAAATATATATCTCATCTGATTCTCACAATAGTCCTTGGAGTTATTACTATTATTATTTCCAACCAAATATTAGCTATTAGTAGTAGTAGTAGGTATTATTATTACTCTCCACTTTATTGAGGCAACTGAGTTGATTAACTTGCCCAAGACCACAAAAGGTCACAGAGAGCTGGTCTCACAGCCAAGAAGACCTGAGTCAAGTTTTGCTTCTGATCTATACTTGCTACAAGACCCAGGACAGGGTCTTAGCTGTCTAGGCAAAGAAGAGATTGCCCTGATAAATAGAGTTTCTTCATCCAGGTGTTCCTTATACCAAGGAAATCACAGGTGCAGTTTCCATCTCAATTCCTCTAGGTACTTAGGCAAATCAAATCAAATTAACAAGAATGCATTAAGAGTTTATTATGTGGCAGGCACTATAGTAAGTTTTGAGGATACAAACCATGAGGTCTTCAAGGAGCTCCTATCCTAATGGGTGGAGGTAAAACAAACAAACGACAATGTGTGTTCAATTATATCCAGGATGAATTGAAGATAATTTCAAAGGGGAGATATTAGCAAGGAAAGGGAAATGGCTCTTGAGTAAGATATTAGCAGAGGCTTGAAGGAAGCCAAGAGATGGCAGTGAAAAGGGCTAGAGAATTCCAGACACAGGGAATAGCTGATAAAAAGGTATGATGTGAGAGATAGTGTTGGGTTTCAGAACAACACGAAAGCTAGTTTAGGAAAGGCTTCTTGCAGAAGAAGGAACTTGATGAGACTTAGCTATAACTACTGACTCTAAGTACTGTTCAAGACTCAGAGGACCTCAGCTTGAGATAGCCTCAGATTGTGACCATCCATTTCAACTACCATCAAGCTAACAAGGGGAACATCGCAGGGTATTCCCTAAGTCACAGACGCCTTCAAGGCCAGCCTAACTTGGACATGTAATTCTTGAGTTCCTGACAATTCAATTTCAATGAATCAGAATCAGAGAATGAGAGTAGTGGCTCTTATGATTGAGAATCAGGTAGGCTGTTATCACTTCCTACTCTGTAGCCATGGACAGGTCAGTGAGTAAGAGGTGCCTGCCTAGGTAGAACTGTAGGCTTTGCTGATTCCTCAGATGTCTGGAACAACTGTTATCACAAATATCAGAATGTGGGGAAAGGAAGGAACTCAGTGAAGATGTTTCAGTACAGCTAGGGTTCTGCTTTTAAAGCTACGAGCCACCGCCTTAAAGGAGGTAGACAATCCTGCCTTTGAACAGGAGGAAAGGAGCATGTAGCCCTACAAGATTGTAAAAATAGGGAAAGTTTGGAGACCCAACAGGGAAAGAAACAAAGTCAAGGTGGGTTGGTACCAGATCTACAGAGTACCAAAATTAATAGGGAATAAGTTGTTCCAGAGTCTATAATTGATCCAGAAGCATTGACAGGAAACTGACCAATTTTCCTGACACAAGGTGATTTTCCTAAGATTTAGTCCTGTTTTTTTTTTTAAGTGCAGTTGTTTTCAATGTCATCCTCCCCAAGCTGGTATTGATGGGGACAACATGATCATAGGTAACATCCACCAAGTTTCATCCTGACTCATTTGTCCCTGTCAGGCCATGAACCTGTCCACTCTATTTTCCCCAGAAGAATAACAATCTCCTACAGCTAATAAATGGATAGGCTGAGACTTCTATCCTTAAAGTCCAATGTTCTTTTCATTATATCTTAAAAGCATTTCATCAAATATTATCCTTTATGACTATAAAGCAAGGGATTAGAAAATTACTAACTGATCCTAATCTGTCAATTAGGATAGATACTCATCTGCTTTTAAGTACAAACTGGCCTAGAGACAGGGAGATAGCCGAGGACCTCTAGAAATATAAAATTTTATCACATCTATTGATGCATTCCTATTTTCTAATATCCACCTATACAAATACTCTTTCTCTCAGGTTACTCTCTTTCCTAATTTCTCCACACACCTAGATGTGCATGCACACAAGTCAACAAATAAAGTCAACTAGTATTTATTAAGAGCTTGTTATGTGTCAGACCCTGTGCTAAGTACTCAGGATACAAAGACAAAAACAGCCTCTACTCTCAAGAAACTCAGTATCTTGGGGGAAGACAAGAAGCAAATAACTGTGCACACCCACACACAGACACTGGATGGATAGGTAGGTAGATAGATAGACAGTCAGATAGAAACATATATATATATATATATATATATATATATATATATTTTACATATACATATAAATCAGAAAATTTACCATTTACCAACATGTATGTATACCAGAAAAATTAGAGATAAGTAATAGAAAGAAAATACTAAGACAGAATTGAGAAGATTTTACAGAAGGTAGGATTTGAGCTGATACTCAAAGGAAGCCAGAGAAGATAGGAGGTAGAGAAAAGAAGGGAGAGTGTTCCAGGAATAGGGGGGACAGATGGGGAAAATATACTTAGCCAAGAGATGGAGTATCGTATCATATGCATTGTAGGAAGAAGAATAGATCTCATTCTCCCTCTCCTTCTCTCTCTCTCCCTCCTTTTCTCTTTTTCCCTCTCTCCTTCCCTCTCTTCCTCTCCCTCTTCCTCTCTCCCTCTCCCATTCCCTCTCATTCCCTCTCCTTCTCTCTCTCTCCCTCCCTCTCCCTCCCTTCATCCTTTTCTCTCTCCTCCTTTACTTCTTTCTTCTCTCCCTCCCTCCCTCTTTCTGTCTTTTACATGCACACACACAAACATACACATACACATATATACACACAATTCTTAAACTCATTTCTACCTTAATACTTTTTTTTTTCCTCATGTTGTCACCAGCATCCATCTCCTCTGCTCCTCATATTCTAAAGGGAACTAAAGGAATTTATTTAATGATGGCAAGTGGGTGCACTACAAATGTCCAGGAGATGGACAATGAAAACATTTGAAGATATATGGAATGGAATGTGAGAGGAACAGCAGGAAAGCCAGTTATACACACACACACACACACACACACACACACACACACACACACAAACCTGTTTTTATACTTTTTTTCTCATACTCTCACCATCTATTTTCTGTGCTTCTCCTGTTCTAAAGGAACTGAAGGGAATTGTTAAATGATAATGAGTGTGTTCACTACAAATTTATGCTCTCTAAATTCAGTGAGTCCTTCACTGAAGCAAGGAACTCAACTGATTCTCAGTGTCATTATGCACAACAGTTGTTCCAAAACTTCTTTTCTCAAGCCTGCCATGGCACCCTGTCCCCCACATTCTCAGCTTAGGTCATCACCTCTTCTTTTACAGAGAAAATTGAAAGACATTTCCAGAGTTCCCTCTTCTCCCTCTCCTCATCATCTCACATTTTTTCCTCATCTCACAATCCCTTAACATAAGTCCTTTACTATAGTCCTTGATGAATGAGTGGATGGGAACACAATTTTATTAACTCTTTACTCTGTTCCAAGTACTATACTGAGTGTCCTGACAAAAAAAAGAAATCTTTTCTTCATCAAGGCTAACCCTCTACATATATTCTGGTTCCCAGTCTCCTCTTATCTTCATCAGAAAATTGCCCCCTCTATTACCTCCTTTCTCTTTTCAATCTTCTGGAGAACAATAGCATTTTTTAAATGTTTTATATGACTAAGAACCTTTATTCTGGCAGTGTTGTGCTGACAAGATTCATCATCTACCTCAAATAACCCTGGTTAAGTAACTTAGTCTTTCTATTCAGATGTATCATCCTTATGACCACCAGATCTGCTATTTAGTACTTTTCCATTCTGATGTATTGTTCTTGTGACCCAAGATCTGGGGAGTGCTATGATAGTCTAAAACTTGATTGATTAGTTAATATTCACATACCTACCTCAGAATGCTGCTGATTCACTGTGTCTTGTAAGATAAAAGCTTTTTAATCCAAGGCTACGCCCTCAGAAACTAGGGCTGCTACCTTAGTAGCAGTCTTCCTAAGCACCATAATAAATCTCTTTTCTTTTCAGTTTGGCTACTCATTTATTTGACCTCCAATTTGTAGGCTCACTACTGAGCCTACACTCCTAGAAGGATTCCTTGGGATTTTATACATCTAAGTGGTACAGTGGATAGAGCACTGGGCACAGAGGCAAGAAAACTCCAATTTAAATCTGCCTCATGTATGACCCTGGGCAACTCAGAAAGCCTCTATCTGCCTTAGTTTCCTCAACTGTAAAATGTAGATAATAATAGCATTTAGTTGCAAGATTCATTGAAAGAATCAAATGAGACAATATTTCCAAAGTGTTTAGCATGATTCTTGGCAAAAATAGGCACTTAACGAATACTTAGTCCTCTCCCCTTCTCTATCACTGTGACTCAGCTATCTTTTCCCTTAGGTCCAGTTAACTGTTGATTCTTCCCATAATCCCCTTTTTGAAGAAGAGACTAGACCTCACCATTCCCCACCACCATGCCCCAGTGTAGATATCCAAAACTGTTTTTTTATCTCCCTTTTATATGTTGTCTTCACCCATTAGAATGTCAACTCCCTAAAGGAAGAGTTGTTTTTATTTTTACTTGTATTTGTCTCCTCAGTCTTTATTAATTAGATTTAAGTAAGGTGAAGTTGTCAACCTCACTCTTCTTCCAGAATCATCAAAGTTCAGAGGCAATGGCTCAGGATGCAGTGGATCACCTTGGCATCTTTGATGTGTGACTGAGCTCTGAGCACTCCACATCACCTGATCCCAAGCCCTTATGGACCATTGAACAAAATGTTCACATCTGTTTATTCCATCACATGCTTGGGATAGATGCTCCCTAACTCATCAGTAGGTCAGTTGCTCTCAACCTAGTTTGGCAGTCTATAATCAGAGTCACTGCACATGATGTCACTTCTTGGGAGGGACACAGAGGAGAGCTGGATGGTAGGTGGATATTGAAGGTAGATGAGTAGCCCTCATACCAAAGGTACTATGGTCCCCAACCAGTGGCTAGTAACATAGTAGGTGTTTAATAAATGTATTCTCTTGTTAACACAAGTGTCAGTTGCCTCCTGGCTAAGAATTTCCCCAAAACTTCAATTTCTCCCTATTCACAAGTGTCTTTTTTATTGCCTAAATAGGCTTCTATCTCCCCCAATCTAAATAAAAAACCCTCACTAGATCTGACTGTATCATCTCACATTCCTCCTTCCTTTCTCATCTAAACTCTTTGAAAATGTCATCTACATTTGATATTTCTATTCAGTCTTCTCTTCTAAACAATCTGTAATCTGGTTTCTAACTTCATCATTTCAATGAAACTACTCTCTCCAAAGTTATCAGTAATGTCTTAATTACTAATCTAATGATCTTTTTTCTCAATGTTCATCCTTCTTGACCTTTCATGACTACCTTGGAATTGTTGACCACTCTACTACTGCATCATCTATCATCTCTGGGTTTATTCCATTCTTCTCCCCGGTTCTCCTCTTATCTATCTCTTTCTTCTTAGGTTCCTCGGATAAATTTTTGTCTGTTATTCTTTACTTCAGCTTTGTATCTCAGGAATTTCTCCTTGGCTCTCATCTCTTTTCTCTACATTAACTCATGTGATATCCTCATCAGTAAATATGAATTCAATTAAAATTTCTATGGCAATGACTCCCAAACATATAACCAGCTGTACTATCTTTCTCCTGAGCTCCATTCTGACCTAAAACTGCCTACTGGACATTTTGAATAGTATGTATCATAACCATCTCAAACTCAATGTGATTTTTAATCAAAATTCATTTCTTCTTCTAAAACCAATCTCTCTTCTGGATTTCCCTGTTTCTCACTGTCAAGAAAGGCACCCCCAATCTTTCTATTTATCCAAGTTAGCAATACTTTACATCATTCTCAATTTCTCACTCTTACTTATTCCAGATGTCCAATCTTATAGTTTCTATCTTCACAAAATCTCAAGCTTACATCTCCTTTTTTTTAGCTTATGCAATCACTATCCAAGTTCAGGCTGTTCTCATCTTCCATGTGGACTGTTACAATAATCTTCTATTTTGTCTCTTTATTCCAAGTCTATCCATTCCAATTTATCCTCTATATAGCTGCCAAAGTGATTTTCTTAAAGCACAGATCTGATTTGTCACACAAACATACACACACCTGTACATACAGATATATACATATAAATTCTAGTGACTTCCTCTAATCTCTAAGATAAAATACAAACTTTGCCATTTAAATCTTTTTTATAACCTGACACCTTCATACTTTTCTACTTTCAATATATCACTCCAATCAATTGTACTCCCCTACTTGCAACATCATATACTCCATTTCTGCTTGTTAACTGGATTTCTTCAAGATTCAGCTTAAGTACTTTTTCTACAGGAAGCCTTGTCTCTTCCTCTACTCTCTAGCTTCTGTTATCCTCCTTCCCCAAACTATCCTATATATTTTAAGAATATGATAATATAGATATACATAATATTCATATTCCTCCAATATATATAGTCTTTGTACTATCAATTCTTAGCACAATGCTTAGCATTAATGAATGTTTGTTGACTATTGCTGTTCGTTTTTTCAATTATTTACTGAGACTTGAATTTATGCAAAAGTCCTCTAAATACTATGGAGAATACAAAACAATATATGACATGCACCAAGTCTTTAAAATCTCTTCTAAAATGTTGCCACTCCTCATTCCTTACCATTCAACCAAATCCCACCCATCTTTCCAGGATCAATATTTATCACACATCTTATAGCAAACCTTTCCAAAATATCTTAGCCAATATTAATGTCTGCTTTCCTTAACATCCGCAATAATCACACACAAATACACACATACAACATAAGACACTATTTTCAGGTACCTAAGTTTAAAATGTTAGAATCATTGACTCTTCATTTTTTTTCTTTCCCTTCCTATATCCAAAAAATTACCAAGTCCTTGATTCTACTACCTTGAAATTAATTGCATGCATTCTCTTTTTTTTTTTCCATTGCCATAACCAAACTAGTTCAGGCACTCATCACTTCTCAACTGGGCTATTGAAACTATTTCCTAGCTAAATTCCCTATCTAAACTTTTCCCTCTCCAACCTACTTTCCACACAGCTCAAACTGATATTCCTAAAACACAGATTTAACTGTTACTCCTCTCTCATAAGGCTCCAGTGATTCCCTGTTTCCTCAAGGATAAAATACCAACTCCTCATCCAATTATTTTAAGTTCTTTGCAATAAGAATACACCCTGCCTTTCCAATTATCTTCACTCTCTTTTTATTAAAGACAATCTGACCTATGTTTATTATTCCTGATTCATGATGTTTGGAGAAAGGAAGGGAAAGTGTCACATGTATACCTATGTATATGTGTATGTGTAGAAAGATGGATGGATAGATAGATGACAAAGAGATGATAGATAGACAGAAAGGTAGAAAGACAGAGAGAGACAGAGATAGAAAGATGTTAGAATTCTTACAAGGTGCTAAGTCACTGGAATGGATAGAGACAATAATTATCTAATTTAGCATGGTTCAGTATGATTGATCTGATCCTACAAGGAGATGTTATGGGCCAGAACTTGAAACAAGGTACTGAGTGGAATTGAAGAAACAATGGTTAAATCTAGTTTAGCATTGATTTAATCCTACAACAAATAATGGTTTCCTAGTGATGAAATGATTGGTGTGTACTCAGTATGCAGAATATAAGCAAGAAGCTCTCAGGGCCAAGCCCACAGAAACCCACAAGCCCCTCTCTGGGAGGAGGAGTCAAGAGTCATTCCAACTTCCACCTTTATGCTGACTGAGGATTTCAGGAGGATTTCGGGAGATTCAGAGTCAGGATTCAGTTAAGGACATTCACAAATCGGTCAGAAGGAAGACAGAGAAGTGGTGGCAGGCTGTCCTCTGGAGAACACTGAAACCAAGATCCAGAAGGCCTCCAGAGAACTAGCCGAGCCCCAAGTGAAGGAGATAAGATTTGGAAAGAGACAATAAAGGATCTGGATTTTAACTCCTGGCTGCATTTGGGATTATTGAACTGAACTGAAACTAAGGTAAGGCTTCCTCCAGAAGCTCCCCAAGAAGCCTGCTCCCAGAGAACGATTACAATTTAGAGAATAGAACATTACAGAAAGATAGATAGATAGATAGATAGATAGATAGATAGATAGATAGATAGATAGATAGATAGATAGATAGATAGATAGTCTGCCTCCCATACCTGGAATGTCTTTTCTCTCACCACTGCCTATTAGAATTTCTAACTTCCTTTATGCTCTCTTACACAAAATCTTTCCTGATTCCCTTCTCAGTTATTAGGCAACTGTCTCCAACTTTTATTTGTAGTTAGTTTGTATATATTCTGTATTCATTAATATGTGTTCTTACTGTCTCCAAATCACTCCCTCTACCTCTACCCATCCCCAAATAGAATGTAAGTTTCTTGAGAATAGGTGTTGTTTTGGGGTTTTGACTTTGCATTTCTAGCTCTTAGCATACTACCTGATACCGAATAGATACTTAATAAATGCTTCTTGAATGAATGAATGAATGAATGAAAGTGCTCAATGATAAAGTGAAGACTTATCCCCAAAAGCTTTTAAGCTCTAAGTTCTATCAGGCTAATAGATGCAATATATATTTCCCATACATTCCTTACAGCACAGAGCACATATGAGTGTGCTGTAAATTCTCAATAACTAATTAATGCCTTGATTTAAACCCCTCTAGGCCAACCAACTTCCTCTCCCCTGTTCCCCAGTGTCCTTGCGATCGTAAAGAGGTCTCTTCCTGTCTAGAACTTTTCTACACATCCTCTGCCAAACATTTTCAGACTCCCTAATTGTATACCCCCGGGATAGTCAGAAAGGAAGCCAGCCCCAAAGCCTTCACATCTCAAACTTTTCTATTCCATCTGGGCTTGTTTTCCCATTGCCAAGGCCCAGCCTTCCTCTGTGTTACCTCATTCAGGGATCAATCTAGCCTGAAAGGCAGCAGCTCACCCAGAACTGCTCTGGCCTACTATGCCATATCTGCCTTCCAGTTGGCAGGGACTCCTTCACCCTCTCTGCCCTTATCTGTCTCCTCCAAGTAAAGCAGGTGGCAGGAACCTGGCCCTGGGGAAAGCACATGTAGAGCCCAGTCACCCCATCTTGCCAGGAAGCCCCAGGTGGTTTTCCCAATAGGCACATTGAAAAGAGACAGACATAAACAACTATAGAATTACAGGGTCCTTGAGCTCACCAAAGGTCCTGAAGTCAGAATAAGAGTCTATTTCCAATCCTAACTTAAATCAAGGGTTCTTATTCTTATATAAAAACATTTAGTACTAGGAGTGGTACAACCTTTCTTCAAAACAGCCTCAGTCCAAAATACATTAGAGCTATTCTTCCATCTAAAACACAAATTATAGTTGGAAATAAGGATTCTTTTAAGAAGAATGAGAAAGAGTGAAGACAAGATTACTAATGACAGATCCAGGAAATGCTTCATCAGGACATTTGACAAAGATTCCCATGTTATCCTTTTATACAAGGTGGAGAGATGTGGGCTAGATCATTATATTGTTTGGGATATTTAAAAATGTTTATAGAAGACATAGAGACTAATGGATTAATGTCAATGTACAGTAAAGCTTTTTTATCAATGACTTTAATGAAGACATAAATGGCATTTGAAATTTTGAAATTGAATTTGAAAGATTGGAGGGAAAGAAAACTAGAGAAAAATAAATGTCCCAATTTTCAAAATAAAAGGGGGGATCTTGGGAGATGGGGGAGATCACAATCTGCAAAGTATAAGCCAGTGAGTTTGACTTGAATTTCTAAGGAAATCTCTAAAATAAGTTTTTAAAGAGATGGTGAATAACTAGAAAGAAAACAATGGTTGTAAAGAGTAAGCATAACTTCATTAAGAATGGATAGGGCCTGTTCCTTTTTTAAAAGGATTATTCAACTAGAATATGAGGAGAATACTATGAATATATTTTTTGTTGGCTTGCTTTTTTCTTTCTTATTTTTTTTTCCTTTTTGATCTGATTTTTCTTGCACAGCATGATAATTGTAGAAATATGTATAGAAGAATTATACAAGTTGATTTGCCCAGGATCACACATTTGCTACAGTATGTCTGAAGTCAGATGGAAGGACTTTAAGTTTATACTATCTGAGGATCAATTGAAGTAAATATAGAAATTTAGCCAGAAGGAGAAATTTAAGTATTTGAAATATTATCATAAGGAGGAAATATAAGACTCCTTTTTCTTTGGCCCCAGATGGCATAACCTCCAATATCTGAGAAAATGTTCTAACAATTAGAATTATCCACAGCTGGAATAAGCTTCCTGAAGGCCAAGGACAGAGCTTTGAAACTATGTTAGGAGATGGCATATGCATGATGATCAGGCAAAGACCGAGCAAGAGTGGTTAGACAGAAAGGAAAAGGACTCAATGGGACCAAAGACATGAACATTTAAGAGAAGAGAATGATCAGTGATATAGAGAAGTTAAGAAAAATGAGACTGATGAAAGAGCATCAGTTTTGGAAATCAGAGATCTTTGGTAACTTTGCAGAGATCAGTTTCACTTGTATGGTGAGATTAGGAGATAATTCATGAAGAAATGAGAAGAGACAGAAGAGAAGATGTGGAGAAAACAAATGTAGACTCTTTTTTCTGAAAAAAAAAAAAAAGTTGAGAAAGATCTCTACCTTTCTGGTCTTCTTGTGTTCTACGCATCTCCAGTCACACTGGGATCACCTACTTGCCATTCCACAACATAATACTCCATCTCTTTATTGTTTTCACTGGCTATGCCTGAATGTAATCCCTCCCACCATCCAACTCTTAGAACTTCTGGCATCCTTTAAAAATAATAATAATAATAATAGCTTTTTATTTTCAAAATACTTGCAAAGATAGTTTTCAACATTTATCCTTGCAAAACTTTATATTCCAATATAGGTTAAATATGAGCAGTTCTTCTAAACATACCTCCACATTTATCATGCTGCACAAGAAAAATCAGATCAAAAAGGAAAAAAGTAAGAAAACAACCACAAAAAAGGTAAAAATATTATGTTGTGATCTACATTCAGTCCCCATTGTTCTCTTTCTGGATGCAGACAGCTCTCTCCAACAAAAATCTATTGGAATTGTCTCGAATCATCTCATTGTTGAAAAGAGCTAAGTCCATCACAGTTGATCATCATATAATCTTGTTGTTGCTGTGCACTGTGTTGTCTTGGTTCTACTCACTTCACTTAGCATTTCTAATGAGATCCTAAGCTACATTAATGGAAGCATAATATCCAGAACAAAGAAGGTGGTAATCCAGGAATGTGTGGCAAATGTTTAATAACTAGCTCTCCAGAATACACAAACACACATACACACACTATATACTTTTAAGTTTAATCTGCATTATTAATTCTCTATCAATCTGAATCATATATTCTCTATCATTTTCTTCAGCCTAGACAATCAACAAAATAATAAATAGTACCCCAATATGTAGTATTGGCTTTCCCAAGAATGTAAATGCTCACATTATAACAATTGGCTTTCATGAACAGTTTTGAACTAGCTCCAGTACACTGTAAGTCCCACTTTCTTTGCCTTAATCAGATATTTGAAGTATTGGATTAAGTTCTGAATGCCACATCATAAATAGGACATTAACAAAATGGATTATAGAAAAAGAAGAGAAACCCAAATGGTAAGGGAACTGGACACTTTTCTATGTAATGATCAATTAAAGAAACTAGGGATGTTTACTCTGGAGAAAGTGACATTTAGAGGAGCCATAGTAGCTGTCTTCACATATTTGGAGTGCCATCTTTTATGGGAAAAGAATTCAACTTGTAATACTTGACCCAAGAAGGAAAACTATGGGAAAAGAGGAGGAGTTGTAGAGTAGATTTGATAAAGGAAGATTTCTAAACATTTAAAGCTGCCTGAAATTGTAAGTTCCTTACTGAGAAATATTGAGTATCCCGCTATTAGAGAGAAATTCAAGTACAGTTACCCCTCCCACATTGCATAGCCCCCATGATCTAGAAAATTCACACAATTTTTAAACTCTTCTTTCATACCAAAAAAAGAAGTCTGAATTATGAAATTAAAAAAATAAAATATGTCAGTATTACATAATATATATAGTTTATATTATACTATATGTATTTTAATATATGTATACATATATTTTGTGCATTTCTGAGTTTCTAAACTTTTTCTATGTCATCTTTCTGTGTCACCTTTGCATGTCATCTTTGACTTCTGCAAAACTCACACAAAAAAAATCACCATTTAATTTCTTAAGTTGAACCATGATATGGAAGAGATAACTACAGAATATGAGTGGTCACTTACTACTAATGTTATTCAAGAATGAATTAGGAAACAATCTCTGAGCCTCTTTATACCTTTGAAATTCTATGGTTTCTGTAGCAGCATTGATAGAAAAACTGAAAACAAGAAAGAGTATCAAGAGAACTTTGTCTTTAGAGTTTAGAGAAGTGATAAAAGATTAGCAACCTGTTCTTTCCTGAGGAGATGAAAATGATAGAACACTAGAGTTAGAAGAGACTTCCTAGATCATCTGGAGCAATATCCCTAATGACTGGTCTTCTAGACTTCTTGAAGAGTATAGGAAATCTACTAACTTACAAAACATTCAATGTTTATGAAGTTTTATTTCAAATGTACATATTGACTATAGTAATGAAAAAAAGACACACATTTACAAGACTTTAGAATTTAGGTCAATGCAACAATTAATCATGACTCAAGAAGACTGATAATGAAGCATGATGCCCACGTCTAGGCAGAGAGGTAATGGACTAGAGATAGAGAATGAGACTTGCATTTTTTTAGTCATGACTAATGTTCTGATTTGTTTTTCTTGACTCTACTTAGAAGTAAAGGCTTCTTTTTGGGAAGAACTAAGGCACATATTAATGACTAGTGATTGTGATTTAAAAAGAGAAATGGTATCCATGAGAGTTATAAAAATACATAGGATAAAAAGTTCAGAAGTGGGATCAGATAAGCAAGGTAGTCATGCTACTACCATGTTAAATATTTTTAAAATATTTAAAATATGCATAACAACATTTTTTTTCTATATGTATTAAAATGTTCAACTAAAGGCAGAACCAAGATAATGGAAATTCAGGAAAAAGTATGTCCAGGCTCCCACTCACAGCTACTCCACAGAGTTCTAGAAAATGTACTACATTAAGTCCTGATTGAAAAATTTAAAACAAAATCTGAGTCATTTTTTCCATTCCAGGTCTGGAAAGGAGACAAAGAGAAAGGTTTGAAGATACTAGAGTATGAGTGTAGCCAGAAACAGCTCCATAGAGCATTCTAATACAGAGGAATTGTATACAAAAGTCCCAAACCCAGGCTAATATTGTACAAGTTCAGAAACTGGTACCATGTGGCAGCCCTTTTACTCACTATCCAGTTCTGGATTATAAATTGAGAAGAAATTTAAAGGAAACCTGAACCTAGAGGTGGCATTCTAGGGTAAGGAAGAATGTTCATGGACTCTAGATTATGTAATGAGCAAGGAACAAGTTCAGAAACAATCAGGCACATGATGGTTCTGACTGCTGGAATGGAGTGAGATCTTATTTTCAGTTGTTAGCTCAGTTTGAAGAGTACAAAGGAATAACTAGGGCAGCAATCTCAGACCAAAGTAGAGCCTAACATTCTATCACAGTGACCCAAAAATCCAGCTTGTTGATAATAGCTGAGTCCAGCACCAATCTACTGGAACATTATTCAGGGCAAGTCCACAGGTATGGTGCTCAGAATTAAACCCACATCAGGAACTTTGACCTATATTAGATCACTCTGAGAACAATAAAACCTTTTAGGGCCCTGACATACTGGAATAACACAACCTTCAATATCCCAAGATAGAAGCAGAAAGTCCTAGGAAGATACAAATTCAGACCAAATATACCACAGCACAAAGTCTGGCTCTAACACAGAGTCTTAAATTATGAAGTAGGCTGGAAGAATAAGCAAACAAAAAAAGGCATCTTGCCATGAAAAGCTATTATGGTGACAGGAATGCTAAAGACACAAATCCAGAAGCAAAGAATAACTCCAAAACATGTACAAGCAAAACCTCAGAGGAAAACATATCTTTGGCAAAAATTTAACTAGAATTCCTAGAAGAGATGAAGCAAGAGGTTTTTTAAAAGGATGTTAAAATGTTTTGCAAACCAAATGAGGGCACTGGAGAAAAATATACAAAAGAAAAGAGAACTCTGGAATAAAGAATTGGAAAGGAAATTAATTGTTTGGTCCAAGAGGTACAAAAGTTTATGCAAGCAATAAACTCCCTGAAAATTAAAAAGGACCAAGTAGAAAATAATAACTTTATGTGACAGGAAATGTTAAAAAAAAATCAAATGACTGAAAATAGAAGAAAACACAAATTATCTTTTAGCAAAAACAATTGAATAAGAAAACAGATTGAGAAGAGATATTTAAGAATCACTGAACTGACTACCTGAAAGCTATAACAACAACAAAAACAAAAACAAAATAAAACAACAAAAAGGCTAGACATCATATTTCAAGAAATCACAAAAGGAAATCACCCGGATCTCTTAAAACTAGAAGGAACAGTGGGAACTAAAAGAATCCACTAGAGCTCTCAGAAACACTACAGTCAAAATCCAGTTTTTAGCTCTAAAAAGTAAAAAATAAATAAATAAATAAATAAAATAAAAAAATACTACCAGAATCCAGGAAGGAAAAAAAAAAAAAAGAATTCAAATACTAAGGAACTACAGCCAGGATCACACAGGTTTACTCTAAGGAGCAGAGAACTTAGAATACAATATTCCCAAAGACAAAGAATGTAGGATGAAAAATAAAAATAACTTGTGCAGAAAAATTAAGAGAAATTCCTTTGAGGAGTTAAAAGTGGACTTTTAATCAAATATATGACTCTCAAGCATTCCTGATGAAAAAATTAGATCTGGGATGAAACTTCATAGTGCGAACACAGGAGTCAAGAGAAAAATTAAAAAGGTAAACATAAGCAAACAATCATAAAAGAATAACCAAGGATAAATGGTTTACATTCTAATATGGGATATCTCTTCAGAACCCTACCATTTTCAGCGATCATAGAGAGAATCTAATTAGGTGGAAGTTCTGAGAATGTTTCTTTATATCATAATAATCTTTTTTTTTAAAGAATGGAAAGGGAGGGGAAGATGATATATTGAAGAGGAAGAGGAAAGGAAAGAGAAAATAATTTCATAATTGGGATGCAAAAATAGATATCTCTTCATACAAAGAGGAAAGGCTTGGAGGAACAGACAACACTTAAAACTCACCATCATCTGAACAAAAGAGAAAATGATACACTCCCACTCAGATGAGTAGAAAAATACATTCTACTTAATAGGAAAGCATGAAGAAAAGGAGAAAGGGGGAAATGGGTTTAAGAGGGAGGGTAGATTAAGGAAAGGATGAATCCTAAGTGAAACAAACCTTAAAGATGTATAAAAATATACATAGCAGCTGTTTTGTGATGGCAAAAAATTAAAGGATGCCCATCATTTAGGGAATTACTTATTGTGCTTCAAAAAAATGATTAAACTTGGAAAAGCATGTATGAACTTTTGCAATGAAGTGAGCTGAACTTGCATAATTTATATGATAACAAGACCATAAAGACAAACAACTGTAGAAGTCTTAAGAGCATAAGTTGACTCAATGATCAAATTCCAGAGGTCTGATGATGAAATGTGTTAGGTATCTCCTGATAGAGAAGGAAAGACTCAGTCAGAATACAAAGTGAGATATATTTTAGACATCTCCAAGGCATGTTGCTTGACTATACAGATTTGTAACAAGGATTTTAATTTTCCTTCTTTTTCAGTAAGACATTTAAGGAAGATGGAAGAGAGAGGGAAGATTTTCATTTATGTTTTTAAAAAATATAGCTTAATTTTGTAATTTTCAAATACATTGATGTTTAAGGTAAAAAAATTTTAAGAGTATTATATATGTGTGTGCATATATATATATATATATATATATATATATACACACATATATCTATGTGTATATGTAGAGAAAGAGACAGGCAGAAAGAGAGAGAGAGAGAGAGAGAGAGAGAGAGAGAGAGAGAGAGAGAGAGAGAGAGAGAGAGAGAGAGAAAGAGAGAGAGAGAGAGAGTTGTAACAATTAAGATAGGATATGAACAGATGAAGAAATTGAAACTATTTCTAGTCATATGAAAAGGTGCTCTAAATCACTATTGATCAGAGAAATACAAATTAAGACAACCACTACACACCTATCAGACTGGCTAAAAATGACAGGAAAAGATAATGACAAATGTTGGAGGGGATGTGGGAAAACTGGGACACTAATGCAAATTGTTGCATTGTTGCAATGCAATGCATTGTTGGTGGGATTGTAAATGAATCCAACCATTCTGGAGAGCAATTTGGAACTAAGCTCAAAGAGTTATCAAACTGTGCATACCCTTTGACCCAGCAGTGCTACTACTGGGCTTATATCCCAAAGAGATATTAAAGAAGGGAAAGGGACCTGTTTGTGCAAGAACGTTTGTGGCCGCCCTTTTTGTAGTGACTAGAAACAGGAAATTGAATGGATGCCCATCAATTGGAGAATGGCTGAATAAATTGTGATATATGAATGTTATGGAATAGTATTGTTCTGTAAGAAATGACCAGCAGGACGATTTCAGAAAGGCCTGGAGAGACTTTCTTGAGTGAAATGAGCAGGACCAGGAGATCATTATACACTTCAACAATAATACTATATGATGATCAATTCTGATGGATGTGGCCCTCTTCAAAACTGAGATGAACCAAATCAGTTCCAATTGTTCAGTGATGAAGAGAGCCATTTACACCCAGAGAGAGAACTGTAGGAACTGAGTCTGGACCACAACATAGCATTTTCACTCTTTTTGTTGTCTTTTACTTGCATTTTATTTTGCTTCTCTTTTTTTCTTGTTCAGCACAATAATTATATAAATATGTATACATATGTTGAATTAAAAAATAATTAAGACCTTTTTTAGAGTGAATCAAAAACTTGCCTGTCTTTATTTCCCTTCATTAGTCCTAATTCTGGCTTATGGAGCCAAGAAAAATAAGGTTGCTTCCTCTTCCATATGATAGGTCCTCAAATATTTGAAGGCAGCTATAGCATGTTTTGCCTAAGCCTTCTCTTATCCATATGACATCACTTCATTTGCCTGCAAAGCTGCTAAAACCTAAAATTCAATTTACATGTAAATTGAATAAGAGAGACAAATTTCCAAATAAAATTTTTAAAACAGCATTCAGGTTCACACCTCTATATACATATATATATATATGAATATACACAAGACACTTTCTTTGTAACATTTTTCTCAGCTAATATCATTCTGTACAAAGTTCATATACACATGCAGCAAATTGGCCCAGCTACCCTTCACCCCTACCTGAAAAACAGAAAATTATAGGATCCTAGATGTAAAGCTAGAAGGGACCTTTAAAATCATCTAGTCCAACCCATTTATTTTGCAGATGAGAAAACTAAGGGAGATTAAGTAATTAGTCCAAGGTCATACAGATAAGTATCAGAAATAGGACAGGAGTTCAGGTTTTCTTAAGTCCCCAAGTAGTATTTTTCCCAGATATTTTCAAAGTCAACTGAAATCCAATTCAATTCAAGTGAATAAACATTAAGTGTCATCTATTTGCTAGATAATGCACAAAAACAAAAATGGAACCATACTTTTTCATAGTACTTGTTTAAGATGCATTAAAAGTGATATCAATGTGAAATTACTGATATTTATAATAAACATAATAAAACATGCAAACTATGAATCTATTATATGGTACTTGGAAAGACTCAGATTTGGGGAATTTGACCCTGGCTGCAGCTAAGGGAGATAAAAGTAAATTTTTCCAAATAGAAAACAATTCTGTTTTTTCCTTCTTTCTACCTCATCAAAGCCAACTGTGATGCTTTTGAATAGCCCTACACATGGCTTCACATTTGGACAACTGATCTCCTATATGTGAATTCTCTCCTTTATACCTACAGACCATGACATGGTTATGTTCATGTTGTTCAACAACAGGCTAATAACCAGACTTAGCCTGGAGTGCTGGCTAATATTCAATGTCAACCGTAACAAGAAAACCTTTCCCTTTTTCAGTGGCAAAAGCTTTTATTTACCCGCACAATTAGCAAAAACATAATCATTAAGTCAAAATGGTCATTCTTCTGGTATTTTCATTTAGACTTCCCATTAACCAATTCCTTGGGCTAATATTAAATGACAAAGCTGCTATGGAACATTATGGAATAGAAACACAAATACTCTATGAGCCAAGATATAGACTTCACATTGATTTTCAATGCTCCTGCCCACTTCTCATCCTACAACACAGACAAGTTTTCAGGTCAGCTCTCATTGGATTTCCCGATGACCAACCATGCATTTTCCATATTTAAAAAAAAGTGGGCCAAGTACATGGCAAAGCAGATAGAGCACTAGGCCTGGAGTCAGGAAGACCTGAGTTCAAATGTGACCTCAGACACTTAACACTTATTAGCTGTGTTACCCTGGGAAAATTAATTTATAAGAAAAAGCAAAGCAAAGGAAGGAAGGAAGAGAGAGAGAGAGAGAGAGAAGCAGGAAAGGAGGAAGAGGAAAAAGAAAGAAGGGAAAGAGGGAGGGAGAAAAGAAAGAAGGAAAGAAGGAAAAAGAAAGAAAAATGAAGGAAGGGAAAGAGGAAGAAGGAAGAAAAAGAAAAAAATATTATATTTGTCAGTTTACAGACTGTCAAAAGTTCATAAAAATATGGTAGGTTTGCCTATCTAAACTCATACTGTACATACATATTAAACAAGGTTAAGAATATATTGATAATCTGGGTAAGAAGGAACCTACCTCCTGTTATGGATGAGAGGTATTAGCCTGGGTGGAATCCTGACCCTGGCCATTGAATACTCCAGAATGTGACTTCTGACACTGAATTCAGACGGCAACCCTTCGTAAAAATGTGAAGTAGACTATCTTTGGGATACCTCCCTCGTTTGAATTTGGTGATCCCTTTCAGTTCCTTTTGTTTCTTATCACCATTTCATCCCTACTCAGTGCTACTATGCTGCTCTATTACTCCTGTCACAGACAAAAGATTTCTGAAAAATAATAGATTTCATTTCTTCCAGAGAGATTTGTACTTTCAAAGATTAAAAAGATAGGCAGGGCTTAACCTCAAAGGGCGGGTTTTCTAGTGCTGTAATACCTGAGCACGAGAGATATTTGAGAGTTAAGAACACCTTTCTCTCTCTTTCTGAGGAACCATGTAATCTCTTACTGAGAGAAGACAGGCGCAGATGGCTGGTTCAAAATGAAATGCTCTCTTCTCACCCCAAAGTCTCTCAATGCCCAGTCTCCATGCCAGCCTCTCCCTCTCCCTCAGTCCACCCCCACTGGCATCTCCCACCTGGCCAAATGGCCCACTTCCTGGACACTATTCTTTCAGGCCCAGGTGCATGCTCTTTGGACATCACAGATGATTTAGGTCGGCCTCAGAGAGCTGCTACACTAATTGGCCTGGGCAGTGCACCACCTGTGGCCCAAGCCTGTTCCATTTATTTCCCCCCACTTCTGAACCTGTCATTTTCAAGACAGGTTCCAAATAACCTACAGAGCATAATGGAGAGGACCTTGGGGAAGGTGGGGAGAGATTTTTTACTTTCCCCCTTCCCAAAGCTATCTCCCAATTCTCATCTCCTATAGTTTCTTGAACTCTAAATGGGGCCTTGCTTGGGATAGATCCATCCTTCCCACCCGCATCCCCACTCCCCTGTCTATTCCATATACCTCTTTCTTCTGCATTTATAATAATTTCCATCTGAAAAGGGAATTTTTTTTAAACCCAACAACTCCCTAGTTGGAAACACTGTGGATTGTAACTATAGTGATGCATCAATCACATCTCAGTAATTGCACAGCACAAGGTTTCCTGTTAGGGCCGAGCTACCTGCCAGAAAATGGCAGCAATCAGGCTATTGGCAGCAGACAATCAGGCATCATTTGTAATTCTTTATAGCTGCATGTTTCTCCCTTCCCAGGAATTGGATGCTAATCAATCCGTTGTCGTGGCAACCCAGGATCTGCACAGCTATCAATACGGGGAGGAAAAGGAAAAATGTTGGAGGAGTTGAATGCTTCGGTCTGGGAGGAGGAGGTGCCAGGTGAGCCAGCTCAGTGCCAGTACTCAAAAGGCAACAAAGAATAGGAGCCCTAATACCTGGAAGGGAAGCAGCAGGGAGTCAGTGGCCCTTTAATTGATGTGCCTAAAGAAGAGCTATGGTCCTAGCTGCACTGCAGGAGGAGTGCTAAGGATTCTGTGGATTTGGTCATCTTACTGACTCTCAGCACTAGCATGCCTTTCCTGGGATTACACAGCCCACAGAAAACTTTTGATTTATCCTTGTGTACATTCAATTCTATTTAACAAGCATTTATTAAACACTTATTTGGTAGATTCTGGAAATACAAGGGCAAACATGAAAAGAGCATCTGCCCACAAGGAGCTTACAATCTGTGAAGGTAGAGTGTGGGACTTGCACACAAATAGGAAAATACAAAATAAAAGTCAAAGCAATGTATTTGGAGAGGGAAGAGATAAATCAATGGATTCAAAAAGCACTCGAGTAAAGGGTGGCATGTGAGTTAAACCATGAATGGAGCTGAGGAGTTCAAGAGAAAAGGGGAGTTTCAGGCATGGAGGATCATTTGCTCCAAGACATGAATGGGAACGGTGGAATGTCTTTCACGAGCAACAGCAAGTCATTGAAAGTCCACTATGTTCTCAAGGAGTTCAGTGAAAATTTAAGTTATGGACTATGAATAAAGCACAATGTCTGGGCTGTGTAAACTTTTAAGAAATTTTTGCTAAATTGAATTGAACAGAACTGAATTAACAACTGAAGAGAATATAATGGAATAGAATTGAATTGAAATTAAAAGAAGTTAAAGTGATCTCCCAGAGTTTTCAGTGTGGGCAAGGAGACACAACAATGTATATGATATTTTACTGTGATCACTATCTCTTCATCATCTTCTAGATAAGTCACTATAAAAGTTTGGAAAAGAAAGGATTTATTCTCAGTGAGGATGGCCAAGGAAAGAGAGAAGGAGATGGAATTTATGCTGAGACTTGATGAAAAAGCAGCAATGTGAAAGTCAGAGTTGTAGGGAGGGTGAATAAAATAAATATGTATGTATATATGTATCTTATTATATCCTCACAGTATAATAAAAGCTGAGAAATGGAAATGAGGACAAAGAATATATTAGGCTGGCTAACTCAGCGACTACCAGAAGAATACTAAAGATAATGCTAAATTGTTGTTTGTCCATCATTCTCACAGAGGACCATGACATCAGGGAGGTAATGCCATGACCTTCAAGTGAATTGAATTTAAGTGAGGAAGGGCTGTGCAAAATCACCTGCTCACTTTCCCCTCCAGAAATATCTGGATCCAGTAGCTACATATGGATCAAGATGCCTGGAGATGGCCCTGGCTGAAATGGCTCTTTTAAACTAGTCTTCAACAGGTACATTAGATGAGTTTGGGGATTCCAGGCAGATAATCCAAGGATAACCCCAGCAAACCCATTTGCATTTGGCTTTGTAGTAGAGACTTGTAAAACAAAGCACATTCATTAGAATATGAGCTGTTTGAGAAACTGGGGGTTTTGCCTCTTTTTGCATCCTCATCCTTAGCACAGCAGCTGGTACATAGTAGGTGCTAATATTGAGTTATTGATATTGATTGAAGTCCCAATTTCTGGTTGTTCTATCAACAAATTAGTCTGCCCCATATCTATACAAAGTACCAAGTAGATGACCTTTTAATTGAGAATCTGTTACGGCTCATACCATCATAATGGCTCATTGTAGTCCCTAACCTTTCATACCCAACCCGTTCTATCAGGTCCTGAACTAGGTAAAATAAAACCCACAAAAGTATTTAACTCCCTTTTCTATCAGCCTGATAGTATCTGCTCTCTAAAACAGCAGTAAGATTTTTTTTTAAACCTGAAAAGTTACTGCAACATTAAAAAGGAGTGACACAGGGCAGCTAGGTGGTACAGTAGATAGATCACCAGCCCTGAAGTTAGGAAGACCTGAGTTCAAATGTGATCTCAGACATTTAATACTTCCTACCTGTGTGACCTTGGGCAAGTCACTTAACCCCAATTGAAATTAATTGACCAAAGTACCCTAATTAAACTAATTGCCTACTTGAACCATATGTTTAACCCCAAGAACTTCCTGGTCTCCTAATCAGTGTACATATATATGCAATTAGTTGCCCAAATATAAGTATATATACACATATATGCATACATTAATTTTTAAAATCAAACACTTTTATAATTTGAGGGAAGTGAGAGAAGGTAGAAGAGCTTCTGGTGATTGGCTGAAGATAGGTAGATGGCATAATGGATAGAGTGCTGGACTTAGAATCAAGAAGGCTTGAGTTCAAATTCTGTTTCAAATATTTACTAGACCTTTGAAAAGTCACAACCTTTCTCAGGCTTAATTTTGTCATCTGTAAAGTGGGAAAAATCTTAGCCTCTACCCACAGAATTATTGTGAGGATATAATAAGATATAATATATATATATATATATATATATATATATATATATGTGTGTGTGTGTGTGTGTGTGTATGTATACACATATATATACATGCACATACATATACATAAATGCTTCATAAAACAAAGCACTATATAAACACTAGCTATTATCACTATTATTATTACTTCAATAATATGCTCAAATTGGCCATCTGCCTCCCCAACAATTCTTTCCTGATGAGAATGGGTCCCATCCTCACTCTATCTCCTTCCTTGCTCTTAGACTGTATGCTGCAGTGCAGATTTGAAACTTAAGTCCTAAAATTACAGGGCAAGACTATGAATCTCTAGTCTGAATACGAGAAGAATCACATATTTCCTGGTAATGATCACTCATATTTGTATGGCACTTTATGTTTTTTATGGTTATAATGTGATATATCTATAGTCTCTCTCCGTGTATGTGTGTATATGTGTCTATAATAGCTAGGTGACATAATAATAGAATGCTGGACACGGAGTCCAGAAGGCTTGAGTGGTATATGTGTATATGCATGCATATGTGTATACATTATTATATATACACAAAACTCAAGATTTCTTGTCATAAATTTACATATGTGTAGGAGGTGCAGTGAATTAAGTGCTGGGTTGGAATTAGGGAGATTCATTATTAGTTCAAATCTGTCCTCAGCTACTTACTAGCTCTGTGTCCCTGGGTAAATAATTTAATTCTTTTTGCCTATGTTTCCTCATTTGCAAAATAAGCTGGAGAAGGAAATGGCAAACCACTTAGGTATCTTTGCCAAGAAAATCCCAAATGGGGTCACAAAGAGTCAGATAAGACTGAAAAACAATTGAACAAAAACAACAACTTATATTTTCTATATGTACATATATATATATGTGTGTGTGTGTGTGTGTGTGTGTGTGTGTGTGTGTGTGTGTATATATATACATATATATATATATATAAATCCTCTCTTTCATCTCTGATATCCAGTCACTTATTATCTTGCCTGTTATACTTTCATAACCTAACTCTCTTGTACCCTCATTCCCATATCCACCACTCTTGTTCAGGCCCAGGGTTTCTTAAATTTTTCCACTTGTGACCCTTTTTCACCCAAGAAATGTTTACATGATGCTGGGTTTATAGATATATAAAATAGGAATATAAATAAAACATTTTCTGATAATAAATCATAATTTCCCAATCTCATTCAGTTACAAGACCCTATATGGAATCACCATCCAGTTTTAAGAAGCTAAACCCTAGGCTATTGCCAACACCTCCTAATTGTAAGCTTTGCTCTCTACCCCTTTCCAATCCAATCTTCATACAACTACCAAAATAATCTTTGGTAAAGGACTGTTCATACTACTCTTAAAGAACCTTCAAAAGCTCCTTATTACCTCTAAGATAAAATGGAAATAAAATTTAAAACATTTCACAGAATGGCCCAACCTACCTTTCCTGGCATTTCACATTTTATCCTTCAAATACCCTATACTTCATGTTGACTGACCCACTTTATTCTTTTTTTCTGAGTTCAAGCACATCTTCCTACAATGTGCCCTTGACATACACTGTTCTTCCTATCTGGAATATTCTTCCTCTCTTCCTTGGGATCTTAGAATATCTAAATTGCTTCAAGACTCTTTTCATGGATGTAATTTTACTTGATCCCACTCCTATTATTGTTATTGTTTTTTACTTTATTGATCTTGCTATTTTTTCTCTCCCTTTCCCTCAAATTATATACTTATCTGTTCATGTACTGTTGTCCACCCTTCCCTATGCTTCTTGAAGGTAAGATCTGAGTTTAATGTTGTTATTGTGTTCTAAAGTCTTACACACTGCTTTGCTTGCAGTTGGTGCTCAATGAGTGCTTTTTTGGCTTTGCTTGGGCCTTCACACTAGACTTTAACCACATGATAAATATTTTATTTTTCTTTACAAGGCAAGAAACTGAAGTTCAGAATAATTAAGTGGTTTTTTTCTAGATCATACAGCCAGAAGCTATTCATAAGATCATAGATTTAGACTATGGGAAGGGACATTAAAGTCAATCAAATGCATTCCTTTTTATTTTACAGATGAGGAAACTGAAATTTAGTGAATTGTTGAGGTTAAAAGTGACTGAGATGGAATTCTTGATTCCACTTCCAGTGCTCTATCTACTACATCACAGAACTGGAGTGAGGCTCAAACTCAAGTTTTCTGATGTGAAATTCTACTCTTGTTCTAGAATAACCCTCTGTCTTCAACTTCAGACCTATGTTAAAAAGGAGGCCAGAAAAAGAAAAAGAACTGAGGGCACTAACCTGCCCTGCCCTGCTCTGGGTAAACATGTTATGCTTCCTGACATTTTGGATAGCTCTCTTGAGTTCTAGAACCCTGGAAACAAATTCAAAGAAGATAAAATTATGTGCCATTCAGTGAGAGAGCTCATTTAAAAAGAGAAAAAAGGAATAATTTTCAGCCTCAAAAAAGGAGAAATATATTTCTGGCCAAGATGGTGGAGAAAACACACACATCTACTTAAGCTCTGTCTTTTCTCTTATTTTACTTCATTTTCGTCATTTGCTCTCATGTTACTTCATAACTAGCCTCGGAATTAGTGCTTGACTGAAGAAAAAAAAAAAAACACAAATAATTACCAATAGAAGATATCCTCGAAATTCACAGAAAAGGTCTGTTTTTCCTCTTGGGTAGGGATGGTTTTAGATCTGGTGCAGACTGAAGGCAGGCCGCAGCAGCACAGCAGACAGATTAAGGCAGGCAGCTCACAGCTGAGCAGACTGGAGAGGGGTGGGGTGTGATCTCAGCTATTTCTACAGGAAGACCTTTACCACAGTATTGGCTACTCTGCCCTGACAGCAAGCCAATAGACAAGCAGAGAAGCTAAAAACACAGGAGGTGAAGACTATAACCCAAAAAAAAATTAGGGTCTCTCAGGACCTGGCCATATTGATAGCTTTTTATATGGATAGAGAGCAGACTTTAAACCCTGAAGAGACTGTCTCCAGATGAATCCCCAAGGGGGGATATGATCTGGTCTTCAACACACAAGACTCTCATAGAAGAAATTAAAAAGGGTCGCACAAGAGCGCAAGAAGAAAAATGAGAAAGGGAAAGGGAAGCTTGGCAAGAGAGTCTGGATAAGTCATCCCATGCATTTAAAGATAGAATGAACAAAGGAATAAAATCCTTGAAAAACAGAATTAGTAAATTAGAAAAGGTAAATAGCTCTTTAAAAAATAAAATTGGCAAAATGGAAAAAAAAATCCATAGAACAAAACAACTCACTTAAAAACTCAATTGGACAATTAGAAAAAGATAAAAAGTGAGTGAAGAAAATAATTCATTGAAAATCAGAATTGAATGGCTCCAGGACACATCAAAAATCAATCAAGCAAAACCAAAAAGAAAAAATGAAACAATGGGGAAAAAAAGTTAAATACCTTCTTGGGAAAGCAACAGACGTAGAAAATAGATCTAGGAGAGATTATCTGAGAATTATTGGACTCCCTGAAAAATATGATGAAAAAAGATCCTGGATACTATTTTCTAGGAAATTATCAAAGAGAACTGCCCAGGTGTTATAGAAACAGAGGTTAAAATAGACAATGAAAGAATTCATCAATCACCTACTGAAAGGTATCCTAAAATCAAAACCCCAAGAAATATAGTGGCCAAATTTCAGAACTATCAGATGAAGGAAAAAAATACTACAAGCTGCTAGAAAAAAATCAATTCAGATATAGAAGAGCCACAACAAGAATTACTCAGGATCTAGCAGCATCCACATTAAAGGATCAAAGAGCCTGGAATCTGATATTCCAAAAGCTAAGGAACTTGGTATACAACAAAGAATAACTTACCCAGCCAAAATGAGCATTTTCGTCCAGGGAAGAAGAAGGACATTTAATAAAATAAGTGAATTTCATCTATTTTATTATCTAAACAAAAAGTTTGATCTACAAATATAGAACTCAACAGTAACCTAAAAAGGTAAAAAGAAATCTTGGAAATTATATTTCTGCTATAAAGATATATAAAGAACACATGTATACTTTGTCCTAGAAACTAGAGGTGGAAAGGAAATTGTATCAGGAAAAGGGTAAAGTGGTGGTACTACATCTCATGAAGAGGCAAAGGAAACCTATTATAAATGACAGAAAGAATGGAAGGGGATGAACATAGTATGTATCTTACTGTCATCAGAATTGGCTTAAAGAGAAAAATATTAGATATATTTGATTTATGATGAAACTTCTCCCACCTCATTGAAAAGTGGGAGGGAAAAAGTGAAAAGGGAAGGAGTAAGCTAAGCAGCAGGAAATACAGAAATTGTGAGGAAAAGGAGTAAGATAGGGGGAGGAACTCTAAGTGTGAGGAGGGATACTGAAAAGGGAGGGCTGTGAGAAGCAAGTGGTGCTGACAAGTTTAATACTAGGGAGAGAGATAAGGGGGAAGGAAAGGAGAAAAACATAAGCAGGTAATAAGTAATACAGAATTGGTAATTTTAACCATAAATGGGAATGGGGTAAACTTCCCCATAAAAAGGAAGTGGTGAGCAGACTGGATTAAAAGCTACAATATGTTGTTTACAGAAAACAAACTTAAAGCAGGGTCACACATACAGAGTAAAAGTAAAAGGTTGGACCAGAACCTACTATGCTTCAGGTAAAGTAAAAAAAAAAAAAAAAAAAGGGCAGCCATCCTGATCTCAGATCAAGCAAAAGCAAAAAGTGATCTAATTAAAAGAGATAAGGAAAGGCACTATTATTTTGCTAAAGGGTAGCATAGATAATGAAGCAATATCAATATTAAACATATATGCACGCAGTTGCATAGCATCTAAATTCTTAAAAGAGAAATTAAGAGATCTGCAAGAAGAAATCTGCAATAATAGTGGGAGATCTCAACCTTGCACTCTCAGAATTAAATAAATCAAACCACAAAATAAATAAGAAAAAAGTCAAAGATGCAAATAGAATACTAGAAAAGCTAGATATGATAGATCTTTGGAGAAAACTAAATGGAGACAGAAAGAAGTACACTTTCTTTTCAGCAGTTCATGGAACCTATACAAAAATTGACCATATATTAGGACATAAAAACCTTAAACTCAAATACAGTAAGGCAGAAATAGTAAATGCATCCTTTTCAGACCACAATGCAATGAAAATTACATTCAATAAAAAGCCAGGGGAAAATAGACCAAAAAATAATTGGAAACTAAATAATCTCATACTAAAGAATTATTGGGTGAAACAGCAAATCATAGGCATAATTAATAATTTCACCCAGGAAAATGACAATAATGAGATGTCATGTCAAAATGTGTGGGATGTAGCCAAAGCGGTAATAAGGGGAAATTTTATATCTCTAGAGGCCTACTTGCATAAAATAGAGAAAGAGATGGTCAATGAATTGGGCTTGCAACTAAAAATGCTAGAAAAGGAACAAATTTTAAAAACTCAGCCAAACGCTAAACTTGAAATTCTAAAAATAAAAGGAGAGATTAATAAATTGAAAGTAAAAAAAAAAAAAAAAACTATTGAATTAATTAATAAAACTAAGAGTTGGTCCTATGAAAAAACCAACAAAATAGATAAACCCTTAGTAAATATGATTTAAAAAAGGAAAGAGGAAAATCAAATTGTTAGTCTTAAAAATGAAAAGGGAGAACTCGCCACTAATGAAGAGGAAATTACAGAAATAATTAGGAATTACTTTGCCCAGCTTTATGCCAATAAATTTGATAACTTAAATGAAATGGAAGAATACCTTCAAAAATATAGTTTGTCCAGATTAACAGAGGAAGAAGTAAATTGGTTAAACAGTCCCATTTTAGAAAAAGAAATAGAACAAGCTATTAATCAACTCCCTAAGAAAAAATCTCCGGGACCAGATGGATTTATATGTGAAGTCTAACAAACATTTAAAGAACAATATAAACTATTTGAAAAAATAGGGAATGAAGGAGTCTTACCAAATTCCTTTTATGACACAGACATACTACTGATACCTAAATCAGGTAGGTTGAAAACAAAGAAAGAAAATTATAGACCAATCATCTCCTTAATGAATATTGATGCTAAAATCCTAAACAAAATATTAGCAAAAAACTACAGAAAATCATCCCCAGGATAATACACTATGACCAAGTGAGATTTATACCAGGAATGCAGGGCTGGTTCAATATTAGGAAAACTATTAGCATAATTGACTATATCAATAACCAAATTAATAAAAACCATCTGATCATTTCAATAGATGCAGAAAAAACATTTGATAAAATACAATATCCATTCCTAATAAAAACACTAGAGAGTATAGGAATAAATGGAGTTTTTCTTAAAATAATCAGGAGCATATATTTAAAACCATCAGTAAACATCATATGTAATGGAGATAAAATGGAAGCTTTCCCAGTAAGATCAGGAGTGAAACAAGGTTGCCCACCATCACCATTATTATTTAATATCGTATAAGAAATACTAGCCTCGGCAATAAAAATTGAGAAAGAGATGAAAGGAATTAGAGTAGGTAATGAGGAAACCAAATTATCACTTTTTGCAGATAATATGATGGTATACTTAGAGAACCCCAGGGATTCTACTAAAAAGCTTTTAGAAATAATCCACAACTTTAGCAAAATTGTGGTATACAAAATAAATCCACATAAATCCTCAGCATTTCTATACATCACCAACAAAATCCAACAGCAAAAGATACAAAGAGAAATTCCATTCAAAATAATTGTCAATAGCATAAAATATTTGGGAATCTATCTACCAAAGAAAAGTCAGGAATTATATGAGCAAAATTGCAAAACACTTTCCATTCAAATAAAGTCAGAATTAAATAATTGGAAAAATATTAAGTGCTCTTGGATAGGCCAAGTGAATATAATAAAGATGACAATACTCCCTAAACTAATCTATTTATTTAGTGCTATACCAATCAGACTCCCAAGAAACTATTTTAATGACCTAGAAAAAATAACAACAAAATTCATATGGAAAAACAAAGAATTATAAAGCAGTGGTCACCAAAACCATTTGGTACTGGCTAAGAATTAGATTAGTTGATCAGTGGAATAGGTTAGGTTCACAGGACAAAATAGTGAATAACTATGGAAATCTAGTGTTTGACAAACCCAAAGATCCCAACTTTTGGGATAAGAATTCATTATTTGACAAAATCTGCTGGGAAAACTGGAAATTAGTATGGCAGAAATTAGTCATGGACCCACACTTAACATCATACACCAAGATAAGATCAAAATGGGTCCATGATTTAGGCATAAAGAATGAGATTATAAATAAATTAGAGGAACATAGGATATTTTACATCTCAGACTTGTGGAGGAGGAAGGAATTTGTGACCAAAGAAGAACTACAGATCATTATTGATCACAAAATAGAAAAGTAGATTATATCAAATTAAAAAGCCTTTGTGCAAACAAAACTAATGCAAACAAGATTAGAAGGAAAGCAACAAACTGGGAAAACATTTTTACATTTAAAGGTTCGGATTAAGGCCTCCTTTCCAAAATATACAGAGATTTGACTCTTAATTTATAAGAAATCAAGCCATTCTCCAATTGATAAATGGTCAAAGGATATGAACAATTTTCACATGATGAAATTGAAACTATTTATACTCATATGAAAGAGTATTCCAAATCGCTATTGATCAGAGAGATGCAAATTAAGACAACTCTGAGATACCTCTACACACCTGTCAGATTGGCTAAAATGACAGGAAAAAATAATGATGAATGTTGGAGGGGATGTGGGAAATGTCAGGGACACTGACGCATTGTTGGTGGAGTTGTGAACAAATCCAACCATTCTGGAGAACAATCTGGAATTATGCCCCAAAAGTTATCACACTGTGCATATCCTTTGATCCAACAGTATTTCTACTGGGCTTATATCCCAAAGAGATACTAAAGAAGAGAAAGAGACCTGTATGTGCCAAAATGTTTGTGGCAGCCCTTTTTGTGATGACTAGAAAGTGGAAAATGAATGGATGCTCATTAAATTGGAGAATGGTTGGATAAATTGTGATATATGAATGTTCTGTAAGAAATAACCAGCAGAATTAATACAGAAAGGCTTGGAAAGACATGAACTGATGCTGAGTGAAATGAGCAGAACCAGGAGATCATCATACACTTCAACAATAATACTATATGAGGATGTATTCTGATGAAAGTGGATATCTTCAACAAAGAGAAGACCTAATTCAGTTTCAATTGATCAGTGATGGACAGAATCAGCTCAGCCAGAGAAGGAACACTGGGAAATGAGTGTGAACTGTTTGCATTTTTGTTTTTCTTCCCAGGTTATTTCTACCTTCTGAATCCAATTCTTCCCTGTGCAATAAGAGAACTGTACGGTTCTGCACACATATATTGTATCTAGGATATATTATAACATATTTAACATGTAAAAGAATGCTTGCCATCTAGAAGAGGTGGTGAGGGAGGGAAGGGAAAAGTCGGAACCGAAGTGAGTACAAGGGATAATGTTGTAAAAAATTACCCAAGCATATGTAATGTCAATAAAAACTTATAATAAAAAAGGAGAAATATAACTGAGGGTCAGAGTGACAAAAATTTTCTGAAGGACCTAAATCAGAGTCCTAGACCATCACCAAGATCACCTAGACAATTGTGCCACCTCACTTAAAGAGATAGGATGCTAGGCACTAGCATCCCACTATCTCTTTCTCTTTCTCTCTCTCCCTCTCCCCTCTCTTTGTATTTCTTTCTTTTTCTCTCTGTCTCTCTGTCTTTCTCTCTATCTATATCTCCATCTCTGTCTCTCTATCTCTGATTCTCTCTCTCTCTCTTTCTGTCTCTGTATTTCTCTGTTTCTGTCTCTTTGTCTCTTTCTGTCTCTCTGTCTTTGTCTCCATCTCTGTTTCTCTGTTTCTCTATGTCTCTCTGTCTCTGTCTCTCTCTTTCTCTCTCTGTTTCTATCTCTTTCTTTTTCTGTTTCTGTCTTTTTGTCTCTTTCTGTCTTTGTCTCTTATTGTCTTTCTCTCTGTGAGAGACCAGAAGAAACCACATCTTAACTATTCACTAGATGTAGACAAGATCTGGATAACCTTGTTGAATTAATCAATTATTCACAAGTTCTAACCAAGTGAAATAAAGACCTTGATAAAGGTTGGTGTCTTTAAGACACATGGAAGAACCAGAATAATGTTTTGATTGGTCAAATATTTTGATTTGTTGAAAGTCTTGGTCAAATTCTGGAGGGTTTATATAAAAGCCTGGACTTTTGTAAATATTTATAAGTATTTGGGAGTAATAGAAAAATATTCCCATTGGAGTTTGAGGATAGAGTATATGAAAAAATGTAAATTAAAGACTCTGCAAGAGGGGACAGTAAAAAAAATTATAGCACAAGTAAGAACATCTTAAGGATTAAAATAATAGTGCTACCAGGAGCTGTGACTTATCTCTTTGTTATATATTCTCTCTAAGCTTTAGTCCACTTTCCCATGGATTCTGTGTAATACAGACTGTTGGAGGAGATATTTATATCAAATGTACAACCATTTCAAAAAGTTTGGTGTACTCATTGATAACAACATATAATCATGAGATGTGATTGGGGGCTCATTAAAAAAAAAAACACTCTCCAGCCTCTCAGAGATACCTTCTTTGGGGCTATGGAGGATAGAGCAATTTTACTAGAGGTCCCTAAACTTTCAGTCAGAGTATGGTTTAGAAAGATAGCTCTTGGGCATGTACTTCACTAGGAATACAGTGCACTCAGGAATTAGAAAGATTCAACTAGATTGAAGAAAGAAGAAACTAACTTTAATACCTTGAATGGAGCTAAAGAAAAAAAAAAAAAAAAGGACTTCAGAGTTCATGGTCTAACCCATATATGACATCCCACATAAGAGATCATCCATCCTCTGCTTTGATACTTCCAGTGATGGGGAACTTATTATCTGATTTATAGCATTAGCTGCTTTTTCTGTTTCTTGCACAGGAAATATTTTCCATAAATTCTATTCTTATACCAGTTTTATTTAAAATACATATATCTTTCTTCATAATGACTAATGGTTCAAATGATGCTAAACATGAATGATTCAGATGCAGATTAATAATACAAGTGCTTTAAATAGGATACAAACAAAATCATAAAAAATAATAAAATGGTTATTTACAAAAGAGATTAGAAATCTCTGTGCAGACCTCAAGAATGAGATGAGGAAGAATTTAATGAAATTAACTGATTTACTACATTCCTCAACCTATAAGTACCTTGTATAAATCTTAGACTCTGGCTATATCAATAGGATAAGAACATTGTAAGGAAGGAAATAAACATTTATTAAATGCCTATTATGTGCCAGACATTTGCTAAAAAGCTTTACAAGTATTATTTCATGTAATATTCAAAACCCTAAGTGTTGTTATAATCCTCATTCTACAATTGAGGAAACTTAAGCAGACAGAAATTAAGTGACTTTTCTAGATTTACACAGTTAGTGAATAACTGAGACTAAATCTGACTTCAGGTCTCCCTGACCCAAGTCCAGAACTCTATCCACTGAACCACTTAACTTTGCTTTTTGAAAGACAGAAATTAAAACAAAGAAAGAAAGTAGAGAACTGGGGGAAGAGACAGAGAGAGTGGAGGATGGGGATAGAGACAGAGAGTGAGAGAGAGATCCAGAGCCAGAGCAAGAGGCAGAGACAAAGAGAGACAAAGACAGAGAGACAGAAACAGACAAAGAAAGAAACAGAGAAAGACAGAGAGACAGACAGAGACAAAAACAGAGAGAGGGGGGTTGAGGGACAGGGAGGGAGGGAAAGAGGGTGGGAGAGAGTCAGAGATAGAGAGACAGAGATGAAGACATAGACAAAGACAGAGTCAGAGAATAAGACAGAGAGAAAGAGAGAAACAGAGAAAAGGGGGAGGGAGAGAGGGAAAGAGAAAGAGAGAGTTGGAAAGGAAGAGGGAGAAAAATAAGGAGAGGAGAGAGGAGCGGTGAGAACAGAGTGAGGGAGAAGGGAGAGAGGGGACTAGGAGAGAGGAAGAGAGGGAGAGAGGGAGAGAGAGAGAGAGAGAGAGAGAGAGAGAGAGAGAGAGAGAGAGAGAGAGAGAGAGAGAGAGAGAAAGAGAGAGAGAGAGAGAAACAGACAGAGAGAGAAAAACAGAGAGAGAGAAATATAGAGAGAGAGAGAAACAGAGAGAGAGAGAAAGACAGAGAGATAGAGAGAAACAGACAGAGAGAGAAACAGACAGAGAGATAGAGAGAAACAGACAGAGAGAGAGAAACAGAGAGAGAGAGAAACAGAGAGAGAGAGAAAGAGAGAGAGAGAGAGAGAGAGAGAGAGAGAGTAAAAAAATGAGAGGGAGAGAGGGAAAGGGAGAGAGAGGAAGAGAGTAACCGAAAACTCCCCAGGTCCCAGACCAGATAGAGAACACTAGAGGATTATTTAAGAGTACCCCACAAAAGGGTTAAATGAACAGGAGAGAATTCTTCTGAGTGTTCAAGGGACTGATGTGACTCCCTTTGACCATCATGCACTTTGTCACCAACAATACACTCCATCTTCTACCTAAACATATATAATGTCAGATTAGGTTAAAACATGAGAACTGTGTCTTAAGCCACAGTAGAGAGTAAGTATGCTACAGAATGATAAGAAGTAATCTCAGATACCTGGAACAGCTTGTTCATTGACTAGCACCAGGAGCAGGAAGAGGTTCTACCTAGGACAACTAGAACTAACCCTTTTAAAAATGCTCCAAAGCTATTAGTTTTAATGCATTTTTATGAAAACTTTTTTTAATTAGTTAGTTACACACCAAGAAGACCATTGCTCTAGACCTAAAAGAGACTTCAGAGATCCTTAAGTCCAAGCCCCTATTTTTTGCAGATAAGGAAACTGAGATCTACATGATTTTTTAATCCTACAGGGCTTAAGTAACATGGTTAGGATGACAACCCTATATCGAAGATTATTTCTACTGTCTCACCCTGGCTCCTTCTCCCTTCTCCAAAAGAGTATATAGGCACAGTTTAACATTTGATAAAATGAGCCTCCATGCTCCTTCTCTTCAGTACTCCCAAAATATTTACCTTTATTTAATGACATATGTCATTATTTTGCTCACCAACTATTATTGAACTGCTCAGCATAATAATTTATATTTATAAAATGTTTGCAATATAATATAGTATATTATAATATATCATATTATAAATTATGTATAATATAAATACATTATAGATAAATTATATTGAAATAAATTATGAATATCTATAATTTTATATTACTTATATTTATTATATAATCTATTGCATTACTTTATTATAATACAATATATTGTATTTCTTATATCAGAATCCCCGCTCAGGCATATAAGGCAATTTGTTCTATTCTCATTACTATACTTTTATAAAAAAATTTATTTAAAAATGTTATAATTTTTCAGGCTCTTCCATCAATATTAGGAAGTTAGGTCACACTTTGTGTTGCTTTCAGAAGGACTAATCTTGCCACTGCTTTCCCCCTACAATTCCAGTGCCCTACCTATTAATCTGCTACTCCTTATGTGCTGTGGTTTGAAAATCAGAGAATTGATCTTGTTAGAAGTGTGCCTTAAACAAGAATAATTAGGTTCTGTGTAAAAACCTGAGATTTGTTGTCGGTTAGTCATTTTCAATTGTCATTCCTCATGACCCCATTTGGGATTTTCTTGGCATTGGTTTGCCATTTTCTTCTCCATCTTATTTTACAGATGAGGAAACTGTGTTGTGTGCCCAACCTGAGGGGATGCCCCCACAAATAAAAGGGGAAAAGCTTTATTGTATTTGCATAATCTATTTCAGTTGTTCAGAAAGTATCTCAACATTTCATCTCCCTGGAGCCTAATATAGCATAGTGCTCTGCATGCAGCAGGTTTTTAATAAATGTCTCATTGAATTGAAATTTTTGTCTCTTTCCCTGTTCTTGGCTATGTGCCAGGTAGCTGAGAGCTAGCTAGACAACCACTAGATAAGTGATACATTAATACTGTTACTATTTCACTCAAGAAAAGGAAGGCAACTGTTTTGTCACTATGATGTCTTTATAAAATCACTTAAACCTACAACTGCAGAACAGGAAGGAATTGGAAGTCCTCAAATCTAAATAGTACTTAAATAGGAACTCCCATCCATCATGATATCTCCAAACTCTGCTGGAAGACTTATAATGAGGGGAAGCCCACCATCTCCTAACACTGCCAAATCCACTTTTGGACAGGTTCTTTTAGGCAGATCTTTCCTGACATAAAGCTGAAATCTTTCTCTTTGAAACTTCCTACACATTCTTTCTACCATTGTCCTCTCAAGTAAAGCACAATGATCCCTCTTAAAAAACTGGACCAAATCCATCAAATACTTGAAGCTAGTTATCATTCCCTTTCTTCCCTCAATATCCCTTCTTATTAAGGGTCTCTAGCTTATTCTCTCCTAGTCATCCCTCTCTGGACTTCTCCAATTTGTCAATGTCCTTTCCAAAATGTATCTTTATAATTCTGAGGTTTCACCTCACACCATTCATATTGGCAAAATTACAGAAAGGGGAAATGACGAGTGTTAGATGGGATACAGGAAAATGGGCACATTGATGCTCTATTGGTGGAGCTATGAATTTGTACAGAGAATAAAGAAAAATTTGGAACTATGCCAAAAAGTTTCTTTATTGACCCAGATATATCACTAATAGGCCTCTTTCTCCACATAAAGCAAAGAAAGAGGAAAAGGAACCATAGGAACAAAAATATTTACAGCAGGTATTTTTGTAGTGTCAAAGAACGGAACACTAAAAAGTATTCAACAACTGAGGGATAACTAAACAAATTATGACATATAAATATAATGAAATACTATTGTGTTATAAGAAATAATGAAGGAGATGGTTTCAAAGAAAACTGGGAAGACTTTTATGAATTGTTGAAAGTGAAATTAGGGGAACTAAGAGAACAATGTATATAATAACAGCAATATTTTTTAAAAAAATAAAAACTTTGAAAGAGAATAACTCTGATCAATGCAATGACCACTCACAATTTCTAAGCATACTATCTACCTTTGGTAGAGAAGTGGTGGACTCCGGGTAAAGAATGTGCAGTTCGGTGCCATGAAAAATTAGATTGCACTGAAAATAAACTAGGTTTATTAAAATATAATCAATCAGTAATGACACTGGATTTCTTCAGACTGTGAATCCCATTAGGAAATAAATGACTCTTAATTTGGATTAAACTAATAAAAATATATTCTGAATCATTCAGGAAGAAAGGGGGGGAAACTTACCTGCTCAGTTGGCATCCTGGGAGGAACCAATGGCTCGATGTCACCTGACTCAGTTTGATGTCACCAGGCAGAAAAGGATGAAAGGGCTGCCTTTTACCATGGTTTTTCAAGATCAATTTGATTCAATTCAACAAGCATTTGTTAAATGTTTACAATGTGCTAGGCAGTATGCCAGGTGCTATTGATATAAAGATGAAAATAAAAGTGTCTGCCCTTGAGAAGCCTATGTTCTACTGAGTAGAAACAACAGCCTGAAAGATAAGCCAATACCAAAAGTAAATTCAAAGAAATTTCATGGAAGGGAAGGGCAATGAAGACTATTGGGATTGGGAGTGCCTCTTGTAGGAGGCACAAGAACAGTGCCTTTTGTTTTGTCTTTCAAAAGCTAGGAGTTCGTTCCAAAAGGCAAGGCTGAGAAGAGAGAGCATTCAGAATCACAGCCTGTGCAAAAATCTCATGTTAGCAGAACAGCACCCAGGCCAGTTTTGGAAGAATGAAGAGTGTGCGATGGGGAGTAAATTCTTTCTACTAATTTTATGTAACCCAACTTTGTTCAATTAATAAACACTTTTTATTTATTTAGCATTTTATTTTACACATAAAATATGTAAAACATATTTTCCTGTTACATACAAAACATTTTTAACATTTGTTTTTAATAAATATTTATTAAGTGTCTCCTCTCTACCAGGCATTGTGTTAATCTCTAAGGGACATAAAAAGAATTACAAGACAGTCCCAACCTTCCAGGAACTCAAAATTCAAAATGAACTGCTTCCAAAAAATGATGCAAAGTGAAGAGAGCAGAATTAGAATTACATAAAATAACATTATAAAGAAAAGCTACTTTGATAGACTTAAGAACTCTGATTGATATAATGACAAATCATACTTCCAGAGGACTGATAACAAAGAATGCTACTCACCTCCCAACAGGGATGTGATGGAGAGCAAGACATATATCTTTGGACATGGCCAATGAGAAAATTAGCCTTCTCTTTTTTTCACTATATATTTGTCATGAGGGTTTATTTTTCTTTTTATTCAATTGGGCAGAGAGAGGCAAGAGAAAGAGAAAGTAAATGCTTGTAAAATGAAAAAAAAATACATTAAAAAAAACTTAAATTCAACTTACTTGAGGTAAAGATGAATGGTGTAGAGAGAACCATAAAATCTCAGAATTGTAAGGGACTTCTGAGGGCCTTTATTCCAACCCTTACCTGAGCATGAATCACTTTAATAATATCCCTTACAAGTGGTTACCCAGTCTCTGCTTGATGGTTTAGAATCTGAATGCTGAAAATTACCATTATGTGCATCATATTTTCACATATTTAGAACCAAAAAAAGATCTTACAAGTGATTTAATCATGTTCATAGATGCAGATCTAGATTATAATTCAGAGAATATCTAGCCCATTCACCTCATTTTTCAGTCCATAGAGATTTAGCAACTTTTCAGGTTTTTCAGGTAAATGACAGAACTAGGAACAGAGATTTGGTCCTCAAAGCTCCAAGGCCCACTGGTCTTTTCCACTGCCTCATGCTGTCTCTCATCCAACCTCCTCACTTTAATGATGAGGGAGTTAAAAACCAGAAAGATTAATTGTGTTTTCAAAGATTATACAACCAGCTAATGGCAATGCTGGATCTAGAAAGCAGATGGCTTGACTTGTAGTTTACTGCTTTTCCTACTATTCCAGGAAAGATGTGGAATTCAAACTAGACCTCAGAAGGTACTAAAAGTTGGAAAAAGAACAGAGAACAAAAAGGAGGAAAGACATTAGGGATATTTAGCCTAGAGAAGACATGAGGGTGGGGACAAGGAAGAAAATAACTCTTTAAGTATCTGGAGAATTGTCAGATAAGGGAATAAGCAAGTTCTTCTTGGTTTCAATGGTGCCTGAAGAACCACAGACTCATAAATAATCCCTTACTTGGAAAGGACCTCAGACCTTCATATACCATAATGCCTCAGATAGCATCTTTTTAAACCCTACCTATTGCCTTCTACAGTGTCCCTAATAAGGTTTATCAGCCTCTTTTTGGAGGTTAGAGCCAGAGACCAAAAAACAGAGAGAACATGGATGGAAGTCGTCAAAAAGGGGGATATATCAAAAGGAGAAGAAACCTCCTAACAATTGGAGTTATCCCAAAATGAAATGACCTGCCTCTGGAGGAAATGGGTCCATCTTCATTTAAAGTCTTTGAACAAAGGGTAGAAACCCATTTGTTCACTACATTGTAGAGAATATTTTTATTGTATTTTTAATGAATAAAAATCTATTTCTCTTCCTTCACCCCCCCATTTCCCCTCCAGAAAAGAAAAATAAAATCTTTATAACAAATATGAGCAAACAAAAAAATTCATGCATTGGTCATATCCCAAAAATATATATTATAGAGAGCATTCTTACTCAAATATCGTTTTACTCAATGACCTCTTAGTTAACTTCCAACTCTTTTTTTTTTAATTTTATTTTATTTAGAATTTTTTTCCACAGTATATATGCATGAGTAATTTTTTTATAATATTATTCCTTGTATTCATTTTTCCAAATTATACCCCCCTCCCTCTACTCCCCCCCTTGATGACAGGCAATCCCATACATTTTACATGTGTTACAATATAACCTAGATACAATATATGTGTGTAAATACCATTTTCTTGTTGCACATTAAGTATTAGATTCCGAAGGTATAAGTAACCTGGGTAGATAGACAGTAGTGCTAACAATTTACATTCACTTCCCTGTTCCTTCTCTGGGTGTAGTTGTTTCTGTCCATCATTGATCAACTGGAAGTGAGTTGGATCTTCTTTATGTTGTGATATCCACTTCCATCAGAATACATCTTCATACAACATTGAAGTGTACAGAGATCTTCTGGTTCTATTCATTTCACTCAGCATCAGTTGATGTAAGTCTCTTCAAGCCTCTCTGTATTCCTCCTGCTGGTCATTTCTTACAGAGCAATAATATTCCATAACATTCATATACCATAATTTATCCAACCATTCTCCAATTGATGGACATCCATTCATCTTCCAGTTTCTTGCCACTACAAAAAGGGCTGCCACAAACATTTTGGCACATACAGGTCCCTTTCCCTTCTTTAGTATTTCTTTGGGATATAATCCCAATAACAGCAATGCTGGGTCAAAGGGTATGCACACTTTGATAACTCCTTGGGCATAGTTCCAAATTGCTCTCCAGAATGGCTGGATTCTTTCACAGCTCCACCAACAATGTATTAGTGTCCCAGTTTTCCCACATCCCCTCCAACATTCATCATTATTTGTTCCTGTCATCTTAGCCAATCTGACAGGTGTGTAGTGGTATCTCAGAGTTGTCTTAATTTGC